>NW_027507718.1:126351680-126951680 GCF_037356315.1 Lithobates pipiens | reverse complement strand
GACTTCCGTATGCGTTTTCTTTGCTTCGCGAGCTCGCGAGGACGGCGGGCACTTTAAAAAAATTTTTTTATTTTTTTATTTATTTTATTTATTTTAAAATGACTAAATTGTTTTTTTTTTTTGTAAACATCCCTTGTGACAGTAATAGGTGGTGACAGGTCCTCTTTATGGAGGGATCGGGGGTCTAAAAGACCCCCCACCCCTCCTTTACACTTCAATGTATTCAGATCGCCGAAAACTGCGATTCTGAATACCGGATATTTTTTTAAACCGGCGCCATTGGCAGCCAAGTAAACGGGAAGTTCCTCCCCAGCAGCCGGAGGCGTCGGATCACTAATCGGTGCTCCCGAACGAGCGGGAGCACCGGTAACAGCGGCGAGAGGCGGCGGGAGGGGGGACGTCCCCTCCCGCTCCTCCGGCATAACAGCCGAGCGGCTTTTAGCCGCATTGGTTGTTATGCCTGGATAGACAATCGCCTGCTGCAAAAAACGGTACCGGGATGATGCCTGCAGGTGCGGGCATCATCCCGGTATAACCCCCGGAAGCCGAGTACGCAGATCTGCGTACGCTCGGCGGGAAAGGGTTAAGGTGTTTATTGGTCCGGGGCTGTAGTGGTTAAGCATGACCCTTTACCTCCCCAGTGGGCAGCATTCAGCAGAAGTGATAGTGGTAGATATGACCTCAGGGGGCATGATATACATATGAATGCTGCCTCTATTTACATATTAATGCCGCCAGTCCGCAGATATTTACATATTAATGCAGCCGCTATTTTCAGGTTATGCACATGTAAACACAGGATCTTCAGGTGAGTCATCTGTATACGCAATAGGGAGAGCTGGGCAGAATTTGTAACAGAACTTCAAACTGAGATATTGGGACACAGGACGTGACTAAAACTTCAAAGGACAAGAGAATTTAAACTGGGATATTTGCCAAGTATGAGGCAGCTGCTTTGGGCCCCACAACAATGATGGGGCCCAAGGCAGCTGCCCCCTTGCTCTGCCTTAAAGACAGCCCTGTATAAATATAAGAGAGATTATGCAAAAAAAAGGGGGGTAGATAGGCTGCTGAGTTCAGATGTGGCTAAATGTCGTATCTGATTGATTATCACTACTGATCAAATGTCGTATCTGGACACAGCCGATGGCCACATACAAATTGGAAGATTAGCTGTGGCCAGTTTGTATGTAGCCAGAAATGCAGATTCCCTAACCGCATGTTTCTGCTGCTTGTATGGGGATAGTCTCTGCACTGGTAAGAATCGCAGATATTCACCAGCGGCTTCCCATGTGAATAAGCCCCAACTCTCAAGTCCTGATAACTAAAACATGGTGTCAATTGGCTTTACAATTGCCCCCATTCATTCATATAAACTTAGCAATGTGTAGTCTTTTAGGCTCATAGGTTTAAATTTAATTAGAAAAAATTTACAATTTTCAATAATTATAAAATATTATCTCTGCAATCTTAAACACGTTTTTAGTTTTTTTTTAATATTTTTAATTAATGACGTGTTTAGTTGCCTGCAGTTGCTTCAGACCAAAGCCTCCACCACCCGGCATTACCACGTGTCTAGGTAACACCACAGTCACAGCAGGGGCAGTGGTGTAGTGTGGTATTGTGCTCCCTTACCCGTAGACTGTAATGCCCCGTACACACGAGAGGAATTAAGTCTGACAGACCTCCAAAGGAGTTCCGCCGGAGTTCCGCTGGAGTTCCGACGGAGTTCTGGCGGACTTTTCGACCGAACGGACTTGACCACACACCATCACACCAAACTCCGACGGAGTCGAACGTGATGACGTACGACTGGATTCGACATAGGAAGTTCATAGACAGTAGCCAATAGCTGCCCTAGCGTCGGTTTTAGTCCGTCGGAGTAGCACACACACGAGCGGATTTTTCAAAGGGGACCGGGTCCGGCGGAGTTCCGTCGGGAAAATTTAAAGCATGCTTCATTTCTAAAGTCCGTCAGACTTTAGCTTCGCTAAAGTCCGTTGCAGCCCACACACGATCGGATAGTCCGCCGGACTCAGTCCGTCGGAGTTTGGATGTCGAAAAGTCCGCTCGTGTGTACGGGGCATTAGCACTCCCTGGGTCCCTTCCACTACAATGTATATATTTGTATCAAATATGCAATAATGTTCATTGTGATGGAAGGAAAAAGTGTTGTGGGTTTTGTCTTGACAAGGATTGTTTAATCCCGCAAGAACATATGGAGGCAACGCTTGTTTTGGGCAAGCGGGTGTTCGTGATCTTGTTTATAAACTGCTCCAAACCTTTTGCCTCTCTTCTACTATTACATACTAGAAAAATCTGTGCCTTACTGGAGTTCCTCTGTGTGCCCGGAGTTCTTCTGTGTGCCTGGCTCTCTCATCCACTCGTAGTGGTACCTCCTGTGGCCCTCTGCCACCCCTGGAGAAAATGGAGGCTGATTCCCAGCTGGCAGCTCCCCAACACAGGGTGGTCTTGGTCATATCCAGTTGTGTAGTCAGGCACAAAGCTGTAGCTCAGGTTACCCCTTGGTGAAGGGTTCACGTGAGTATGTCCTGATAAATATGCAGTGTGGCACCAGTCCTCCCTGGGGGGCCATAGGGTAGGATCCAGCAGGAGGATTTGGAAAAAAGGTGCTGAAAACCCTAAGCCTAGTCCCTGCTATTCCCTGTAGTTGGGGTAGTATGGAGCAATGGGGTATTTATGGAGCGTAGGGTGGCCTCACAAAAATCCAGGGTACAGTCCTTATTTCTGAGGTAACTGATGTACATGGTAACAGAAATTTTACACCCATGGTAAACACTGCTCTTGTAACCGCTTTTTTGAATAATCCTATAGAGCTAGTTGCTGGTGGAAAAAAGTTAGAAAAGAGTCGCCTGTAAAGAAAAGGGGGTTCACTTGTTACCCTATCTTTACTCTGTTGCAGAACTACAGTGGCTGAAACATTTCCTTCCTTGGACCCACTTCTGGGTGTTGGATGCCTCGCCCTTCTCTGTGCTCTGTGGTTTAGTCCACCGGCCCCTATGTCAACACAGGACACAGTAGTGACAAAGTGACCTTCAGGTGAAACCACTGCATTCAGTGGGGGACTAGGCATCTGACACTGACAGAAGTGTGTCAGGTGCAGACATTTTCTAGCCAGGGACAGCCATAAACAGCTAGGATCAGTGGCATGGGTGATGGGACAAGTTTTTTTTTTTAAACTAGTAACAGCCGTTTCAAAGAAAACTTGCTAGGACTGAAACATGGGACCTGTTGTTGACTTTTTTTTTAAAGTGTATTTCCAATCTTGCAGCCAAATTAGAATGACTCCTACTTTCTATTGATTACATGTTCCCATTCGCATAGTATAACTTTAAAAAATACACTTTATTATTAAAAGTATTGGGACACCTGCCTTTACATGCACATGAACTTTAATGGCATCACAGTCTGTAGGGTTCATTATTAACTTGGCCCACCCTTTGCAGCTATGACAGCTTTAACTCTTCTGGGAAGGCTGTCCACAAGGTCTAGGAGTCTGTCTATGGGAATATTTGACCATTCTTCCAGAAGCACAATTGTGAGGTCAGACACTGATGTGGACGAGAAAACCTGGCTCACAGTCTCCGCTCTCATCCCAAAGGTGTTCTGTTGGGTAAAGGTCTGGACTCTGTGCAGACCAGTCAAGTTCCTACACCCCAAACTCGCTCATCCATGTCTTTATAGACCTTAACATTCCCAAAGACACACCTTGTGGACAGACTTTCCAGAAGAGTTGAAGCTGTTATAGCTGCAAAGGGTGGGCCAACTCAATATTGAACTCTAAGGACTAAGATTCCATTGAAGTTCATGTGCATGTAAAGGCAGGCGCCACAATACATTTGACAATATAGTGTATTTTTAAAAATCCAGTTTACCTTTTTACCAGCTTGTCACTTAGGTAAAAAACCTATTCAGCTTAATTTTAAGATAGGGGTGAGGGCTGGGAGGCTGTAGAAGGGGGTTTGGGAGTTACCATTACCTTAGTTAACCCTGTCTGTACTGTGCTGGCAGATCTTATCAGTAATAAATTACATGTGCACACAGTCTATCCTAACAAAGGGTTAAAGCTTAACTTAAGGCACGAGAACCTTTTTTAAAATACGAGGGGCCTTCAAGTCAAACCGGGACTTTTAATTTTACAGGTATAAGGGGATGCTAGCATGGCGGTACTACACGCAGTAGTAAGTGGCAAGTGCAGGGCTTTTTTTCAGCAGGAACGCGGGGGAACGCAGTTCCGGCACCTCCAGAAATGATTGGCAAGGGGTGCTGGGGTGTCGTGGAGGGTCTATTGATGCTGGGATCTATTTTTGCAGAGGAAGGGGGTCTATTATTTCTGGGGAGATCTTCTGTTGCTCATGTTGCTGGGGGTCAGTCTTATGTTGCTGGGGGGGTCAATCGTTGCTGGGAGCGAAGGGTCTTTGTTTCTGGCTGCTGGAGGGTCTATTGATGCTGGCTGCTGGGGAATCTATTGTTGCTGGAGGGGATCTGTTTTTGTAGGGGGGGGGGGGTCTATTGTTGCTGGTGGGGGATATATTTTTTCCTGGGGGTGGGTCCTATGTTGCAGGGAGTCAATTGTTGGTCTACGGATGCTGGCTGTTGGGGGGCCATTGTTGCTGGGGTGTATCTATTGTTGCTAGATCTATTTTACTGCCTTTCTTGTTATCATTAACAAATTCCATATAAAATACTTAGCACCACAAAATGATACTTGACTCTGTATTCTCTAAAAGGGGTGGTTCTTGGAGGTGGGTAAGGGGTAAAACCAAGGAATGGTGCTAATAGGTGGGTAGGGTGGGAGTCCAGGGCTGACTCAGAAGGGAGAAGTTCCTGCACCTATTCTCTGAGAAAAAAAGCCCTGGGCAACGGCAAGTTTATCCTATTACTGATAGGCGGCGCACATGTCGCGGGCCAGTCCAGAGACTGTTAATCAAGATGGCAGACAACAGTGTTAATGCATGGATGGAACAGCGTGTGGTGATGAAGTTTCTTCTTAAATGAAGGCATAAATCTCGCGGATATCTACAGAAGACTTCAAGCACAGTACAGTGATGAGACGCTCAGCTGCAGTAAGACATGTGAATTGTGTAAATGTTTCAAAGATGGCTGTACGTCTGTCAGTGGCGATCCTGGCCGTGGTGGTTCCCAGCCCACAGCAGTCATTCCTGTGAATATTCAGAGCGTGGAACGAATCTACGCATAAACTGTCATGAAAATTGCACAAGAGACACATCTTTTTTGTGGGAACAGTAAACAGTGATTCATGAACATTTGCATTTTCGAAAAGTTAGCACACGCTGGGTACCAAAACTGTTTTGACCCCTAAAAGAGTTCCTCAAAGGTCATAATTTCAGCACTGGTGATGAAGTGAAGAGGCTGTCCTAGGATGGTTCAAGCGTACTGACTAATCTTTCTATGCCAAAGCTTTCCTACTTCAAAGAAACTAGAGAGCTAAGAATTTTTTTAAATAATTTTTAGCTATGCAGTGTGAATGGGAACACAAAAACAAATAGTGAAAACGTTTTAAATTTGGCATCAAAGGAGGAAATGCACTTGATGTACACTTGCTGCATTTTGGACTGTTAAATATATACGTTTGAAAGTATTTTTATTATATCTATTTATAACAAACAAAAAAGAATAGCTGTTCATCCAGCCAGAAATCTTGTAAACTTTTAATTTCCCGTATTCTCTGGACTTGGTTTACTAAAGACAAATAGACTGTGCACTTTGCAAAGTGCAGTTGTACTCCAGAGCTATTATTCCAGAGCATAGTAAATGAGCAGAAGCTCTGCTGACTTCCATCATCCAATCACATGCAAGCAAAAATGCTGTTTTTAAAATTTTCCTTGCAAGTAATCAGGTATTCTTTGCATGGTGAAGCTTTACCTCATTTACCAAGCTCTTGAGGTTGATTTACTAAAGGCAAATAGTCTGTTCAGTTTGCAAGGGAAATTGCACTTTTCATAAGCTTTTCCCTAGAGCTTAGTGAGTGAGGTGAAGCTCAACTGACTTTGATCTACCAACAATGTTTTCTTGCATGTGATTGGGTATTCTTTGTAAAGGGAAACCTCATAACATTTGCTAAGCTCTGGGGCAAATTTCCTTGCCAATTGTACTCCCCTTGCAAAGTAAACAGCCTATTATTAAATCAACCCAAAGAGTGCTAATAGAAGAATTACCAGGTTAAAATCAAGGGGAGAAAAGGTGAAAAAAGAAAACTAACGCAGCCACCACATCTAAGGACTATTTAAAAAAATACTATACATTTTTGTTCTTTGGTTTAAATATGCTTTGGGGGGAAATTTAGTAGTGTGTCCAAATCTACCTCTTTCCTATAGTGGAAATCTGCATTTGGGTAATTTTTTAGAGGCGACTGACAGGTGATGGGATGCCTCCACATTGCATCCCAACCTTATTTTTGTCAACAAATGCAATGCAACCGCATGCATTAAACACGATTGCGGAGCATTTGCGTTGGTTCCTGGTTCACTTTAACATTCCAACATTGCAGCAAGCTGGGTGGTTTTCGCCGCGGGGATGACTACGGCATATAAACACTCCCACTGCCTTTTGCAGCTTAAGGGGGAGCAGTTGGGCAATGCAGCTCTACTATACATTTTTACCACCCCTGCATGTCTAAATGAGGCCTAAGGCCCAGGTTGCAGGTATATTGTATTAATACTTATATTATTGTCGGTAAGTCATATCATTGTTTCAATTCAGATACTTATTTGTTAATTGAGCCAGGATTAGAATGACAGCTTGTACTTTCACAAACAAGACAGCAACAACAGCTCCCACTGATTGAAACAAATATGCAGTTAAGGACTTTTGAATTTACTTTCCTGATCTGCATGCTATTTCTGGTTTTCTGGTTCTAATGCCGTGTACACACGGTTGGACTTTCCAGCAGAAAAAGTCAGACTGAATCATTTCATCTGATATTTCGATCGTGTGTGGACTTCTGATTTTTTTTTTTTTTTTCGAAAATTCTGATGGACCTAGAAATGGAACATGTTTTAAATCTTTCCGACGGAATCAATTCCTATTGGGAAAACCGTTCGTCTGTATGCTATTCCGACAGACCAAAAACAATGCAAGGGCAGCTATTGGCTACTGACCATTGAACTTCCTTTTTCTAGTCCCGTCGTACGTATTGCACGTCACCAAGTTCTAAACGATCGTACTTTCGTGTGTTCGTGTGTAGGCATGTCCGTTTC
Source organism: Lithobates pipiens (assembly GCF_037356315.1). NCBI lineage: Eukaryota > Metazoa > Chordata > Amphibia > Anura > Ranidae > Lithobates > Lithobates pipiens. The sequence goes on along the minus strand of NW_027507718.1, from coordinate 126,944,439 downwards.
TGCAGAACTCCATCGGAAAAACCGTCATGTGTACATAGCATAAGACTTAGAACATTCTCAGAACAGCCAGGCAACTTGTATTTTCAGAAGAAGGTCAGGGGTCACTGTTTTTCTTTAATGACAAGCTTGCTTTGATTTCATAGAATGCACAAGTGGTGCTTATATAAGTATGCATAGAGTGAGGCTTACAATATAAAATGAAACATATTGCTTCTAGAAACGTTGCTTGTAAAACTTTACAGAACTGCATAAAGATGCGTTCTGCCCTTCAGTTTTCAAGTATTGGCATAACTCCTTATACAATATATTACAACAAACAATGCACCCACAGCTAACAGCCAACCCTAGTCAGGTGGACACTTACCCCATCTATGGAGCGGGCAGCGCTTCCCTCCAGGCGACAGACAGCAGCTTCCCTTGTATCGCGGCGGCCGTGCTCCTCCTCCTCCCTCCTCCACAGGCAATAGGATCGCTTCTCCTTTTGGCCAATCAGGAAGTGGGTCTCAGGACCCGCTTCCTGATTGACCAAGAGGAGAATCAGTGTGACAGTAGTGAATATTCATTTGCTGTTGTCACACAACTGGGTGGGCTCGGGGCACAGCCCACCCATTTTTGAAGCCTATCTAATACATGCTTCAAAATAAAAACAACAACATTGGAATACATGCGCCCAGCGGCCCACATGTAGATTAAGGGGCCAAAGGAAGCAATACAAAGAGAACAGGATACTTTCTCATACAAGTGCAAGGTACAACAGGCACATATTAGGAATATGAAGTGTTGTGGTAACATATTCTTTAATTATTACAGAGCTGTAATTATTATTATTATTATACAGGATTTATATAGCGCCGACAGTTTACGAAGAGCTTTACAACATTATGGTAGACAGTACAATTACAATACAATTCAATACAGGAGGGAATCAGAGGGCCCTGCTCGATGGAGCTTACAATCTAGGACTAATTTGTGCCATTTATATCCTCCTAGAATTGGGCTTTAAACCTGTCATTATTGTACATTGTATTGCCTTGTGCTGTTTGCGTTTCATTAGTGTATGAAATATTTTTTTTTACTGTAAAATTTGTACTTGTATTTCAATTTGTACTTGCAAGGATGTGGAATTCCCTTCCACAGGTGGTGGTCTCAGTGGGGAGCATCGATAGTTTCAAGAAACTTTTAGATAAGCACCCGAACGACTGCAACATACAGGGATATACAATGTAATACTGACATATAATCACACATATGTTGGAGTTGATGGACTTTTTTTTCAATCTCACTTACAATGTACTATGTAACTTTTATGTAAAATGTTTATTAATGGTTATTAAAGAATCTATATGTTGCAAAAGCGACTGTACTGTAGCTTAATGAGATGAGTGTTCCAGTACCTTTTATCCTACCTATCTAACTGGGTGTACTCTGTAGTGACTGGGAAAGAAGCGGTTAAAGGTGTATGAATAGCAGACCTGGCTGTGCACTAGTTCTCCGGGAACTGTGCAGTTCTCCAACTGCTGACCAGCCCTGAGGGGAGGATTGTCAGTGTGAATGTGGGCAGAGCTGGATTCTAATCATTAATCCCAGGAGCGCCATTACCAGACAACAAAGAGGTGAAAAAGTGAAGAACACGGTGCTGCCATACACAGGACGCCTACAATCAATACACACACCTGTTAACATTCTAAGGACAGCAAGGAAAGAAGGTGAGTGCTAGAATAAAGGAGTGAAATGATTTAACATATTGGAGGGATGCAGGATAGATAAATGATAGCTTATACTAGATATCAAAGACAAGAAAAACTAGATCATCAAAGAATATATGAAAAGTTGTGCTCACACATATAAAAGCTGGGAGGTAGATGAGACAAACAAGCACATGACCTACAAAGTGCGAAAGTAGATTATTGACATCGGAAAGATCAGAAGACCTGATACTAGCATTTGTATGGAATGCTGTGACACCAATCGGAGACACCTTGGGGGTAGAGGAGTATCCAGGGACCAGTGACTATTAATACATATTTATTACATAGTTATTGCAATGCATGGTAAAGATTTGGATTTCCTGTAACTTCTGAATGCTTGCAAAGTCTGTTAAACTTTTTATTAACATATGCAACTCTACATCTAACCATAATAACCGCCCTGCAATAAAATTAAAAATATTTGATTTCATGAAATTATTTATTTAAAGAGGTTGTATAGTCAAATTTTTGCCTTTCACCTACAGGTAAGCCTATAATAAGGCTTACCTGTAGGTAAAAAGAATATCTCCCAAACCTGTACAGTTTAGGAGATATTCCCCTCGCAGTGAGCCGCTGACTTCAGTGGTGCATGCGCACAGGGGATTCTCAGCTGAAAGTCCGGCAGACGCCGGACCCTGCCGGGAAGAAAATGCACGGGAGTCACGACACCGTGGCTCCGGCCACTCACAGCGCCGGAGCCGCGATACCCGGAAGACATGAGGGAACATGTCAGCTACCTCGGCGTGGACCGAGTGAGATGCCGGCGCTTCATTCTAAGCTAAGTATTTTATAATCAGCTAGTATGTGGTGCATACTAGCTCATTATGCCTTTTCCTTTATATGTTTAAAAAAAGAAAAAAAAAAAGTCAGCGGGTTTACTCCCGATTTAAGATGCTGATTTAGATTCGTTCATGATATATAAATAAGCATAATACATAACAACATAATTTCATGAATATTTGTCCTTCAGAAGCGACAGCAAGATCAATAGCCAAAGTGAGAACAAGATAGCAAAATAAATTACTAAAATTGGAAAGCAGAGGACTCATCCATGGACCCCAAATTTTACCAGACTGCTTGAAGGAACTGCTGTTGATATATGTAAACTGGTATAAGTGAATGAATTCAATAGTTTAGGGTTGTCGGTTCGACTGCCTGGAGTTAGCACCTCCTCCTAGCACTTTGGTTGTTGGTTTGAATTCCAACCATGGCAGTACCTATACGGAATTTGCATGTTCTAACTGTGCTTGCATAGAGTTTACATGCTCTCCCTGTGCCTGCATGGGGTTTGCATGTTCTCCCTGTGCCTGCATGGAGTTTGCATGTTCTCCCTGTTCCTGCATGGAGTTTGCATGTGGGTTTTCCCTGGGTACTCTGGTTAACTCTCATACTCCCAAGACACGCTGGTAGGTTAATTATCTCCTGTCTAACTTGGCTCCAGTATGTGTATGTATGAATGTGAGGGACCTTTACTGTAAGCTCCTTGATGGCAGAAACTTATTAAACCTGTACGGTTTAGGAGATATTCCCCTCGGTATGCGCCACTGACTGCAGCGGCGCATGCGCACAAGGGGGATTCTCGGCTGAAAATCCGACAGTGGCCGACCGGCCGGGATGAAATCGCATGCGCAGGAGTGACGATATCGCGGCTCCGGCCACTCACAGCGCCGGAGCCGCGATGCCCGGAAGAAACACAGAGGGAGCATGTCAGCTCCCTCGGCGTGGATCGGGCCAGATGTCGGGGCCTCGTTCTAAGGTAAGTATTTCATAATGAGCTAGTATGCGGTGCATACTAGCTCATTATGCCTTTGCTTTGCAGGTGGTAAAAAAAAAAAAACATTAGCGGGTTTACTACAGATTTAACCTACCAGCATGTCATTGGAGTGTCATTGGAAACCAGAGTACCAGGACATGGTGGAGAACATAATTTCCAGGTAAATAGTATGTTTTTTGCAATAATTTATTTCACTTCTGTACCTATTCCTTAGTATCCTATGTATTTAAAAATAAATAAATTAATTATTAAAAATGGTTGGAATGCAGGCATGGGGAAGTGGTGCTTTTAGCAATCATTTAGATACCGTTTGATATATTCTACCCTGGTAGAGCAATATACAGTGAGGGAAAAAATTATTTGATCCCCTGCTGATTTTGTATGTTTACTCACTGACAATGAAATGATCCGTCTATAATTTTAATGGCAGGTTTATTTTAACAGTGAGAGATAGAATAACAACAAAAATATCCAGAAAAATGCATTTCAAAAAAGTTATAAATTGATTTGCATTTTAACCACTTTCAGACCGGACCAATTTGCTGGTCAAAGACCAGACCACTTTTTGCGATTCGGCACTGCGTCGCTTTAACTGACAATTTCGCGGTCGTGCGACGTGGCTCCCAAACAAAATTGACGTCCTTTTTTTCCCACAAATAGAGCTTTCTTTTGGTGGTATTTGATCACCCCTGCGGTTTTTATTTTTTGCGCTATAAACAAAAATAGAGCGACAATTTTGAAAAAAACGCATTATTTTTTACTTTTTGTTATAATAAATATTCCCCAAAAATATATAAAAAAACTTTTTTTTCCCTCAATTTAGGCCGATACGTATTCTTCTACATATTTTTGGTAAAAAAAATCGCAATAAGCTATTATTGATTGGTTTGCGCAAAAGTTATAGCGTTTACAAAATAGGGATAGTTTTATAGCATTTTTATTAATAATTTTTTATTATTTTTTTTTTTACTAGTAATGGCGGCGATCTGCGATTTTTATTGTGACTGCGACATTGTCGGGGACCCATCGGACATTTTTGACACATTTTTGGGACCATTGTCATTTATACAGTAATCACTGCTATATAAATGCAGTGATTCCTGTGTAAATGACACTGGCAGTGAAAGGGTTAACCAGTGGGTGGCAGTGTAGGGGTTAAGTGTTCCTAGGGGTGTGTTACTAACTGTGGGGGGGTTGGGCTTTCATTTAGTGTACACTGATCTCTGCTCCAATCACATGGAGCAGAGATCAGCGTCACTAGTTGCTAGGCAGAATGGAAAAATGTTGTTTATACAGCATTTCCTCCATTCGGCCGCTCCGTGAGACGATCGCGGGGATGCCCGCGGCGATCGAGTCCGCGGGTCCCGCGACCGGACTCACGGGGGTCCCGACCAGCGCGGGAGCGCGCCGCCGGCGGCGCGCTCCCGATGGCAGGGCGGCATCGAATATTGGACGTACATGTACGCCAATATGCCTGCCCGTGCCATTCTGTCGACGTACATCGTCGTGCGCTGGTCGGGAAGTGGTTAATGAGTGAAATAAGTATTTGACCCCTTCGCAAACCATGACTTAGTACTTGGTGGCAAAACCCTTGTTGGCAGTCACAGAGGTCAGACGTTTCTTGTAGTTGGACACCAGGTTTGCACACATCTCAGGAGGGATTTTGTACCACTACTCATTACAGAACTTCTCCAAGTCATTAAGGTTTTGAGGCTGACGTTTGGTAAATCAAACATCCTGCTCCCTCCACATATTTTCTATAGAATTAAGATCTGGAGACAGGTCGGGCCACTCCAGGACCTTAACCTCCCTGGCGGTAATCCCGAGTGTGGGTTAGCTTAAATTTCAGTACCAGTAGTGGTAACCCCGAGCTACACACAGGATTACATTGCAGAATCCTGGTCCAGGTTACTTACCTTGTCACCAGGATCCTGCAATGTCCCCCCCGCTGTGTGTGCGGGCTCTGTCATCCGCCCGATGCTCTGTGCGTCGGGCTCCATTCCCTGTGAGCGTCACAACGCATGGGGGCAGAGCCCGGTGGCAAATTCAAAAAGTACACAAAACATAACACATACAGTACACTGTAATCTTACAGATTACATTACTGTATCAAATCATTTCACATCCCTTTTGTCTCTAATGCTTTGTCCAGTGTCTTGCATGCAGTTTTATATTATATATACTGTTCTTTCTGCCTGGAAACTTGAGATTGTCCATGGCAGCCAAAAAGTGTCCCTTTACATCAAAAGTGGTTTTAGACCAGCTAGAAAAATGTGATAGTAAATCAGAACACTTGCAGAAATGAGCAATAGTGAATCGTGAGGAAATTAATTTTATTATTATTTTTTTATAATTATTTATACTTATTTATTATATTATAATTTATGATTTCGTGTTTAAAACTTTCTCATACCCAGGATGTCTACTAGACTGTTTTTTGGGGGGCAGATTTAAGTGTGTTATTACTAAGAATTACAGGCCTTCAATATAAAACGCCAAATTTCTATGCTAAACAATGTACCGCTTTGAGATGCACAAATCTGACATAATCATACCACCAGGGTGGTTAATGTGTTTCTTCTCAAGCCACTCCTTTGTTGCCTTGGTTGTGTTTTTTGGGTCATTGTCATGCTGGAAGCCCCATCCATGGCCCATTTTAAATACCCTGGATAAGGGAAGGAGGTTCTCAACCAAAATTTGATGGTGCATGGCCCCATCCATCGGCCCTTTGATGAAGTGAAGTTCTCCTGTCCCCTTAGCAGAAGAACACCCCAAAGCATAATGTTTCCTCCTCCATGTTTGACAGTGGGGATGGTGTTCTTGGGGTTATAGGCAGCATTCCTCCTCCTCCATACACAGAGAGTTGAGTTGATGCCAAAGAGCTTGATTTTGGTCTCATCTGACCACAACACTTTCACCCAGGTCTCCTCTGAATCATTCAGATGTTCATTAGCAAACTTCAGTTGGGCCCGTAGATGTGCTTTCTTGGGCATGGGTACCTTGCATGCGCTGCATGATTTCAGTTCTTCACGGTGTAGTGTGTTACTAATTGTTTGCTTGGTGACTGTGGTCCCTGCTGCCTTGAGATCATTGACAAGGTTCTCCTGTGTAGTTTTGGGATGATTGCTCACCGTTCTCATGATCATTGAAACTCTGCAAGGTGAGATCTTGCATGGAGCTCCAAATCGAGGGAGATTGACAGTTATTTTGTGTTTCTTCCATTTGTGAATAATCACACCAACTGTTGTCACCCTCTCAACAAGCTGCTTGGCCATGGTCTTGTAGCCTATTCAAGCCTTGTGTGGGTCTACAATCTTGTCCCTGACATCCTTGGACAGCTCTTTTGTCTTGACCATGGTGGAGAGATTGGAATCTGATTGATTGCTTCTGTGGATAGGTGTCTTTTATACAGGTAACAAGCTGAGATTAGGCGTATTCCCTTTAAGAGAGTGCTCCTAATCTCAGCTTGTTACCTGTATAGAAGAAACCTCAGAGCCAGAAATCTTGCTGATTGATAAGGTGCTTATTTCACTCATTAAAATTAAAATAAATGTATAACTTTTTTGAAGTGTTTTTCTGGATATTTTTGTAGTTATTCTGTCTGTCACCGTTAAAATAAACCTACCGTTAAAATTATAGACTGATCATTTTTTTGTCAGTGGGCAAACATACAAAATAAGCAGGGGATCAAATACTTTTTTACCCTCACCGTAATAGTGAGAATCACACTGGTTCATATAGAAAACATATTTGTTTTATCCAGCCTTAATGTATAAGAATTTAGTGTGCTGTTACCCTAAACCAGGGGTCTCCAAACTGCGGCCCTCCAGTTGTTAAGGAACTACAATTCCCATCATGCTTAGTCATGTCTGTGAATGTCAGAGTTTTACAATGCCTCATGGGATGTGTAGTTCCGCAACAGCTAGAGGGCTGTAGTTTGGAGATCCCTGCCCTAAGCTATCAAGCATCCTAATGGGAAAAAAATATTGCTTGCCTTAGGGTTCTCCATGTACTCGGGGTAAAGGTTCATTTTAAAATGTCAGTTATTTTTTTTGGACCTGTCAGGTTTAAAGCAGCGTACAATAGATGCTAACACCTGCTGCTACCGTCTCTTAAAAAAAAAGTATTTTACAGAAGTGGAGTAAGCATGAAGGAGGTGTATGACCCCAAATAATCTGTCAAAAGCTTTCTTTCTGGTACAATTGTTACAGGCAACACCGATTCCCTGTACTTCAATCTGACCTGCTAGAAAGTATGTTAATACATTAGATGTCCTCAACTAGTGGTTCAAAAGCCAGATGTGACTTTCTGTGAATTTGCTGTTAAAATATTGATCATTTTTAATAATGAAGTGTTTTAAGTGCATTTTTTTTTATATTTCAAATGATGACGAAAGGTGGAGACCTCTGTTTTCTACTATCATTTTATCTGTTGTGGAGAGTGCTAGTACTCTCTGTCTAAGATCTCGCATTCTAAAGGCTAATCAATTATTTAGAACAGAAAGGCCAGAATGGATCAAATTTAACAAGAGAGTATCAAACATTTATTTTCTATGACATAGGGTAAGTGGCTGCTAAGGTATGGTAAAATGGAAAGCAGAAAAAAAAAAAAGGAAGAAACATTAAATGTGAATGAGTCAACAAGCTGAACTGAAAAAGAAGTAAAGAAACTGCGATAAGACATGAACCACAACCAAGAACAATATGAACGATAGGGATAGAGAGAGCAAATAGAAAGGGTGTGATAGAAAGCATAACTTGGAGTAAGGCACAAGATTAAGATAAGGAGGGGAACATGACACAGAGGAAGCAAGACTATGATAGATTTATTTATCCTTGGGGTAAACTGGGCATCGATGAAACATTGGGCCTTATGATAAAAGGTGGCTGCAATAACGACCATTGTTGGTACCTACAACTACCAATCCAATCAAACTCTCCTTTTCATTTTCCTGTAGCTAGAAACATGAAAAAGCATCTGTTTTTCATCAGTAAAGTTTAGTTACATAGTTGGTCAGGTTGAAAAAAAGACACAAGTCCATCTAGTTCAACCCAAAAAAAAAGTTGTCATGATGCATTTTCATAAATATGATGGAATTTAACCAGATCGTGAAATTAAAGCAGAACTTCAGTAATTTTTTTTCAACTTTCCATCTTTTAAATCTTCTGCCCTTGTTGTTTTAACTTTGGATAGTAAAACCTTTTTTCCTGCCAGTAAATACCTTATACAGTCCACTTCCTGTTTCTTGTCTGGTCATTAGCCTAGGCTTATGACATCATGCACAGCTCTCTCTCACTCTCATGAGAGTTTGCTAGGAAGGGAGGGGGGGTGAGTCAAAAGAGGGTCTATGAGAGCTGCAGAGCTGGAGGTGTGTCTGTGTGTCGGTGCAAATCCAGGAAGTGAACAGGCTGAAGCTGCCCACAGTTAAAATTAATGCAACCAGACTCAGTGGAGGGGATTTCTGCAGCATATTTGGCGAGTACAGAATCACAGTGTATATCAAATAATATGCAAAGTGGTTAGAGGGAAGCCATTGCCATTTATTGGTCTAGTTTCCAGTACTTTCCAATCTCACACACAATAAATAAACTGTATATTCACTGCATGATTGGCTCACTGATTTTCCCAGGGGTCTGCCCTAAGATATAAATCAAAATTTAGGCATCCTCCGCAAAAGGAATTTCAGCTTGGTGAGATACTTCCCAAGTATTAAATATATCTAAAGTGATGCAGACTCTGCAACTTTCTTTATCAGAACACTGAGCGTGCACCAGGTGATTATAATACACCAGGCCCTGCTATTTCAGAATCAGGATTTCAAAGGACCTGGTCAAACAAACACAGAGGAAACTTATGAACAGCAAAAAGTAGGAATACTCTACAAAGCATACAAAAAAATCCCTGAAATGTACAATGACCAGTCAGATGAGATTGTTTTTTTTCTCAACTAAAGTGGAGTTACTCTTTAAAGAGAAAGTAAACCCTGATGGGTTTACTTCCTCTTTCATTCCCTGCAAAGGCAAAGCATAATGGACTACTATGCATCGCATAGTAGTCCATTATGTGTCACTTACCTGACACAGGAGCCAGCGAAGTCACCACTGTCCCCTGTAGTCCGGCGCATCCATCTTCTCAGTGGGGTCTCGGAGCTCTGCCGCTGTCATTCGGCGAAGCCGCGATGACGTCACTCCCGTGCATGCGCATGGGAGCAAACACGCGCGGCAGCTCTGTCGTTGAAAATGCCATGCTCAGTGCGCCTGCGCGCCACTGTCTACAAATATCTCCTAAACCCTATAGGTTTAGGAGATATTTCTTGGACCTACAGGTAAGCCTTAATCTAAAAATCTGGGGGGGTAGAGCTTGACTTCCCCTTTCAGCATCACTTTGGTTCCTTTACTTACCCTTTCAGCTTCACTTCAGCTCTCCTTGTCAAACTACTGTAGTTGTTTTCGCTTGTCTGGACTAGGAAGATCTCACCACAAATTAGAATTATGTAAAATTAAGGTGTACCTAAATCACAAAAATTATACTATACGGGCATACCCCACAATTGGGTTTATTTACTAAAGCTGGAAAGTGCAAAATCACGCTCACTTCTACATAGAATCCAATGAGCTTCCAGGTTTTATTACCAAAGGTTAATTGAACAAGCTGGGGTTAGAAGCTCAGTGGTTTCTATGCAGAAGTGAGCTTGATTTTGCACTTTCCAGCTTTAGTAAATAAGCCCCATTAAGTACTTAAAAGTAGGGCATGCCTGTATTGCAGCTTACCTTTTTCTGCTGTGATCCTGCCACTAACACACTTCCTGTCCTAGGGAGACAACGCTCACCAACTGTATTGTATCTTTGGATTAGTAGTGTTGTTAACCTAGGCCAGGGACTGTGTTACCACTACAGAACACCTCTCTCTTTCCTCATCACCATATCATGGGAGAGGTGCTCTGTAGTCCCTAAATGTGCACTGAGAGGGCTGATAACATTGTTGTTTGATGACAATGCAAAGTGCAAAGGACAGAGGACAGCACTGGATGTCTGGTAGGACCAATAGTTTTTTGCACTTATTGAACAGATACTGTATAACAAAATGCTTTCAATGGCATATTTAGGGATCAGGTAAGAGAAGATCATTGTTGGGGGTTTGCATACACATAAATTCTGTTGGGCTCAAACAGTTAAAGTGCGCAGACCACTGAAAGAAACTTTGTGGCTGTGAATGTAGATAGCAGAGCTGCAAAATGATAAATTTTATTTAGGTGGTTGCACAAGTAAATGTTGTTTCCATTTCTACTTTAACCTTACAGGAGATTAATATCAAAATGTACAGCCAGAAGCGCTATGACAGCCCGCCAGATTACAGCCCACCTACGTACCTTCATCAGAACAGCCATGGATCTTATGGTTATCCAATGAAGTCTGCTTATCCTGATTCATTTTACCAAGAGGACATCCCCCCACAGCACTTCTATAAGTGGAAATCACCACCTGGCATTGTCCGAATTCTTCAAGGCATTGTTGTATTTTTGTGTTTGGCTGTTTTTGGCTGTGTGGCATCAACATTGGCCTGGGAATATAACTATGGATACATGGGAGGCATGGGGGGCTTAGGTGGATATGGCTATGGTGGATATGGTTATGGAGGATACATGGGAGGCTATGGTTATGGCTATGGTATGACCAACCCTCAAGCAGCAAGTGGTTTTATGATGGCCATGTCTGTGTTGACTTGTATAGCTAACTTGGGACTATTTATAGCAAGTGTAACTAAATCCGGTGGAACAAGGTCCCGTAAGTTCTTTATGATTATATTGGTGCTAAGTGCAGTTTTGGCTACCCTGGATCTTATTGCTACCATCGTGTACATTGTTGGAGTTAATCCAAGAGCCCAGATGAGTGGTGGCCTGTATTATAGTCAGATGATGGCATTATGTAACCAATTCTACACTCCTGCGGCTTCTGGAGTAGGCATCATGAATCAGTATCTTTACCACTACTGCATGGTGGATCCACAGGAGGTAAGCTCATGTTATTTACTATTAAAAGAAAAAAGTTGCATTTGTTTTTTCTAACATGATATCAGCATATTAACCACTGCAGTCACTCCTATGTGTTTTTCCTAGGCTATTGCTATAGTGTGTGGCTTTATTGTGGTCATTCTGCTCTGTGTCACATCCTTCTTCGCGCAGAAGACACGAAAAAAGATATGGCGTTACGGAGAGCCTAATATTTACTGGGAGAAACCCTTTGAGCCCTATCAAGAGGGTCCTAATGTGGAGGAATGGGTAAGGGCTAAATTAAATTATTGATAAAACCCTACTTCTTACTGATCTATAAAAACTAAATTTACTTTGTTATCTGCTAAGAGAAGTTCATAATGGTAGTTGTGCCTTTAGATCTTAAATCTACAGTATATATACATATATATGTATGCAGCACACCCCTAAAGAGCTGCTGGTAGTTTGGTCCTCAGCACACATACAGCCAGGCACACATTATTTTTGGCAGTCTTTTGCTGGCTCACGAATCAATCTAGGGGTTTGTTTTGTGGGTTTTATTGGAGCATGATGAATGTGGATGGGTTTGGGAGCATGGGATACTCTGGAACTGTACAACTTGAATTTGAACAGAACTTGAGGACTGCTAACTTTCTGGCTCCTCTTGCCCAACTCTTGCCCAACTCTTGAAAAACTTATACAACTTTAGCTGCACTTATACAACACCTGATGGTATTTCACTCCTGCATCAATCAAAAATAAAGAGATATATACCCAGCCTAAAGAGTTAACTACAGTATCATTTATTGCTTAAAAGCAAAATACAAAACATCACAGCAAGGCAAAAAATCATGCTTATTCCCTGTATATAGAACAGAAAGAGGCCGTGACAACTCCCCAATGTTCCATACTTCCCTACATCAATAAGAACAGACTACCCATGTCAATGTATAATTTTCTCCCGTGATTAAGGAGAAAAAATGGGTAAATACAGCAATCCACAGACCCCTCCCTCCCTTAAATAAAAGAACCCCCTATAATACCTATAAGAATCCCCCAAGCCACCTGTAAACAAGTACGCAGCATATAATTCCTAAAGGGAATAGCGTGTTTCCGAAAACACAGATATTAATCACACTGTTCCACAATGGAATGATGCACAATCCATACTATTCTGATATACTCATATAGCTAGTATATATAACTAGTCAGTCAGTCAGTGGGGCTAGATCAAAGACATGAGTTGTTGGAATGAAAGAAAAATGTTAATCCAAAAAACTGTAAAATAACTCTCTCATGGACAGGTGTATTAATTCTCCAAAAATCAATGAATCCCCATAGTTCTCCTCCTGATGTTAAAGTGCAATGGTGAAGGAGATATATATCCACGTACCAGAAAGATTGTATAAGTCCCTAGATACTGCAATTGCAAATGGTATTATTTCAAAGCTACAGATTTATCCACAGGCATATTCAATGTAACCACATACTGGGTTTCCCACAGTGTGCAGGTAAACTCCCATAAGCATTTCATTTTAATCAGTGGTGGTTACTCACGGATCCAGCTGGTAACACAGAGATCTCCACTAGTCCTATGGGAGATCAATCTGTCAATGTATGTGCTATGCATACAATTCTTCAGCAAAGGGTTCCTCATCTTTTCAGTTAACCTCCCTGGCGGTAATCCCGAGTCTGGCTCGGGCTGGGATTTCAGTACCACGAGCGGTAACCCTGAGCCAGACTCGGGATCGCATTTCTGGTTACAGAGAGACTTACTTACCTTGTCCCCTGGATCCAGCGATGTCCCCCCACTGTGTGTGTGAGCTGTGCTCCACTCAATTCACAAAGTGCCCGAGTGCTGCCGAGCTCCGTTCCCTGCGACGTTACGACGCATGGGAGCGGAGATCGGCTCCAAATTCAAAAAAGTAAAAATACACAATACACATACAGTACTGTAATCTTACAGATTACAGTACTGTATAAAAAAAATACACATCCCCTTTGTCTCTAGTGGTCTGTCCAGTGCCCTGCATGCACTTTTATATTATAAATACTGTTTTTTCTGCCTGGAATTTGGAGATTTCCACAGCAACCAAAACGTGTCCCTTTATGTCAAAAGTGATTTTAGACCAGCTAGAAAACAGCGATAATAAATTAGAATCACTTGCACAATTGAGCGATAGCGATTTGTGGGGAAATTCGTCATCAAACACTAAATCTAATGACAGCGACAATTCTGCAAATGAGCAAATTTCTGTGTTTTTGGATTTGATTGTGCAGAGAAAAAGTTCCCTTGAAGCACCATGTCATGCAAGATACCGCTTTCCCCAGAAAGCATTACCGAGACACATTACAAAGACTGAAATCAAAGCATGCAAAACTTAATTCAATTCAAATCAATAAGCAACGGGTGTAATGGGCGGTAGGGAAGAGGGATAGGGGAGGGTAAAGAGAGTTCACAGGCCCGAAGCTTTATTGAAAGGGCAAAAACACACAAGGGAGAGTTGGGGTCGGGGAAGGGGAAATATTTAGACGTCCTCTTCCTCCTCCTATAGTCCATCAAGTCAGATGAAGTGAAGTGAAAGAAAGACATGTACTGTACATAGAAATACATAGGTTTTCTTTTAGTACATAAACTTGCACAGAGTGACAATGTTGTGGGTATAGTGATGGTGAAGCAATTAGGTGTCAGAATACTAGCAGTGAAATGGCAGTAATAGGTCAGAGGACAACTGCAGCAATGTATGAATGCTGCATTTCTGGTGTGCAAAGATTGCAACAGATTTCTTTTTCTCAAATAGCATGCAATTTGACTATGTACAGAACAAAAATTTGCTTCAATAGTAAATTTGTTTGCTCCACAATAATGTTAAGTACATTTACAGCACAATGTACTTATTTAACAACCAATACCAAAAAACAAACACTGGTTGCATCATATGAACCTACTGTTTACATTTAGTGTATCATGCACAATACACCACTTTAGATAAAATCACATACTTAGCTAGCATGGTTAGGGAAAAATGGTTACACAATTTAGAATTTTACAACCACTTTATGTATCTCATAGTAAAATTATAACACTCATAAGAAGACATAAAAAGTTATGCTACTAACAAACCATAATTCATCAATTAACTCAAAAATCTTCCAATAATTAAGAGACACATTTACCAAGATGACTTGGCTATTCCCAATAAAATGCCCCAATCCCCCATCACCACCTTCTGTCATTTAATGAAGTAGAAGACCAAGATGGAGCTTTCTTTAGTTTTGTGGGTCCTGACTCTGAGACATGCTTTAGCTCAGGGGTAGGCAACCTGGGGCCCTCCAGCTGTTGCAGAACTACAAGTCCCATGATGCCTCTGGGAGTAATTGTAACTGCCAGCCTTGCAATGCCTCATGAAAAATGAAGTTTTGGAGGGCCCCAGGTTGCCTACCCCTGCTTTAGATGTTTTCCATTATGCCTTCATTGGCTGGCAGTCACTTTGGCTTGTAACTCACATTGCACATACTGTACACCCTGGCTAGATACCAGAGAGAAAGGAGAGTAGAGATGCACTACAGGGGGTACTGCAGAGGCTGATAAGGTGAGCAGTTTGGGGAGGGGTTGCAGGAGGTAGGAAAAAAATAGTAGAATAGGAAAATGCTGAAACTAGAGAGGAAGAGCAGTATAGGGAGAGTACCAGCGGCAGAGGTTGTGCAGAGTGCCAGAATTACATGACATTCCACCTAGGGGACCTTTTTAAGAAAAGTGTGTTAAAAAGAATATTTATTTTTAACCATAGCAAATGGTCAGCTTCCAGCTGTAATTTCTGTCAGTACAGAGTTTAAAATGAAATAAGGGTTTGCATATGTTGCTATAGGTAACCTTAAAGTTTTTTGTTTTTTTTGGAACACCTTTTATGTATGAGCCGAATATACTTATTTTATGCACTACATCACCCAAAATAAAAGGGATTCTTATGAAACAACCTCAGCATTGGAGGCATCCCCAAGTTGCAAATTATCGGTTGCTAGGGGATTCTGAATCTTCCAGAGCATTCCTGTTTTACGTATTTGCTAATGAGCCCAATAATGTTGTTAGTTTTTTTTAAGTTTATGCAATTGTGTTAAAATTTTTCAGTTTTAGTCTTTCCTTTTTTACGTAATATACTGTACATGTAAATATTAATGCAATAGCAAATTAAGCTACCTGGATAAAGGCGTTGTAACACAATGTCATGTATCCTGAGCTCTAACTGCCAGTCTTTTTCTGAGTGTATATTTACTCAAAGATACGAGCAGTTTCTGTTTAGTGACTCATTAACACTTTTCCTAATATGAGCCTGGGCAGCAAATTAATCTCACCCTTTATTATCAGGATGAAGAGAATAACCTTTTCACTCAGACCAAATAAATAGGCAACAACCTTTTTTCTAATGCAATTTTTTTTTCAAATATAATTTTTATTTGGAACTCTGGAAAGGCAAAGCTTAATTACATCATCAACATAAAACGATTGTGAACAATTCCACATATTTAGTATAAAACATTCCCAACAATTGGGTCAATGAAATGAAGTATCATCGTCACATTCAACAATATAATAACAGACATGTCCACAAAAAAGTCTTTGTCTACTTTTGTTGGATATGAAACAGTACAAAAACACCACAGAATGAGGACTGAACCACCCCGATTCCATTTGTTTGGTATTTGTTCTGAGGTACAGGAAGAGAGGATAAAATATAGGTAGTCAAGAGAAGAAAAGGGAAGTAGAGAAAGTAGTTAGAAGAGAATAAGAAGGGAAAGGATCAGAAGGAGGGGGAAGGGGGGCGAGGGGGAACCCGGTTGGCGAGGAACTCCCAACAAGCTACAAATGTAATCTAATGCCGCGTACACATGTAGCCGTCTATCCGACGGACTTAGTCTGGCGGACTTCCCGCTAGACATTCCGTCGGACTTTCCGGACGGGCTACTTGCCCACACACGGCACTTTTTCAGCGGACTAATACGGCGTACTAAGTCCGCCGTACTATCCGCCCTACTTTTGAAATGAACGGACTCGCCCACACACGCGGAGGAAAGTCCGCTCATTTCGAGCGCGTCTCCAGGTAGGCGGGGGCCCGCGAAGGAGACATCGCGGGCCCCCGCCGCCTGGTATGGACTTAAAGGGGAACCCCAACGCCGAAAAAAATCGGAGTGGGGGTTCCCCCAGGTCCACATCAGACCCTTGTCCGAGCACGCTACCCGGCCGGCCAGGAAAGGGGGGGACGAGCGAGCGCCCCCCCCTCCTGAGCCGTACCAGGCCGTGTGCCCTCAACATGGGGGGTGCCTTGGGGAAGGGGGGCCGCGCGGCCCCCCCACCCCAAAGCACCTTGTCCCCATAATGATGAGGACAAGGGCCTCTTCCCGACAACCCTGGCCATTGGTTGTCGGGGTCTGCGGGCGGGGGGCTTATCCGAATCCGGGAGCCCCCTGGATACCGGCCCCCCACCCTATGTGAATGAGTATGGGGTACAATGTACCCCTAACCATTCACCTGTAAAATAAAGTACAAAAAAAACACAACACACAAGATAAAATAGTTTATTGCACAGCTCCGGGGGTCTTCCGTCTTCGGGGGTCTTCTTGCCGGACTCCTCCGCTATCTTCTTGTAGCTCTTTTGCTAGCGGAGGAGCCCGGCTTTCTTCCTCGCCGCCGGCCTCTTCTTCCGACTTCGGGGGTCTTGTCCCCCTCTTCGTTTCTTATGCCGGGCCACCGCGCCTTCTTCTAGCTCTTTTACAGGCGGTGGCCCGGTCTTCTGTCGTCACTTGTGTGTTGTGTTTTTTTTGTACTTTATTTTACAGGTGAATGGGTAGGGGTACATTGTACCCCATACTCATTCACATAGGGTGGGGGGCCGGTATCCGGGGCCCCCTTATTAAAGGGGGCTCCCGGATTCCGATAAGCCCCCCGCCCCCAAAGACCCCGACAACCAACGGCCAGGGTTGTCGGGAAGAGGCCCTTGTCCTCATCAACATGGGGACAAGGTGCTTTGGGGTGGGGGGGCTGCGCGGCCCCCCCTTCCCCAAGGCACCCCCCATGTTGAGGGCACGCGGCCTGGTACGGCTCAGGAGGGGGGGCGCTAGCTCGCCCCCCCCTTTCCTGGCCGGCCGGGTAGCGTGCTCGGACAAGGGTCTGATGTGGACCTGTGGCCGATTTTTTTTCGGCGTTGGGGTTCCCCTTTAAGTCCATACCAGCAGTGGCGTACTAACTAGGGGGCGGGGGGTGCGGTCCGCCCCAGGTGCCACACATTAGGGGGGTGTCAGGCAGCTCCCCTGTATGAAACAGTGAGAGTGGGACAGGCTTGGTAGTGCAGTCGATGTGACATGCTGAGCAGGGAGACCTCAGGCAGACTGACCCATTGTCACAATGCTCTCACTCTCTGTTTAATTATAACAGCCCAGTGAGTGAGTACAATCCCCCCCCCTCCCCTCCACAGAGATGGAAGAGTCTGCCTTAGCTCTGCCCCCTCTCTCCCCTGCGTGTCCCATCCATGCTCCGTGCAGCCTGTGTGCTGAGCTGCTCTGAAAGGAATGTGGGGGTGGGGACATTTAAACAGTGTGAGGAAGAACATCCAAGTAAGTTATCAGTACTGTCCCTGTGTTCAGACTCTGCCCTCTCTCTTCCAAATCTCATTCACTCCCCCTCTTTCCTCTGTTGTCCTCCAGTATCTTTCCATCATGTCCCCATCATATTCCCATCATGCTCCCCATCATGTTCCTTTACCAGGGTTTACACTACTGTGTTCATAGACATTGCATGTGATTCGCACCGAATTGCTGTGCAAATCACATGCAATGTCTGTGCGATGCAAATTCAGCCATACAAACTGTATGGCTGAAATCACATTTGCACCAAAATGGTGAGGGACCCTTTTTTTGGTTGCACTGGAATTGGATTGGATGGGTGTTCACACCTATGCAATCCGATTCTTGCACCATTTCACAATTCTCACTGCAATTTGCAAACCGATCGGGGGATGTCATTAATTTTACATTGATACCCGTGGCAGCTTGCAAAGGGCAGTGTAAACAGCCAACAAGCAACATGCAATGCAGGAATCTGCACTGGAATCTCACCGATTCCTGCATCGCATCGCATATATGTGAACTAGGACTCAGGTGGGTTCACACTGATGCGCTGTGGTTCAGTTGCCTCAATTTTCACTACAGTCCCACAGACTTCTATTAGGTTACACATTTTTGCAGCATTTTCTGAAAGCGCACCAAATGTCCTCTATACTGAATCTTTCAGAAAACAAAGTAAAATTACCCCAGCTAATAGACGTCTGTGGGACTGCAGCTAAAAATTAGGATTATATGCAGAAAAACTGCATATACCCCAACACTGCGACAAACTCCAAGACACCAGTGTGAACCCAAAGGCTTCAGGGTGCGTTGTAATGTAAAGGGGTCCTGAAGTGCAGCGGGTTGTGTAATGTAAAGGGGTCCTGAAGTGTAGGGGGTTGTGTAATGTAAAGGGGTCCTGAGGTGCAGGGGGTTGTGTAATGTAAAGGGGTCCTGAAGTGCAGCGGGTTGTGTAATGTAAAGGGGTCCTGAAGTGTAGGGGGTTGTGTAATGTAAAGGGGTCCTGAGATGCAGGGTGCTGTGTAATGTAAAGGGGTCTAGAGGTGCAGGGTGCTGTGTAATGTAAAGGGGCCCTGAGGTTCAAGGGGTTGTGTAATGTAAATGGGTCCAGAGGTGCAGGGTGCTGTGTAATGTAAAGGGGTCCAAAGGTGCATAAGGTTTTGTAATGTAAAGGTGTCCTGAGGTGCACAGTGCTGTGTAATGTAAAGGGGTCCTGAGGTGCAGGGGGCTGTGTAATGTAAAGGGGTCCACAGGTGCAGGGGGTTGTGTAATGCAAAGGGGTCCAGAGGTGCAGAGGGTTTTTGTAATGTAAAGGTGTCCTGAGGTGCAGGGTGTTGTGTAATGTAAAGGGGTCTAGAGGTGCAGGGTGCTGTGCAATGTAAAGGGGCCCTGAGGTTCAGGGGGTTGTGTAATGTAAATGGGTCCAGAGGTGCAGGGTGCTGTGTAATGTAAAGGGGTCCAGGAGGTGCAGAGGGTTTTGTAATGTAAAGGTGTCCTGAGGTGCAGGGTGTTGTGTAATGTAAAGGGGTCCGAAGGTGCAGAGGGTTTTGTAATGTAAAGGTGTCCTGAGGTGCAGGGTGTTGTGTAATGTAAAGGGGTCTAGAGGTGCAGGGTGCTGTGCAATGTAAAGGGGCCCTGAGGTTCAGGGGGTTGTGTAATGTAAATGGGTCCAGAGGTGCAGGGTGCTGTGTAATGTAAAGGGGTCCAGGAGGTGCAGAGGGTTTTGTAATGTAAAGGTGTCCTGAGGTGAAGGGTATTGTGTAATGTAAAGGGGTCTAGAGGTGCAGGGTGCTGTGTAATGTAAAGGGGCCCTGAGGTTCAGGGGGTTGTGTAATGTAAATGGGTCCAGAGGTGCAGGGTGCTGTGTAATGTAAAGGGGTCCAAAGGTGCATAGGGTTTTGTAATGTAAAGGTGTCCTGAGGTGCACAGTGATGTGTAATGTAAAGGGGTCCAGAGGTGCAGGGGGTTGTGTAATGTAAAGGGGTCCACAGGTGCAGGGGGCTGTGTAATGTAAAGGGGTCCACAGGTGCAGGGGGTTGTGTAATGTAAAGGGGTCCAGAGGTGCAGGGGGTTGTGTAATGTAAAGGGGTCCAGAGGTGCAGAGGGTTTTGTAATGTAAAGGTGTCCTGAGGTGCAGGGTGCTATGTAATGTAAAGGGGCCCTGAGGTTCAGGGGGTTGTGTAATGTAAATGAGTCCAGAGGTGCAGGGTGCTGTGTAATTGAAAGGGGTCCAAAGGTGCAGAGGGTTCTGTAATGTAAAGGTGTCCTGAGATGCAGGGTACTATGCAATGTAAAGGGGTCCAGATGTGCAGACTGTTTTGTAATGTAAAGGTGTCCTGAGGTGCAGGGTGTTGTGTAATGTAAAGGGGTCTAGAGGTGCAGGATGCTGTGTAATGTAAAGGGGTCTAGAGGTACAGGGGGTTGTGTAATGTAAAGGGGTCTAGAGGTGTGTAATGTAAAGGGATCCAGAGCTGCGGGGGGCTGTGCAATGTAAAGGAGTCCAGTTGTGGAGAGGGGGTACAAAGTAGTGACAAAGAGATATTGGGGGATGCAGAGGTATGCAGGGGACACAGTGCGGTGTTTTTACATTTTAAAGTGAGGGGGGTGCCAGATATAGGAGTCGCCCCGGGTGCCGAATGCTCTAGGTACGCCCCTGCATACCAGGCGGCGAGGCCAGCGACGTCTCCTTCGCGGGCCCCGCCTACCTGGAGACCCGCTCGAAATGAGCGGACTTTTCTCCGGGCGGGAAAAGTCCCCTCATTTCAAAAGTACAGCGGACTGGCACATACACGGCCGGATTGTCCGCCGAAATGCAAGTCCGGCGGGAAGATTGGAGTGCAAAACTACTTTCTAAGTCCGTCGTACTTTCGGGTCAAAAAAGTATGCCGGAGGCTACACACGGAGGGATTGTCCGGTGGACTTGAGTTTGCCGGACTTTTCCACCCGCTTGTTTGATCGTGTGTACGCAGCATAAATGTTCGCTAGATACTCATCTATGGACTGAGTAGGGATACCCCTTCTTCAGACAAAATAAACATCTCCCATAGCCTCCATGTTTTAGTGTGCTTGTCATGCTTGTTTTGTGCTGTAGAGGACAAAGTCCTCCATTTTATTTATTTCCTCTACCTTGCGCAACCAAGTCCCAATAGAGGGTGGTGTTTGTTTCTTCCAAAGTAAGGGGATGCAGGATTTGGCAGCATTCAACAAATGTTGCACTATGGATTTTTGTTATTGTTTTCGCTGGGATTTTGGAAACATGGAGTAAAAAGAAGGCCGGATCATCAGTAATCATATGATCCGTGAATTTTTGGGGCGATGCTTCAGACGGGCAAGACCAAAATATATGGAGGAGTGTCCCCCGTCCATCTGGCATCTCCAATATCTATCAGTGGCGTTGAGGAAGTCAGAATTTTATAATTAGATTCCTGTATTTTTGTGCATATTAACGATTTTAAGGCAAATCTAAGGATATTTTGCTTTTGGGTTACCATAAGGGATCGGTTTATGTCTACCTTCCATTTTTTGTAAAAAAGAGAGTTGTGGTTGTTCAGAGGGGGAGTTAAGCAAAGTAGAAGTTTTAGATAAGACTTGTGTCAGAGTCGCTACACCTACACAGTAATCTTCAAAGGTCATTAAGCCACGATTAAATTGGGTAGGATTGGCAAATGAATGTAAAAAGTGGGGTAGTAGCAAAGAGTTCCAAAAAGGAAGGCAAAAACAGCCAGCATCACTCGTCAATGACTGAATTGAAGGCCAATTACCCCCTTCCAGAAAATTAAATGCTTGGTCTCGACCCATTTGAGAAAGTGTCTTGAACTCAGACACTCCAAATCCAGGGGGACCCTACCCAGATGTAGGGCTAGGTAATATTTCTTCACATCAGGGAGAGCTAAACCCCCATGAAGTTTGGGTAGCATAAGATAACACCAGGGTCTGGTACAAATAGAACAAATAGAATGCACTGGTATCCATGCGGTGGTATCCATATCTGCAATGTTTAAATAAATAAAGAAATTGATTTATGCCTGCTCTTCAACAGAACATGGCTTTTGGTCAACAAAGGTGGGAAATTGAATGCATAAGTACATGCTAGATAGGGGAGTACCTAAATATTTGAGCGCACTGTCCGACCATGTAAATTTATATTTTGATCTCAAAGAGGATATAAGAGTGGGGGTCATTTTGACAACTATCACTGCGGATTTGTTAAAGTTGATCTTTAAATTAGAGAGTGTTCAATGAATTTTGAAGAAGGTTAGGAAGTGACACTATGGGGTTGGCAGGGTCATTGCTAGGTCTGCAAAAGATCTGGGGCTAGAGCCCATAGCAGCGTTTACTAACCTTTTTACAGGCCTGGGGGGGGGGGGGGGGCAAAGGCTGGTGTTGGCGTTTCAATCACCATGGTTGATATAGTGTCAGGGTGATTGAAGCGCATTGTTTCTATTGTTACATTCTAATATATAATGAAGTGGTTCAACTCACCATAATGCAGGATCAGTGGGAGCCCTGGGCATGTCACTTGCCACATCTCCTGCCACCAGATGCAGCATGTCACTTGCCACCGTCGCCTGTCACCAGATGCAGCTTTTAAACTTACCACCATCACCCACCACTAGATGTGGATTGTCACTTGCCATGTTGCCTGAAAACCAGATGTGGATTGTCACTTGCCACATAACCTGCCACCATTTGCAGATTGCCACGTCACCTGCCACCATTTGCGGATTGTCACTAGCCACCTCACTTGCCCCCATTTGTGGACTGTCACTTGCCAGGTCACTTGCCACCATTTGCAGATTGTCACTTGCCACGTCACCTGCCACCATTTGCAGATTGTCACTTGCCACGTCACCTCCCACCATGTGCAGATTGTCACTTGCCACGTCACTTGTTACGTCACCTGCCACCATTTGCAGATTGTCACTTGCCACCATTTGCAGATTGTCAATTGCCACGTTACCTGCCACCTGATGTGGATTGTCACTTGCTGTGTCACCTGCCACCATTTGCAGATTGTCACTTGCGTGTCACCTGCCACCATTTGCAGACTCTCACTTGCCACGTCACCTGCAACTAGATGTGGGTTGTCACTTGCCTACTGATGTGGATTGTCACTTGGCATGCCAGCCAGTGCCACCAAATGTGCATTGTCGCTACATTGGTGGCAGGCTGGCAGCCCTGGTCAATTTAGTGAGGGCAGGAGAGCAGAGATGTGGGGCAGGCAGTGAGAGATGATGTAATCTCTCTGCTCCCCGACACATCTCCGACATTGAAGAGGCCCACACTGTGAGGGCAGAAGAGCGCTGATGTGTGGCGGGCAGTGAGAGATGATGTCATCTCTGTGCTCCCGCCGCACATTGCTCCCACATTGAAGTGGCCCGGCTGTAAGGGCAGAAGAGTGGTGACATGGAGCAGGGGGGAGAGAGATGATGTCATCTCTCTGCTCCCTGCCCCACATCGCTCCCACAGTGAAGTGGCCCAGCTGTAAGGGCAGAAAAGTGGTGATGTGGAGCGGGTGGAGAGAGATGATGTCATATCTGCTTGTCCGCTAGGTTGTGTCTCTCCCTTCATCCACCTCTAATGCAGCCCACCTGCCGCAGCCGCGACCCGCTGATTAGACAGGGACCCTGTGGCAAGAGACTTGGGGCTATGGGCTCCAGATTCGGGGCTACAGCCTCAATAGCCACGGGGGTTGGTTAAGGAAAAAAGAAGATCATCCGCATATGCTGATATCTTGTGTTGAGATTTACCCACTGTGATTCTCCTAATATCTGGGTTTAGGCAGATTGTACAAAGAAAGGGCTCCAGGGATAGAGCAAAGAGAAGGGGAGATAGTGGGCATCCTTGTCGTGTTCCATTCTTTATGGTAAAAAGGTCTGAAAGGAGACCATTAGCTTTGACCTGGGCCATGGGTGTAGAGTAAAGCTTTGTGATCCACTGAAGCATATTGTCTCCCAGACCGATATGTATGTATATGTTTATGCACCGTGGTCATGAATGTCCAGTTAACCCGGTTGAATGCTTTCTCAGCGTCTGTGCAGAGAAAGACACGTGGGGGTTATTTATTAAAGGAAAATCCCCTTTGCAATGCAAGTGTAATTGAAACTACACTGAAAGTGTACTTGGAAGTAAAGTCGCTGTAGATCCAAGGGGGACATGCAAGGAAACAAACCACTTTGACCTACAGGTAAGCCTAGATTAAGGCTTACCTGTAGGTCCAAGAAATATCTCCTAAACCTATACGGTTTAGGAGATATTTGCCCGAAGACAGGCACCGCTGTCTACGGCGCATGCGCCGTAGACAGCGGCGCGCAGGCGCACTGAGCGCGGCATTTCCATAGTAGTCCATTATGCTTTGCCTTTGCAGGGAATGAAAGAGGAAGTAAACCCATTAGGGTTTACTTCCTCTTTAACTTGCACATGATTGAATGATAAAATCAGCAGAGCTTCCACTCATTTCAGATCTACCCGTTAGATTTAGAGTGACTGCACTTGCAGTACAAAGTGGATTTGCCTTTTCGTAAATAACCCCCAGGGTATCTGAGTTGCAGAGGCAATATGAATCTAAATTGAGAACCTTGGTGGTATTATCCCTAGCTTCCCTGGAGGGGATAAAGCCCACTTAATCTAGATGAACTATGCTTTGTAGCTGGTGAGCCAGTCGGGTCGCTAATATCTTTGTGAAGAGCTTAAGATTGACATCTATTGCTACTACAGGAGGGTGGGTCCTTGCCTTCTTTAAGTAGAATGGATATATGTACTTTCAAAGTATCTCCAGGGAAATTTGTGTCTGAGCTAAGGGTACTAAACAGTTTCACCATATATGGGCCTAGAGTCGGGATAAGGGATTGATAGTATTGTAAAGTGAAGCCATCAGGACCTGAGGCGTTTCCTGGCTTCATCCCACCCACTGCTCTTTGTAATTCCGCTAACGTAATGGGAGCTTCTAGTTCTTCTCTTACTTCTGTAGGAAGTCGAGGGAGTTGGGACGAGGCGATATAATCTTCCATTGATGCTCGGGAGGATGACCCTCTCTGAAGGTTGTATAGGGAAGAATAGTAGTCCCTAAATTCCTGTGCGATCTGATTGAGGAAAACTGCCCGAAGGGGAGATTATTTGCGGTATATAAGTGGCAAGTTCGTGGTCCCTAACCGATTTAGCTAACGTTTTCCCACATTTGTTGCCAGATTCATAACTAATCTTACGGCAATGTTGAAGCGCTGCTTTGGCCCTATAATGTAGTAAATCTATGGTCTGTTGGCAAAGGGACAAAAGTTCACATTCCAGAGCAGATGTAGGTGTATGTTTATGTTGGTATTCTATCGTATGTATTTTATTGAGGAGCATAGTCAATTGCTTTTCCCGTTCTTTTTTTATCTGTGCACTATGCTTAATCAGTATTCCGCAGATTACCATTGGTCATTCTTGCGGAAGTAGTGTTTCAGTTCAATGGTAACATCTGCCAACACTTCTGGGGTCTTTAAAAGGATTTTATTCAAACTCCAGAAACGGGTTCTGGAAGTCGGTTCTGTCGAGAGTGTGTGATAGGAGATATGGTGATAGGAGCGTGATCTGACCACGTAATATTATCTATGCTGGATTCATTCACTGCTTGTAGCTAGCAAAGAGGGACTAGGAAATAATCTATACTCGAATACACTTTGTACGTGGAGGAGTAGAAGGTATAGTCTTTTTCTCCTGAGTGTTGTAGTTTCCAGACATTCCACCATCTTTGCCCTATGCAGGTATTGTGTTATCTTTATGTGTATGCCAAGAGCAGACAGAGGATACTCCTGACGAGTTGTCTGACGTGGGGAGCAGAGGAATATTGAAATCTCTGCTCAGAATCAACTGACCCTCAGAAAATTCCAAATTCCAGAACATATTGAATGAAGATATCCTGATGATCATCAGGGACATAAACTGCAGCCAGTGTCACCTGTATGTTACCAATAGATCCCTTAAGAAACACATAGCGGCCGTCACTGTCTATCAAAGTTTCATGGCAGGTCCAGGGGAGTTTATTAAATAAGAGTATAGAAGTCCCTTTAGATTTAGCCTCCACATTAGTAGCATGAGGGTAGAATCTATTTTTGAGGCAAGGGGGTCTATCCGCCCTGAAATTAGACTCTTGGGTAAATCTGAGATATATCTGAGCAGGTGATCTTTTAGATCATTCAGGAGCATGCATCATTTTTCGGGTATGTTCAAGCCGTTCGCATTGAGCAAAAAAATCTTGATAGAATCCATTGCCACCGGTAGCCTGCAGTAGCAAAGAGGGGTAAGGGAAGGGGAGAAAAAGAGGAAAAACTAGGGTTATTAAGAGAGAAAGGCAGAGAAAGTAAAGGAAGAGAAAAGAGCATGAAACTGTACCGTAAGCAGTATAGCACTGCCTATTCTATTAAATATAGCAAAAGAAATTTGCAAAAAGCATGCTACGACAATCGGGATGCGTGCTTAAGTCTATGTGGGGGAGAGGTTGGATCCATCCAAGGAGAGCAAATCCAGCCTCACCCATCCACCCCAGCAAAAAAAAAAAATGTCAAACAGTGGTATTCAATAGCACAACAACATTGTGAAAAGATATATGTGATAAAATAATATTCAAATTGGCATTCTTGGTGCTCCAGGGGGCCCTTCCCCATGGGGTGGGCTGTCTCCAAGACCACGCAGCACAAAGCACCTGTCCCCACCTAGTAATCAGAGTTATAGCTGAATAGGTTGCTGTAGAGCCATCATTATATGGTACTGTGTGTACGGGCAACCTCACATACATAGAGAAAAGACCTTACATTTATTCAACCTTGGGAACCAGAGGCCAACATCTCGACCTGTCAGGAGACCTCCCGTTTCCAGCACTCCTTTTAGCATCTGGAGGGATATCCCTCTGTCTCAGGATGGCTCCTCAGCCCTGCCCCCCCCTACAGAAAACACACAGGGGGTAAGAAGAGAGGCAAGGAACCCCTACAGCCACGCTAGTCTTCAAATAAAGGCACTTCACAATGTGAAATTAAACATCCGAAACAAAAGCAAAAACAGCAACCCTGAAACGTACAAGGAACAAGAACACCACAGGGGGTAATGGGTAGTAATACTGAGTCAAAGGCATTCTTATTTATAGTCAGGTATAGTATGGTTACTGACATAAACAATTAAGGCATTAAAAACCTTTTAATTTTTAGAATAAAGACAAGAGTTGACCACCTTCTCACAGCAAAATGACATTGAATATATAGGCATGTAATAACATCCACATAAGGCTGTAGGCATATACCTATAGAAACTTGAGAAAATTACAGTAACAATACACCCACCCAAACAGTTTTGTCCCCAGCATATGAGGTCAGAGAGCAAACCCACAAAAATTAAGCCTCAAAGACCCTCCGTGTACAGTGCATGGTGAATTGTTCAGCAGTCCCACCATGGTACACTTAAGCAGTGTAGCAAAGGTAATTTGTTCCAAGCTGATTTCTCACCACTAATTGTCCTCCCATAACATGGCAAACTACCATGAGAAAGCGTCCCGAAATGGGTGCAATGGGGGCTAGTTCTGCACAGTCATGTAAGTTTCAGATCCCAGGGCAGGGAGACTTGCGAATGGGCCTATCAGCCAACACCATACTGGGAGACAGTCATTAAAGAGGAAGTAAACTCAGGAGAAATATTCCCAGTAATCATATGGCCACTAAGTATAGCATTTATAAACTCAGCAGGATAAGAATTAGTGTTCTGGGATCTTTCTTACTGTCTGCAGCTTTGTTTAATTTTTCTCTGTTTCTGCCTAAGCCCGCGCCATGTTTGTAGCCTCCAACCTCATCTGTACTTCCGCCCTTTTTAGCCTGAACAAGCTAGAATCTCGGGCATGCTCAGTAAAGAGTAACCAAGCCTCGTTTTAGTATAACATTACCATGGCAACGGCCCGGCAAGCCAATAAGAGCACACATGCGAATTTCCTCCAAGTGTTAAACATGAATGTCCTTGTTCACACCCCCTGTGATGTAGCTGGTCACATGGGGTGTTTCAAGAACACCAGAATCTCATGGGATTGTGATGCCGTGGAGCTCTGCTATCAGAGGCACGGCACATAGATGAATAGACTGATGTCTTGCTGAGTGTGCCGTAAACAAGGGACAAAATGAGCATGCGTGAATGACGTCACTGAAACAGATATCTGCAATATCTCCTAAACAGCATAGTTTGTGACATTTTTAAAGCCACCTACAAGTAAGTGTATGCAAATAGCTTTACATGCAGTAAAGTTGGGCAGGGGGGTTTACAACAGTAAGGAGAGAACCGTGTTTCCCAAATAAAGCTGCACCCATATTACTCCCTCCGACTGTACCCTAACTGCATGACGCAGCTGCATGTATGGGAAGTACATTAATTGAGGGAGATTAAATCTAGCCTGCAATTCCCAGAAGTAGCGCAGTTTGCCGTCTGAAAAAATGTGTACCAAATGTGTGACTCCAAACTTTTTCCAGTTTTTTCCACACAGCAATGACTGCAGCTCCTTGTTGTACCTGTTGTCCCAGATAGGGCTATATCCATTAAATCCAGTAACACCTTGCAAGTACTTGGCTTTATTCCATATCTTCTGCATCAAGACATATTTGGGAAATAGCTTGTTAGATTTAGTGTAAGTCAGAGCTTCCAGGTCCATGGCTACATTATGCCGTCTTGTGACATGATGTAGAAGAGCTGTGATCGAGTCATCGTTTCCCTCTGTATTAACAGCTTCCAGGGGCAGAGCTCAGGCAATATGTTGTAGCTGAGCTGCCACATAGTAAAGCCATGGGTTGGGCATAGCCAAACCACCAGCCTCTTTAGGTTTTTGCAGTTGCTCCAGCTTAACCCTTAAAGGTTTATTCAACCAAATAAAAAAGATGGAATGATGATCCTAAATATCTTAAGTGGAATAACTATTGAGGTGTTGTGCAGGATATAGAGAGGTTGCGGCATAAAGACCATTTTGATGAGGTTTACTCTACCCACCAAGGACATCTTCAATTTAGCCAATACTTTAGTTTTAGCTCAGATTCAGCCCAATAGAGGTGATAAGTTAGGTGACGCATAGTCACGGAGTTGAGGAGTAACATATACTCCCAGATATTTGAATGAGGAGGCTACTGGAATATTTTGCAGAGTGGGGTCCTGGCTGTCCAGGGAGAATCTAACGGCAAAATCAAGGATTTACTCCAGTTGATTACTACAAACCTGCTAATAACCGACATAGCTTCCCACAGGGAATCAGAGGTGTCCCCAAAAAGAAGCATTGTATCGTTTGCATATAGCAAGTATAGCAGTTAACCAGGAGTCTCTAGTGACAGCTGTTGAGTTAGCAATGAATTCTGCCTCCAGGCGACCTACCAGCTGCATCGCCTGTTCAGATTGTGCCCAAGTTTGTCGTTTGATGGTAGTAACCTCAGCCAAAAACACCCCCCTCCCCCCCCCCGAAGAAGGCTTTAAAGGCATCCCAGGCACCTAGTGTATCAGGGTAGTCATTATGGTTCTGCCAATAAGAAGCAATCTCCGATGCAATCTTATTGTGGGAACTAATGAGGTTTAACCAGAAGGCATTGAGTTTCCAAGGAGCCCTGGGAGGGGCGTGACTGGTTTAACATTTAAATTAACTATTAGAGGTGATTGATCCGATATGCCTCTAACTAAATATTGTAGGTCTTGAACCAAAAGAGAGGCAGCTGGGAATGTGATTTAGAAAAGCATGAAAAATTGCTTCTGCAGTGGGTTGTGGCTCTGCCATTGGTCTATCCACCCTGCTTCCTCTATGAATTTCAGTAGCATGGTTCAGGAAGTTTTAGTTCCCAGAGCAGGGGGAAGATGTTTGTCCAGGAGAGGGTTTAGAAAACCATTTAGATCTCCCACTAGAATCAAAGGAATTTCAGGGTTGTCCAAATGATAAGTCAGAACTCTCAACACTGTTAAGTTAAACGGCAGGGTATATACACTACTACAAGAATAAATTTAACTTGGTATAATCTGCATAACAATATCACAAACCTCCCCTCTGAATCAGTTTATCAAATAATTGAAAATCAATGGATCAGTGTATCAGGACACTCACACCACCCCCCCCCCCCCCACCCCCAGAATAGGTGGTGTGAGTAGAGTGATACTCCCATCCCACCCAAGTGAAATGCATACATGAAACAGTCTCTCACACCAGATGTGTTTTCTGCAGGACACATATTGCAGGTAAGTGCTTATGGAGGGTTGTGGTAACCAAGTGCATTTCAGGGGGTCTCGAATACCTCTAATATTCCAGGACAGTACAAAAACAGATGTAATTTCTCATCTGAGCAGGTGGGTATTGGGGAGTCCACTGATTTTCGGCAGCAGACCAAAACAGGAGAGGGATGGTTCAGCGATACAATGCAGTCATGGTGGAGTGGTTGATGACCAAATGTGCTGTAATCAAAATCATTGAATGGGTAAACAAAAACCAATAATAGTAAAGTAATAACTGTGGTACTTCCATCACCTTGAGCAAGTAGTGTCCCCTTCAAGAACACAGTGGTAGGAGGTGTACCAACTTTAGGGAAAAAAACAAGCTTTGCAGGGGATAACATTCAACACACCACTTACCAGCCACAAAAGAAGCAGGCAAAAACATGAGCCTGCAGACTTGCTCTGAATTTGTAATCCAATAGGAACTAAAGCTTATAGATGGTACTTGCTCACATTTTTTACGAACAGGATAACCAAATTTCCCAGCCGGAATCTTGAATACTCGTGGTGTAGCAGTGTAGAGGTGCTGTCTCTCAGCAGGATAAAGCATAACAGTGCAGGCCGGCTTCACTCTTCATCTGCCACTTCCATTCTTGGTTTTCGGAGCATTCCTCCATTGCTGACTCAAAAAATTGTGCTTGCCCCCTGGCCACTATGCGGAGTCTAGCAGGAAACAGCATGGCGTAGTTGGTCTGAAGCCATTGGAGCCTTTTCTTGACCTCTACGAATTTAGCCCTGCGGTGTTGCACCTCTGCTGAGTAATCAGGGTAGAACAAATTTGTACGCCATTAAACTGGATTTTGCAGCATTCCCTAGCCATACGTAGCACAATCTCCTTATCATTGTAGTTGAGGAGACGGGCCAGGAGAGTGCGGAGTGGGTGACTGAATAAATGGGTGTGAAAGCCTCTTTCCCAAAGATGTCCAGCAGCCATATTTCCACAAATTCTGTTGGGGTTCTGCCCCCTGTCTTCTCTGGGCCTCCCACAAACCTGATGTTGTTCCGCCGCAGGCGGTTCTCTTTGTCTTAATATCCAACATTGCATTCTATTCAACTCCATGCTTCACTCAAAGTCCCACCCTTTTGCTCTCAACTTCTCAATTACACATGTGCATAACATTTCAGACAGGTATTGGTGCATTAGTATACTCAAGAGTGAATGTGACCATGAAATATGGCAAAGTTGTAGAAAATACGCTTCAACTTCACAGATTGGCAACAAGAAAAATGTAACATACACATTGTAAATGTATCAAAACTGAGATGATGTACTTATCAAAATTTTCAGTAGGCACTGTGTAATCAAAGAAAGTTAAAAAAGCAGCACAATTTGCCACAAGTTGGCTGAAATTACTCAAAATGCAACCCCACCCCCTTAATATTAAATGATCCCAAAAATTGACAATTCTACAATAGATTCATTACAGCTCAAAAATCACCATAAAATATGAAACAGTGTCTTCACTCATCAGTCTCATCCCTATCACTGTCATCCAAGCTATAGTCCAATGCAGCTCTTTCCCCTTTTTCTTCGGAAGCATTTGCACAGTTTTTGCACTGACATAAATCAGTATAAGAAAGTCTTGCAGACATACAGTAAAATCTTCCATTCTCACATTTGCCTTGCTTGCAACTGCAGTGGACTACCTGTAAGCCCTTGTACACACGGTCGGAGATTCCGACGGAATGTGTCCTATCGGACCATTTTGTCGGATATTCCGACTGTGTGTGGTCTGCATCGGACTGTTTCCGTCCGAATATCTGACGGACCAAGTTTTCCAACTTGCCGGTAAAATTTTCCCACAAAATGCTCCTATCGGACATACTCCGATCATGTGTAGCCTACTCTGACGGACAAAGTGCCACGCATTCTCAAATCAAATTCCTAGACCAAAGCTATTGGCTACTAGCCTGAATGTAGTCCCGTCGTAATGAAATAACATCATCACGTTATGTACACTTGGATTTTCCGACAACTTAGTCCGACCGTGTGTATGCAACATCACTTCCGGACCGACGGATTTGGTTGTCGGAATCTCCGACCGTGTGTACAAGGGCTTACACACTTTCAGGGGCAGGATTTCTAGTCATCCAGGTCACTGTTAGCTTTCCATCCATTGCCAATGCGTGATGGGGCACACATTATACCTTCAGAGAATGTCTCATTGTGGCTGCTTGGTAGTTTGCCTTTAACAGTGTTGGTGAAGGGCATCACTTGTTGGAGGCATGGATAGTTCTGGCAAAGCTGACGATGCTATGCAGAATGCTTTGTATCTTGCATCGTTCACATTTTGCAGATGACTGTACATACAGGTGGCACACATATTTGCAAAGTAGTTCAAAAGTAGACTGACCCAGGTGAAAACTGCTATGTAGATCACGTATTCCTCTTTCTCGCAAGCAACAGAAAATGCGTTTCTTTTGCCTTTGCCATAAAAGGCTCTTGAAGAGTCACAAAGTGAGAAGGCATGAATCCCAATAAGTGCCAAACACACACTGGTGCCAAGAGCTGATGACACATTAGCTAAGTCAATGATCCTTGTTTTGTTGCCAACCCCTGGGAAATAATACAACCTACATGGTAAATTTTGCTGTAGACTTTAAGCAATCACTGCCTGATCAGTATCAGGACTCTCTGTGCAGCATGTTTTGCATGAGAAAACACCCTGGTGTCACATTCCTCATGATCACATGTCATATCTTCAACTTCACTAAGCCCTTGTACACACGGTCGGACATTCCGACGGAAAATGTCCGATCAGACAGTTTTGTCGGATAATCCGACTGTGTGTGGGCTCCATCGGACTGTTTCCGTCGGAATATCCGACGGACAAAGTTTTAGAACTGGGCTATAAAACTTTCCGACAACATGATCCGATCGGACTTTGTCCGATTATGTGTAGAGAATTCCGATCGGACAAAGTGCCACGCATGCTCAGATCAAATTCCTAGACCAAAGCTATTGGCTATTAGCCTGAACGTAGTCTCATCGTAATGAAATAACGTCACCATGTTCTGAACGATCGGATTTTCTGACAACTTTGTCCGACCGTGTGTATGCAACACAAGTTTCGGACGAAATCCGTCAGATAAAATCCGACGGATTTTGTTGCCGGAATGTCCGACCGTGTGTACAAGGGCTAAGAGTTTGTAAACCCTCCATTACAGTCACGCAGTGACACATGTCTCCATGTGCTATGTACAAGCTTAAGTCTTTACCCACAGTTGTACGATCAGCAGCTCACCACAGAGGAATTCTGCCAGTACCTTTTTGTTTAATCTGATAGAAACTTTTTTGATTGTGTTGGTGTCTTCTGATGCCATCCATAAATTTTAACCTATTGTTTACCACCACCAGCTCTATGTGACCTTTCTAGATTATCAATACTCATTTCAGGATACCGGTCAGTCACAAAGTCTATTCATGAACAGTTGTGCTTCAGAGCAAGCTTGACTATGTACTACAGTATTGTCTCGGCTAGCTCTCCAAAGGTGATTGGCTTGAATGACTGCCATGCCATAGAAAAGAATAGCCGGAACTTTGTCAACTATTTCCTGCAGGTCTATCTTTCTACTTTTACCTATGATGAGTAGTCTGGTGAATAGCTTCTTATCGGCATGCCAAATCACTTCCTTGCCTGCTGTAGATTTCTTTTTTGTCTTTGCTTGATCACTAAAGGTCTTCAGTTTTTGTGTTTTGATGGGAGAAAATATGTCAATTGATGGTGATAACAATCTTTGGTTCATAAACACTTTGACAGCGCTTTCACCCTTTTCTGAAGCTGCGAGCAAATCTTTCATGGTTTCTTCAGCTGAGACTGCCCCAGAGCTAATACATACAATGCCATCTTGGTGTGTGTCAAAAGGATTCGCATGGAATCTAGAGTGAAAATTATTCTGGTCACAGCCTTTTCATGAGCATGAATTTGTGTGCTGTCAAGGTCTTTTCGCTTCCTTGTATGAGGACATATACCTGCAATTGCCTCACATTGTCTTGCTATGGCAGCCCTTTCATGTTGTGACAATATCCAGCAATATACTGCAGCTCAATTCTGTGTTAACCCTGTTCAACCACCCTTTGTCTTGGAATCTCTGTTGCATGTTTGCTCAATGGCCTGGTCACAAGCAATCGAGGCAAATCCATAGACACTTTGACATTGGACAGTGGCCTTTAACACTGAGCTCACTATGGCAAGAAGGATGTGTGAGGGGCAAATTGACCATTTACAGACAGTATGCAGGTAAATACTTAGCTTAATTTACACGATCGTACACAAACAACCATGGCATCATCAACTGCACTGTTGACAGGTAAAGCTGCCAGTCCGATTTTGGTGTTGCTCTCACAAACAGAAGGAGTATCTGTATGATGTCAATATATGAACTCCAAAAGGCAAACGTTGGGTTTTCTGCACGTTTTCTTTTCACAAAGTCTACATATTTGTAACACATTTTGTCAAATTTATCATTGGCACACAAAACATTTGATCTAATTTATGATATTCATACATTCATCTCTCTCCTCTGGTGACAAAGAGTCTAAAGCCGTGTACACACGGGCGGACTGTATGGCCAACTTAGTCCGTCAGACAATCCGACGGACAGTCCGTCCTACTTTCGAATGAACGGACTTGACCACACACGGATGCACAAACAGTCCGTCGAAAGTTTGCACGATGACGTGTACAGCACGTACGACGGGACTAGAAATAGGAAGTCCAATACACAGCAATGCAACCTTTCGCCGTGTAAATCCTTTCTGAGCATGCGCCATACTTAGTCCGTCGAACTAGCCTACTCACGAGCGGATTGTCCGCTGAAACCAAAGTACGACGGACAATATTACGGAAATTCCGAAATACTTAGTCCTCCAGACTGCACGCTGAAAAAGTCCGCTGAAGCCCACACACGAGCGGACTGTCCGCTGAAATGTGTTTCGACGGACTAAGTTGGCCAGACAGTCCGCCCGTGTGTACACGGCTTAACAAGGTGAGAAGTCTGATGCATTGCAGACTCTCATACAGAAGTTTGTTTGCCCTCATGCTGCAGTTGTAGTGATGATCATTGATAACTCCATTAATAGATCCTGGGGTAACAACTTTAGACTCAATGCGTATGTCTTGCATCCCTGCATCTCCAAACCTTTTTCCTAGAATTCCCAGATAGGACACACATTTGTGAAATTCACCTAGTCTAATTACTACACGCTGAGTAAGGTCATTGTCTTTTCAGCAAATTTGCTGAGCCTTAGCATATATATAGCTTGGTCAAAAACTAACACTATATCGCCCAGTTCTAGCTGATCAGCAATTTTGACACTTCGCTTCAGGATTGTGGTTACTGTTGACATCTCTGTCGGTGAAGCCTCAATGACTGGAAGATAATACAGCTCTGACTTTTGCAGAATGCCATCACCTTGAAGCAATGTATGGAAACCTGTCCAGCTTGGGATTCTACATCTTTCAGCATCTATGGTGTTTACAAAAACATATACCAGTTCAGTTTGTGCAGCAGACACGGTGTTCAATTTGTATGTGTCCACGTGTAATGGAATACATTCATGATGAAACAAGTTCTGTGGTCCTTGTCTTTTAAACTGATGGTACTGTTCTTCAGGGAAGCTGGTGAGTGCTTTAAATGAGGAAGCACCCTTCTGTATTGATTGTCTGTTTGTTGTTGAGACAGTTTCAACTACAGAATCCCTTTGGTATTTTGTCTCTGCCCTCTATTAGTTATAGTTGGGCCAGGCTACTGTGTAGACCAGTGATTCTCAACCAGGGTTCCGCGGAACCCTAGGGTTCCTCCAAAGGTTGCTAGGGGTTCCTTCAGCATCGGGAAATTTCTGCCTCGTAAATAAGTTCCCACTGACACCATTGATCTTTTTAGCTATCTTTAAGGAGGTAATTCTTCCCAATGACCAGAAGTGTAAGGACCATTCTTCTCACTGACCATCACATTAATGTATCATGAGTTGTGGATTTCTAATTTTTATCAGGGGTTCCCAGAGACCAGAAAACTATTTAAAGGGTTCCTCTGTGTTGAAAAGGTTGAGAAAGGCTGGTCTAAACTGACAACCGCGTCTCATGATGCACAATGTCCTAGTCCAGTGATGGTGAACCTTGGCACCCCAGATGTTTTAGAACTACATTTCCCATAATGCTCTTGCACTCTGCAGTGCAGTTGAGCATCATGGGAAATGTAGTTCCAAAACATCTGGGGTGCCAAGGTCCTAGTCTATTTAGAAGTGACACAATTTGTGATGAACCTGTTAAATGGCGAACAGTTAGATCAAGACATAAATGATTTAGGTATCTGCCTCCGGCCCTTAGATACAAGATACACAATGTCTTGACAAATAGATCGAACCCTTAGGGTCAAATCACCAGAAATATCAACATAATGGGCCAGTTTTGCTTCCTCAGTTGCATCAGTAATGCAGCAAACCAGATTATACAGTTCAAGTGGCACAACAGATTTTGCTTCACTCACATTTAAATAATCTGTCTGACGTGGGTGGCCATGGGCAACCAGGCAACCAGGAAAGTCACATAGAAGCATCTTTAATGTCAATGCTGCACTATAAAGTGTCCTTGTTTTGTCTGTAGTATTGATAGAGGCCATTGAATTTCGTTTTTGCGGACCAGCTGTTGTACTTGGTGTATTTTCACCATTACTTTGGCTAGTTATCTCAGTTGTTTCTGTACCTGATGGATGAGGTAGCCTGTCTATCAGCTTGTATTTTTTCACAGGGTTTGGCAACAAAACAAGGATCATTGATTTAGCTAATGTGCCATCAGCTCTTGGCACCAGTGTATGTTCAGCATTTATTGGGATCCATAACTTCTCAGGTTGTGACTCTACAAGCACCTTTTATGGCAAAGGCAAAAGAAACGCATTTTCTGTTGCTTGCGAGAAAGAGGAATACCTGACTGTATAATACAAATCTGGGTAGCAGCTTTAAGCTGGGCCTCTCTACCTTCAAACTACTGTTGCAAATATGTGTGTCACCTGTATGGCAGGTCATCTGCAAAAATGTGAACGATGCAAGATACAAAGCATTCTGCATGGCATCGTCAGCTTTGCCAGAACTATCCATGCCTCTGACAAGTGATGCCCTTTACCAATACTGTAAAAGGGCAAAATACCAAGCAGCCATAATGAGACATTCTCTGAAAGCAATAATGTGTGCCTCATCACCCATTGGCAATGCATGGCACCTTGAGGATGGGAAGTTAACAGTGACCTGGATGACTAGAAATCCTGCCCCTGTGTGTGTTGCAGGTAGTCCACTGCAGTTGCAAGCAAGCCAAATGTAAGAAAGAGAGGCCCGGAGTAAAACGAAGAAAGCAATAGACGCAGGACCAGCATGACAGGGGTTAAAGGGGCTTGGTACAAGGTTTAAGAGCATTAGGGGGATGCTGCAGGATGGGTTATCAGGCTGTATTAGGCAGGGTTTGAGCTGGGTGGAGCAAAGGAGGGAATTAATCAGTAGACCGAAAGAGGAGGGCTGCAGTCAGAGAGCAGAGTGGAGCAACTTCCCACCCTCCCGCTCTGAATATGGTGTTTTTTTTGCCGGTTAGGAAATTGGGGGTTGGTTTAGCCAGATGTGGTGGTGGGGTGCAAGGTCCTTTTTAGGTTCATATGGGCACAAAAGGTATGGTGTAGGTCTGAGGTACGGCTCCCAGTTGGTGGATGTAGGCCTGTGAAGTGACAAGCAGGTACTGTCCTGAGTTTTATGCCTATTAGGACCTTGAAGCTCTTTCTCTTTAATAAACTGTCTGGTCTGTTTTCTTATGTTATTGATATGTTAATTATTGGTTATTTATATTTGTTTAATAAAAATCTGCTGTTGCCAATTTAACTCCAATTTTGTGTGGTGTGGTCACTACGGGAAGGGTGGGGTTTTTGGGATAGCAGTTAACAAGACATATTCAATATCATGTAAGAGTGGAAGCTTTTCCTGTATTGCCGCGTACACACGATCAGACTATCCGGCGGACTTAGTCCGGCGGACTTTTGGCGGAGGTCTGCCAGACTTTCCAAATGAACGGACTTGCCCACACACGGACTAAAGTTCTATTCATTTTGAACATGATTTTAGGTACGACGGGACTAGCGAAGGAAGTCAATGTCGCCGCTTCCACCGGCCAGATTGAACCTTGCAAGCCCCGTCACCTGGTATGGGTTTTAAGGGAAACCCCTGCACCAAAAAACAGCGTGGGGATCCCCCCAAAGTTCATACTTGACCCTTATTCGAGCACGCAGCCCGGCCCGTCAGGAAAGGGGGTGGGGACAAATGAGCGCCCCCCCTCCTGAACCGTACCAGGCTGCGTGTCCTCAACATGGGGGGGTGGGTGCTTTGGGGAAGCGGGGCCGCACCCCAAAGCACCCTGTTCCCATGTTGATAAGGACAAGGGCCTCTTCCCAACAAACCCAGCCTTGGTTGTTGGGATGTGCGGGCGGGGGGCTTATCAGAATCCAAGAGCCCCCTTTGATAAGGGGGCCCCCAGATTCCGGCCCCCCACCCTATGTGAATGAGTATGGAGTACATTGTACCCCTACCCATTCACCTGGGGGGAAAAGTGGTAATAAAAAAAACACACAACACAAGTTCTTAAAGTAGTTTATTAGACAGCTCTGGGGGTCTTCTTCCGACTTTGGGGGTCTTCTCGCCAGGCTCCTCATTCGTCGTCGCCTCCGACCGAGGGTCTTCTTCCAACTTCTCCGCACTTTCCGGCCTCTTCTCCCGCTCTTCGGCTCTTTTCCCGGGCTATCTTCTTCCAGCTCTTTTACTAGCATTGGCCCGGTCTTCTCGTTCGTCACCACCGCCGTCTTCTTCTTGTTCCTTCTTCTCTTCCGATGTTGACACGATGCTCTCTCCGGCTGTAATGCTGGGGACACGTTGCACGGCGACTTATATAGGCATAACCAACAGCCTGGGTTGTCGGGAAGAGGCCCTTGTCCTCATCAACATGGGGACAAGGTACTTTGGGGTGGGAGGGCCGCAGGGTGCCCCCTTCCCCAAAGCACCCACCCCCCATGTTGAGGGCACGCAGCCTGGTACGGTTCAGAAGCGGGGGGGGCGGTCGCTCGTCCCCACCCCCTTTCCTGACCGGCCGGGCTGCATGCTCGGATAAGGGTCTGGTATAGACTTTGGGGGGACCCCACACCATTTTTTCGGCATAGGGGTTCCCCTTAAAATCCACAGCACTTCTGGTTCCGGCGCCGTATGGAGTAATTGCACTCTCCCTCAGCTCCCACAGTGCGACCCAAAGAACCGGCTTACAAAGCCTGTCTCCACATCCAGACCACCAGTGGCATCTCCGGGCACCCCCTGGCACCTCATGGACCGGTTCGTAGAAGAAAAGGCGCTCACGCTCATTCGGCCCCCCGACAGAGCCGCCGCGGCCGCAAATTGAGGCCCCGGCTTCGCCCTACTCAGCCACGTCCCACTCTGCGGCCATGCTGGACATGGAAATTGGTGGAGGCGCGGCCCCTCCTCCTCTCCACAGGCCTCCCCACCACCCAACGAGGGAGACTGTCAAACAGAGCGCATAGCACAGGCTCTATTGACCCCCATGATAGCCTCCTCTGTAGAACAGGCGGTGAATGCGGGGATGAAACGCATTCAGGCCCAACTGGGGGAACACGCCATTCGATTAAACGGAATGGAACATCGACTGCAAGTCACCTCGCCCAATCATCGCCAAGTACCTGCATTACCCTGACAAGGCTATGATCCTACAGAAATTCAGGCAGTCTAGATCTCTCCAAATTGACGGGATGAAGACCCTGATGTTTGCTGATTACTCCATCGAAGTCTCAAAAAAACGGATAGCCTTTCAAAATGTCTGCTCAGAACTCTACAAACAGCATGTGAAATTCACCCTGGTTTTTTCAGCTATCCTTCGCCTCAAAGCCCCCAATGGAGATCAACTTTCCTTCCAGGACCCCTCTGAAGCGGAAACCTTCCTACGTTCGCTCTGCACAGACCCTTATCTCAGCCCCTCTCCCAGAGCGTCTCCAATCAACTGCCCTCTGGACCAAAGGAGCCCGCGCAAAGACTCTCCAAATCGCTTCAGGTCCTCTGAACAGGACCACAACCGCAACACCCCTCGCTGAATTGAACTGACACAGCATTTGTCTTCCATCCTTCTTCACAGGCACTTTCGTACTGCCCCTCAGGTTATCCCCTTTTCTGATAGAGAATCTGTCTAAGCTTTCTCCTCTTCTCATGTTCGCTAACTTACACCTTTCAGTAGGTCCAGCGCCTACTGTCCTTATCGTTCTCTTATAACCCTGCATCTGTTTAACCAAATGCTTGCTATGTTTTACCTTCCATAGCCTCACTGTTTATGGCAGTCTTCTCATCTCCCCATACGGTACCCGAGCCAGATGCACTCAGCATTATTCAAATACTGGGCTCCAATTTGCATCATTGCATGGGTATGCACTGGGAGCTGCGTTCCACGGTGACTCCATATGGAAAAAAGTGAAGTCCTATTGTTCTGTAATATTGTTTTTTTGTTACTTATTTGCTCCCCCCCCCCCCCACCTCTACCTGTTAGTACGCATTCTACACAATGCACCCGGACACCATTCTCCTACCTGGAGAATAGCACTGTCCACCACACAGCGCAGCCAACTCACAGTACAACCAAACGAGACGACTATACAACCTCTGCCCACATCCCCTGTTACTTTTCCCCACTATGAAAATCATCTCTTGGAACGTTAAAGGGCTCTGTTCCCCGAACAAGAGACTAAAAATCCTAAGACACCTTAAGAGACTCAAGGCTAACATCGCTCTACTCCAGGAAACCTACCTACCCGCCTCTGATTTTCACTGCATGCAAAAATTATGGGTGGGCCCCATTCTAGGCTCTGCCGCCATTGGTTGCAAAGCCGGAGTTCTGATTCTAATACACAAAGACCTCCCCTGCACGGTTCTGTCCGTCGACTCGGACACTCAGGGTCTCTTTCTATCTGCACATGTCCAACTAGGAAGCAGAGAACTTTTGGTCTCCAACATCTACGCCCCTAACAACCCAGGCAAACAGTTCTTTGGAGAATTGTCAACCTGGCTACTCCATAATCCCCATCTCCCGCACATAGTTGGAGGCGACTTTAACGCCACTCTCCATCTAATAGACGACAGGTCTTCTCCCAAACAGCTCCGCAATGCCTCTGACTCAGAAGTTCTTACATACTTTGCATCCACTATGGAATCCATCGGCCTGCATGATATCTGGCGCCTATCCCACCCAACTGACAGAGAATTTACTTTCTACTCAAACCCTCACAATGTTTTCACCAGGACTGACTATCTCTTCTGCTCCGATAATCTCATCCCAATGATACCCGACGTGGACATACATGACAATGCTATCTCCGACCATGCCCCCTGTATCGTTGACGATGGACAACCCTGGCCTACACCTGAGCCCTAAGCTATGGCGCTTCCCTTCCTATCTGTGTAACAATGCTGACTTCCAACAGTATATAGAAAAAGCGTGGGCAATATATTTGATGGCCAACGCCTCACACTCCAACAACCCGAACCTCCTCTGGGAGGCTGACAAAGCCTACCTTAGAGGCCGGATAATTTTCTATGCTGCCTCCTTCAAAAGGAATACCCTGGCAAACTATATGAAAGCCAGTGCTAGGCTACACCAGGCCCAACATTCCCTTTACCTCACAGATTCATCTGCCAATAGGAAGGAGTGGCAGTCGGCTAAGAGGGCCTTCGATACATGGGCAGACACTCTTGAACGAACTAAAAGGGCACGTATGGATGCCACCCTCCACAAATTTGGTAACAAGGCAGGCAAATTACTAGCAAGACTTTGTAAGGGCTCATTGAGACCTACTCACATCACTTCCTCATGCCTTGGGCATCACTCATTCCTCGCAACAGGATGTTAATAAAATCATGCTCCAATTCTATTCTTCCTTGTATGCCCCAGACCCCATAGACTGCACACTCCTTCCTTGAAAAAATAACCATGCCCACGGTCACCCCATCAGAACTGGAGGCCCTTAATGCCCCTATCTCCCTCTCTGAAATTTCCACTACTATACACAATTTAGCTCCCTCTAAAGCCCCAGGCCTTGCCGGGTTTACTGGTGAATTCTACAAAACCCTCCACTCAATAGTTGAACCCACCCTCCACAAGGTCTACTGTGACATTTGGAACGGCGGCCCCTTCCCACCCACAGGGAACCAGGCCATTATCAAACTGCTGTCAATAAAGGGGAAGAACCCTCAAAACCTGGGCTCATATCGACCCATTTCCCTATTGAACCTAGATGTCAAAATCCTATCCAAAATTGTTGCCAATAGACTAGCCGCCATTGTTCCTTCTCTAATCCATCCCACCCAATCGGGATTCGTAAGAGGTAGGACAGCCACTCTAAATATCAGGAAGGTAATGCTGGCACTAGAACAGGCAAAATGCGACCCGGGAGGCGACTACGCCATCATCACCTTAGATGTGGAGAAAGCCTTCAATAGCGTTAGCTTCGAATGGCTCTCCATGACCATGTGCAAAATGGGATTCACTTTTTTGGCAGCGGGCCTCGTCTCCACCTCCACAAGGGTACAAGGCAAAGCTGCCCCCTATCCCCGCTTCTCTTTAACCTCGCCCTCGAACCCCTGTCCAGGTATCTATCTCAAAAGGCCCCTCTACACGGCATCAACATTGGCAGACATGAACTATGAACCTTCCTGCTCGCGGACGACGTACTTATATTTTCGGCGAACCCCACATCAGACATGCCCCTTATAAAAGCAATATTTGATGAATTCTGATTCTGCTCAGGCCTCCACATCAACTATTACAAAAGCGAAATCCTACCCATAGGCACTCTATCAAACCCGCCCTGGGCCTTACACTCTCCCTTCACGGTTGCCAAATCCCACATAACATACCTAGGAATCAAAATAGGAAAACTACCTTCCTCTATATACCATCTTAACTAACCTCCTCTGATCACAAAAAAGATCTGGGTAACTAGATGGATCTCCCCCTCTCACTCCTGGGAAGATGCCATTTGGTCAAAATGATCAGTGTTGCACGCCTACTTTATCCACTCCAAACCATTCCACTACTTCTGAAACATAAAGATACAAAATCCCTTAACGCTGCTATCTCCAAGTTTCTTTGGCATAACAAGCGACCACGCATTGCTTTTACAAAACTATATCTTCTTAGGAGTGAAGGGGGCATTAACCTTCCTAATATAAGAGCCTATAACCTAGCATGTCTACAGAGTATAGGCTTAGACTGGCTTTCGAATTTCTCCCGTTACTCAAACTTCTTTTTAGAATCGGAAATGGTCCAACCTTACTTTTTATCGGCTCTGCTTCACTGCAAATGAAAGTCTGTTACGCCCATACTTCAACACAACATTCTGCTAAGGGACACTGTTATAGCCTGGAGAGAATTCAGGAAGTGCTTTAAACTCTCCCTCTTTATGTCCAGACACCTTCCGATACAAGGAAACCCCTTTTTTCCCCCAGGAATGGAGCATAAAGCCTTTTCCATCTGGCAACAGAAGAGCCTCACCAAATTCTCCTCCCTATGCAAAATGGAAACAGGACACCCTCTCCACTTCTCTACCATAGCTGAAACCTTTTTGCTCCCCCGATCCCATGCTTTTCATTTTGGTCAATGTATCAGCTTCTTGAAAGGAGCCTGCAAAGAGGAAACCAAGAGATTTAAAATGTCCATCACGGACAAATTACTCCAGGACAGATCTTATACGATCTCAGATATCTACAAGACCTTGCAGCTAATTGGGGCAAAAATTTCCCAGATGTGGAACTGGTGGACAAACTCCTGCTAGGCCTCAACAAAATTCATCAACTGATCCCTAACAAAGCATGGAGAGAGACCCAACTGAAAATACTTCCTCGATCCTACATATCTTTTCCATCACCCCGGGACGACAAGGGCAACTCCAACTGCTCTCTCTGCAACCACTCAAGACCTTCCCTGACACACCGCTTCTGGTCTTGCTCCTTCATTTCCGCTTTCTGGGACCAGGTCATATCCTACATATTGGATGTCTCCCTATTGAAACTACCAAAGAACCCTCTCCTTCTCATATTTAGACATTGGGACTCTCAACTTCTACCTTGGTCCTCCAACACTCATCCCCCATATAAAGATTGGTCTCTGATTTGTCTCCTGATCGCCAGATGTGCCATTCTGAAAAATTGGACCTCCACTCACTGCCCAAGCATCTCACAAGTCCACAAGGAGCTTCTGC
The DNA here is from genome assembly GCF_037356315.1 of Lithobates pipiens. Classification (NCBI taxonomy): domain Eukaryota; kingdom Metazoa; phylum Chordata; class Amphibia; order Anura; family Ranidae; genus Lithobates; species Lithobates pipiens. The sequence continues at coordinate 126,899,789 of NW_027507718.1, read as the reverse complement.
ATCTCCTGTTCAAAGACAGACTTAATGCTGACTTTAAACTCGAAAGGTCCAAAAACCGATTCTTCTCCAGATTGCAAGCTTTTATGGACTCGTCACTATCCCCCGAGGAACGGGATAACTTCGAACAGTACTCATTCTCCTATTGGGAGTCTTTCCCATCTGCCCCAGGGAAGAAGACCTCCTCCGTCGACCAACTTTCTACAGGTGATCCTTGCTCTCTTTAAACATCTGAACAGACCCCTCACCTATCCAGCGACACCTCTCTACTCTTTACTATGGACAAAACCTTGGTGCTAAAGACTTTCTCCCTTTTGCAGCTATAACTTGGTGCACACACCCCCCCCCCCCATCCCCCCCTTTTATGCTTTTTTTTCTCTGTTTAGGCGTTGTAGTCCTAGGATTTTACCCCTTTTTAGATCCATCCGGGTACCCTCGCCTAGTAACTGATGCCTTAGCAAGTTGTACTTTACTTCTGGGACCAAACCGCACGGGCGGACTAGCACACAGACGAGCGGATTGTCTGCTGGATAGCTGAGTCTTGCGGACAATTTTAAGTCAAGTCTTCTTTCAAAGTCCGCCGGAATTTTGGGAAGAAAAAGTCAGCCGAAGCCCACACACGGTCGAATTCAGTCCGCTGGATAGTCCGATCGTGTGTATGCGGCATTAGTCTGCAAAGCAGAGAAGAAGGAGCTTCTTAAGTGCAGTAATAAAAAACTTTAATGACAAGGAAGGGTTAAAGACACTTACAAGATGGAAGTCAAATGCAGGCATATCAATGAATCCATAACGTCCAGCAGGATGCCTCCTGGTAAATACTGTGTCTCTGATTAAAGATAGAGAGCCATGCTGTCAGGGCCAGTATGGAATCCAGGCAACCGGAAGTGATGTCAGAATGGGCGGTGCATGTTTCGGAGCATGCCCAGTCGCCCCTTCTTCAAAACAAGAGAGACAGAGGAGAGACTGATGAGTAAAGGCACTGTTTCTTATTTTAGGGCCATTTTTGAGCTTTAATTAATCTATTGTAGAATTGTCAATTTTTGGCATTAAGGGGGAACGAGGTTGCATTTTGAGTAATTTTGAGTAATTTCAGCTAACCTGTGGCAAAGTGTGCTACTTTTTTTAACTTTCTTTGATCACACAGTGCCTACTGAAATTTTTGATGCATACATCTCAATTTTGATAAATTTACAATGTGTATGTTTAATTTTGCTTGGTGCCAAGCATATTTTCTACAACTTTGCCATATTTCATGGTCTATATTCACTCTTGAGTATACTAAAGCACCAATACCTGTCCAAAATGTTACACACATGTGTAAATATCAGTTTGAGAGATATTTTGTGTTGCTAAAATTAATAGAAATAAAGTTACAAGTAAATCCAGCACCATAAGATTTTCAGATTTTTTTTTGGTTCATTTAACTTTTAACATAAAGTCCATAGGGGTGTGTTGTCTATGCAAAAATGTATTTAAACAGTGGTGCCCAAGTGTGGGAACGAAAATTCACTTTTACCTAGTTCACCTTATAGCCTATAAAAGAAGACCATTGTTAACAAGATCCTAAAAGTGTGATTCATAAGATGTTCTTGTGTCCCCATAGGATTTCTGCAAGTTGCAGAACTATCCACATGCACAATTTCCAGACATTTTCTTTTTTTGCACGTGTGCACAGAAAAATAATTTATTAGATGTGTTTTGCCTTTATGAGCTGATGATATAGTTCCTCTAGTATGGCTGGTGTTATTAGATATATGATTGTTCTCTTCCCATCATTTATTATAATGAATGGCTCAAAGCTGAAAAAAAATCATGGTGTATACACCTTTTGTGCACGCTGAGCGAAATCAAATATTTAATTTACCTACATATACATTCATTATCTTGTTACAATGGCATCTGATCGTGGATGGAATACATTAGGAAGCAAGTGAACATGTTGTGCCTGAAGTTGGTATTTTGAAAGTAGAAGAAATGGGCATCACAGTTTGTTGTGTATGGGGCTGCATAGCCACAGACCAGTCAGGGTGCCTATCATGCTGACCCTGTCTAAAGCCAAGGATACCTACAATGGGCACGTGAGCATTAGAACTGGACCATGAAGCAATGGAAAAAGGCAACGTGGACTGATGAATCATATTTTCTTTTACATCATGTGGGTGGCTGGGTGTGTGTGTGTTTCTTACCTGGGGAAGAGATGGCACCAGGATGCAGTTTGAGCAGAAGACAAGCCGGCGGAGGCAGTAGGATGCTTTGGACAATGTTCTGTTGGGATACCTTGGTCCTGCCATTCATATGGATGTTACTTGGCATGTACCACTTGCCTAAACATTGTTGCTGACTAAATACACCCCTTCATGGAAATGATGTTCCATGATGACAATGGCCTTTATCAGTGCCCTGCCACACTCCAAAAATCAGTGCAATGATCTTCCCAGTGAATATCTGTGTAGCAGGGTGTGTCAGCACAAGTCTGACCATCAGAGGACAGGCAGTGTCAGGGTCCAGATCTGAACCTGGGATCTCTGCGATGTCTAGCTGTAGCTCTTTTTATTGTGTTAGATCCCACGCCTCGGTTGAGTCAGTGTCATCTGCTAGGGGGATCTGAAAAAGAAAAAGCTAGTATGAATTTCAAACATAGTATTCATCAATGTGTATAACAATCATTTCAATTAACAGTCCTACTTTGTTGCGAAATAAAGTATTTGTGCGTAGATCAATTATAGGTGCTCCAATATTCAGTGTTCAGACAGAGGTGCCCCACATGGATGTACACTCATCCTTACACGTTGACCACCTATCGTTAGAGTGGTCACTTGACATTTGTGGGGATATGTAACCCCTAGATGGTGAGTTCCAAGTCAGCTAATGCTTAGGGTGGTCCTCCATAGATGTGGAGAAAGAATGACAGAAGGGGGGCTCCCATAGTGTAAAACTGTATTTATTAAAAGCACAAATCAAATATAAATGGGATGCACTCACATGGTTTGGTGCGGTGAGGCTCAGTCCCCTGTAATCATATTCCAAGCAAATGTATGGTCACAATGACGCGATCAAACCGCAATGCATTTCAACCAATAGGAACGGCCGTCATCAGGAATCTCTCCAGGAGACCTCTGTCTGAACACTGAATATTGGAGCACCTATAATTGGTCTATGCACGAGCACTTTATTTTACAACAAAGTGGGACTGTTAATTGAAATGTTTGTTTTACACATTGATTAATACTATATTTGAAATTTATATTAGCTAAGCACAGTGATTTTTTTCTTTTTCATGTCACTATGACACTAATCAGCTCTCATTCACAGTGCTGCTGGCAACCATTTGATTTATTATTATTTTTTCTTTTGCGGAAAGGTTTTTGCTTTCATTTTCTAGAGGATCTGCTTGTATATTTCTGCCTGACTACTCATAAACCTCTCTACTGCCACAGCCAATGGGCTCCAAGCCTGATCCCAGAGTGTAACAGGCAGGTTGTGCTCACAGCACAGCCAGAAAACTGGCTATGCTGCTATGGATGAGCTTTCATGCCTAGTGTGGTCAGTTTGAAATAGAAAAGCAGGAGAACTAGCAGAATTATAAAGAATTTCACAAAAAGGGAGGAATATAAAGATAACAGTGTGATGGGAGTCACTTTGGGTGGGGGGCTTGTGGAACCCAGCTTACCTTGGAGAGCTCTGGAAACTCAGTGTCCAGCTCCCCCCGGCCCCCCTATGTATAAATCACACAGGGTGATGAAGAACCCCAGTCTGATCTGTGCTAGTTGGACTCGCTGTACAGCCACACTGGAATATTGTATATATACATATATTGTATGTTGTCTCATGCTGTTGTGGACTGTTTGCTGGGATAGTTTGGGGTGTGGCTGTATCCCATTGTTCTGTTGTATCACGGCAAGGGCAAAGACAGTTTTTGATTAAGTTGAAGGGTTACGGCCCGGAGAGCAACTCTTGGGAGCCTGATAGCAACCTGCATGCTGAAAGGCTAATCCGTGCCTTTTTCTCTTCTCACCCTGAAAAGAAGGACTTGTTGGGCACCCTTGTGGGGGGGCAATGTCAGGGCTCTGCCCACACTGAATGGCAAATCTGCAAATGCGCCGCTGGGCAACCCAGGCATCGGCACGTGTACGTGCGTACCTCAGGCGCACGCATGTGCGCGACGGGCACGTGTGCGTGCACAATGCGCGCTAATGCTGTTTGGTGCCAGTGGCCCTATTTAAAGATGACAGCTACACTTGTGCGACACTGTTTGTCTGCAGCTCTGCACCTGAGACTCCTGCTACCTGCCTGTTTGATCGTGATTACTGACCCGGCTTCCTACTAACCTTACTGATCTCTCCAACCCTGATCCTGGCCTGCCTGACCCTGTCTATGGACTTGCCTATCTCTGCTGCTGAACCTCTGCCAGCCTGTGATCTTACCTTTGCCTGCTGTATCTGCCTGATTGCCTAAACTGTTGTGACCCGGCCTGTCTGACCATCCCTCTGCTTGCCCAAAGTGTGCTGAGTTCCATCCAGGACCTGCTGCCACTGTTCCAGTGCCTTCTGATCCCTGGTTGCTGATCCTCCACCTGCTCTGAAAGCTTCTGCAGTTCCAGCCATCCGGAGGACCATCTTTACACTCCGCACCAGCCGCTGCATCCTGCTCAAACACTCCTACCCCACTGCGCTCACGGGACTACTGTCTCTATTTGAGTGGGCCCTGAACCAGAGTCGTAAGAGAAATCTTCTCCTACCGAGACAGGCTCACCACCAAGGTACTTAACAGTTCCCTGTTTAATGATGGTGAACATTGTTTTGACCACCTGAGGCTCCGACCGAGTCGTGGTCTTTGTGTTATTTATATTGGTGAGTCAGCACCCAGGATGACGTCAGATTGTGAAGAAACGCATTGGTAGGAGCGACGTGCTGACATCACTGCGCAGTTCAACACTCCGGAAAGACGGGCGTTTTTTGGAGTAGCTGGCCAGCTTTTTTTTATCTATGCCTTTGTACTTAACCTAGATGTAAATGTTACTGCTTACTTATTAAATACTTGGTTTGGTTTTACACTATGGCGAGCATTTCTTTTTTTTGGGTTGCTATGAGCAAGGCATCCGAGAGAGGATTTTGGGTCCTTGGGCCCTGTGGTAGCCATCTGCTTTGTCAGTGTTTTGGAATGTCTATCTGGTCCAATTCGCCATCTGCTTGCCATCCCTGGAGATAAAGGCCCTGGCTGGGTATTAGCCACAAGGGATTCAGCTTGTACAAGCTCGTAAGCGTGCATTTTATGTGGTGGTGGATTTACACTTTGGTTTCAGTTTGGCTTACTATAATCACGAGGAGGACTTTCTATCAAGAATATATACACTCTTTGCCTGCATGGGTGGTGCAATGTCTTTATAAGCAATTCGCTAAGGATACATCCTTCCAAGCCTCTTCACTAGTTCCTTAGGACTATTATTATCACATTATTTTTGATTCACTTATTGTTTTGGACTAATTATTTGTCTAAAATGTTATGAGCATATCAGTTCATATATTGTCATATTTATTTGTTTTGTTAGTGTGAGAGCGCAGCTCCATGTATCACTGTACAACCTTTTCTGTGTTATATCTCACAGCAGAGCTGCTGCTTTTTAGGGTTTATTTAGATTACAGCGCAGTTTACTTTCCTTTTTATGTAGGCTTTTACAGGAAAATAGCTTACTTAAAATATATTAAATTCTGAAATAATCCTATAAAAAGATTGTCTTTGAAATAAATGGTTTGATGACAGGGTTACTTTGATATTACTATTTTCATAAATAGAAATGCCACTTACATACTTACCAACATCTTCATCCCATTCCCTGGGAAGCTGTCCCACCTTTCCACACTTGACATGCCCATCTTTCAGGTAATCCCAGGCCATACTCACTTTCTAGGTGGCTCAACCCAGGTCACACCCTTTTTCTGAGTGGTCCCATCACAGATTCCCTCAGCTAATATCTTTTTTTTTAGTTATTGCACACGCTCATTTATAAAAATAAGGGTGATTCTATGGGCTCTGAACACAACCCAGGACACAACATCAGGGGGATAGAGGACAGAGATGTGGACCTATCTAAGGCAGACAGTTGGCATCTTTGTACCTATTATGTACTTCATGTAAAGCCCAACTCTAAGCCCTTGTACACACACTCGGAGATTCAGACGGAATGTGTCCTCTCGGACCATTTTGTCGGATATTCCGACTGTGTGTGGTCTCCATCGGACTGTTTCCGTCAGAATATCCGACGGACCAACTTTACCAACTTGCCTGTAAAATTCTCAGACAAAATGCTCCGATCGGACATACTCCGATCATGTGTAGCCTACTCCGACGGACAAAGTGCCATGCATGCTCAGATCAAATTCCTATACCAAAGCTATTGGCTACTAGCCTGAACGTAGTGACGTCATAATGAAATAACGTCATCACATGTACAATTTTCAGACAACTTTGTCCGACCGTGTGTATGCAACAGTTTCGGACAAAATCCGTCGGACAAAAACCGTCGGACAAAATCCAACGGATTTGGTTGTCAGAATGTCCGACTGTGTGTACAAGGGCTAAGATAGAAAAAACTCTTGCAGTAAGACTCTACTTCCTAATCTGGGGAGGGGAATAGAGGAATAAGCAATATTACTTAACATACTTCTCACTCTGGCAGGTTCCAGGGCCATCCACTTCTCCTTAATGCTCTGGACTGTTGGTGGGTCCTCAGTGTCCTCATGTACAATGCAGGGCTATGTGAGGAGGAAAGTGCGTGACTGCAGGCTAGAGTGCCTTAGAGAGGATGCTGTGGAGGACTGGTCACAGAGATGTAGGAAGCCTGTCAAACTGAGGATAGTGTAAGTAATACAGCCACTTCATCTATCCCCTTAAGTGAATAATAAGCATTTAAACTTTTGTGAGGGCTCATTGCAAGGGTATTTTATTTTCTCTTGTTCCCCGAGTTGGGGATTTCACATGTATGCCTTCCCCCATGAAAATGGGCCCATGATTGGCTGTGTGTTGGCACCAAACTGTGCATAGAACAGCAACCCACCTGCTGGTAGTATCCCTTCGCCATATTGCATCAAAATCCTGGCCACAGGCCCGCTCACGTCATTCCTGGCCGTAGGCCTTAATATTTATAAATATAAAGCAATGTCCACACAAGAAATACATTTTCCACACTTTACTGTATCTTTTTAAAAATGGCCATGATTTCTAACATCACACTGACATACTGACAGAGCTCTTTGGCACAGAACACCATACACAGGAGCACACTTTCTATAACTGTCATTTAGGAGCAGATTGCCAGCACATAATTAGTAATCCAACTTCCCTTTTGCACCTCCTCCCTCCTTGAAAGTACAATAGCACAGCATACAGCTATGCTTCCACCAGCGAGATGCCTTCTTTAGTATGCCAGTCTCTTTCATTGTCTTATTCATTGTCCCATCATGCTCTCAGATGACATTCATTCCAAGTTGTACTGGTGCTTACTTCAGAGGAGTCTTAGCCTAAAAGACCTTTTGAATCTTACTTACAGCCCGCAGCAGACTGTGAAAGAGCAAGGTCCTTCTTGGGTGCTGAACTACCTCACCTGGAGTTGCAGCTCCTTTTCAGGGCCTTTGGTAGTAGCTTTCAACATCCAACTAGCTCTGGGTTGTTTGGCTCCAATGCCCCATCTCTCTAAGGCTTCTCCCGTCCAGACACTTATATGGGCACTGATATCATCCATAGCATCACTAGGGGAAGGTTTTGTCTAAAAGGGGACATAACACCCAAATACATAGTTCCCTTTACCACAATATTTTGAGTCAGAGCCACATAGTAGCATCTAAGCTAGCTAACCACACCTGTCGACACCCATGGTCAGGTTTTTTTTGCAAAATCTAGTGAATAAAGATGTTATACCACATAATTGTAGGTCTTATGAGCTGTAAGCACAGAGCAATCTTTGCTGTAGTCACATGCAATGCCTCATCGCCTTGAAACTCGAAAAATGACATGCAGAGCTTCAGTGCCTTAGCCCCTTCTATCAGAATAAAGCAGCTTTTTTTTCCAGTAGAATAACACCACCAGTAAAGAACCTCCCCACCTTCTGGGCTCCAGTGCAGACAGAAAAATATCCATTTATAAGCATGCAAACAGTCAATATCTTTACACTTTGTTTTGTGCAGAATACAAAGTCCAAGTGCCCCATCACTTTTCTCTACAACATTCTATCTGTTGCTTGTATTCTATACCTGTATCAAGTATTATTACAGTTCAGAAAATAATTTTCTGTATTATATAATTTTTGTTCCACATGACCTGAGTTTTTTGCTGGCTGAGCCACAGGATTTTTCCATGAGTAGCTGTTGCTATTTCCAAGGACAGTACTCTAAATTAGTGCAACACTATGACCTGTATGATTTGTTTTTACAATCTACAATCTCCAGTATCAGAGACAGGCTCATGTGCCGACTTATTGAATGTACATATTTTATAAGTAACATATTAATTACCTGTTGCTAGGTGTTCAAACACTATAAAATTACTATCCAATTCCATGGAAGTCATTTCTAACTTTTATTGCCCTAAAGCAATTATTTTTGTATTGCTGTTTTTGTGTTCTGCTCCATAAGTCCTGCAATAAAACAATATACGGTATATGGGAATGTAATTATACAATTGGAAGGAAAACACTGCGCTGTGATTTGTTATATGTGGAGAATGGCCTCAACAGCCAAAAGAGCAGCCAACACCAAAAACAAACAAAGTTCGGCAAATAGGATAATAAAAACAGTGTAGCGCTTCAATAATAATAAACGTGATCAACATAAAAAATAATAATATGTCAAAAATCGCATAAATATAAATGCCTAGAGATAAAAGTCCAACATTGGGCGCTCATTCCACTATGTAGCTGGCATGGGGGTGACCGAACCGTCACAGAGAAGGAAAGTAATACACTAGGCGAATGTATTCATGTGGATCTGCTTGACTGTAAACATCAGGAAAGAGTAGATAAATACTTCTTACCGGAACAGTTGGACTCACACAGTCATATGACGGTTGAGTCTAGAAGGCTTGAGGTCACAATCTGGGACCAAGGAGTATAAGGAGGGAGGTCTGTTGAGCTGATGGTGGAGCTCCAGGCGGTTGTAGGCCCAATGGTGGATCCTTTCAGATGGAACGTCAAGGTAGTCAAGCTCAGACGCAGCCCGTTGTACCAATACTCCAATCTCCCCCGAATGGGGAGGGGGATGATGTGAAGGTTTAAACCAAAGAAACGGAGAAAAGAAAAAAGAAAAAAAGGCTCCACATGGTGCGGGTCAAACGGTATAAAAAATATTGATTTATTGAAGTCAAAAGATAATTAATGACTTGGTGATCACATAAAAAATAAAATGAAATTAAAAGCAATGTGGGGTGCCAACAGCTCGCCCGACGCGTTTCGACATATGTGTCTTCAACTGGGGCATGTTGGAACCCACCACATTGCTGACAAATATATAAGAAATGAGAGAGAAGTTCCGCCTACCAAGGGGCGGAGAATCCCGTCTCAGACAACCTCTTAAAGATACAGTGAACAGTTTGATCAGATCAGGGTAAACATGTTCAAACACAATAAGCAATTATAAATAACATCTAGAGATGTCACTCATACAGGCTGTTAAATTAGTATTGATAACAATAAAATATAAAAAATATATAAAAAATATGCCACCATGCTCACGCATGGATAGCTCTGGATAGATTGCATTATTCATAGCCTCATCAGACATGTAGATGCAGAAAGATTCAACATACATATAAAACATATACAGAGAACACATCCAACACTGATACAAAAAGATCAGACATGTGTCGTTAATTATACATAAACTGCATTGCACCAACATCTGAAAGTAATAGTCTGCATCTGCATTATTCATAGCCTCATCAGACATATAAATGCAGGGAGATTCAATGCACATGCAAGGCATATACAGAAAACACTTCCAGCACTGGTACAAAAAAATCAGACATGTATTGTTAGTTATACATAAACTACATTGTAACGTCACCTGAAAGGACTACTTTGCATTTGTGTTGTATCATAAATGGAGATGTGAAGGTCTCAGTAATAGTGTCTGATGAGGATCTGTCATTGTGCAATTTGGATGTCTCTTACTTGTTGTACTAGCAGTGTATAACCAGAAAATATGTATAAGTAACCATGGTGACAGTTCATACGTACTGATCTATTATTTAGAGTTGCGATCAAATGATCAAAAACATCATGACGTGCAGTAAGACAGGAAAGGCTCCACCAATCCCTCAATGTGTATATCATGTGACTGGGTGTGGGAGTGGTTGAAAGGAGCTCGCGTCTACAGAGCAAGGGCGTGTATATTTATACATCATTATGCAAAAATATAAGGAAGGGGGGAGGCATTCAAGCATTGGCGCCATTTCTCCGTGTTGTGCGTTCCACGCTGTGGATCGAAACAAGCAGCGTAAGAGCGTACCAAGTGCGTGGCAGCGGAGTGGGGGCGTGTATATGTGAGCGTCGCAGGTTGCGTCACTATGCAGGAGTATGAAGAGGGCGTGTAAATGTAAATATCACGTATTACGTCGCTTTGCAAGAAGATAGAAAGGGAAGAGGTGTCGGAGCTTGGCGCCATTTCTCACATGTTGAGCGTCACACGCCACAAGGCGTGGCGAGCAGTGGGGGAGCCAATCAGAAAGTGTGTCAATCTGCACATGCGCCTTGACTTGTGACGTAATTACGTCACGTCACGCGCAGTAATGTATCTAGGGCTCATCAAGACCAGGGTAATCACGGGGAATATAGGGGGCATGGCAACATCACGTCACGCCCAATGGTAAAGCCCGACGTAACCATGACAACCACAAAGGCGTCACAGCACTTGGAATTGAAAGGACACCGCAGGCAAAGGGACACAAATAAAAAGACAGAAAAGAAAAAATAAAAAAGAAGAAGAAAAATTAGACATCGCACCGTAACCGAAATATACAACTAATAACAGAAGTGTAGTGTATAATAAAAATATATAAGGAATATATAAGGCCCTAGATACATTACTGCGCGTGACGTGACGTAATTACGTCACAAGTCAAGGCGCATGTGCAGATTGACACACTTTCTGATTGGCTCCCCCACTGCTCGCCACGCCTTGTGGCGTGTGACGCTCAACATGTGAGAAATGGCGCCAAGCTCCGACACCTCTTCCCTTTCTATCTTCTTGCAAAGCGACGTAATACGTGATATTTACATTTACACGCCCTCTTCATACTCCTGCATAGTGACGCAACCTGCGACGCTCACATATACACGCCCCCACTCCGCTGCCACGCACTTGGTACGCTCTTACGCTGCTTGTTTCGATCCACAGCGTGGAACGCACAACACGGAGAAATGGCGCCAATGCTTGAATGCCTCCCCCCTTCCTTATATTTTTGCATAATGATGTATAAATATACACGCCCTTGCTCTGTAGACGCGAGCTCCTTTCAACCACTCCCACACCCAGTCACATGATATACACATTGAGGGATTGGTGGAGCCTTTCCTGTCTTACTGCACGTCATGATGTTTTTGATCATTTGATCGCAACTCTAAATAATAGATCAGTACGTATGAACTGTCACCATGGTTACTTATACATATTTTCTGGTTATACACTGCTAGTACAACAAGTAAGAGACATCCAAATTGCACAATGACAGATCCTCATCAGACACTATTACTGAGACCTTCACATCTCCATTTATGATACAACACAAATGCAAAGTAGTCCTTTCAGGTGACGTTACAATGTAGTTTATGTATAACTAACAATACATGTCTGATTTTTTTGTACCAGTGCTGGAAGTGTTTTCTGTATATGCCTTGCATGTGCATTGAATCTCCCTGCATTTATATGTCTGATGAGGCTATGAATAATGCAGATGCAGACTATTACTTTCAGATGTTGGTGCAATGCAGTTTATGTATAATTAACGACACATGTCTGATCTTTTTGTATCAGTGTTGGATGTGTTCTCTGTATATGTTTTATATGTATGTTGAATCTTTCTGCATCTACATGTCTGATGAGGCTATGAATAATGCAATCTATCCAGAGCTATCCATGCGTGAGCATGGTGGCATATTTTTTATATATTTTTTATATTTTATTGTTATCAATACTAATTTAACAGCCTGTATGAGTGACATCTCTAGATGTTATTTATAATTGCTTATTGTGTTTGAACATGTTTACCCTGATCTGATCAAACTGTTCACTGTATCTTTAAGAGGTTGTCTGAGACGGGATTCTCCGCCCCTTGGTAGGCGGAACTTCTCTCTCATTTCTTATATATTTGTCAGCAATGTGGTGGGTTCCAACATGCCCCAGTTGAAGACACATATGTCGAAACGCGTCGGGCGAGCTGTTGGCACCCCACATTGCTTTTAATTTCATTTTATTTTTTATGTGATCACCAAGTCATTAATTATCTTTTGACTTCAATAAATCAATATTTTTTATACCGTTTGACCCGCACCATGTGGAGCCTTTTTTTCTTTTTTCTTTTCTCCGTTTCTTTGGTTTAAACCTTCACATCATCCCCCTCCCCATTCGGGGGAGATTGGAGTATTGGTACAACGGGCTGCGTCTGAGCTTGACTACCTTGACGTTCCATCTGAAAGGATCCACCATTGGGCCTACAACCGCCTGGAGCTCCACCATCAGCTCAACAGACCTCCCTCCTTATACTCCTTGGTCCCAGATTGTGACCTCAAGCCTTCTAGACTCAACCGTCATATGACTGTGTGAGTCCAACTGTTCCGGTAAGAAGTATTTATCTACTCTTTCCTGATGTTTACAGTCAAGCAGATCCACATGAATACATTCGCCTAGTGTATTACTTTCCTTCTCTGTGACGGTTCGGTCACCCCCATGCCAGCTACATAGTGGAATGAGCGCCCAATGTTGGACTTTTATCTCTAGGCATTTATATTTATGCGATTTTTGACATATTATTATTTTTTATGTTAATGTAATTATACAGACTTTTTTAATTAGTAAGACTTATTAGATAAGCTGGGTGGTTGCTGTAAATTACCATTATACTTTTACATTTCTTTTTATCTGCCGTGGTATTTAATGAATGTGGGTGGCCTCTATATGACTAAGCTAAATGTAAAAATAAAGTGTAGGTTCACCTTCAGCAAACGTTTTAAAAAATCCCCCTATGCAATTTAATTTCTTGCAAATAGTACATACCAGCGTTCCAACTTTTCAAATGCTGCACCTCCTCCCACATAGACATGATCTTTTACTGATTAATATACCCTCAAAAATGATTACACATCTGTTGTATTGCTGGTGCTACAGTGATATGAGATCTATTATTAACATTGTTTGCCAACTGTGATATTTGCCACCTCTAACAACTCATGTATTTCCAAGACTATGGTTGGGTTAACTGGTAACATTTTCTCTTTGTTTTTTAGCAGAAAAGTTTTATTCATCCATAAAAAGGTAACATTGACAAATCATAAAACAGTACAGCACATAATACACTGAGAAATTGTAAACAAAAAGAGTAAGACATCTGAGGATACAGGGAAATCCATAAGTGGTCCTTAAAGCATAAGTTCAGAGTTGGGTACTTAAAACTCCATGGTGAGATAATAATAGCAACATAGCCATGCAAATATCAGGTCCAGTAAACATAGAGAGTGAAGGAGAAGTCAGACAGGTTATGCTCTAATTCAACAAAAAAGCATATTAATAATTTTTCATGTAATGCTTTGGAGAGATGTGGGAAATATGCACTGCTAACTTTTGGGAAAATGCTGCAATCCTATATATACCTATCCTGACTGGCAGGATGGTAGAAGGTGTACATGTGTCACCTAGATTTCTAAACTATACATGGTGAAGGGCTCCAGAGTTTGTTACCCAGATGAAGAATACAAACTTTTTGTTTTCTCAGATCTTAATAAATCCTCTTCTGGGTCATAGGTTGACTGATGTCCAGGGCTTGCTCTCTCTCACAGCTGTAGGAGCCTGCTGCTGTGTGAACAAGCAGACTGCAGACAGAACACTAAAAAAAACCATTAGTGAGCACCATGTTAGTCAGCAACTTACCTGAGTTTAAATAGTTACTCAGATGAACAGACGTTTTGTTTTATTATATGGACTTGCTGTTTGAAGCTCACCTGCATTGAAGCTTAACCTAACAGAGGACTTGTTAACTGTCCCTTTTTGTGGGTCATGTCGAAGAGGCATAGAAATCTAAACCTACACCTTTAATAAAGATATCTCAGCAGCATAGGTTTCCACTGCCTCCGACTCCCAATAGTTCCAGCCAATCTCTTTATTCAATGTGGATCATGGATATCTCATGGATATCTGCTTTATACTCTACACCCTCTGCTATGGTATAGTGCACTAGATACCATTCTCAAACATTCAATATCCTCTGAGGTATGCAACAGGGTTGTCTCTTATCCCCTAACCTTTTTTATCTTGGCCACAGAGCCTAATTTATTTAAAGATGGCGCCCTTCTAGTTCTTACTAAAACTTTTACCAGCCCTAGCTTTGAATGTCACATTCTCCCATGAGATGGTCTTCCAAATCCAGTCTCATTTCCCTTGCAGCTGGACGTCTTGGGAGCTGGACTATTATTTTTTGGTTGAACTAGATGGACTTGTATCTTTTTCCAACTAGACTAACTACCTATGTAACCATCTGGCCATAAAACGACGGATCCCCCCCCCCCCCTCCCGACCACATCCTTGGACATTTCCGCCCCTTTCTTGGATAGACTGCATAAATGCACTAAAATTTACCCTTTTTCCTAAAGCTTTATATTATTTTCACACCTTACCAGTGAGTGTTTTGTCTTTCTAGATTCAAACGGATAACACTTATCCATATAAATTGTATTCCTTGGGCGCCATTAAACCATTTCAGTTCTTTCGAGACAAACTTGAACTTCCCCATACAGATTTTTTTCAGTTTCTTCAGATTAGGAATTTTAATCAAACCACTGCTAACATAAAACACGCCTAGGACGAATTAAAATGTCAAAATCACCAACACACCATGGGTCTCACTTCCTTGCTTTATCTATCGCTACTGACCTCCCCTCAAACACCACATATACATTGCATATATTCAGAAATGGAAAACAGACTTGGGTGTTGTGACAGACCCAACGGGGACAGGGGCTTTTGCAGAGGACTAAAGGCAAGCCTCTTACACACTGATTATGGCCCATGGAGAGAGCAGATCATTCTATAATGGATGCTGAGAGTATGGTTTGGGAAACTGGACAATAAAGCTTCCCTTCTGGAGTGGATGGAAAGGTGTAATATTAATCTTGTACAGGGTAATGGTCAGAGGGAATATAGTGGCCCTCCTGCAGACTGAGTTGGACAAGCTCCTTCACTTGGGACAGAAATATTTATCAACAATATTCCTTAAGAAATCTATGAATATAATATAATTCCACCTTTTCAGGCTGCTGGAATATTATAGGCATTTGTCTCAGACTGTTGCCGGATACTCTTAGGTGGTGTGGGTTTTTTATGTGTTTATTATTAAGTAAGTCTTCCCCATTGTTCTATTGTTTCTGTCTGTCTGATCATCTCTTGGAGATTAGATTAATCTGGTGATCGCTTTAACTTGCTATGGAACTATTGTGAGATGTTATGTGTTTATACTTATAATAATGTGTAATGTACTTTGTGAGCTTGGTGCTAGGCAGTCTGACCTTTAGTGGGATCTGTGATTGATCACAACATTGACTGAGTGGGCACTGAGTCACCCAGGTGGCTAGTTGTTTAGTTAGCTTAAAGTGGTTGTAAACCCTTACAAACCACTTTGACCTACAGGTAAGCCTAGATTAAGGCTTACCTGTGTAGGTCCAAGCAATATCTCCTAAACCTATATGGTTTAGGAGATATTTGCCCGAAAACGGGCACCGCTGTCTACGGTGCATGCAGGCGCACTGAGCGCGGCATTCTCAACGACAGAGCTGCCGCGCGTGTCGGCTCCCGTGCGCATGCGCGGGAGTGACGTCATCGCGGCTTCGCCGAATGACAGAGGTGGAGCTGCGAGACCCCACCAACAAGATGGATGCGGCGGACTACAGGGGACAGCGGCGACTTCGCTGGCTCCTGTGTCAGGTAAGTGACACATAATGGGCTACTATGCGATGCATAGTAGTCCATTATGCTTTGCCTTTGCAGGGAATGAAAGAGGAAGTAAACCCATCAGGGTTTACTTCCTCTTTAAGGTTTATATCAAATGTTGGTTGTTGTTTATGTTACTTATATCCCTGTTTACAGTTTGTATTGTTAGGGTAATATGATCAACTGCTCACCTGATTGTGTGGTATATAAATTCTGTGTTGCAGTTCTCATACAAGCTATTGTCAGCAAGTCTTGTATGATCAGCTATAATATCTAGTCCCTATGTCCAGATCGGAGGAAGCTGTATACTAATAGAAGCACCTAAGCGGGGTGCTGGACGGTTCCATCACATTTGGTGGAAAGAGGTGGGATGCTTCCTGAAGTCTAGGAGATCCAAAACAGTGGTTCTCAATCCTATCCTCATGTACCCCCAACAGACCATGTTTGAAGGTTTTCCTTTATCTTGCAAATGTGCTTTAAATCAGAGTCAATGGCTTGGTATTTTGGACAGCTATTTTATCTCAGAGAAATTCCCAAAGCATGGACTGTTGGGGGTACTTGAGAACAGGGTTGAGAACCACGACCAGAATCTGAGGTCCGGTTAGCAGAAGAGAAGAGGTACAGATACCAGCCACCATGGAGAGTGCAAGAAATGCAGTTGAAGCACAGAGGACCAAGGACCAGTGCTAATGCAGGTCCTGCTGGGATGGTATGACTCTGTCCACCGGCAACTCTGTAAGGAAAAGCTGGACTGAGAGCAATGATACCAGGGAAAAATTCTCTTCTCTACCCAGGTACTGTTCGCAGTATAAATTGCGGGTGCTGTTTTTGGGGGAACAACCACACAGGTAGTGGACAGCTGAGTTAAACAGGCTGGTCCAGGGAGAGATGCGGCTGGACGAGAGCTACAGAGCCCTCCAGTGGCATGTAGCCCAAGCGTGTCCTTGAACAGGTGCCCCACTGGGGGAAGATATGGGTAGCAACTAAATCTTTTTCACAAAACGTGTCGGGAGTTGCAAAAATTTGCCCAGGGTACTCCTGTACATGCTTTTGTGGATGCTCAGTCCCTGGTACTTTTATGCATATTTTGCCCATGCCCTGTGAACTAAGATATAAAGCATGTAACTATGATTCTAGACTACCTGTTTCACCCACACTTACGAGAAGCACAAATAACTAAAACCCAAGTAAAATATAAAAAAAAATTTAAACTATTGATATTCATTTTTAAGAATAATAAACAAAATATTGCTAAAGCGTAGAGATTTCCAGTTCTGAATTTCCATGAAGTGAAAAAAAATGTGAAATTTCTAGACACAATGCCCAGCTCTGACAAGATCTAATATGCCCTTGACCCCTATTACTCTCCTTTATCATATTTCTCCTTTTCTTTCTAAATTTCATCTCCGAAATGAAACACTTATGACAGGAACATCAGACTCACCTATACCTGGGACAATAAAAAACTCTCCTTCCTAGATTTGTCTATATCCATCTGCAATGGCAAACTTGAGACAAAAACTTTTAGAAAGGAAACAGCCACTAACACACTCTTTCTGGCCTCTAGTCATCATCCTCCATCACTTATTAGGGTAATCCCTACAGGCCAGTTTTTCTGCATACGTAGGAATTGTTCAGTTGAAATGGATTATCAATCTAAAACTGAGGATCTCTATCGGAGGTTTAGAAATAGATGTTCCTCACTTAAAATAATAAGGCGACATGGAAAAATGCATCTCCATCTAAACACGAAGATTTTATCAAAACACAAACTATTCTACCTCCTCCACCTCATTCATCCCCTGTCCGCATTATCACCCGGCATGGATCCCAAAAGAATGAAGTTCGGCCTGTTTTGGCCAAGCATTGGCATATTTTAAATCGATCACATGAGTTGTCCCAAATTGTAGGGCCTCGACCACTACTTGTATCTAAAAGAGCTAGAAATCTCAGAGACAAGCTGGTGCACTCATAATTTGTGCACACCCCAAAGAACAACTGGCTATCAGGGATGCCTCGCCCTACTGGTATGTTCCCCTGTGGACATTGCCACATTTGCTGATTTGTGGAGCACACGGACAACTTCACCAATTCAGATAGGCAAAAGGTCTATGTCATTAAACACTTTATTAATTGCAGTATGGCATAGGTTTTGTATATTCTTGAATGCCCCTGCTGCAAAGTTTTATGTTGGAAAGACAAAGTGCCAACGGCGTATCCGCATCTGTGAACATTTGAGTAGCATCAGAAATCCAAAGAATCATGATAGACCTTAACATACTCCTATAGCTCAACATTTTGACAGATTTCACAACTCCTCCCCCGATGGTCGAAGAGTAGAGGATTTCCTTGCCCTCACTCTGTCAAACTGAAGAGGTGACTTTGACACGGTTCTCCAGGGGCAAAAAGAGTGTATTTTTCATTTACCAGCGATGCTTCCTAAAAAGCTGAATATGAGCTTAGTTTGCCGGTATTTTTGGAACCCTAGCCTATCTGTAAGGTGCTATAGTGTGTGGAAATCTCCTCATGATTGGAGTTTTCCTTTACCTCCTCTATCTTCTTTCCCCTTAAAATCTTAGTTGAAATCACTATTTGCATTGACGTTATATTTTCTCTTAATTGACTTGCTGTGGATGTCAGTGTTCTTGATATGTCTGGATGTATTATCTAGCTGATCCAATGACCAAAAACTATATTTGCAATTTCAATTTGAACAATATGACATCAAGAACCTATTAGACACATGCATCTTCATCTCTTTATTGGTTAATATATGACGTGATTCTTTAAGACTGTGGTGAGTGATGGGAGAAATCTAAGAGGGGAGGTACTTTTGTTACCCATTATAAGCTCCAGGATGGACTCCCACAGTGTCCTGATGAAGCTCCCGTGACCCTGTGAGTGAAATGCATTGACGTCACTATGTCATTTGACCCGGCTTCATCTTTCATTCATATGGCGTGTACACCTGCCACCTCACATCACTCCACACAGACTACACAGCGTTCATTAGGATTTCTCACATGGTATCAGCTACATTCCAACACTGACACCTGCAGCCATCCCGGAGGTATGCTGACGGGGTGTTGCGTAGAGACTGTCCTCATTAGGAATCAGCTTGTTGGGGAGGACCAGAGATTTAGTGGGATACCGGGTGAGATTGCTCCTGGGACTCTACTCCCGCTATCACATGCTTAATACATCTTCACTTGCCACCACCGTGTGGATACTTCCCCTTCTGTGACTATCAGCTTGCTGTGTTTCTCCTCCTTCTCCTTCCCCCGCCCTCCTGTCTGCTTTCAGTGCAAACTATCTGCTGCCGAATACACTCACTGTTTGAACCATGTGAATCTGTGCCTGTCAGAGCTTCTGTGATTGCTTATTGTGCCTCTCCACTGTGTACCATGTGTTGGCTCTTTTTTCAATGGACTATCAACTAATGTGGCCCCCACTTTTGATGGCATGTGACTTTTGCCCCAATTACTGGCCATGGCTGATTACCTGAAATTGCTGTCCAGCCACCATTATTGTTTATTTAGCCAGTTGTCTGGTGCGAGTGGATGTATGAATGAGAGCCCGGGTTACTTTCTTTTACTTCTTACCAATGTTGTCACAAATGTTTTTTATCCTGGTGCGATGAAGGTTTGAATCTTTCAGATATGTTTGCAACATGTGTATTAATTGTTTTGATACTTATACTGTGGAGAGTTTCCTTCGGAGCCATCTTTCCCTAACTCTGGTTCCTCTGACTCTGGGAACCCCCCCTCCCCCGGCTCTGGAAACCTCACCCCTGGTTTGGGCTGAGTCAGTAATGCATCCATCTTCTTATATTTGTTAAGTGATGTTTATTTCCCCTTTTTATACTTTTATTCTATTATATATATTTGAAATTCTTTTACTCTTTAATTACAGTCCTTTCCTTTCTAGTCTTCCTTTTCTCTGCTGCTTTCTAGTCTTTACAAAGCCTAGATATACTTAAGTATATTTTGTCAAGGTTAGCTACATCTCAGTCTCCATATAGTTTACACACCTGTTGCCAGGATACATTGCGTGCTTACTCTTTTATGTGTGCTATGCATGTACGGCTGAAAATTGTCTTTACATTGTGTCTAACCTTGCACAACGGTATTTATTTAATGTGAGAATCCAATAAAAACCTATTGAAAAAAAAAATGTTCAAAGCCATACAAATCTCAGTTTCTAGAACTGATTAATTGTTTCTCAATCCCACTCACTGCTTTACTTTGGCTTCCTAATAAGGCAGACCTATCCTACTAAAGCTCTATAGCTTAAGGCTTTGGGATTTAGTCTTTGGGTCAAATTCCCCTTTTTTTCCTTGTTGTCTATCTCCAACAACACACACTTGCCATATGAGCATGGAGAATCCAGCATTCTTTGTCTATTGGACTACCAACAACGTTACCTAAGTACATAATTTCCCGCCCTTGCGTGCTTTTCCTCCTTGGGCAACCTTGCAAGGACATCATAAAGTGCCTTCTATCGATCATTTCAACTCTGACATTGGATTATGTCCATCACAAGGAACTTAGAATTTCTGTTTACAAAATTGGTCTTGTAGTGGTACTCTTGTAAGGGCTCCTGAGTGTTGTGGTCCGTCTGTCACCCTGCCCAGCCAGGCACACAGTTCTCATTCACCCTCAGGCAAAAAAACAGTCCTTGAACTTTGTATTTTTATTGAGGGGAAGAAACTTGAATGGGGATGGGATATTCATGAGATGCCCAACTGATTGCAGAAAAATATTTGGTACCAACTATATACATGTCTGATATATACAACTACTTTCTTCAACTCCAGCACTACACTTGCTTGACACACGCAGAGGCTTAGGGATATGCAGATACTCACAAACCAGGTCATCCTCCCACTTCTCAATGATGTCTTTGGTCTTGGGGACATAAGGGTAATCCAGACGCCACTCCAGAGCAACTCTGTGCTGAACTTCCTGCTGGAACCTCAAAAACCTGGGTAGTTCTCTGGGCTTTCCTTTTCTTGGCAGGACACAAGTATTGGAGGACATTCTGACCCATTGCCTGTATTCAGCTGTTCTGGTCTGGATGGTGAAGGGTCTGTTTAAAAGAGTTATCTGCTGCTGATGGGGGCTCCTGCAGATTCTTCAGTTCCCTCAGCAAAGTCTAGCACATCTCTTCTTTCGAACTGAACATCCAGGACCTGGGAACCTCATGTCTCCCATTCCTCCTCCAAGCTGCTGCTGTGAGATGACCAATCTGCTAACTTCTCCAGGGACCCAAACTCGGCTTGCAATCTGGGGGAACCCCAATCTATGGCCCTGATCTTGCATTCCCCTTCTGGCTCACCCGAGGGCTCATCCCCCTCCAACACTGGTTCCTTCAAGATGGGGCTAGCAAGGGACACAGGGGCGGCTGGCATTTCAGGGACAATTTCTGGTTCCTGCTGGGCAGTACTTACAGTCACCAGGTCCCTGACCAGGCCTCAGGCCATGACAGACTCCTCTTCTCTCATGTCACTGATGTTCGCAGGGGAGTCACCAGGCTCAAGCTCCACCTTGCTTTTCGGCGATGATTCCAGGCCCACTCAACGGGACTTCAACGGCTGCACACGACACAGTCCTGACTGCAGGTCCACGAATCCCCCACGATCCTCCAACTGGACACTGGTGTCCACCAGTGTCTGCACCTGCAGATCAGGCAATCAGGTCAGCGCTGGAAACACACTAGCACACTCTGCCATCTTGCTCCTCCACAGGCTGACCCCAATCACCCCGGGCAACAGTAGACATCTCCAGGCACACTTTACAGTATAATGCAAGAGTTTGAAGCAAATGTTCAGGATGCCCAGCAATAGCAGAGAGCTGGATATATTGGTAATCCATGGGCGCAATCAGCCACCTTGGTTACCACGGGTGACAGCACATGATACAAAATTACTGAATTGCAGATTTAAACCACAAGTGTCCATCCCAGCTGTGGTTGGGTGACTGGGTGAGCAGACAGCAATAATTTGACAGGCAGCTCCAGCTGGTTGTTATGGGCAACAGCACTTATTTTTGCACTACTGAAATGCAGGCAGAGCACAGAAATCCTTCCCTTGAGTTCAATTCCCACCTTGGTGGAACAAAGTACAATTCCCCCCGCTAGGTCAACTTCGGTTGCTTGGGGCAATGGCTGGCAGGTTACCTGTGAACAGATGGTCCTGGAACGAGCTCCCAAATGTAACGGTACCCTCTTAAGGGCTGCTGAGTGTTGTGGACTGTCTGTCACCCGGCCCAGCCAGGCACACAGTTCTCATTCACCCTCAGGAAAAAAAAAAGTCAACTTTGTTTGTATTTTTATTGAGCGGAATAAACTTGAATGGGGATGGGATATTCATGAGATACCCAACAGATTTCAGAAAAATATTTGGTACCAACTATATACATCTTCGATATATACAACTACTTTCTTCAACTCCAGCACTATACTTGCTTGCAGACAATCTCTCCTCAACACCTCCAGCACTACACTTGCCTGTACTTTCTGGACCAGCTAGCACTGATTTATAGGCCTGACACTAGCTCAGCCAGGCCTAAAGCACATGTTCTTTGCAGGCAGGTTCCCTTCTATTGCTCCCAGCACTGCCTCTTCAGGCACTGCCAGCCCCCCTGGCTGCCCCCTCTACTGCCCATGCCACCACAATCCTCCTGACTGGCTCTGCACCCATCCCAGACTGCTCATCCCAGTCCTTTCCCAGTCCTCCTGACTGTGTGTCACTCACCAGCAGTGTTCTCCTGCTGTCCTCTCATTCACACCCAAGCCCAGACCCAAGGTCACCCCTGCCCCCCAGACTGGGGAGCTCCCTCAAAGGCCCGAAAGCCTAACACTCCATCTACATCTTCAACCCAATCACCAACTCCTTCTCAGCTGGGCTGACCCTAGGTATTTAAGGAGGCCTTCCCCCTGGCCAATCCAGGTTGGGGATTGGTCAGGGTTTCCCAGAACACCCCAGACAGCTTCACTCCACCTCTCCTCCTACCCTTCCAAAAAACACTACAACATTCTGGAAAGAAGTGGGAGGTATTGGTGATGCTGACTGTGTGTCACCTGGCCTTACCCTGAGTTACTCCCAACTCAGATCAAAACACACCCAGGCTTGACTGCCAGCCAAACCTGGAAATTTACCTTCTCTTACCAAAAACATAGCACTATACTTCTAGCACACTAGAGGGTGCTGTAGTTATATTTCTCATCTATGGGAAACCCCACTCACCTCTTTCATATGTCCAAAAATGGGAGCAGGATCTTACGGACTCACGGGAACTGGAGGAGACTGGAGCAAAATCTGATCCAGAATAGAAAAATGCTCCTTTAAGAAAACCATTCTAGAAGCAGCCTATTAAGTTTTCTTTAGATAATATTGGGTACCAACTTGAATAGCTCATGCTATCACGAATTACAGTGACAAATGTTTCAGGAGGTTTGGTCAACATAGTGAAATTCTACACATTTGGTCGTACTGCCCAAACCTGATTGCATTTTGGTCCAGAATGTTTGTTCTCCTCCAAACCTTGTTTCATATAGTAGTCCCTAGGGACCATAGGTGGCCCTCTCCTAACACATGACATTAGCCAAAGCCCATGAAAAAAACTGAAGTTCATTTTCAAGAAGTTAAGAAAATCTGTAATTTTAATGCTGGTAATGAGAAACTATCAAGTATTCTCAACTATTCGCAAGCCAATTTTGTTAAAATATTGGACTTCGTCTAGTCTTAGCCATTTATAGCCCTTTATTTGGGCCTTGGGCCTGAGTCCATTGATATACACAGATATACAAGGATGAGGGCATGGCCCCAAAAGCAGACAGCATGCGTTCAGGGCCTCACACTCACTCCTGCACATCTGTCAGTCTTGGATGTGCACTTTGGAGGTTATTTACGAAAGGCAAATCCACTTTGCACTGCAAGTGCACTTGAAAGTGCAGTCGCTTTAAATCTAAGGGGTAGATCTGAAATGAGTGGAAGGTCTGCTGATTTTATCATTCAATCATGTGCAGGCTAAAATGCTGTTTTTTATTTTCCTTGTATGTCCCCCTCAGATCTACAGCGACTTTACTTCAAAGTGCACTTTCAGAGCAAATTCAAATGCATTCGCAGTGTAAAGGGGATTTTCCTTTAATAAATAACCCCCTTTGTCTCTATTTATTACCTTAGAATGCCTGCTCATAGCCTCAGAGAGTTCTAGATGCATAAATAACACCCTGTTCACACTGTAAAGGCTTCAAGGCCCATTGTTACAATATGTCATTTTCCTTTCTGCATATTAACTTGTGTATTTTGTTGTGTTTGGAGGTAGTTTAATAAATTAATGAAAAAAGTGGTTAAAAATAGCAACTTAAGCATTTTCACTAGAGGGTACTGCTATGTGTGCTGAGAAAGGGATAGGTGCAGTCCAACTAGGGTAAAGGTGTTCGGAGAGGGGCAGGTTGACTGGGGATAAGACATGGCTGGTAAAGGAGCAGTTTGACTCAATGAGAAAGAGGTGGCTGGGAAAGTAGCAGCTTGACAAAGGAGCAATAGCTATGATGGGAGCGGTTTGACTAGAGCGAGGACATGGTCAGAAGAGTGAGTGGCTGGACTAATGACCTAACCAGAAGAACAGCAAAAGAAAGCAGGGATGGTGGGGTAAGCAAACGTGCAAGTAAGTGTTGGTCTATCATCTCTCCTGAATTAACAGTGACTTTGCTTACACTACAAGAGCAAAGTCCTATATAAGTATAAATCACAATGTGCTCCAGACCTACACTGAGGTTTGGAGCACAGCGGGCTGCATGCTGAGCACTTGTTGGGCACCAAGTTAACACCCCTGTTGGTTTCTTTTTTGCTATATGTGTCAAATTAGGGGGATTTACCTTACTCATTGTCTCATAACTGAAACAGGAATTGAGAGGAAATCCCTGCAAATTAAGGGAATCTCTTGGGGACCCCCAGGCCAACAGAATTGATGTCCCCACTGGAAGATTTCCCTTCTATTACTTTTCTAGGGACAACCAAAAATTTGGAATTTTCTTTACATCACTTTTAATGATAACAATAAACAGGAGGAATAGAAAGGATGAATTTCCCCAATAGGGGCACAGACAGCAATAAAAACTGACAGGGGTTCTAATCTGTCTCCACTCTGTCCAAAACGAAAGAGACTTTAAGGTCAATTCTAATGATTTAACGTTTTATATATTAAAATTTTTCAATGTATGATCATAATTTTTTTAGGTGAAAAGTGTTCCAGGTGGCCCTCCAGATGAAACTGCAACTGTGATCTACTCAGAAAAGTCACAGAATCCTGTCAAGGCCCTGAGCAATAGCAGCATCTACAAGCCACCAAGGCATGAATTTGAAGAAAGAGTTAACAGCCCACTCACCAGCAGGTATGTGTTCGATGTGTGAGTACAATGAAGACTGGATTGCCATGCATTTTGTAAATATCAATATAGTCATCAATTTTATGTCGTCTTTTTACCTTCGCACTTTTTGGAAAATCATCCTCATCCAAATGGAGAGCTTTAAAACTGTGCTGTCCAATTTAAATTGTAGGGCAAAAGTGCTATTAAAAAATAGCCGTGACCGGGTCAGCTTGGAACTGCGTATGCGCATTTCTGGAGATTGCTGAGCCGATCCTGTATTAGGCTGCCAGGTGGGACCGCCCGGGCCCAGGGGGGCAGATTTTAGAGAGGCTGTGTGGTGCGCTACTGGCTCAGGTGAGTGATGTCATGGCTTTAAAAACAGTAACCTGGAGGCTGAGCACGCGGAACCAAGGAGCCCTCATGGTGGCCTGTCCAGGCAATTCAGAGTCCATGGGGATGGAGTGACAGCACAGTCGATGGTGGCAGGAGGTGATGGTTGCAGCTGGTGATGGTGACAAATGATAATTGCAGCAGGGGGTGATGACGGCAGGTGATGGTGACAGGTGATGGTGGCAAGGGGTGATGTTTGCAGCAGGTGATGGTGGCAGGGGGGGGGGGGGTGGTTGTGGCAGGGGTTGTTGGTTGCAGCAGGTGATGGTGGCAGGGAGTGATGGCAGCAGCAGGTGATGGTGGCAGGGGGTGATAGTTGCAGCAAGTGATGGTGGCAGGGGGTGATGGTTCATCAGATGATGGTGACAGGTGATGCTAACAGGGGGTGATGGTGGCAGGTGATGGCAGCAGGTGATAGTGGCAGGGGGTGATGATTGCAGCAGATGGTGGCAGGGCGTGATGGTACTAGGGGGTGATGGCAGCAGGGGGTGATGGTGGCAGGGGGTGATGGTGGCAGGGAGTGATGGTGGCAGCAGGGGGTGCTGGTTGCAGCAAGTGATGGTGGCAGGGGGTGATGGTGGCAGAGGGTGATGGTGGCAGAGGGTGATGGTGGCAGGGGGTGATGGTTGTGGCAAGGAGTGATGGTGGCAGCAGGTGATGGTGGCAGGGAGTGATGGTTGTGGCAGAGGGTGATGATGACAGGTGATGGTGGCAGGGGTAGATTGTTGCAGCAGGTGATGGTGGCAGGGAGTGAGGGTTTCAGCAGGTGATGGAGGCAGGGGGCTATGGTGGTGGCAGGGGTTGATGGTGACAAGTGATGGTGGCAGGGGGTGATGGTGGCAGGTGATGTGGGTGATGGTGGCAAGGGGTGATAGTGACAGGAGGTCTTTAGAAATGGGGACATAAATTCTGGTAATCCTAGGGATTTACCCTCAATTTCTGTGGTGGTTATGTAACAGAAGTGAAGGGGAAATCTCTTCAGTTTGACATTGGTGACAAAAACTGATGTACTAAATAATCCACCCTTTTTAACCACTTGCTTACTGGGCACTTAAACACCCTACCTGCCCAGACCAATTTTCAGCTTTCGGTGCTCTCACACTTTGAATGACAATTACTCAGTCATGTACCACTGTACCCAAATGAATTTTGTGTCCTTTTTTTCGCACAAATAGAGCTTTCTTTTGGTGGTATTTGACCACCTCTGAGTTTTTTATTCTTTGCGCTATAAATTAAAAAAGACCGAAAATTTGGAAAAAAAATGCATTTTTCTTAGTTTATGTGATAAAATTTTGCAAATTATAAAAAAAAATTCATAAATTTTGGCCACAATTTATACTGCTACATATCTTTGGTAAAAATAACCCAAATTAGTGGATATTACTTGGTCTTTGTGAAAGTTAGAGAGTCCACAAGCTGTGGTGCGAATCATAAAAAAATTGATCACACCTGATGTACTGGTGGCCTATCTCATTTCTTGCAACCAGAACAAGCCAGGAAAGTACAAATACCCCCCAAATGACCCCTTTTTTGAAAGTAGACATTCCAAGGTATTTACTAAGATGCATGGTGAGGTTTTTGATGTTGTCATCTTTTTCCCACAATTCTTTGCAAAATGAAGATTTTTTTTTGATTTTTTTTTCTCACAAAATTTTCAATGTAATAGGTTATTTCTCTCACATGGCATGTGTATACCATGACACCCCACAATATGTTCTGCTACTCCTTCTGAGTATTACGATACCAAATGTGTCAGACTTTTACACAGCCTGGCCACATACAGAGGCCCAATATTGAAATAGCACCATCAGGCATTCTAGGAGCATAAATTACACATTTCATTTCTCAACCACCTATTACACTTTTGAAGGCCCTGGAGCACCAGGACAATGGAAATGCCCACAAAGTGACCCCATTTTGGAAAGCTAACACCCCAACGTATAATCTATGAGGCATAATGAGTCTTTTGAATGGTTAATTTTTTTCCAGAAGTTTTGGGAAAATGTGGAAAAAAATTAAAACGCATTTTTTTTTTTACGCAAAGTTGTCCATTTATAAGATATTTCCAAAACATAGCATGTACATAGCAAAAATGACACCCCAAAATACGTTCTGCTACTCCTCCTGAGTATGGCAATACCAAATGTGTGAGACTTTTACACAGCCTGGCCACATACAGAGGCCCAATATTGAAATAGCACCATCAGGCGTTCTAGGAGCATAAATTACACATCTCATTTCTCAACCACCTATTACATTTTTGAAGGCCCTGGAGAACCAGGACAATGGAAACGCCCACAAAGTGACGCCATTTTGGAAAGCTAACACCCAAACGTATAATCTATGAGGCATAATGAGTCTTTTGAATGGTTAATTTTTTCCAGACGTTTTGGGAAAATGTGGGAAAAAATGAAAACGCTTTTTTTTTTACGCAAAGTTGTCCATTTATAAGATATTTCCAACACATAGCATGTACATAGCAAAAATTATACCTCAAAATACGTTCTGCTACTCCTCCTGAGTATGGCAATACCAAATGTGTGAGACTTTTACACAGCTTGGCCACATACAGACCATCAGGTGTTCCAGGGACACATAGCATGCACATACCCAGAATTACACCCCAAAATACATTCTGCTGAGCAAAGAGTAAACAAAAGATTACCTGTGGTTTTAGCAGCGCAGTTGTCCACAGGATGATAGCACTGGTCCAGGCAGCAGGCAGGGACTTGGTCAGCAAAAAATACCCGAAGTTTTGAAAAAAAACACCTTTTTCTTTGTTTCTGTTACAATTTTTTGTAAATAAGTACATTTTCTGCTTCAGTGATGGGTACTGATATGGCTGCACTGATGGGCACTGATAAGGCGGCACTGATGGGCACCGATGAGGTGCCACTGATAGGCACGGATGAAGGGCACTGATGGGCGGCACTCGTATGAGGCACTGATGGGTACTTATGGGTGGAGCTGATGGGTACTTATGGGTGGCACTGATAGGTGGCATGGATGGGCACTGATGGACACTGATGGGTGGCACTGATGGGTGGCACTGACGACACTGATGGGTAGCATTGCTGGGCATCACTGTTCTCTTTTATTACATACTGGTGCCAATCAGTGCCCATTTGTGTGCACTGATTGGCACAGATTGGGCATTCATTTGAACATGTGGGTGGCCATGGGGTACATACCTGGTCATCCACATGTTGCCCCCTTCCCTGGTGGTCCTACTGGCGTCCCTGGTCGTCCAATGTGGTCCTCCGAGTGGGGGCTACACTGATAAACAATCAGTGCAGAACCCCCCTGTGAGGAGAGCTGCTGATCGGCTCTCCTCTACTTGCATCTGCCAGAGTGAAGAAAATTTGATCACCGGCTCTTCCTATTTACATCGTGATCAGCCGTGATTGGACACGGCTGATCACGTGGTAAAGAGCCTCCGTCACCATATGTGTTTCGATGCAGAGATTTACCGTCACTTCCTGTCCCATAGGCCAAACAGGAAGTGAGAATACCTGCAAATTAAGGGAATCCTTTGTGGATCACCAGGTCACTGGAACTAGTATCCCCACTGGAAGAGTTCCCCTCTATTACCCAAAATGTGGTGTTTTCTTTTACTTTCACTTTCAATGATAATGGTAACAGGACAAATAGGGAGGGTGAATCTCCTTAACGGGGAACAGACAGCAATAAAATCTGACAAGCATTTTAATCCCTCTCCACTCTATCCAAAACGAAAAAAAAGTTTTGCCTTTAGCTATACTTTAATATATGAAAGCAGTTTGATTCCTAGGATTGTATAGTATAGCCATTTCTAATTTCTAGTTTAGTGGGGGTTTTTTTTGCCAGTTTAGCTACAGTAAGCATATGCAGGGTTTAAAACAGCTACAGTATATACCCTATTTTTGCAGTTTGTTTAATTTTAATTCTCATGCAAACTATACAATGTTTGGATTTTGCAAACTTATTTTGTTTTAGATAAATACCCTTTTTTTTTTTTAAATGTCCTGCCATTTTCACTTGTAACCACCTAGGCGATTGACGTAATATGGATGGCCCCGCAATTCCTGGGATTGAAGATAACAATATCCCAGGAGTCTTTGGGCATCCTTAGCTTTGTACATCGCAATATTTACATAGCGTTATAGGAGGAGTTTGGCTTCTGGTTCCCCTGTTATTGACAAGTTGCCATAACAGGGTGGGAACTTCCATTGATGCTGCCATTGCAGTGGCAACTTGTTGACAACATGGTGCACCGTGTGATTACTGCGCAGGCGAGAGAATGGGATCCAACTTCACAAAATCCACAAAGGAAACAAGCTGTGGCTTCAGATGCCCACAGATGAAATGGCCATCATTAGACTTTGCTCAGGAGGAATTCTACTACATATCTGGCAAGTGAAAAATGACTTTTTAATGTAAAAGACTATCCTAAAATACCGCCTAACAATACCAAGGATGTCTTTATTAAAAATGATGGTAACAGACTGTAGCTCCTATTTAAATCTTGTATACTGTATGCCAACTTATTGACTCTGACCAGTTCCAGGCCAATGTTCACATTTATTCTCACCCCTTTTATACTGTTTTTTTATGCTATTACAGCCCACCTGTATCAGTTTCTGAGACCCAGGAGCAGAGCACAAGTAGACCTCCAGTCCGTAGGGGTCGTAGATGGAGGAGGAATCCAGAACTTGATGAGTCTCAGTATGAGACAGATTATACAACAGCATTTGAATCTGGAGATGACAGAGATGAAGATGAATGGGGCAGGTAAGCTCATTAAATAACTGGAACCAAACAGATAAAAAGCAGAAGTGGAGTGGAAAAAAGGCAGAGGAAGGCAGAGGATAAATTCTATAGGGTTGTTCCTTCCAGAACTGAAACTGGTAAGTGAAAAACACAAGGGCTCCAGCTGTCATATTGCTCAGGAGGAACCTGTATTTATTGGACAAAGTACACTTTTTCCAATAGATTCAAAAGCTCTGAAATTTTCAGCAGAGCTTTTCATTGTAAAGCTCAAAACTTCCATTAGGGAAATATGATTACAATTTGGAAAGCATATTTTCAAAGAAGAGATCTGAGTAGATACTCATAAGCCCACAGTACAAGTGTGTGTTGTGTTAAAGCAGAACGTTACCAACTTGATAAAAAAAATAAAGTTCTTTAGCAAGGAACATACATTCCACTTTAATAATTATTCTACCAAAATGAGTGTAGCACGACCCCCTAAGAGGCTACTTGGTTTTACCTGCTCATCTGCACTGCCATGACCTAATGAACATTCCAACTCACCTGACACTCTGGGTTCAGACATCTTTGCACTACTTCAAACCAATAAATCAGACAACTCTGTGTGTTTGTATTCTTATAATGTTTACTAGGACAGTTCAAAGAAGATCTTGTCACAGAAAGGAGATAATAGATCTGCTGAGTTTTGGGCAACAGCACCAACTCAGCAAAGGAATTCCTCCCAATAACACATGTCAAGATATTTGCAGGTAAACAGTGATTATATACACATGTACAAAGAATTACTGCTTGCACCTGAAAGGATAAACAAGGTTAACTAATTATACTGAACACTTCTAATAGGGGAAAACCCCACCTAGCCTATAAACCTTAAACCCTAGTGAGAGGTCAGACTAAGGCAGCGTACACACGGGCGGATTGTCTGCCCAAATTAGTCCGCTGAACAGTGTTTCAGCGGACAATCCGCTCGTGTGTGGGCTTCAGCGGACTTTTTCAGCGGATTGTCTGACGAACAAAGTCTTACGGAATTTCCGTAAGACAGTCCGTCCAAACTTGGTTTCAGCGGACAGTCCGCTCGTGAGTAGGCTAGTTCGACAGACTAAGTTTGGCGCATGCTCAGAAAGGATTTACACGGCGAAGGTTGCATTGCAGTGTATTGGACGTCAAATTTTTCGTCCCGTCGTACGTGCCGTACACGTCATCGCGCAAGCTTTCAGCGGACTGTCTGCTCATCGTGTGTGGTCAAGTCCGTTCATGCAAATTTTGAACGGACTGTCTGTCGGATTGTCTGACGAACTTAGTTGGCCAGACAATCCGCCCGTGTGTACGCGGCCTTAGTGGCAATAGCAAGAGGGCCCTTGAAGCGAAAATGACAGCAATGTCCCCGCTGCAGATCTGATGGTCTTTACTGGCACGTAGGAACTTGTTAATTGTATCCAATAAGGTGTAATAGCAAGCGATAAGATTTCTTGAAAAAGTTGAAGCTTAAGGTGTCTATGCACAGTGTTCAAGATAGATTCAGTAAAGTGTTCCCAAGGTAAAGATGTCTGTGCAAAGTGTCCCAGTGAAACCATAAGAAAGGATTTGTAAAGGTGGGTGATCGCCCTCTCACCAACGACCAAGCCAATGTAATGCCTTCCGGACAGCAGCCCCTGAAGCGACACACGTGCAGTGGATCAGCCTTTCTGATCTCCTGATGCGAATCGTAGAACAAAGATTGGCAGGTGACTGAAGTGGTGCTGGATGGATGTCCGACGAACAGCAAACAGTGATAGGCCCTTCTTATCCGGATTGGAATGTTTACACAGAGTGGTAGGCCGTGACCTTTCTCTCCATGCACCGATCCTTCTTGCATCTGGCCCAGGAGGAAGAAAGTGCAGGGCAGGGCTTTGGCTTCTTATACAGTTCCTCCAAGCAATCTCTCTGATGGCAGCAAAGACCCCTGGGATGTGTAGTCCAGGCACAGGGTCATGCGAAGCAATTATCAGTCTGTAGCACTACTCGTCCTGCAATCCCTTTAACTTGGCTCATTAATATTATGTCGATTAATAACACTGAGCACTAGAGGGACATGCAATGCATTTAAATACTGGAGGAACACTGTACTTTATAATTGTAGTTTACATAGATACATTAGTGTGTGCTGTAAATTGCCTCCAGCATTGCTCTTGATCCCTCTTATTGGAGGTTGCCCTTTTGCAGAAGCCCAGAGCCCCTGAACAGCAGTAAATCATAAAGCAGATCTAAACCCGTGGATTTAACAGTTTCAAAAAACAGCTACATTCCTGGAATGCCAGGAATAATAACTTTCACATTTGCTTGTGTCTTCAACCAAACTGAAACACCATCAAATAGACATGTGCAATTTGTTTAGTTACAAATTTGTTTTTTTCACGAATTTAGACAAATTAAAAAATTCGAAATTTGTAAATTCAAAACAATTTGTAAAATCGAAAATCCGAAAATAAGAACAAAAATCTGAAAATTCTAAAACCCAAAACCTTGAAAATCTGAAATAATAACTAACTATTAATAACTTAACTATTACTAATTATTAAAGTATAGGTATTGGGATTTCTTTTAAAATGTGGCTGTGAATGTAACGAATAGGAATTTATCTGAAGTTACTACGGTAATTATCTGTAATAACGAATGCCATATCTACATGAATGGAACATAACAAATTAATAATAATAAATAACAATAATAATAATAAAAAGGTATTATTATTATTTTGTTTTGTTCCAATTGTTTAGATGCAGCATTCTTTATTTTGGATAATTTGTAACTTCAGATAAATTTGTATTCGTTACTTTCACTAACAGCCAAATTTGAAAGGAAATTCCAATACCTATAATTTAATATTTAGTTATTATTACTTAGTTATTATTTAGAATTTTTGGGGATTTTCGTTCTTTCAAATTTTCGGATTTTCCTTTCTAATTTTCGAAATTACGAATTCTGAATTTTTCGAATTTTCTAAAAAAACAAAAAACAAATCAACTGAAAAATAAATCGTAAGTGCACATGTCTACCGTCAAATGGCTGGTGTCATAACTGATCACACGTGCAGCACCATGGCAGTTGCAGATCAAACAGAAGCAGCTTCCTTAGCTGTAAAGGATAGGAGGATTTAATTCTGCTTTAAAGACCCCTTTCACACTGAGGCGCTCAAAAACTGCCCATAAAATGCCGGGCGTTTTTGCGGAACTTTTGCTGGGCTTTAGCTCAATTTTTGCAGCGCTTTTGTGGCATTAGCAGTGTTCTTTTTTTGAGATCACATGAAAACGTGACCTTAAAAGAAAAGGAAAAGAGCCATTTTGCGGCGCTCTGGAAGCGCTTGCCATTAATTTCAATGGACAGGGGCGTTTTTGAGGCTCTTTTTAAAGTGCTCTAAACTTGCCCCAAAGATGCTGCATGCAGGACCTTTTTCACCGCCCTGCTGACGCACCGTCCCAGTGTGAAAGCCATCAATTTAAATGAATGGGAAGCAGTTTTCAGGCGCTATTTTTAGCACAAAAGCGCATGAAAAGAGCCTCAGTGTGAAAGGGGTCTAAGGCTGTCAGCAGATCAGTCTCTACAAATGTGGCAGTGCCTAAAACTGCAATTGAGCATGTGCAGAGGAGGGTGAAACAGTGTATTATTGGATTTAAACAGTATAAGCACTTATTTAAAAAAAAATTTACATAGCTATACCTGCAAAAGGGGCGTTGTCCATGACAGGGCATTGAGGTGCAGCATCTTTTTCTCCTCCTAATACATTGTAAATGTCATGTCCCCAAATCCCCAGGTATAGTAAGGGGAAAGTCCTAACCAATAATGCAGCGCATTAATAAACACATATATAAAACAAAATGAGCAGATGTTCAAAATGAAATCTGGAGACCCCCTACTGAGCCTGTCCATTTTTAACCACACTTATAAAATCCCACCCCCACTAATAAACACAACCCATATTTACTGTATATACTGTATTACTCTGAACGCATAAGCCCAGGTCTTTGTACTGTCCCCACAACATACCACTGTCACTGGGGAAAGTAGAAATGACAGCATCAGTTTAAGGAAAAAATGCCCTGTGTCGGTAGTGTCAATGGAAGTAAAAAAAATGCCCCTGCATAGGTGTCAGTGGGAGGAAAAAAAACAAGCAGTACAAAGGGTGGGGCAGATGATGGTGTGGACAGGCAGTACAGGAGGGGTAGTTGGTTATGGAACAGACAGTACGTGGGGGCAGTTGATAGAGGGGGACAGGTAGTACAGATGGTTCAGCTGATGGTGGGGAATAGCAATACAGTGAGAGGCAGTTTATGGTTGGCACGTGACAATCTTGGTAAATATGGGTGAGATGAGATGACTTTACAGCTCCCTGATATTCATTACTGTTGTTGGACCCGTCACTGTACAGAAAAGCACCAGAGCTAGGTGCTCTAAAATCAAAAAAAAAATATTAAAATAAAACAGTAGAAAGTGATTTATTACAAAATGTATACAGGGTGGATCAGCGCTAAGGGTGAAAAACATATAACTGGTGAGGTATTGTGAGGTAATTCCTTCTACTTTAATTACTGTTGGGATTATTGAATTATCGAATATTGAAATATTTAAAGCTCAGCTCTGGGATGAGTCTTCCCCCCTCTGAAAAAAGCCTTTTTAAAACCCAGTTTTCACTTACTTTAGGCTTTCATTCAGAACAGATCCTTCTCTTCTCAGTTCATTTTTCTGTTGGTGTCCTCCATCTGGGTACCTACATCGCTGCGTGTTTGGTGTAGACAGTTCCCATTAGCTGTTCATCAGAAGGATTCACTCAGGATCCAGAAGACTGCTGACATTGGGCAGAGGATAGTAAACTGGATCAACAGTGAAAGCCCATCTGTGGCGCTGGATTAGTGGTTCTCACAGGCCACTAATCAGCGAGGGGCCTGGATCCCTCAATCTAGGTCCCTCGCTGACTTTCCCTCTCCCCCTGACTTAGGTGACTATTTATTATATTTTTTTTTTTTTACATGTATGTATATAGCGCTGTCAAAAACTTTACATGTATATTGGTCAATCCCGTCAGTCCCTGTCCTCAAGGAGCTTACAATCTAAGGTCTCTAACTCACATAATGTACATACACATACTAGGGTCAATTTAGAGTTGTGCTGATTAACCTACCAGCATGTCTTTGGAGTGTGGGAGAAAACTGGGGTACACAGAGGAAACCAATGCATGCACAGGGATAACATGCAAACTCCATTCAGGTAGTGCCGCAGTTGGAATTCAAACCGACAACCCTAGTGCTGCTAAGCAGAAGTGGCTATAATTCACTGGGTAAGAAAAACTAAACATCTGGCAGAATAGGTTAGAGGGAGGTGGGAGCTAGGGATGATAGGGAGATAGGAGCCCGGAGCTGGGTCTAATAATGCTTTATGACCTTGTACACGGTGTTAATAATCGGTTATTACAGGTGTAATCACTTTTCCCACAGTATCATTCTGAATGTTATTTTATTGATTGTTGCATTATTATTTTTTTAAACCAGTTTTTGCTATAGATTGTTTGTATGTAATTTTGGTTCATCAACCTATGGATTTTCTGGTCCATATTTACCTGTCATCCACCCCTTGATTTTGGGAAGTATTTATGGGAGGTAGTAGACCAGAGGCTTTGACTATGAATAACTGCACTAGGAGTCTTGATTCAAACCATACAATAGCTTGGGAGCAGCGTTTCTTACGTATACCATAAATACAAAAATAAAATGAGAAAAAATAGAATTGCAGTACCCATATGCTTCTAAGCTAGAATCAGAAAATCACATATATGAACCACCCATTAATTAAATAATGTAAGAGGATCCTGTATATGACCTGATAAAAAGTGAGAAATACATTGAAAATCAAAAATAAATATGCATCCACAATTGAACTAAATAACAAAAACTGACATTATTGTGTCCATAAAAAATGAATCAAGGAAATTGGCATCAATAGAAACACATATAAAGTTGATAAGTGCACAAAAGTGAAATAATCAAAAATCAAAACATTATGAACAAATTAATATAGAACAGTGCACTGTGAAGTAAAAGTCCATGTAGTTGTGAAAGAAGTCGTTCTCACACTCTAGAAACAGCAAGCTGTGTTGAATCCACCACCAGAACACCAGGAATAAACTCTCACCATGATCCCCTATAACAGAGGATCAAGGAAGGCATGTAATGGGTTACAACTTGGCTCCAAGAAACAGCCACCTCTTGAGCAATCAGGGCATCCCATGGATAACGTGGTGCATAAAACAAACTAAAAACACTCCATATAGTGTATAACCTTCTAAATCTGTAATATTAGAAGAAGTAATACACTTACAAAGTTGCAGTAATCAAAGAAGCCTAAAGTCTGATGCGACGGCCGGAGCACAGACAGCCCGTCCTTCTGGATAAATGAATGGAGCACGAGGTGACGTCAGCGCGTCGTGCTGCCCTAACCATTTCGTAATAACTTACGTCGTCCAGGGGCACCAGGATTAGCCAAAACACATCAGCCGGATCTACCCTTGTTTTAGCTTGGTATGTATCAATGAATATTTTTAACATGTGGATAGAGTGCTGGCTATTTGGACTTGTATGAACTCTAGGAGGAGCATTTCCTAGCAACAGCTGCTGAGGATGGGACAATGGTTGCCTAGCCAGGTAAGTTGATCTCATTCTGTTTGTAAAAATGTTATAAATGGTTTTACCCTTTAATAGCCGTAAAATCTGCAATAGAATCCTCCCTTATGAACCCAATTCTAGAATTTCAGAAGTGTCTGCAATACTATATAACATACATGCAAAAAAGTATACAGTTTTGCACAGCATTTTATTTGAAAATGTTCTTTAATGTCCCATGGAATTTTTCTTTATATAGTGTCTATCCACCCATCACTTCAGACATTCGACGGCAGGAGTACAAGCGAGAGTTTGATTCTGATCTCAGGAAGTACAAGAAGATGTGTGCAGAAATGGACAACATCAACACCCAACTGCAACAGTTAAGCAAACAGCTGGATGGACTGACAGATGGCACTGCCCAGTACCAGGTACATCAGCAGTCAGCTGTAGATGATTGGGTTCCAGAGCTGTACATAGAAAATTAAAGGTTAAAAAAGACCTGTAGTTTTCAAAATGCAGTTTAGGTGTCATGGTAAGCATCTTAAGAGGACACTTGACACTATACCCTATCAAAAATGTACCTAAACTGCTCCATCAGGGGTTTGGGAGCGCACCATAGAACATACAACACAGTTCGCTCCAATATTACAGCGCAAACCGTTCAACTGCAGAACAAGTACAGACATTTTAAATGTGCATAAATCCATATATATGGATGAACTTTGCTGCCCTACAGTAATTACGGTTATGAATATGAGATGTTACAAACCTCTGTATAATTTCTATCCTAATCTCTTGGTATCTTTACCTTTTTTACTTTGTGATTGCAGGGGGTGGCAGAGGAGTACAACAGACTCAAAGACCTTAAAAGAGTAAGTGGCTCACTTTCATGTAAGATCAAACATGCCTAGTGATTATATTCTCTACTAAAGGGATCATTTTACAATGTAAAACATGCACAATTAGGATTTGATGCAATTAGCCATTTGTTTTATACTAGTTTTGGGGCACACTAAGTTCAGGCAGTAATATTTGGCACAAATGGCACAGAAATAGCTGCTTTCATTAAAGCCCATTCGAATGTTTTTCTCTGAATCAGTTTAAGAGGCCAGATAGAAGTAGTTAGTCTGTCTTCCTCAGCAGGACTCGCTCTGCCATGTTGAAGAATCTTTGCCGCTTAACGTGGAAAGGCACAATTTAGGTGACATTATATCTCCTCATGGTCTGTCAAACGTCCTTTAAAGATTGATACAACACAAATGTAAATGAACCATAATATATATATATATATATATATATATATATATATATATATATATATTGCCTTCTTCTGGATTAATTCGTTTTTTTTCTTAAACAAGGTATGAACATGTAAAGTTGTGACATGTTCCTTTTGCTGGTGGTGAATGTTAGGCAGCCAGGTACTGAACAGTGTCTGATGTCAGAACAGGGGAGCAGTCACAAAGGCATGTCAATGTAACACTAAGGCTGGGTTCACACTGATGCGAATTTGCATGACAGGAGAGTGTGACCGGCTATCAATGGAGCTGGTTCACACACTTCCGGGGCAGCCACAATCCGAATTGCAGAAGGGTCCTGTGCATGCATCTTCTTGACCATTTCAGGTGCAAATTCAGGCAAAAATTTGGACCTGATTGGCACCTGAAACAGTGAACAGGGACGCACCAGACCCCAAGCTGTAAGCTAGTGTGAACCCAGCCTGAATTAACAATGTAAAAGACTGTTAGGTCTGAAACACACCTTTTTTTTGAGGGGGTGCAATGTAGTAATGTATACATACTTGCATTATGTGCCATTCATTTAACCACTTGACCACTGGGCACTTAAACACCCTTAATAACCAGACCAATTTTCAGCTTTCGGTGCTCTCACATTTTCAATGACAATTACTCAGTCATGCAACACTGGACCTATATGAAATTTTTGTCCTTTTTTTCACACAAATGGAGCTTTCTTTTGGTGGTATTTAATCACCGCTGGGTTTTTTATTTTTTGTGCTATAAAAGAAAAAATACAAAAAATTCTGTAAAAAAAATAATTTTTCTTTGTTTCTGTTATAAAATTTAGCAGATTAGTAATTTTTTCTTCATAAATTTTGGCCAAAATTTATACTACTACATATCTTTGGTAAAAATAAGTACAAATTGGTGGATATTATTTGGTCTTTGTGAAAGTTATAGAGTCCACAAGCTATGGTGCCAATATCTGAAAATTGATCACACCTGAAGTACTGACAGCCTATTTCAATTCTTGAGACCCTAACAAGCCAGAAAAGTACAAATACCCCCCAAATGACCCCTTTTTGGAAATAAGACATTCCAAAGTATTTAGTAAGAGGCATGATGAGTTTTTTGAAGTTGTCATTTTTTCCCACAATTCTTTGCAAAATCAAGATTTCTTTTACTTTTTTTTTTTCACAAAATTGTCATATTATCAGTTTATTTCTCACACACAGCATATGCATACCACAAATTACACCCCAAAACACATTCTGCTTTTACTCCCGGTAAAGTACGGTGATACCACATGTGTGAGACTTTTACACAGTGTGGCCACATACAGAGGCCCAACATGCAGGGAGCACCATCAGGCGTTCTGGAGCACCCAGGACAATTCTGACATTTCTCTCCTACATGTAAAAATCATTATTTATTTGCTAGAAAATTACATAGAATCCCAAAACATTATATATGTTTTTTTTAGCAAACACCCTGGAGAATACAATGGTGGTTGTTGCAACTTTTTATCTTGCACGGTATTTGCGCAGCAATTTTTCGAATGCTTTTTTTTGGAAAAAAAAACTGTTTTGTGCTTAAAAAAAAAAAAAAGAAACACAGGAAAGTTAGCCCAATTTTTGCATAATGTGAAAGATGAAGTTACGCTGAGTAAATAGATACCTAACATCTCACTCTTCAAAATTGCACACGCTCGTGGAATGGCGCCAAACGTCGCTACTTAAAAATTCCCATAGGCGACGATTTAATTTTTTTTTACTGGTTATATGTTTTGAGTTACAGAGGAGGTCTAGGGCTACAATTATTGCTCTCGCTCTAACGTTCGCAGCGATACCTCACATGTGTGGTTTGAACACCGTTTTCATATGTGGGCGGGACTTACGTATGCGTTCGCTTCTGCATGCGAGCACATGGGGACAGGGGCGCTTTAAAAAAAAAGAATTTATTGTTCATTTTACTTTATTTATTTTAGTTTGACATTTTTTTCCCCAAAAATAAATTTTTTGATCACTTTTATTCCTATTACAAGGAATGTAAACATCCCTTGTAATAGGAATATGGCATGACAGGTCCACTTTACAGTGAGATATGGGGTCAATAAGACCCCGCATCTCACCTCTAAGCTGGGAAGCCTGAAAAAAAAAAAAAACATTCTGGCTTTGATCGTATTGGCGAGACGGTAGAAGCACCGGAGGGCGCCGGGGGGGGGGGGGGGGGATGTCTATGGCTGGGTATTGCAGGGTATCACCGACTATGGCTGGGTATCTCAGAGTATGGCGTTGCACAGTATTGCGTTGCAGAGCATTGCAGGATATTGGCGGGTGTTGCAGAGCATTGCAGAGTGTTGCAGGGTATTGGCGAGTGTTGCAGAGAATTGCAGAGTGTTGCAGGGTATTGGCGGGTGTTGCAGAGCATTGCAGAGTGTTGCAGGGTATTGGCAGGTGTTGCAGAGCATTGCAGAGTGTTGCAGGGTATTGGCAGGTGTTGCAGAGCATTGCAGAGTGTTGCAGGGTATTGGCGGGTGTTGCAGAGCATTGCAGAGTGTTGCAGGGTATTGGCGAGTGTTGCAGAGAATTGCAGAGTGTTGCAGGGTATTGGCGGGTGTTGCAGAGCATTGCAGAGTGTTGCAGGGTATTGGCGGGTGTTGCAGAGTGTTGCAGGGTATTGGCTGGTGTTGCAGAGCATTGCAGAGTGTTGCAGGGTATTTCAGAGTGTTGCAGGGTATTGCAGAGTGTTGCAGAGTATTGCAGAG
The DNA here is from genome assembly GCF_037356315.1 of Lithobates pipiens. Lineage (NCBI taxonomy): Eukaryota > Metazoa > Chordata > Amphibia > Anura > Ranidae > Lithobates > Lithobates pipiens. The sequence continues at coordinate 126,858,457 of NW_027507718.1, read as the reverse complement.
TAATGCAGAGTAATGCAGAGTATTGCAGAGTAATGCAGAGTAATGGCAGGGAATTGAGGGGTTAAATTTCGGTGAGCAGCGATGTGGGCACTGCAGATGCAACCCACAGCGCTGCTGACACCGATCTCTTCCCCCTCCGCTGTACCGATCAGTACAGAGAGGGGGAGGGAGGTTTGTTTACAAGTGATCACTCCGTCATTTGACGGAGCGATCACGTGGTAAACGGCCGCGACGAGACCGTGATCCATGATGCGCAGGGTCCTGTGGACCCGGCGGTCACGGATGCTCTCGATTGCGCGTCCCAGGGGGCGTGCAAGAGCGGAATTCTGGGAGGACGTCATATGACGGCCTCCCAGAGTTAAACAACCGCCCTGTAGCTGTCATTCGGCTATGGGCCGGTTGTTAAGTGGTTAAATAACACCCCAACGTCTATTCAGCTCTGTCACACATGCATAGGAGCACACCAGAGCAATTCAACCAACCACTGAAGAAAAAATGCTACATATCCATGTTTTGTTTGTTCCTGTGCATTGGGAGCCCATTCACACATGTGATAATGTTATACACAAAAACAGTGAGTTCCCGAAGGATTAACCACCCCATCCAAAAATAAGAAAGAAAAATATTTTATCTATATAGTCTACCAGCCTACATATTGTTAATTTCAGTACCTATGTCCAGTGAGCAAGCTGGTAAACTAGGAGGCCCAAGGCTGAACCCAGAAACAAGAGTGATATTGTTATTTACAGGGATTTTTCTTCAGCGGGAAAGTGGGGGAATGCAGTTCCTGCACCTCCAGAACTGAAGGCAAGGGGTGTTGGGGTGTGCTGCAGGGTCTGTTGATACTGGCCGCTGGGGATCCATTGTTGTGGGAGAGGACCTATTATTGCAGTGGGTCTATTGTTGCTGGGGAGATGTATTGTTGCTGGTGTGGGAGATCTATTGTTGCTGGGGGGGAGGTCAGTTGTTGCTAGGAGGGATCTACTGTTTACGGAGGGGCCTATTGTTGCTGGCTGCTGGAAGGTCTATTAATGCCAGCTGCGGGGAGATTTGTTGTTGCTGGGGGGGTATATTTTGGACTTTATAAGACACGTTTGTGTTTTAAGGTGTTTTTGGTACACTATTGGTCACATTTTATAATTGATTGAGTTTTTCTTATATATATATATATATATATATTTATGGTTCAGAGCCCTATGACCGATACGTATAACGATGACAAACAGGGTTAACATAAACTTACCACTTGAACAGACCTGGAGGTGTGCCCTGGTCTAACGTACGGTATACCAAAATAAGGGGGCATACCCTAGATAAGAAATGAGGATTAAATGAAATGAACATGAAATGAAGTGAAATGAGTACTCTGTGAGGAGTATGATGCCTTGAGAAATGCCCTAAAAAGGGGATGGGAGGGTGGGTATTGCACACAGGAACCGACAAGGAACACAGCAGAATGGGCTGATTAAATACCCCTCCGGGCTCCTCCCATAAATTCCGGCCACCGTACTGGCTGATAAGGAACACAGCTGAACGGGCTGATCAATTACTCCTCCGGGCTCCTCCCATAAATTCAGGCCACCATACTGGCCTTTTACTTATGGTTCAGAGCCCTATGACCGATACGTATAACGATGACAAACAGGGCTAACATAAACTTACCACTTGAACAGACCTGAAGGTGTGCCCTGGTCTAACGTACGGTATACCAAAATAAGGGGGCAAAAACATTCTGGTAGGGAATTGCTCTTTATTGATTGAGTTTGATCACTGAGTGAGATTAATAGATGCCTGAGCCATTTCCACCTGAGGATTGTGGCTGTACTGGGTGAAGCAGGCAGACTCCTACCTGCCTAGCTATTCAATGACATTGTTTGGGGATCCGCTATTACAGATTCTGTAAAAGTGGATGTCTACGCTGGAGCTTACTTGCTGCTCTTTGAAACCGCTAGGGGAAGTACGAAGTGATCTTTGTATCAGGCTAAGTAGCGTCTACATAGCTCTCGGCCTGCTGGATTACCGCAGGTGAACTTTCCAGGTCACAGGAACCTGTAGTAGGCCAACACCTGGCTGCTTGCTAGGGGAGAGACCAAACGAAGGGATAGTCAGGATGGTCGGAATACCCTTAAGGATGTCACCCGTTCGGGTAAGCATTTGTCACCGACCATCGGTTGGATTTCCTGGATTTCACGAAGCACGGTTCAACCAGCGTGGGACATGAATAATGAAGGTTTGCGGGGTCCGGCAAGGACAAGAAATGTTGCCTGCCGGCTAGGTATAGCCGAACAGTGTTATGGGATAGGCAGCTGGGTATGACAGTATGACGGAAAGGCCAGTAACTGCCTGATGTTGGAGGTTTCATAGGAGTGGTGTGTCCGGAATTTCTGAAGGCCCTCAAGGCCGTCTGGTAGGTTGAGCATGTTGTGAGAAAGCGAGACGTTTACGAGTTTGGTCGCTGTTTGTAGATATTGTACTAAACCGGGGTTTAGGTGAGACCGACCAAGGACAATGGCTGACACTGGATCGGCTCCAGTCAGATACGACAGCGCATCTGCTACGAGATTGCTCTAGGCCAGGAACAATGTATAGTCAACTTTAACTGAATTTATGATGACAGCTGTACCAGCCTACCCAGGAAGGACATGACTGCTAGGGATTTAGACCTATCTTGCAATAATCTCTGCTGGTTGCCTGATGGTGGCCAAAAATTGCAGCGAAGCCTGTGATGGTCGCTACATCTGTCACTAGCTGGGGTGACAGGGGCGAGATGGACGGTATGAACATGATAAACCGATCTACGTAGTACGGAACCTCTTGTTATTAAAATATCCGTGGCATCCAGATTAAGGGTCTGACAGGGGCCCTGAATCTGGGAGGGGAAGACGAGGATGCATGACATAAAGATCAACCCTGGGGAATGACCATATTGCAGAACTGAGCATACCTGAAACAGACTGAAGCTGCTTCTGGGTATACCCCTGTGTGTGGGTGAAGTGTTTGAAAAACTGACCTGATAGGGTCAGCTTGTCAAGGGGGAAACTGGAATGCGAGGATGTTCTACATGTCCCTAAAGATGGCAGTTGTGATGGGCAAGCGTCTAGCGTTAGCTACGGGCTAATGTTTCTGGATACCAGTTAGAGGGGTCCTGTAAGGATAGAAATGTCGGGTGCTGGCTAGATATAGCCTGATAGTGTTGCGAGAAGAAGCCAGCTGCGTGTGGCAACTCGACCTCTGGTGTAGGACGGAAGCTGAACTCAACTGCCGAGCGGGAGGAATGAGCGTCAGGAATGGCAAGTGGCGTATGAAAAAAAAAGAATGTCACTGGGGCTAAGTGGCCAAATGAGTACCGCTGAAAATGATTGTGGCTGAGTGCCAACAAAATGCTTGCAACGATCACAAGTTATGCTAAGTTGCACGCCTAGCCGTGATAGCAAATGTTGCGCTTAAATGTGTGCTCACAATGATAGCAAGGGAGTTAACGTCAGTGGAGATGTGTTTGTGGTGGCTGGACTCGGTGGTGTCGCAGACGTCCGGACACAGGGCTGTGAGCAGTATGACCTGAAAAGACTGAATAAGTTATGCCAAGATGCGTGCTTGCTACGATTGCAAGAAGTTATGCTAGGATGCGTAGTTAGCTAGGTTGAAAAGACAAAAGTCCACCCAGCCCACGACAAAATCAACAATTTAGACAAACAACATTGCACAACCTGACACACCCAATGCTATCCCCACAGCTGATCCAGAGGAAGGCAAAAAAAACCCGCCGAGCATGCTCTAATTAGCTACAGCAGGGGAAAAAATTCCTTCCTGACCCCTCGAGCGGCAATCAGATTTCTCCCTGGATCAACCTACCTACAATATAGCACCCCGTTATACTACGTACGTTAGGAAAGTATCCAGGCCTTACCCAGCAATGCACTGAGCCAGCCAGAACTGCCTGCCAGCAAGGATAGTACTACGTTTGTGCCTGGGGCTTGCTAGTGACAACTGCAAAGTTTATGCTAGGATGTGTGCTAGCAACCATTGCAAGAAGTCTATGCTTGGATGCGTGTTTGCAACGATTGCAAGAAGTTTATGCTTGGATGTGAGTCTGCCATGATTGCAGGGAGTTATGCCTAGATGTGCTTGCGGTGACTGCAGGACGTTTGTGATTGGATGCGTGCTAGCAACAAGCTTGCACAAAGTTGTACTTGGATGCATGCGAAATGAATCCGATATGAATCGGATGTAGGTGTGAAATGAATCCTATGAATTGGTTATGTGATAAATCCGACCCAAACGATCGTGGAGTAGATGAAATGAATCCGATATGAATTGTTTTAGTTATACCCGTAAGGCTGAAATGACGGGTGCGGATTAATGCGTTGCTGGTTTGAGGGATTTGACTTGGTAAGCGATGAATATGTGAAATGAAATAAATGAAATGTTTGCCGTGATATAGACAAGAATTGGTATGTTATGATTAACGATGAGTTGGAACTGCGGAGCACAGAACGAAATGAGGTCAAGACAACTGGGGCATGCCTAGATGAATCAGTGCATGGAGGGTGCTACTGGACTCGACTGACCCGTAAACACAAAGGCAAAACCAGTTGAGAATTCCATACCTGTCACAGACAACTGGCCAAATGGTGACTCCTAATGGGAGTGGTGAGCTTTGAAATGAAACGAAATGACATAAAATAAAATGAAATGAGACAAACAAACACAATGAAATGTTTTTTTTTTTTTTTCTATATATATATATTTTTTTTTTCTATATATATATTTTTTTCTTTCTTTTCCCCCTTTTTTTTTTTTTTCTTTTATTATTATTTTTCCCCCCCCCTTTTTTTTTTTTTTTTTTTTTTAAAATGAAATGAAATGAAACGAACAAACATAAACGAAATGTTGCCTTTGATGAGAACCTGCCATGGCAGAAGCGCAGCTCGGTCGTGTCACCGGCGCCACTGACAGCGAGCCAGACTCTGGAGCATGTACTGCAATGAGGCAATTAGTGAAATGAGGCCAAATGAGCATGGCCCCCTGTCTAGAACCCGAATTTGTAAAACAACTGGGTTTGAACCGAGGTGCAGGAGGTGACAGTGAGATGAGTGAAATGAGTGAATCCGCCATGATAGAGGCCCGAATCGCCATGCCGTAACTTTGCGACTGAGCACGAAACGGACTCTGGAGCATGTACTGAAATGAGGCCAGTCCTGGGGGACGCCGAGACGAATTAGAACATAGGCGTGACTATTCGTGTCGGAGTGTGATAGGTGAAACGAAATGATACCCATGACAAAGACAGGGATCAACGGCTGCGCTCAAGAATCAACGGTGAACCCTGTCTCTGGAGCATGTACTGAAATGAGGCGAAGCAGCTGGGCACACCGGACGAATCGGTGCACATAACTGCGACAGGATTCAAACCGGAGCGTAATAAGTGACACACCATGACAGAGACCGGAATCAACGACTGGCCCACCGATTCGGTAAAGAATCCGTCTCTGGAGCATGTATAGAAATGAGGCCAAACAACTGGGCGTACCGAGGCGAATCGGTGCATCGGTATAATGCGACTGGATTCGTAACGGGGCGTGATCGGTGACCAGAAATGATATGCCATGACAAAGACAAGAATCGAAAACCGTGGCTGAACCTGCGAATGATTCTGTCACTGGAGCATGTATTGAAATGAGGCCGACAACTGGGGCACACCGGAGCGAATCGGTGCATCAGAGATGCGACTAGATTCGAATCGGAGCGCGACTCGTGACCGAAATGAAATGAAATGATTGAAATGATCGAAAATGATTGAAATGATCGAAATGAATTGAAATGATCGAAACGATTGAAATGATTGAAATTCTCCGGTTAGTTAGAACTTAGAACGTCTGTTTGGGAATTTTCGAAATGATCCGAACGATTCGGACGTAGAGACCCGTGATTTGGTCGGTATGCGGGAGGTTTGAAAATGAAATGCTCGATGTGGTGTCATGAACGAGTGACCACGACTTCTTTCGAGAAGAATGAAATTAAATGCAATGATTAAAACGATTGCAATTATTGAAATGAGCCGGTTAATTAGAATTTAGAACATCTGATTGGGAATTTTCGAAATGATTCGAACGATTCGGATGTTTCAGTAGAGACCAGTGATTTGGTCGGTATAGCGGGTTTGTGAAATGAAATGCTCAATGTGGTGTCACGAACGGGTGACCGCGACTTCTTTCGAGAAGCAAGGAGCACAAATGTTAAGGGGTAACGGATGCGTGAAACAATATCGGAAAATACGAAGGTGACATTTCAGTGAGTGGTTCGTGAGTTCAACGGATCACAGTTTAGTGACATGAAATAACATGAAATGAGAAATGGGAGCCGAAGCCCTACCCGTGACAGCTGAACCAGATGCGTTGCACGATACCGGCAAGTTTTCGAGTGTTGCGCCTCAGACAATACACGAACGCTCACGACGGCAAAAAACCGACTGTAACACGAGGATGAAGACAGGACTTCAATGAAGACGGAACTCACGAACACTGCACTCACTCACTCACTCTATCGAACGGTCTCAAATAGTCGGCCCTAGATCTGTGACGTAGCAACTATTGCACACAGGAACCGACAAGGAACACAGCAGAATGGGCTGATTAAATACCCCTCCGGGCTCCTCCCATAAATTCCGGCCACCGTACTGGCTGATAAGGAACACAGCTGAACGGGCTGATCAATTACTCCTCCGGGCTCCTCCCATAAATTCAGGCTACCATACTGGCCTTTTACATATATATCGTTCTACTATTTATTCATATGCACATTGCACTTTATAGAAAGTGCTGTATTTTTATACTTATTTGTATATGCCCTGATTGCGTTTTAGTTAATATTGATTTCACTCACCTTTTCCCCGGTGCACACGCACTTGCATACATGACACACACCAGTTACATTTGAACAGCGCCATTTTTTCCTTTTAGAGTTACATAATTTTTCCCAAACTCCCCCTAGTGGTGTTCTTATTGGGGAGGCTGAGGTTTCCTTTTTTTTCCTAAGCACGGATATTTGCTATTTTAACTATTTTTCAGTGGGTCTATTGTTGCTGGTGTGGGAGATCTATTGTTGCTGGGGGGTCAGTTGTTGCTAGGAGGGATCTACTGTTTAGAGAGGGGCCTATTGTTGCTGGCTGCTGGAAGGTCTATTGATTCCGGCTGCAGGGAGATTTGTTGTTGCTGCGGGGGTATATTGTTGCACGCAGTCTATTGTTGCTGGGGGGGTCTATTGTTGCAAATGAGGGGGTCTATTGTTGCTGCCTGCAGGGGATCTGTTTTACTGCTTTTCTTGTTATCATTGACAAATTCCATACAAAAAACTTAGCACCACAAATGTTACTTAGTTCTGTATTCTAGGGTGGTGCTAGGAGGTGGATAGGAAGCTGGAACCAAGGGATAGTACTCGCTGGTGGGTAGAGGGCGGAGACAAGGGGTGACTCTGAAAGGGGAGTTCCTGCGCCTATTCTCTGAGAAAAAAAGCCCTGGTTATTTATAAGAGTGACTGAACAGAATTTAGAAACCCGACCAAGTTAAACATTGTGTTTACCCGTCTTCCTAAAGTTTCTCTCAAGCAAACTGAATAATGCAAACACTATATCTGCTAAAACAAATATCATTAACAGTAGTACAAGCCCAGTATAATTTGTAAAAATAGGGTTTAAATGTTTGTTTGTTTTTTAAGCCAGTTGTTCAAAATGTTGAGAAAAAACTGGCATTCCAGGTTTGGTAGAATTAACCTGTTAAATATGCTTGATTATATTTAATTTAAAACATTTCCTTAATTGTTCATTTAGGAAAACTGGGTCAGAAGCAATTTTGAGACGCTGCCACTGAACACTAGCGTAAATGGCGTAAAAAAAAAAAAAAGTTGAAGGGGCAGTATAACCCTTCCCAGTCTGCTTCAGTTTTATGATAGATAAAGTAAGAAAACCCCCTAAATGGGACTCTGACAGACAACACATAAAATAGAACTAATAAAATGTTGTTTTTATTAATACAAGACTACACAGACTAAAAACAGACGGCTAGCATCTAAACAATGTGCAATACAATACAAAACAACAATAGAACATCACAAGAACACTAATGCTCTCATTAGGGTAGAAAACCCCAATACCCAAGTTTTATGCTAGTGTTCTTGGAAAATGGGTAAAGAAATAAAAGCAAACACCATTTTTTCCTTTTAATTAAAATGTGACTAAACTCAGGACCCTGCATTCACTATATCTGGTCTCCCACAGTACACAGAACATGGAAATGCAATTGTTTTAGTAAATTGAAAATGCTAAATATATTTTTTCATCAGCAGTTAGAGCAGCTTTGTGACTACTATCAGTGTCTGGTTAAAGTTTGTAGGAGGAGTTTTCATTCTCCTATGGCTGTCCAATGATGAAGCAGGACCCCTGCCCCCTTGCCTGGACAGTGCTGATTGGCCCTGTGCCAATCACATTCAATCTCCCAAGAAAAAAACAACACTCTCTAGCAATATTCACCAAACTGAATATGTGCAGCTTGTCCCATAGACTTGGTACTATCAGGATATGAAATGAAAACAGTGGAAGAAGGGGAAGAACAGAGAAGACAGGATCAAACAACCTTGTTACACAATGCAGAGGAATAACCCCTTAGGTTCCACAGTGAGTATAACAAGCATGCTTTACTGTAGACATAGACTCATTTTACTGTTATGGGTTTAGTAACACTCAAGACTTTTTTACCTTTAATCACTAGAACAGCCTAGCACACTGGACTCTGCTCCTCACACTTTCAAGCCACTGGATGACCTCCCATTGCCATTGCCTGTGTGCACTGTTGCCTCCCCGCCAGGTTCCTCGGTCCTCCTTGCTGCTACCCACAGTCACTTGGTCACAGAAGGTCACCTAACTCCCTTAGCCCTTGTACACACGGTCAGACATTCCAATGGACAATGTCCAATAGGACCGTGTTGTCGGATAATCTGACAGTGTGTGGGCTCCATCAGACTGTTTCCATTGGAATATCCGACGGACCAAATTTTCCAGCTGGGCTATAAAATTTTCCGACAACATGATCCAATCGGACTTTGTCCGATCATGTGTAGAGAATTCCGATCAGACAAAGTGCCACGCATGCTCAGATCAAATTCCTAGACCAAAGCTATTGGCTACTAGCCTGAACGTAGTCCCGTCCTAACGAAATAACGTCATCACGTTAAGTATGATCGGATTTTCTGACAAAATCCGACGGATTTGGTTGTCGGAATGTCCGACTGTGTGTACAAGGGCTAACTCTTATGCCGCGTACACACGACCATTTTTTCCTTCAGAATAAACTCTGACGGTCTGTCCGAAGGAGTTCCGCTGAAAAGGACTTGCCTATACACTATCACACCAAAGTCCGTTCGTTTAGAATGCGATGGCGTACGACGGGACTAGAAAAAGGAAGTTCAATAGCCAGTAGCCAATAGCTGCCCTTGCGTCGTTTTTGGTCCGTCAGAATAGCATATGGACAAACGGTTTTCCCGATAGGAATTGATTCTGGCGGAAAGATTTAAAACATGTTCTATTTCTAGGTCCGTCAGAATTTTTGAAAAAAAAGCCAGATGAAGCCCAAACACGATCGGATTATCTGATGAAATGATTTCGTCAGACTTTTTCTGACAGAAAGTCTGACCGTGTGTACAATATATTACTGCTAGGTTTTGTGAGTTTTTAGTTGAACTCGTTTCTTTACCAGTATGGAAAATAATAAACACAAGGGCACCCGTCCAGTTCTCAATAAACAAACTTCTCGGGGGCAACCTGCAGAATTTTACCTTTTGGACTTTACGGTGGCCGGAGTTTCACCTACAAGATCTGTCACAGTGGGAGATCCCTGCTCTGTGTCAACGGGCCGGCTCTCCTAACGATCCCCATGCAGCAGTGACAGGTCCAGTAAGGATCCCTGCTGCATTTATGGGCACAGATAAGCTGCATTTATGGGCACAGGTAAGCTGCACTGATGGGCACAGGTAAGCTGCACTGATGGGCGCAGATAGACTGCACTAATGAGGCTGCAATTATGGGCACAGATAAGCTGCACTGATGGGCACTGATAAGGTAGCACTGATATAATGCACTGATGAGGCTGCACTCATAGGCACTGATGGGGCTACACTGATTGGCACTGATGAGACTGCACTAAGATGGCACTGATGAATCTGCGCTTATGGTCACCGATATGATGCACTGATGGGCACTCATAAGGCAGCACTGATATGCTGCACTGATGGGCACTGATAGGTTGCACTGAGGGGCACTAATGAGGCTGCACTGATATGCTGCACTAATAAGGCAGTACTAATATGCTGCACCGATGAGGCTACATTTATGGGCACTGATAAGCTTCACTTATGGGGACTGATAAGCTGCAGTGATGGGCACTGATGAGGCAGCACTGATGGGCATTGATAAACTGCACTGATGGGCACTGAGGCGGCACTGATGAGGCTGCATTTATGGGCACTGATAAACTGCATTGATAAGCTGCACTGATAAGGCAACACTGATATGCTGCACTGATGAGCACTGATGAGGCTGCACTGATAAGCATTATTTCCACTATCCCTGCAAAGTTTAATTTTGTATGTCTTATTTTCAGTTTGATGTGTATTATATATCACAGAAAACGGTATTGTGGTAATATTGAAGTCTATTGAGATTTCCATGCATTAGAGGGTTCCACCATTATTCTGTTATTGATTAGTAAGTTAGCGCTGCACTTTTTTGTTTTTTCTCATGCTGACATTTACTTGTGCCACATTCTGATGTAAAGCAGCATGGCCCGGCTCTTTCTCTTTGTGTTTTCGGCTAGGGTTGTGCTCATATACACCATACAAGCACTGATTGCTGTTAGAAAGATCTCAAAGATACAGCAGGAGAAGGAATATTTCTAATACTGAATTACAGCAGAGTACAGCGGGTAAAATATATCTGCTTTAAAGCCCATGCACTAGTCTACTGTGCTGATGGATTTTTGGATATTGTAAGTCTCATATCCAGAGTGAGTTTTCTCACTTAACATATGCAGGGGGCTCTTTGTCTTAAATGTTGTAGAAAATGCCTTTTTGGCACTTCCCTGGACAACTATATTAATACAGTGATGGGAAAAAGTATTTGATCCCCTGCTGATTTTGCACTTTTGCCCACTTACAAAGAAGTTATCAGTCTATAATTTTAATGGTAGGTTTATTTTAACAGAGAGAAACAGAATAGCAGCAAAAAAAATAAAAAATACAGAAAATGCATTTAAAAAAAGTTATATATTGATTTGCATTTTAATGAGTGAAATAAATATTTGACCCCTTCGCAAAACATGACTTAGTACTTGGTGGCAAAACCCTTTTTGGCAATCACAGAGATCAGGCTGTTCTTGTAGTTGGCCATCAGTACTGCACAAATCTCAGGAGGGATTTTGACCCACTCATCTTTGCAGATCCTCTAATGCCACATACACACGATCGGACTATCCAGCATACTTGGTCCGGCGGACCAGAGTCCACCGGACAATCCGCCCGTGTGTCGGCTCCGGCAGACTTTTTCTTTCCAAAAGTCCGGCACACTAAGAAAGAAGTTTTGACTCAAAATTGTCAGCCGGACTGCCCCACCCGTCTGTGTGTTAGTCCGCCAGACTTTTGAAAGGAACGGACTTGCCCACACACGGAGAAAAGTCTGTTCATTTTGAAAGTGGCTCCAGGTAGCCGGGACTAGCAAAGGAAGTGAATGTCGCTGCCTTCATCGGGGGGAGATTGACACCTTGCTAGCCCCGTCGCCTGGTATGGATTTAAAGGGGAAGCCCTACGCCAAAAAAAGGCGTGAGGGTCCCCCCAAAGTCCATAGCAGACCCTTATCCGAGCACGCAGCCCGGCCGGTCAGGAAAGGGGGTGGGGACAAGCAAGCCCCCCCCCCCCCCCCCCGAGCCGTACCAGGCCTCGTGCCCTCAACCTGGGAGGTGCTTTGGGGAAAGGGGGGGCCCTGAAGTTATGTATAAGACTATGTATCGGCCTAAATTGAGGAAAAAAATTGTTCTTTTATACATTTTTGGGGGATATTTATTATAGCAAAATGTAAAAAATAATGTGTTTTTTTTTCAAAATTGTTGCTCTTTTTTTGTTTATAGCGCAAAAAATAAAAACCGCAGGGGTGATCAAATACCACCAAAAGTAAGCTCTATTTGTGGGAAAAAAAGGATGTCAATTTTTTTGGGGGAGCAACGTTGCATGACCGTGCAATTGTCAGTTAAATTTACGCAGTGCCAAATCACAAAAAGTGCTCTGGTCAGGAAGGGGGTAATTTCTTCCGGGGCTGAGGTGGTTAAAGGATACTGGGTTTACCCGGTGAATAACTTTGTAAGGCCCAATAAACCTAGGAGCCAGTTTCTGTGAGGGAACTTTGCGTGAGAGTGGAGACGATTCGCGAAACATTTTTGGGCAGTGGAAATAGAGGACGAGTTAAGCCCCATACACACTATCATATTTTCTGCTGACTTTTTCCTTCCGAGTCTGATATGTTTTCTAAGTGTTAACAGTTGGATGTTCAAACCCCATCTGATGCCAGTTTTGGGTGTAAAGTCATTCAGGCACCTCTAGTTTTGTGGTTTTGTTATATGGGTGTTTTGGTATTTTGTTACTGCTGACCACCCCTCAGTTGGACTGCTTTTGGACATCCCAATTATCTTGAATCTTGTGTCCATTAATGAACCAGAAATAAAATAGAATTTTTGTACTTACCATAAAATCTATTTTTTGGAGTTCATTAGGAGACATGTATTTCACCCCTCTGTGTTTTATGAGCTTATTCCTATATGACTTCTCTACAACTAACTGAGGCATGTGGAGAGTTGGAGGGATATCAGACTGGACACTGTCCAGATTTTACAGTAAGTATAAAAATCCTATTATTTTTTGCTTTATTAACTTTGGAGAAAACTCTTACCAACGAAATAGTTTCCAGGTTGAATATATGGCCCATCAAAAATTTGCAGACCATACTATACATTATATGTATGAATGGTAGCATCTGTACGGCTAAATCAGTAACCTTCTTGTTCACTTGGAATGCACAAGAAGTACATTGTGATACATTACACATTTCTTTTCTGTTTTGATTTGATACATGGTGTATACATTCTCTATATTGTTATTTTCTGTGTTTAACTAACACATTTACAATAACAAAAAAAAAATATATATATATATATATATATATATATATACTGTATTTAATACTTGGTGCTGGATTACTATTTTATATTTTTAAAGCTGAAGAAAATAGGAAAAATATGTTTGCACATTTGCTATGTACCATTAAATAACATATCATTTTGTGTGTCCCATGATATTTTGCAATAGTTAAAACTGTTAGTTTGATTCAGCCCTGACAGTATAGTAGGTGCTGAACTTCCGGCACAAACACTTAGCCCTTGTACACACGGTCAGACATTCTGACAACCAAATCCGTTGGATTTTGTCCGACGGATTTTGTCCTAAAACTGTTGCATAGACACGGTCGGACAAAGTTGTCGTAAAATCCGATTGTACATAACGTGATGACGTTATTTTGTTACGACAGGACTACGTTCAGGCTAGTAGCCAATAGCTTTGGTCTAGGAATTTAGAATGTGAAATCTAAGTAATCTGAGCATGCATGGCACTTTGTCTGTCGGAGTAGGCTACACATGATCGGAGTATGTCCGATCGGAGCATTTTGTCGGAAAATGTTACGGACAAGTTGGAAAACTTCACAACAGTCCAATGGAGACCACACACAGTCGGATTATCCGACAAAACGGTCCGATAGGAAACATTCTGTCGGAATCTCGGACCGTGTGTACAAGGGCTTACAGTTTCAGCAATTGCATAGTGCAATTCTCAACCAGGGTTCCTTCAGCATTGAGAAATTTCTGCCTCTCAGATAAGTTCTCACTGACACCATTGATCTTTTTAGCTATCAGTAAGGAGGTAATTCTTCCCAATGATCACAAGTGTAAGGATCATTCTTCCTACTGACCATCACACTAATGTATTACGAGTTGTAGATTTCTAATTTTTAGCAGGGATTCCTCGAGACCAGAGAACTATTTCAAGGGTTCCTCTGTGTTGAAAAGGTTGAGAAAGGCTGGCATAGTGCATACACTGAAGGCTATGTGGGTCGCTCGCACTCATAAAACATCCTGTACTTTTAATACAAGGTGTTCCATGATTGAATGATGGCAGTGGATGATGATTGTCATATTCTCCACCATCATTGCTACAACCTTGAACCTGTATTCAGTTGCAGTTGTAGATTTGTAATCCCTTAGTGGTGCACTATGAAACCTGCCTACTAACAATTTGCTCTTTATTATCTAGACTCCTGATTACCAAACAAAGAAGAGTGAAACCAAACAGCTCCGAAACAAACTGTTTCACATCAAGAGAATGGTTAGTGCTTATGACAATGGAAGGGGCTGATTAAACAGAGCTCTACAGCAATGCCAAGGAAACCCACAAGGGGGCAACCAACACCACTGGATTAAATCTTTCACTGTTAAAGAAAATATTTTTTTAATGATAAAATCTGATCAATATACATTTTGATATTACATTTTCTGATATAAATAGCAGGTTCTTGTTTACAGCCATATGGACTACCAATGCAGTTACTGCTGTAATTGTTGCTCACGTCACTACAGCTTTTATGAGTATCTGTTGCTGAAATATGTGACTGCTGTGAGTCTTAGGTGTATGAGTATTGCCTCCCTTTTTTTTTTGTTTAATATACATTTGTAATTGCAGATGAAATATTTCGATTCTGTTTTTGTCAACTGTTTTATTCAAGTTTTAGATGCAATATTGTACCAGTATAGTTATGAACACAACAGAAAGGAACCAGCCAAAAGACAGAGAGAGTGGGTGTGTTGCTTTGCTTTTGGAGGAGGTTGGGGCTGATATAGCGCCAAATTATTGAAAATATGGGAAAAAGTGGGGCGGGGGGGGGGGGGGGGTTAATTGCTACCACAGGAACCAAAGTCTTTTCAATAATTAGCTTGTGTCAGTAGTAATCAAGATCTTGCTCTCATTATGCACAATACAGCAGATTTTATTTTTACAGCAGAAATAGGATAATTATATCTAAACCCATCATATGTTACAAATGACATAATTTAACTCTCATACACAGCTGCATAAGTTTTTTAGCACAATGCAAACCTGTCCATTATGGAGTAGCATTGTTAAAGAGGACTGCCACTCAATGCTTAGATTTAAGATGTGGCAGTCGAAGTAGAATCAAGTATTTCTATGATCAGCCAAGTTTGGCATTTACCCATATGTTTGCTGGGCACATCTGGTGTAAACAATTGTCTAAAAAATAATCATAGGGGAGGAAGAAGTTAAGATGTATCTTTATGTATCTTTATGGCACATGCCTCTATGTTAGTGCCAATGTCGAAGTAGTAGCCACTTAGGGTTGGCTCCTAACAGCACAAACACCTCAATGTCAACATCTGACAAATCAACAACCACTTTTGTACAGTTCTTTTTACTTCAGCAAGTCCATCAAGTCCAACCTATGTGTGTGATTATATGTCAGTAGAGTTCTATATTATTTATTACTTTTGAAACGTTCACATTGCTTGAGATTCTGCAGGTTTCCACTATTTGCAGCAACTACAGATTTTACCAATATATACAGTATGATAGATAGATAGATAGATAGATAGATAGATAGATAGATAGATAGATAGATCTTAAACTGGCCACCTGAATTGTAGATAAGCAGCAAAAAAACAAAACAAAACTTTATTTATGGGGTCTCCCTAACTTTACAAGTCATAGATATTGAAGAATCCAAACATTAGAAGCCACGCTTGTAATATCTGTTAATGGTGGAGGTGGGCACAGAGAGCACTACTGCAAACGACTCTCCAAATCATTAAAGGTCATGTCTAAAAAGCTCTGTTGTTAGAAATTATGGACATTTTTATTTAGATCAGCATTCTTAAGTTTTTGTAAATATTATAGTATATATAGAGTTTAAGATGTTTTAAACATTCCAGCACCAAATCACTCAATCGCAATAATATACATTCATCATTAATTCATCATCTTATAACAAAAATCAGCTGCACTGGCATGTTAACATGTAGTTGCTTCCATAGTTGGTGCCCAATACTATCTTATGAAAGGCAAAGTGAAATCAAAGGGTAGTGTTTTATGGAAAGCATTGCCTTAGGTAAACTTTTTATTCATGTTTTATTTGTATGGTTCATGGAAGCGTGCAAAACCCAACAAAGTTCATGGTACTTGGAGCCTAGGACAACCTAATGAAATACTAATGTTAGCCTAAAAGTCTAAACTTTACCAGCAAGAAAAAACAAAAACTCTTAACAAGAAATGAATTACCTCATAATGATGTTTTAGTGGCTAGTATGCAAAGTGATGTAGATCCGAGTCGGCTCTTTAGATCTTGGTGCTGGCATCTTGGTGCTGTTACTTCCCACATATCTGTTTTCACTGGTAGCAGCTGCTACCTCCTTAGGGTTGTGTTTTAGGTTATACAATATATTGAGATGAAGTTGTTTGTTAAAGGATAGCAATGTTTGGCCCACAATGGATGACCTTGTGATAGGCATGAATGGAAATCACAGAACATGTTTGTGGAAGAATAGCATGGAGAAGGGATTATTGAAGTAGCGGCTGTGCGACTTCCAATGAGCTGCACAGGAAAGCTCTATTGGGATTCGGAATGTAGGTACCTAAATGTAACACTTGGAGGGAACTTTTAAGAATGACTTTAATAAATCTGCAATTATCCTTTAATCTTTTTATAAATGGGCCCCTAGGAGCAGTTAGCCCTAATGTGCTAATATGCACTTCAGATTAACACATTATGGCAGACTTACCTGTCAAACTATTCCCTCCAGTGCCCCGCTGGGCACGGGCGCTTCTATCTTCTCCCAATTTTCCTTCCAGGTTCAGACTGTTCAGCCAGATTGGCTGGGCTGCGATGACATCACTACTGCACATGGGCATGGTTGTCACACCATCACTGCACAGAGCAGCACTGTAAATGTATGTGTGCAGTACATTCATGAAATTAATGCTAGCAGGCACTGAAAATCTGTTATGTGGACAAAATCAATAGTGTCACTTCTATCATAAAAATCCTGCCTATCTGCCATTTTTTGTATTTTAGGGTTTAATAGGGATGCAATAGCAACAGCAAAAAAAAAGAGCTGACAGAGTTTCTAACTTCTTCCTGCACTGCTAGTAAAATAGTCTTGGTTGCTGTGTCTCTCAGTATTTGGTATATTTCCTCTGACATTCTGTTGTGTCTGATACCAAATAAAAAAAGTGAAAGTAAGGAGTAATATCCCAAAAGTGACACAGAAAGCAGTAATGCCCCGTACACACGATCGGAAATTCCACCAGCAAAAGTCCGATGTGGGATTTGGTCAGGAAAATGCGATCGTGTGTATGCTCCATCGGACTTTTGCTGGCAGAATTTCGGCCAGCGAAAGATTAGGTTCTCAATTTTTCAGAAACAATTTGACCAGTGGCGTAACTAGAACCTTCAGGGCCCTGATGCAAGAAACCATGAAGGGCCCCCCTGAACCCCAGCCAGGGCCCTTCCCTCTGAGTCTGGCGGCGGAACTCCAGGGCGTGGTCACAGGTATGACCTTTGTGAGCCCTGTAGTTCCACCACTGGTATCAGTATTTTTTTTTACTTTTAGGTGCCCCATTGGGGCACTGTCCCTAGGCAGGATGGGGCCCCGTCCCCAGAAGAGATGAGGTCCTTTTCTCCAGGGCAGATGAAGTTACTGCCCCCAGGTGAGAAGGGGTCCCTGTCCCCAGGGGAGGTGGGGGTCCCTGTCCCCACGTGAGAAGGGGTCCCTGTTCCCAGGGGGAGATGGAGGGGGTATGTAATGGTGTGTGGGGGATGGGGTCCTCTCACTCACCATGGCCAAGCTGTAGGGCGCGCACTCATCCATGTTGGCCTGGGCTCCATCCAGTGTGCTGGACGAGCAATCAGCATATTTCCCAGAAAGACCTTTCATCATCTGTGTATGACGGGGAGCAGGGGGGCTGGCAGACAAGCCTGCAGTGTCCTCCGGGGAGCTCTCATAGGGCTGCACTGCATCTGTGTGCTTAAAGTTTGTTTACCCGGGAGAAGTATGCAGTGCAGTGTGGGCCGGACTCGGGGGGTGGGACTCTGGCTGGGGAGATCAGACATCGGACTGAGCGGCAATGCATGGAGCAGGAGAGGGGTACTCTGAGGAGCCGGCCGAGGACACAGGTCATGCGGGGAATGCACAACTAAAGAGCAGCCAGTGCGATATTAGAGCATGGAGCTCTTCTAGTCACTCTCCACCTCCAGCCACCCGTGTGCATGGTGCATTGGTACCCCTAGCTGCCTATGCTGCTGCCGGCCATATGTAGAGGGGGCTGCATGGGCCCCCTGCATCACAGGACCCGGTTGCGGTCGCGACTGCTGCACCCCCTATAGTTACGCCACTGAATTTGACGCATGCTCAGAAGCATTGAACTTCATTTTCTTGGCTCGTTGTAGTGTGACTGTGTACATGCAAGACAGCTTGAGCGGAATCCTGTCGGAATTTCATCGGAAAAACCATCAGAGCTTTTTCCGACCAAAATTCCGATCCTGTGTACGCGGCATAAGTCTGACAGACCTTATGCCGCGTACACACGGTCGAACTGTTTGACGTACTTAGTCCGTTGAAACACATTTCAGCGGACAATCCGCTCGTGTGTGGGCTTCAGCGGGTTTTTTCAGCGTGCAGTCCGGAGTACTAAGAATTTCGGTTTTTCCAAAAATCTGTCCGTCGTACTTTGGTTTCAGCGGACAATACGGTCGTCAGTATGCTAGTCCGACTGACTAAGAATGGCGCATGCCCAGAAAGGATTTACAGGGCTTTGCTGTGTCTTGGACTTCCTATTTCTAGTCCCGTCGTACGTGCTGTACGTCATCGCGCAAGCATTCGTCGGACTGTTTGTGTATCCGTGTGTGGTCAAGTCCGTTCAGTGGAAAATACGCCGGATTGTCCGTCGGATTGTATGACGGACTAAGTACGTCAAACAGTTCGACCGTGTGTACGCGGCATTAGTGTTAAAGATGTTAGGAGAGGATTGTCTTTTAATTCCAGCACCAAAAGCCTGACCATATAACTACCAGTGGCTCCTCTTGGTAAAGCTGTAATAGGCATAGCAGCTTTGCACAAGCCTATCTGGCCTGCCCACAGATACTAGACATGTGCTGTTCGTTTCGTAAAAAATGAAAATTCGTAGGAATTTCAAAAATTCGTACATTCTGAAGCATCCGAAATACGAATTTCTATGCTTCCGAATTGTATACGAAATACGAAATTTCGTTGATGAATTTCGGATCCAAATTCTGTTACAACAGCAATGTGACTGGTGTTTTGTTGACCAATCAGAGGTTTTCTTCTGCTGCTGAGTGAGGTTTGGGAAAATTACCTTTTTTAATATGGGAGTGGGAGACTGGTACTGGTAGTCGATGGAAGATTCATAATTGGACAAAATAAGAGTGTTTGTTAATATTATTTTATTATTGTCATAATAATTACGACTATTCGTTATGATGAAGTTAAAAACCCAGGAAGTTAGCACAGCACAGAGATGGTGGGAGCCTATCATAATGAGCACAGCAGGGGTACAACCCCAGGAGGAAGTCAGCACAGCACAGGGATGGTGGAAGCCCCTCATAATGAGCATAATGAGTCGATGACTACCATATTGAGAAGGGAATTTTTTGCTTTTTAAATTCATCATAACAAACTAGGGCTGTTACTGATTAAAATTTTCATGTTCGATTAATCTTTTTTTTTTTTTTATCGATTAATCGACTAATTTCGATTTATTACAATGCACATTCAGATCCAACTACTTTTAGCTGATCTCCTTACATTGCAACTCTGCATTAGTCAGTGGTAAATGTGGTATACACTATATACAATCACCCGACACTAGTTAGTTTCCACAATCCATGACTTAACTTCACAGTTCGCACAAATAAGTTTTAAATTCAAACTGTAGCACTGCCGTAATTTTTTTTTTCACAGTAGCGTGACAATCCCTCCACCTCCAGTCCAACTAATCACTCTCACCTTATGGCATGGACCCCTGTGCAAACAGGTGGTCATGCAAGCGGGTATCAAAAGGGTTAACATGGACCATAAACTTCTCTCATGTCTCCTTAGATCTCAGCAAGGATGCTAGGTCATCGGTAGAAAGAAAAGATCTAAGTGCTCACCACTTAAGCATAAGATTTAATTTTTGTGTTCAAACACAAACTACTCACATAAAGATGATAAAAACACAGCATGTAAAGCCGACAATAGTGTTAGTTCTGTAGGGCAGCAGCGGGTGACGTCATACGTAGATCCTCCCCGTACAGGTTACGTTCAATCAGAACTTTGATGTCACCGGATTCCCCCCCCCTTCCCTTCGTTAACAGATGGAGGCACTTGGGGTCTGGTGACGTTGATGTCCTTGATGTCACCAGATCTCCGACGGAACTCCCTGAAGACCCGGAAGGCGGCCGAGAGGTGAGTACCGATCAAGAGCATTTGATCGATCAAAAAAAATAACAATTAATCGAGGAATTAATCTTTCATTTCCACAGCCCTATAACGATCGTTCAAAATTGTTACGAAAAGTTAACGAAAATTTGTATTTTGTACGAATCCAAATTGACATGAATTACGAAATACGAAATTGATGACGCACATGTCTAACAGATACAAGCTTGCATGTTAGCGCTCAGTATTTTCTGATTACATTTGCTCCTGAGGGTCTGCAGTCACATTACTTATACCCATGAAGACAAAATGACAAAAAAAACCTTTTCAGAATATTTAGGATAATTATCCATATCACACCGAGTATCAAAATGTCCCTGTGCTTGTAATTCTTCCATACATACATAGGTGTATTACTGTTAATACTGTATTCATAAATGATTGTATTGCATTAGTTTTCATTTTTTCTATTATGTTAAATGTAATAATAAAACACTGTCCATTACAGCACCTCCTGCAGTTTATTTGTTTTGTGTACACACATGACAAGATGGTCTATGCATACAGCTAAAGAGACACTGTCACCATGTCCATGTAGGAAAAAAACGAGTGTCTATGCAAAGGGGCCTCCTCCTTCCATTCCTTTATATTCACCTTGCCTTCTCTTCCTCGCTGATCCTTCCTCCGTTGCAACCAATGCTTAAATCAATGGTGTTGGCAACCTGGGGGAAACAGTAACATCATTCCCTCTGTTTTGCGACAGTACTTGGGCCTAGCAACTGGCTGCTAGGCCTGAGCACTGTCACAGGGGACCAAGTGATACTGTATGTCCCCCCAGACAGTGGAAGAAGTTGCAAGGATGCACAGGCAAGGCAAGTATAAAAGTGTCTAGAGCAGGGGTAGGCAACCTTTGAGAAGTGGAGATCTACCTGAGCAACATGAAAGAGATCAAATTTGCAGATCACCAGGTGCAGTGCCCTTTTTTATTCTTTATTTTTATTTTACAACATTAACTAGAAAGGCCCCAATAAAAAGGATGGCATGAAGAAAACATCTAAAAATATAATAAAACAAAAGTCACTGTAAAAATAAAAATATAGCTGACCTTAAAAAATAATGTATCGCTACCTCCGTAGAGGCTGCCGAAAGTTGTGGTCCACCTGTCACCCTGCCCAGCATTCACGGAGACAATGAACAGTTCATATGCTTGTTTTTGAACTTGGATAGGGATGGGAATATTTGGGATGTACAGTAGAATTGCAGAACAATTTGGGACAGAACTACAGTGCCTTGCGAAAGTATTCGGCCCCCTTGAACTTTCCAACCTTTTGCCACATTTCAGGCTTCAAACATAAAGATATAAAATTTTTATTTTTTGTGAAATATCACCAACAAGTGGGACACAATTGTGAAGTGGAACGAAATCTATTGGATTTTTGAAACTTTTTTAACTAATAAAAAAATGAAAAGTGGGGCGTGCAAAATTATTCGGCCCCCTTGCGTTAATACTTTGTAGAGCCACCTTTTGCTGCGATTACAGCTGCAAGTCACTTGGGGTATGTCTCTATCAGTTTTACACATTGAGAGACTGAAATTCTTGCCCATTCTTCCTTGCAAAACAGCTCAAGCTCAGTGAGGTTGGATGGAGAGCGTTTGTGAACAGCAGTTTTCAGCTCTTTCCACAGATTCTCGATTGGATTCAGGTCTGGACTTTGACTTGGCCATTCTAACACCTGGATAAGTTTATTTGTGAACCATTCCTTTGTAGATTTTGCTGTATGTTTGGGATCATTGTCTTGTTGGAAGATAAATCTCCGTCCCAGTTTCAGGTCTTTTGCAGACTCCAACAGGTTTTCATCCAGAATGGTCCTGTATTTGGCTGCATCCATCTTCCCCTCAATTTTAACCATCTTCCCTGTCCCTGCTGAAGAAAAGCAGGCCCAAACCATGATGCTGCCACCACCATGTTTGACAGTGGGGATGGTGTGTTGAGGGTGATGAGCTGTGTTGCTTTTACGCCAAACATATTGTTTTGCATTGTGGGCAAAAAGTTTGATTTTGGTTTCATCCACCAGAATCCAGCTGGTCCCTCAACTGGGAAATTTACAAAAAAATGGCTCATGGGCCTCCCCTAAGATAAAATGGATGGGGAAAAGGGAAACAACTTGGATGGGGATCTGTACAAATAAATTACGTACAAAAATAGAGGTACACATCTTATAGGTATTTACAGTATTCACATCACTGTACACTCCTAACTACAGGTCCCTGTAGCTAACATCAACATCACACAATTATAGGTTGTCCCGGAACGAGCCCCCAAATGTAGCGGTATCCCCGTATGGGGCTGCTGAAAGTTGTGGTCCACCTGTCACTCTGCCCAGCCCGGCATTCACTTCCCAAATACCTTGGAGACAATGAACAGTTCATATGCTTGTTTTTGTTGTTTTTAGTGAGGAATTTGAACTTGGATAGGGATGGGAATATATGGGATGCCCATTAGAATTTCAGGACAGTTAATGTGGGACAGAACTATGTACACTTTGTATAAGACATTTCTTCAAACTCCTTCTGCACAACACTTGCCTTCAGACTATCACTCTGACTTACTTCTGCACAACACTGGCACAGCTAGCACATGGTTAGGCCCAACACTGACTCAGTCAGGCCCTAGTAATTGCCATTTGTAGGCAGGGACCGTGGGCCCCTTTAGTGTAGCAAAAATAGGAATAGAAAAGTCCATGGTGCTAGCTTTCCTATTGTGGACTACTGCTCCCAGTAATCCCACTTAAGGCCTTGCCAGCCCTCCTGGCTGCAGCTGTCCAACACCACTGCCTGTGACATCACAGCCCTTACTGCTAGCTCTGCATCCACCCCAGATTGCACATTCCCAGTCCTCTCAGGCGTGCCTCCCCAGTCCTCCCGACTGTGCCTGTCACTCACCGGCCCTCCTGGCCTCACACACACTGGTGGTTCCCTCCTGAAGACTTGCCAGGGAGTACTAGCTCCTGCTGTCCTCTTTGACTCCTCTCTGTGCCTCCTGTCCAGATAATTTGTGCATTCTTGAGTGGATACTTCCTGCACTCGAGTCCCAGGCCCAAGGTCACCCCCCCCCCACCCAGACTGGGAAGCGGCCTTAAAGGCCCAGACAGCCTAGTACTCCATCCTCAGTTCTTCCACACAACAACAACTCCCCCAGCTGGGCTGACCCTGAGTATATCAAGGAGGCCTGCCCCTGCCAATCCTAGTTGGGGATTGGTCAGGGCTCCCTAAAACACCTCAGACAACTCCACCTCTCTTCCCCTCCTCTCTTTCAGAATCCTCTAGAAGAAAAATGAAGGTAACCAAGAAGTTATGCTATATGTGAGTCACCAGCCTACACTGAGCCACTCCCAGCCCGCACAAATAAAAACAAACAGGTCTAGCTTCCAGCTAGGTCTGCCTAAATATACCTGCACTCGTCAATAATCTACCTCTAGCACCTACCTAAGTAGAGGGTGCTAAAATAACTTCATGATAAACTTGCCATTCACTTTTATTTACAATTTTTTCATGTTTGGTCACTCCCACAAGTCTGATGCAGGAGTATGTAGGACAGTGTACAGAGGTCAGTAGTTTGTAGGACAGAGTACAGGGTTCAGAAGTTCATAAGGCAGATCACGGGGTCAGCAGGGCAGAGGACAGGGGTCAGAATTCAAAGGTATGTAGTAACGGGCGCAAGGTCAGTAGAATGTAAGCAGAGCTCAGATGTACATAAGGCACACTGCATCAGTCAGTGCTGTGTAACACTGTTCAGGGCTGTAGGCAGCTCCTTAACTGTTTACTACTCTCTGGCAGCTGGCACTATAATGCAGAATAAATGTTTATGGCTGGCAGGTAAAAACATGTGCATTGCAGGCAGCAGCAGCCTTACATAATCCTGCCAGTCCATACTGAGGACCTGTTAATACAGCCTGCCACTTCCTGGCACCGCCTTTTCACCTCCAACCTTCAGTTATCGGCATAAAAAGAGTACCCTTGCTAGCATTCAATACAAAAATCAAAAAATCAATAGTAGCTGCTGTTCTAAAAGTGATAAAATCAACTTGTTAACTGTGAACATATGGGGGCGTGGCTTGGACATGGCGGAGTGAAGAAGCTCTTGACTAGAGCTCCCGACTCCGAACCCACCAAAGACGACTATTATGCCACCATAACACTCCTTTTCGCCTGCAATGACATACCGCAGAGAAGGCGAAAGACCAGAGGATCCACCACAGCTAATCCAGCAGCCTCAATCAGTCGTTACCTCTGCCACCCAACTCAAACAGCGGCATCTCCCGCGACAACACGTAGTGAGAGAGGGTCGGTGGACTTACCTTCCACAGCCGTGGCCGCTTCACGGAGCCAGGTTCCACACTCGCTGGAGGGGATACCATCGCTCCTGGCGCCCCCGCCTGATAGCCTGTCGGAAAGCCTCGGCGAGATCACTACAGGCCGATGCAGATATCAGGACCTTGCTGCTCGCACTGCCAACAAGAGCCAACATAGAGGACCTGGTGCTGCGGATGGAAGAAAAACACTGCAAGGACTTCCACAAACTACGTACTGAGGTCCACACACTAGACGCCAGACTCAGCACAGAGGAATCGGAGATGAGCTCACTGGGGCTCCGGGTCGCTCAACTAGAGAAACATCAGGCAGCCTTCCAGGAGCACCTGGCGGAAATGTAGCTTCAAGCCGAAGATTTTGAAAACCGCAGCAGCCGCAACAATCTTCGGATTCGGGGGTTACCAGAGGCGACCGGCCCTGAGAATTTACAGGAGACAGTTCTTGCGATCCTCCAGTAGATCCTGGGCCCAGAACCTCCTGCCACCATGGAGTTTGACCGGGTAAATCGAGTACTTGGGCCGAGGCCACAAATCCTGACCGCTCCAGAGACGTTATTTGCCGTCTCCACCGCTATTCCCAGAAAGACCAAGTTCTCCGCTCGGCCTGGTCCAGAGACCAGATTGAATTTGATGGAGCCCCAATCTTCATTTTCCCTGATGTATAGCGAGCCACATTGCAACGCTGGGCTATGATGAAGCCCCTACTCGAGAAACTGAGAAGAGCCACCCTGCCATATCCCTGAGGCTTTCCACTACAGCTGACGATCCGCAAAGGAAATTCCTCCTTTATCATGTGACACCATGCGGACCTCCCAGACCTATTCACCTTCCTGAGCATGGATCCTTTCCCTCTACCTGACTGGCTGCAACCGCTACTGACCAGGGAAAACAGTTATGCACCTTGGGCCCCCAGACAGGGCTTGCCACGTCGCTCCTCCAGACGGAAAAGGGGAGACCAGCAACATGTGGGAGCCAGAGATCCTGAAATGGGATTATCCGCAGCTGCTACATTGAAAGTTAACGCTTCCGATATGCACCCAATTTGCTTAGACGATTGTCCCCGTGACTGCCCTGGCTCCAAAACACCATGACTGAGAGGGGAAACCCGCTGATCTCCGGCCGGAGAAATTTCAGTAATTCCTCCTATAATGGAACACGGCTCTTGCCCCTTGTTATTTCACATTTACTGTCCATGCGCGACCTTTAAAAAAAAAAAAGGAAATGCCAGTATGGAACCCTGAGGTAGGTTTGCCTCCTGCCTACATGTCACAGTGGGGGGGGGGGGGGGTGAGGCCCATTCAGTGTATACAGGGCGATGGGGGAGACTTATTCCTATGCTGCCCTGAATAGACCCGATTCTGATTCCTGCGGAGACTGTGCAGATGCCTCTCTCCCCCGCTCCCACGGCGTTAGAGTTACCCCAGTTAAACAGACAATCCGGAACTACAGATTCAACAGGAGAAGAACTGGGGCATGATAGGCCTCATCCATTGCTGAACTTCAGTGTTCCGGTCTCAGGACTATTGTCGGGGGGGGGGGCTCAGGGAGATGTGTGATGTCCTATAGGGGGATGAGACCTGTTGAACAGCACAGTAACAAATGTGATAGAGTGAAATGTTGTCGCCTTTAGCAGTAACATGAGATGGAGGTTGTACAAATGTATCTTCACTAGATAGCGAGAAGGTTACCCCCAAAGAGACGTTACCATATTTCTTTCCCACTGGTGTGCCCCCCTCCTTCCCCACTCTTTTTCTCACTCCATTCCCTCCTTCCCTTCCCGCCCCAACCTTACCTCCCCCTCGTTCCTTAGCCCTCCCCTCCTTCCCCTCCCCCCTTCCCCCATGGAGTGAAGCCTCACATATATTTGACTGTTTCGTCTCCTGGCTCTCCCCGCACCCCCACAGTAACAAACGGATCTGTGTACAGGAGATGGCTCAGTGAGACAGGTGGGAGGGAGGGACATGTGAGTATCTGCTTTTCACACACTTGCGATATACGAGGGAGAGTACCGGCCGCCCCCCTCCCTCTAATGATATCTAACAACGATCCCCTCCCTAGCTGATAGACCAGGGGCTTCACAGACGGGACTTTGGTCATGTTGTACACAATGTTCTCTAATGCCATGTACACGCGATTGGACTATCCGGTGGACTTAGTCTGGGGGACAAACCTCCGGACTTTGAAGCGGAGGTCCTCCGGACTTTCCGAACGAACGCACCTACCCACACACGACCGGACTTTTCCGGCAGGATAGGTGCAGCGGACAAACCGCCGGACTATGGCCGGACTTTTGAAATTAACGGACTTGCCCGCACACTGAGGAAAGTCCGTTCATTTTGAACGCGGCTCCAGGTAGACGGGACTAGCGAAGGAAGTCAATGTCGCCACCTTCGGCGGCTAAATTGACACCTCGCTGGCCCTGTCACCTGGAAGGAGAAGCCCTACGCCGAAAAAACTGATTCGGCCCCATACTCATTCACATAGGGTGGGGGCCCCCTTATTAAAGGGGGCTCCCGGATTCTGATAAGCCCCCCGCCCGCAGACCCCGACAACCAACGGCCAGGGTTGTCGGGAAGACGCCCTTGTCCTCAATAACATGGGAACAAGGTGCTTTGGGGTGGGGGCCGCAGGGTCCCCCTTTCCCAAAGCACCCCTCAGGTTGAGGGCACGTGGCCTGGTACGGCTCAGGAGGGGGCTCTAGCTCGTCCCCACCCCCTTTCCTGGCCAGCCGGGCTGCGTGCTTAGATAAGAGTCTGATATGGACTTCCTTTGCGGTGACATTGACTTCCTTTGCTAGTCCCGTCTACCTGGAGCCGCGTTCAAAATGAATGGACTTTTCTCTGTGTGCGGGCAAGTCCGTTCATTTCAAAAGTTCGGCGGACTAGCACATAGACGGCCGGATTGTCCTCCGGACTTACAGTCCGGTGGACAATTTTGAGTCAAAACTTCTTTCTAAGTCTGCCAGACTTTTGGGGGAAAAAAGTCCGCCGGAGCCCACACACGGGCGGACCAGAGTCCGCCAGATAGTCCAATCGTGTGTACGGGGCATAACTGGTTCTACTTTGTTAGTTACATGTTTTTATTCCATTATAAAGGACTTAACTTTTCATTAATGGGTTATATGGTTATATATTCTGACTCAGAGTCAAACGCAGTAAATATGTTGTAACATGAATTATTCATGGGGTCCAGGCTTGTGGGTCAGGCCACGTCTGAATCCGGGTGGCCATGCGAGTGACGCTGAGGCGGGCGTTGCCCTGCCGGCGAGTCAGACCGCTAGGACTCTGAGGATACGGATTCTCTTGTATCTATACATCTTGTTACATGGGTTGCGATAGGGAGCCTCCGATCCCTGTTGTGCCCAACCACTTTCCCCATTTAGGGTTGCACCCATACGGTGGCCTTCTTATATTTTTGGGAGGTCATCTGGGCGCACTGAGAATAGGTCTCGCCTACGCCTTTGGCGTATTAGTTTTCTCCTCACCTACTACTGCTTTCTTCAACTGATATCCCTTCCTTGATCTCTTCCTTCTTTCACTTCCCTAACCTATTTCCTTCCCTAGCAAGCTCTCCACCGTTTCCTCTCTACCAACAACCCCTTCTCACTTTTTTGGGGGGAGTGTTTTCTTTTTCCTCCTCCTCCTCCCCCCTCCTGGTGCCAGTCACGGCCATGCCTAAGGAAAAGATAGAACCAGTCCGGTCTCCATTAATTTGAAAGGGACTTAATACTCTAGAGAAGCATTCCATGGTGCTTGCCAATCTAAAACATATGAAGGCCCACGTATGCTTTCTCCAGGAAATGCATTTCCGTGCGGATAAACCACCAAGACTCCATGATCGCTTCTTTCCAAGCGCATACCATGGCTGCTCCTCTGTTTCCAAGTCAAAAGGTGTGAGCATTCGTATCTGTAGTAACACCCCTTGGGTATTGAAGGATCGCTGGAATGATGCAGAGGGAAGAGCACTTTTTGTCAAGGGGACACTGAGAGCAACCCTGGTGACCCTGGTGAACTTATATCTTCCTAACTCTAACCAGATAGCCTTCTTGGAACAAACCATGTCCAACCTGGGAGACTTCGCCGAGGAGGAAGTACTTTTAGGGGGAGACATGAACTTTATCATGGATCCGATTATGGACTCCTCTAGAAACACATCTCAGAATTCCTACGTAGCATTGAGGCGCCTTAAGAGAAACTTCCATGCATTCCACTTGGTGGACGTGTGGCGTGTCCTCCACCCTAACCACAGGGACTACACGTTTTACTCATACCCCCATGATTCCTATACCAGAATTGATATGTTCATGATGCCACAAACACTCCTCTCTAGGGTCATCTCGGCCTTGATCGGCTCTATCACGTTCTCTGACCATGCACCGGTCTTCGTAGAAGTGGATCTGTTACAGCCCGCAACGAAACAATGAACATGGAGACTCAATGACACACTTTTACAGACCCCAGAGGTAGTGACAGAAGTGACGAGAGAATTGAGACAATACTTCTCCACCAATGTAAGCCCGAAGGTAAACCCAACAATAGTCTGGGAAGCCCACAAAAGCTATATCAGAGGCCTCATGGCCAAAATAGGGTCTCGTGTAATGAAAGAAAGAGCCAAACAAACTGTAGATCTCCTGGAAAAAATTAGAAACCTGGAAACTACTCATAAACAATTGCTGGCATCCCAGGTCCTGTCAGAACTAACCGCCCTACGAACTCAGCTCCGATCCTTGGCATTATTCAAAGCCAAAGAGACGATATCCAAATGTCGCCGTACAATATATGAACATAGTAATAAATGTGGCAGGATGCTGGCACGGGCACTGAGAATCCAGAAAGCCCGTTTGTTCATCCCTGAAATGTTAAATGGCACAAACAAGGTCCATACGATGGAGGGGATTGCCGCTCTTTTTTTTTTACGCCAAAAACATGAACCTTTAGTGTCCTTTTAACCACTTACGGACCACCCACCACAGTTTTATGCCAGCTGTTTGAAGAAGGATATCATTATGGCAGCAGCTATCTGCCATAACCCCGGTATCCCCTTCTTCAGCAGACTTTTATCGGTGGCGGGAGAGGGCCCCCTCCTGCCGCGATCCGGTGCCCTCCGCTGCTTACCGGAGCCATCGGCAGCGGAGGAGGCAATCGCATCCTATCTTCTGTTAGGTATGGAGATGAGTGAGGGGAACCACCCCACCCATCTCCATACAATTGCTGGGCGGAAGCGACGTCAAAACGTCACTTCCGCCTACAGCTCTTAAAGGGCCAATTTTTTTAATGATTTTTTTAAATTACAATAAAAAAAAAAAAATGTTATTGCATTTTAGTCTAAATATGAGATCTGAGGACTCTTTGACCCCAGATCTCATATTTAATAGGTCCTGTCATAGTTACATAGTTAGTAAGGTTGAATAAAGACACCAGTCCATCCAGTTCAACCTGAGTGAGTGTCTACAATTGTCCCTATCCCTGCACATTGCACACTCACATCAGTCCCTACCCTCAAGGAGCCCACAAGCCAAGGTCCCAATTCATATACTAGGGCCAATTTTGAACAGAAGCCAATTAACCTACCTGCATGTCTTTGGAGTGTGGGAGGAAACCAGAGTACCTGGAGGAAACCCACGCAGGCACAGGGAGAACATGCAAACTCCAGGCAGGTAGTGTCGTGGTTGGGATTCAAACCAGTGACCCTTCTTACTGCTAGGTGAGAGTGCTAACCACTACACCACTGTGCCACCCATAATGCTTTTGCTATTACAAGGGATGTTTACATTCCTTGTAATAGGAATAAAAGTGAAAACATTTTTTTAAACAGTGTAAAAATAAAAAATAAAAGTAGGTAAAATAAATAATAATAAAAAAATATTTTTAAATGTGCCCATCCCACCGAGCTCGCACGCAGAAGCGAACGCATACGTGAGTAGCGCCCGCATATGAAAACGGTGTTCAAACCACACATATGAGGTATTAACGCGATCGGAAGAGCGAGAGCAATAATTCTAGCCTTAGACCTCTTCTGTAACGCAAAACATGCAACCTGTAGAATTTGTTAAACGTTGCCTATGGAGATTTTTAAGGGTAAAAGTTTGTCACCATTCCACGAGCGGGTGCAATTTTGAAGCGTGACATGTTGGGTATCAATTAGTCGGCGTAACATTATCTTTCGCAATATAAAAAAAAATTGGGCTAATTTTACTGTTGTCTTATTTTTTTATTCAAAAAAGTGAATTTTTTCCAAAAAAAGTGCGCTTGTAAGACCGCTGCACAAATACGGTGTGAAAAAAAGTACTGCAATGAACGCCATTTTATTCTCTAGGATGTTAGAAAAAAAACAATATATATTTAATGTTTGGGGGTTCTAAGTTTTAAACATGTAAATACCAAAATCTCAAAACGAGGCTGGTCCTTAACCACTTGACCACTGTGCACTTAAACACCCTTAATAACCAGACCAATTTTCAGCTTTCGGTGCTCTCACATTTTGAATGACAAATACTCAGTCATGCAACACTGTACCCATATGAAATTTTTGTCCTTTTTTTCACATAAATAGAGCTTTCTTTTGGTGGTATTTAATCACCGCTTGTTTTTTAATTTTTTTTGCTATAAAAGAAAAAAGACAGAAAATTCAGTAAAAAAATGAATTTTTTTTCGTTTCTGTTATAACATTTAGCAGATTAGTCATTTTTCTTCATACATTTTGCCCAAAATTTATACTACTACATACCTTTGGTAAAAATAAGTACAAATTGGTGGATATTATTTGGTTTTTGTGAAAGTTATAGAGTCCACAAGCTATGGTGCCAATATCTGAAAATTGATCACACCCGCAGTACTGACGGCCTATCTCATTTCTTGAGACCCTAACATGCCAGAAATGTCACGGATGCTCTCGAGTGTGTGCCCCAGGGGGCTGATTTCTGGGAGGCCGTTAATTAACTAGAGTTAGACAACCGCCCTGAAGCCGTTAATCGGCTATGGGTCGGTTGTTAAGTGGTTAAAGAGGAAGTAAACCCTGATGGATTTACTTCCTCTTTGTCTTCCTGCAAAGGTAAAGCATACTGGGCTACTATGCATCGCATATTTCTTGGACCTACAGGTAAGCCTTAATCTAGGCTTACCTGTAGGTCAAAGTGGTTTGTAAGGGTTTACAACCACTTTAAGTGGTTAAGAAGACAAAGGTCAGGAAAGAGGGAATAAGCTTAAAAGCAGTGGGGTGACGCTTTAGCCACACCTTCAAGCCAAACAGACTACAATCCATTCTGGGTGGGAGAAAATGTGTGAACCACAGGTACCACATATGTACCATATGGCTGAATATTTTCGTATTGTATTGGTTATCCATGCCTCCACTTTCACATGTAACATTGTTTGTGTGGTCCGAGATTTGGTTTTGGCTATGGAAAGAGTAGGGGGTTTAAATGCTCTGCCAATTGTTTATTTAGCAGCCGTGAGGACATAAGCAATACGTTTAAATTGCACCTTAAACAATTCAGGAGGCTTCATACAGAGAGGGGTGTATTCAGCTTTGAGGGCAATATCCTGTCCCATCAATATAGTCAAAATGGAAAAGACTGCTGACTAAAATCGCTGGACCAGCATGCAGGTCACCCATATGTGGAAAAATGTTCCCAGTTGTTTGCACCGATGGCAACATGTAGCTAGGCACAAATCTCACCTTTACATTGTTTGCTAGTTTTAGACTGATCAGAGCTGCTGCCATTGATTTGTTGTTTTTTTCTTTGTATATGTGTAGGCGTTTTGCTTGTTTTATACAGAAGTTTGTTTTGATGTTTTGATGCTGAAGGTGGTAAAGGTATGACTATACTATATAGTTAGTGCACTTTTTGTGATACAAACCTTTTGTGATATAAGCAAGCCCTTTTAAGAATAAAAGAAAAAAAAAATCAGCTTTTCAGAGAAGTAACCAAATATTGTACACCAAGCTTTTAACACAGTTATATTAAACAATGGTGATTTGTTTTTAGATTTAAAGTATATGTATCATTCAAACTGTTTTTAGTTTTGGATATACTGTATAAGGTGTTAAACCTGTCTAGTGTATTTTTGTTGCTGTATCTGTCCTGTTGGGAAATCCAAAATTGTTTTCCATCAGTTACAGTGGTCACTAGGACAAACTGACAGGATGAATCTATCCATTAAGAGCACAGACAGCCCCAGCACTGGCCATCTTATTTCTAAACATTGATCAAATACCCCAACCAGCCAGAACGATTGTTTCCCATATTATACTGAGCACCAAACTGGCCTTAACGCGTCACTGGAAAGATCTTAACGCACCCACGTTCGGGGAAATTGTCATGACTACCAACACACATGCTATGTATGAAACCCTGTTTGCTTCAACCCAAGGCAGGCTTGGCGTGGCCAGAGCTAATTGGGAAAGGTGGACTGACTGGTTTACTAATTCTAAACTGATATGATTGTAGAGTTACAATAACTTAGACATGTGAAGGATCACAAGCTCATCTGTGTTAAAACTCCAAAACTCAAGTCTTTCTTTTCTTTCTTTATTTTTGTTCTACTACTTTACTGCCTTTTTGTTCTCTTCTATTCTTCATTTCTTCCATCTTTGTTTTACTCTATACTCGTTGAAATCATGGGTGCTCTTCACCCGCTCTATATTCTTATTTTACCTACAAGCCATATTACGCCTACCCGGATACAGTGCAGTGGATATCACCTGACTTGTTTAATGTCTCCGGGGTGGGTGGAGGTCTTCCCCCTCTGAGCACAGTGAGTACCCACTAGGGGTGCCGGAGGGTGGGCCTCTTCTCTTCTCCACACCGGGGAACAGACTAGATATATAGGATATCCTTATTATTATTATCTTCTGCCTATAGCTCTGATAGACCAGCTATGATGTACTTCTGCTCTTAGATACTTTCTATACATTGTATATCCTGTGCGTGTATTATGTGCTTCATATTTATACTGTAAGTGAAATTTTGCTTCACCATGTATGTAGGTATATCTCTGTTACCATATGTTAAAATTTTCAATAAAAACTTATTGCAATTAAGAGCACAGACAGCAATAAAAACTTGATAGGTTATCTAAATCCTTAACCACTCTACCAAAAAATTTAAAAACATTTTGGCTATGTGTTGTGCCACCCCCGCAAGGGCCACTGTAATATACGGGTCTTCTGTCCCACACCAGTGATGGCTCACGCTCCCCAGGATCTCAGTAACACCAAAACACTGTTTAAACTTTTAGCTGGGCTTTATTAGAACTAGCAAAAAAAAACCTGAAAAGAGATAAACTGATTAACAGAATACAAATATTAAGTACAATAATATACTACAACTTCTCAGTAAAGGAAACAGGATTTGTGTTCATTCACTTTAACCGTCAGTGGGAGGCCTTGCCTGAAATGCACTGAACAAGTGGTGAACAAACTGTACAACACAATACAAAGAATAACATTCAATAATTTCCCAAAAGTGATATTACTGACTATAAGATCCTACCTAAGTCTTGCAGGTTCTAGCTAACCACTGGCCAGTGGGAATTCTATTCACACACACAGAGTCTGCCAGCGTTGGGGCCCTTTAAATCCTGTGTTTGAGTACTCAGACTTTTGTGAAGTAAATTTGTAATCCACAGAATGGAAAGGGGTATCTTCACAAAGTGTCACAAAGATTAACAGATGTGGAGATCCACCTTCAGATAAAGCTGCATTAACAGTAAATAGGAGCTAGCAGCTAGATCCACATACACAAGAATGGCAGAAGATCTCTCACCATTAGATGCACTTGATATAACCTCCTTCCAGCAATTGGTGGATTGATTGCTGTCTCAGTTGACTGGATGGTGATGTGAGCAACACAGGCCACAGAAACCTCCAAACAGGATAATGATGATGATTGCTGCAGCACTGAAACTGGTCTCTAGATTTCTCTGCACTGTTAGCACATCTTCAGTAATCATGCAGAATAACACACTGCAAACTCCCCTCTCAAGTGTGCACCTTCCTTAGGAGAGTCACAGGCTCTGCCAGTGTTCAAGAGATAAACACATGGGGTCCTTTCTTCTGTCTGCCTGCCACCATGCCCGTCTGTCTCTCCTCCTGTCTCCTCCTCCCTCTCCCCCAATCACAGCTCTCCTGAGTAGCTATCCAATCCTGTCTTTCATTGTTTTTGTTGTTAGGGGTGGGCTTCTTTCTTAGCTACAGCAGGACCCAATCAGCTTAGCCAGATAATGCAATGCAATGTTTCAGAGAGCAATATTCTGCATATATTACAGAGTCAATACTAAGCCTGTGCTACATCCACCCCCTTCTAAAAAAAATCTTTGGTCCCCCAAAGAGAGAGATGAGTGCAGTTAATAATAACATAGCATTTGTACAGTAACCTTACACATGGACCAACAAATTAGGCCTATGATCTTAGGCTGATTTTATGACATTTCCTAACAAATGCATTAGGTAATGGGATCTGCCACCAAAGTGTGTTAGGCGATGGGTTGGGAACATCGGTCACTGGTACCACCATAGAATGTGCCTGAGAATCAGGAAGTCTGTGAACAGTGGGAATAGCTTCTTCTGAGCTTGTTCCAGGGGTATCATATGTAAATCTAAGTGGGGGTCTCACTGCTCTCTTAGCTCTTATTCTCCATCCGGTTCAAGGTGGCTTTCCTCAAACTGTTTTTCTTCAAGTTCAGAGGAACTCCCATCCGGAAACCCTTCATCAGATTCATGGACTAACTGGTAAGCTTGCTCTACTAGTTCTGAATTTCCTTGCACCTGGGGCACAAATTCTGATGCATCAGGCCGGAGCACACTTGAGGGCTGATTAGCAGTTGATGTGGAGGGAGTGGCATCCATGGGCTCAGATGGCCACAACCATCCTACCTCAAGCTCGTCATCACTGTCATCTTCTATTGTTGTGGCCTCATCTGGCAGTAGAGGTTGAGACCTAGTAACTGGAACTTGCCTGAAAGAAGATGGTTTGGGTAATGACGTCTCTGTTCTCACAGGTACCCTGACGGTTTCACTCAGAGGTAGTAAATGATTTCGATGCCAGGTCTTCAGGGGACCCGTTTTTCCATCAGGCCGAATTTGGTATACAGGAAGACCAGGCAGTTGCTTGCAGACAACATATTGTTGAGAACTCCAACGGTCAGCTAACTTATGCTTTCCAGAAAGACCCAGATTCCTCAGCAACACCTTGTCACCCTGCTGTAAATCATGAATCCTAACTTTCAAATCATAATTCTTACTGTTCCGCTGACCTCTAACACCAGAAGCTTCTTGTGCCTTCTCATAGGCTGTCTTTAGGTTCTTTCTGAGCCTATCCACATAGCCCCTGTAGGATGTAGTGGAAGTTCTGTCTATTGAGACACCGAAGGCCAAGTCGAGCTTCTCTTCCAAACATCAGTCTATATGGTGAGTAACCCGTTGCGTCATTTTCAGTACTGTTATAGGCATGAACCACAGCGGAAATGTGCCTGCTCCAATGCTGTTTTCTGTCAGATGGAAGGGTTCCAAGCATGTCAAGGAGGGTACGATTAAACCTCTCTGGTTGAGGATCCCCTTGAGGGTGGTAAGGTGTCGTTCTCGATTTTTTGATACTCAGAAGATCCAATAGCTGTTTAATGAGCCTGCTTTCAAAGTCTCTTCCTTGGTCAGAGTGAATTCTCTGAGGTAATCCATAATGAACAAAGAATTTCTCCACTAACACTTTGGCGACTGTGACAGCTCGTTGATCTCTTGTTGGATAAGCCTGGGCATAACGGGTGAAATGATCAGTCACTACCAACACATTCCCTTGACCACTCGTGTCGGGTTTCAGACACAAGAAATCAATGCACACCAGATCCATAGGACTTTGACTCTGTAGATGACCCATTGGGGCAGCTCTGGAAGGCAAAGTCTTTCTCTGGATGCAGCGAAGGCAGGAGTGACAGTAACTTTCGATTTCAGTTCGCATACACGGCCAGTAGAAACGATCCCTAACTAACTTAAATGCTCTATCAGGTCCCAAGTGTCTATGTTGATCATGTAATGCATTCAGCACTGTCCCCCTATGCTTCTCCGGGAGGAACAGCTGCCAACTCTCCTCTGGATCATCCGAGGGGCCCCTTCGGTAGACCACTCCATCTGAGAGCTGCAGTCAATTCCACTCCTTGTGAACCAATCGAGTCTCCTTTGGGGAGTCTGCTGTGAGTAGAAGTTCTGGGCGACCACTCTCCAAGGCTCTCAAAGTCAGAGAACAAAGGGGATCTTCTGTTTGATCCTTCCTCAAGTCTTTCTTGGAAAGGGTAGGCAGTCCCTCATCCCTCACTTGGGTCAAGTCACAATAGAGCTTTGGGACCCCAACAGTGGTGACTCCAATGGCTTCGGCACCTGTCGCTCCTCTGGCTCGGTACTCAATCCCTTGACATAAAGCCTGAATGCTTTCTATCGTCAGTTGAGTCCACCCTTCTGTATGAGTTAGCGGGTCATAGGGTCTCCTTGACAGAGCATCGGCATCCTTATTAACAACTTCAGGTCGGTACTTCAAGCTAAAACGGAAACTAGAAAGTGCTGCCAACCATCGATGTCCTGTGGAATCCAGCTTGGCCATGGTAAGGACATATGTGAGTGGGTTGTTATCTGTTTTGACTTCGAATTCTGCACCATACAGGTATTCTTTAAGCTTGTCCACGACAGCCCATTTTAACGCCAAAAATTCCAACTTGTGGGTAGGGTAATTTCTCTCAGATAGAGTAAGGCTTCGACTCACATAAGCAACCGGTCTCAGACGTCCATCATGTTCTTGGTACAACACACCACCTAGCCCTTCTCTGCTGGCATCAACATGGAGCTCATAGGGCTTGCGGTTGTCAGCGTAGGCTAAAACTGGTGCATTGGTCAAGCTCCGTTTCAACTGAAGGAAAGCTTGTTCGCACCGATCAGACCACTCTCCCTCTATGGACTCCCGAGACTTTCTCGCTCCACTGATTTGCCGGACTACTTCTGGGATCTCTTGCTCTCCATCATCTCCAGCACGCAAAAGCTCAGTGAGAGGTCTGGCTATTTTGGCAAATCCCTCCACAAACCTCCTGTAGTAGGAGCAGAACCCAAGAAAAGATCTCAGCTCTTGCACATTTCTGGGCCTGGGCCAAGTGGTAACGGCTTCCAACTTCTTGGGGTCAGTGGCCACTCCCTCTGCTGAGACAACGTGCCCAAGGTAGGTGACTGTTGACTGGTAGAACTGGCACTTCTCAAGGGACAGCTTCAATCCCTCTTCATAGAGTCGCTTCAGAACCTTCTCTAGATGCTCCTCATGTTCTTCCAAAGTCCGTCCAAAGACAATTATGTCGTCTAGGTACACTAATGCCCCGTACACACGAGCGGACTTTTCGACATCCAAACTCCGACGGACTGAGTCCGGCGGACTATCCGATCGTGTGTGGGCTGCAACGGACTTTAGCGAAGCTAAAGTCTGACGGACTTTAGAAATGAAGCATGCTTTAAATTTTCCCGACGGAACTCCGCCGGACCCGGTCCCCTTTGAAAAATCCGCTCGTGTGTGTGCTACTCCGACGGACTAAAACCGACGCTAGGGCAGCTATTGGCTACTGTCTATGAACTTCCTACGTCGAATCCAGTCGTACGTCATCACGTTCGACTCCGTCGGAGTTTGGTGTGATGGTGTGTGGTCAAGTCCGTTCGGTCGAAAAGTCCGCCAGAACTCCGTCGGAACTCCAGCGGAACTCCGGCGGA
Organism: Lithobates pipiens; assembly: GCF_037356315.1. Classification (NCBI taxonomy): domain Eukaryota; kingdom Metazoa; phylum Chordata; class Amphibia; order Anura; family Ranidae; genus Lithobates; species Lithobates pipiens. The sequence continues at coordinate 126,819,768 of NW_027507718.1, read as the reverse complement.
ACTCCTTTGGAGGTCTGTCAGACTTAATTCCTCTCGTGTGTACGGGGCATTACACTTCAATTAAGTTCATATCACCAACAGTCCGCTCCATCAAGCGTTGGAATGTATCAGGGGCTCCAGACAGACCCTGTGGCATCCTTTCAAACTCAAAGAACCCCACTGGGCAGATGAAAGCGGTTTTCTCCCGGTCATCTGGATGCATCGGGATCTGATGGTACCCACTTCTCAGGTCTAACACGCTGAACCATTTGGCACCTGAAAGGCATTGCAGGGCATCTTCTATTCGTGGAGTGGTGTACTGATCTGGAATGGTTCTTTTGTTGAGAGTGCGATAATCGATACAGAGCCGTAATGACCCATTTTTCTTCCTCACCACCACAATGGGAGAAGCATAGGGACTTCGGGACTCCCGAATAATTCCCGTCCTCTTCAACTCCGCAATATATTCTCTAAGGTCATCTAAATCAGCTAATGGTATTCGTCGTGACCTTTCCCGAAATGGCCTATCCTCTTGTAGACGAATATGATGCTGTGCACTCTCTGCGCATCCCATGTCAAACTCATTTTTAGAGAAAATCTTCCTCCACTTTAAGAGTTGTGTTTTTGCCCGTTCTTTCCATTCAGATGTCATAGGAGAGCCTTTTGGATAGAAATACTCCTCTAGTAACTCTTCCTTGGCTTCCCCCACTACACTGTGTTGTGTGATGGGTGTGGCTGGATTTACCTGCCCTATCATCATTCGGGTCCGAAGCTTCACTGGAGAATCAGTAACATTACGAACACTGACAGGAACTTTTCCATGGGTTCTCTGTAAGGCCTTCATAGAGATTACTTCCGGAATCAGTTCCAAACCTGAATTTGTCTTCTGTGAGTCACCTTCAAGGATAACATAAGGACCAGGTTGGTCCCAATTCAGTTTGACTGAAGCCCACAAACATGTTATTTCACCTGGCTGCAAGACCTTTTCCATCTTGTCCAACTTCCACAATTTTCCCACTCCTTCTGTTGGGGCCTTTTGTTCATGGACCAATCGCTGGTACACTGAGCGCAGCATCGGATGTACACTTTTATCTGCATCTTCACCCTCTGAGACCTGAGGAGTAAGTAACCGACGAACCAAGTCAGTGTTCGTCCCCACAATCAAGGAACTCCGATTAGCCCCCGGGGGGTGGGGACATACAATGGCCAATGTGTCGGAAGTCTCTTTCTGCCCTACAACAGATGGGCCAAATTCAAGCTTGACTGGAAGATATCCGTCATAGGGGAACTTCTTAGTTCCTATACCCCAGATCTCTAGACTTTCTAACTTCTGCAAGGGCAGGTGTTTCAGGTGTTTATCATAGAAATCACGGTAAATTAGAGTCACTTGGGCACCAGAGTCTAGAAGGGCTTTTGTGTATACACCTTCCACCTGAACTGACACTATAGGAGAAGGACCCACCAGCTTGTCAGGCAACTTGCTTGGTTGTTTTGATGCAGCTTGCTTGGCTGTTTGGGCTTGAATCCCTCTTTTGGCCTGGGCCCGTTTCCATTGTCGTCTGGACTGACTGTTTTGGTTGTGGTGTGCAATGATCTCCCGTGATCCGGGACCTGACTCTGAGAGTAGCTTGGGCAGCCTAACTGAGGCTTTGGGTGAGGCTTGGTACAAATGTTTAGGCCTTACCTGCCCTTCATTTAAGACTTGTGAACTGGAGCGAGCTGACTTAGATGGGCACCCGGCTGGCTCCCTCACCAGGGCCCTCTGGAGTTTCCCGCCGGCTTATGAGGTACTCTTCGTGGCTTTGTTGGGCTGGGACAGTCACGTTGATAGTGACCGATACCACCGCAATTATAGCAGGCCACTGAACTAGAGGGCTCTCCAGCAGGAACATTCTGTATTGCCTCTGCCCTGGTTGGTTTCAATGTCTTTCCCCCCTCTGGTATGGCAATTCTGGCAGACAGCGATGTCATCAACTCCATCATCTGTGACATCTGAGTTTTCAAAGCCATTACTTCAGACTGGACTTCAACTATGCCCATGGTTCCTACTTCTACGGTGAAAGCCGCATGTGAAGCACTAGCAGGTTTTTTAGCCTTAATTAAAGCCTCTTCTTCTAGGATAGTTTTGACCAATTTGGAGTAAGTCAATGGCTTGTTCTGGTCTCTAGCCCGAAATTTCAACATTATGGGATCCAGTGGGAGTGCTCCTTTAAGAATTTGATCCAACAAAGCTTTGCTTGCATGACTCGGCTCCATGCCTCCTTTTAGAATGACCTGATGAAGGATTTTATCCAGTCGTCGGACATAAGCGGATAACTCTTCTCCTTCATTTTGATAGGTGTGTGAGAACATATAAATTAGCTCAGCACAATCCTCCACCCCTCCAAAAACCTCTCGTAAAGCTTCCAGACACTCAGTGGCTGTGCAGCCTGGCTTGTCCCTTTTTATATTTCTGATTACATCTGAAGCAGGAGATCTTAGGCTCTCGATTAACCTTTGTCTTTTTACTGTGTCAGCGACTTCCCATTCTTACACAACCTGCACTGCCTGATCTATCCAGGTTTCGAAGTCCTCTTCCCTGGATGGCACAGGGACCTTCCCAGAATAGAACCGCAACTTTTGATATCCATAATTGGCAGATGTGGCTGAGTTTTGTGCCAACGTTTCCACCAGCTTTCCCATATCTGTAAAGAATGTAGCAGGAGGGAACCCTGTAATTGGGATGGAAGTAGTAGCTGATACTCCTGGTCCTGATGTTGTTGAGCTAGCATTTTCAGGGTGATCATCCAGCATACTTGGCCTTATAAGCTGAGCTTTGAGATCCCCTGGTAACTGTATGCTATCTCCCTGGAAACAGGTCGGGATTCCTCTTTTGCATTCTAGCAAGGCATAGGTGGACGAGGCTATCCGATCAACTTTCAGGTCCAATATGAAAGTTTTCTGATCAGGCATCAAAGCCGACACTACTTGCTGGACCTGTTTCTCAGTCCAGGTGGCACCAGTGAGACTCATAATTACACAGAGCCCTAACCTGCCATTTTGTTCTTCACACCACTTGGCAGCAATGACCGGGTCCATCATGGTGACTGGGCTGGTAGAGGTAGTCATCACTCTGTGACAGGGACCAGAAGGTATCCCGGACGAGAACCCCCACATGTAGCGCCACCCCCGCAAGGGCCACTGTAATATACGGGTCTTCTGTCCCACACCAGTGATGGCTCACGCTCCCCAGGATCTCAGTAACACCAAAACACTGTTTAAACTTTTAGCTGGGCTTTATTAGAACTAGCAAAAAAAAACTGAAAAGAGATAAACTGATTAACAGAATACAAATATTAAGTACAATAATATACTACAACTTCTCAGTAAAGGAAACAGGATTTGTGTTCATTCACTTTAACCGTCAGTGGGAGGCCTTGCCTGAAATGCACTGAACAAGTGGTGAACAAACTGTACAACACAATACCAAGAATAACGTTCAATAATTTCCCAAAAGTGATATTACTGACTATAAGATCCTACCTTAGTCTTGCAGGTTCTAGCTAACCACTGGCCAGTGGGAATTCTATTCACACACACACACACACAGAGTCTGCCAGCGTTGGGGCCCTTTAAATCCTGTGTTTGAGTACTCAGACTTTTGTGAAGTAAATTTGTAATCCACAGAATGGAAAGGGGTATCTTCACAAAGTGTCACAAAGATTAACAGATGTGGAGATCCACCTTCAGATAAAGCTGCATTAACAGTAAATAGGAGCTAGCAGCTAGATCCACATACACAAGAATGGCAGAAGATCTCTCACCATTAGATGCACTTGATATATCCTCCTTCCAGCAATTGGTAGATTGATTGCTGTCTCAGTTGACTGGATGGTGATGTGAGCAGCACAGGCCACAGAAACCTCCAAACAGGATAATGATGATGATTGCTGCAGCACTGAAACTGGTCTCTAGATTTCTCTGCACTGTTAGCACATCTTCAGTAATCATGCAGAATAACACACTGCAAACTCCCCTCTCAAGTGTGCACCTTCCTTAGGAGAGTCACAGGCTCTGCCAGTGTTCAAGAGATAAACACATGGGATCCTTTCTTCTGTCTGCCTGCCACCATGCCAGTCTGTCTCTCCTCCTGTCTCCTCCTCCCTCTCCCCCAATCACAGCTCTCCTGAGTAGCTATCCAATCCTGTCTTTCATTGTTTTTGTTGTTAGGGGTGGGCTTCTTTCTTAGCTACAGCAGGACCCAATCAGCTTAGCCAGATAATGCAATGCAATGTTTCAGAGAGCAATATTCTGCATATATTACAGAGTCAATACTAAGCCTGTGCTACATATACATACACTTTAGGGCTCATTCAGATGGCAGATTTGAGCAGCCCCGGCACATACACAGTTTAAGATGTGGGCAGGAGCGGGTACACAGATCAAAACACAAAGCCTCAAAGACAGAAGGATGGAACCAAGCCTGGTACACACAATGAGATTATCGGACGAATGATCATCCGCTTTTATTTATTTATTTTTTTGCAGGCTAGTCTCCATATCAAAAATTAAGAAGGTAATAAAGTGACAAACATTCTCGTACAACAGAATAAAAATTCGGAAGTGATGTAATGTCTTGTATTGTATTTTCGGACAAAAACGCGACAATCAGGTAGAATGAGAAAAGTTTTGTGTTTGTCCCTTCGCATAATTTTGTATGAAAGCTGCATACTAACGATCAGATTCGAAAGCAGTGATTTTGTACGATTTTCTGATCGTGTGTACTAGGCGTTAGTAAAAAATACTATTTTCTTAATTGTTCATTAGGCGACAGTGATAGAAGGAGTTCTGTGATGTATGGGATGTCTAAAAGCAATCCAGCTGAGAGATGGGCAATACACCAAAATGCTTAAAAGCCCACAACAGACCAAAACTGGGGGCAGCCTTTAAGGGTTCTGTAAAGTTCACCTTTACAGAAAAAACTGTAAAGCCCCATACACACTATCAGATTTTCTGCTGATTTTTTCCTTCAGATTTACCAAAACCATGTAGTACAAGGGCCTGCCTGATTGTATACAAATTGAAACTTCTACGGTTTGACCTCATATTATATGGTTTTGGTGAATTTGAAGGAAAAATCAGCAGAAAATGTGATAGCTTGTATGGGGCTTAAGGCAAACTTACAAAGGACGCCCTCCTCACCCCCCCCCTCCCCCAGTCACCCGCACTGACACATCGGGTTGCCGCCTCACCGTTCTGGGTTTAGTAATCCCCTGCAGCTTAATCTTCAAATAGTACCTCGTCAGGAGGTACATTTAGGAGCACTCCAATTGGTCGGCGCCGTCCCATGGGCGGCACTGACCAATCAAAACCAACGACCTGTCACCGCGGGCGAAGAGGAGAGAAATCCACAGGGATTTCAAATCCCCAGACTGGTACAGCGGTGATATGAGCCTGGGACCGGGGAGGGATGGGGAGGGGGTCCAGTGTAAGTTCACCTTACAGATTTTCTGCAAAGGTGAACTTACACTTTAGAGAGCTGTTTGAAGAACTTTTCATCATCAGCTGAGGCCTGAACATCCACCTGGCAAAACTTAGAGAATGTATGAATGGAAAACAATCTAAAAAAAAAAGAAAAGAAGGCCACAGATATTTTACAGTAAAAGAGCGTAAGATATATTAAACAAAGACAAAGTATCAACTCACAAGCTCTCCACTTGAACAGTGCACAAGCCAGGACAGTCCAGTAATAGCCCATACACCACCAGTGGCAGGACTGAGAACATGTTCTTGCGGCTGATAAATAACTAGGGGCCATGCAGCTGTTTTATCGAAATCCCACTTGCCAGACATATGCAGATTCCACTTGATGGGTTACATTGGTGTTCATGAGTCTACATTGGAAAACCCAGTGTTCTGTCTTGGCCTAGGGTGACACTTTGCGGGGGGCGGCATCCCTGCACAAAAAAAGCCCCCCCTTCTCCCGAGTCCCGGCAAACCGCCCCCTGCTACAGTCTGCGGCCGGCGGCTTGCTGTAGCCTGTAACAGCATTGTTATTTGTGGTGACTTGGCTGGGGGGGCAGGGACCCGCACCCCATAAGCGGCCGATGACTGGCCAGACCGGCCGCACTTAAAGCAACTGGTGGAGGCTCTGCCTACCCTCCTCTGCGACATCTATCGCAACTTCCTCCTCAAACAAGCATCCCCCTTGGGGGTACCTGTGTTCGTCTTCCCCCCTCAGCTCCCGTGCCATACTCTGGCTGCTGCCGTCCATTTGGGGGGTTCAGTGATGGAAACCCTGGTTTCGTTCATTGGTAAGTATTGGGCCATTTTGCTCTGGCCCATTCTGCCATTGTTCTTACATTTACCACTGTGGCACATCTTTTTGTCTATTTAGATACACTTGATCCGCATCCACCCCTGATGAGCGAGCAATGATTTCACGAAACGCGCGTCGGGTTATCTGATGCGTGCATTGGTATATACTGCATTGTATAATGTTTGTATCAAATTGATTTATTCTTTTTATTTTGTACAAATCCATTGGCTGAGCCAGTATGTTATATTATCCATGTATGTACAATTATTTTAATAAACATTTATACTACTATTACTCATGTTACTCAGTGGCTAACTGTGACCACCTCATTTAAAGTCCCAGGGCGACTCTCCTATTTTTGTATATGTATATAAGGATGGAGGTGTATCACTGGTGACTGCAGACCTTTCATTTTGTTTCTATTGAATCCCGGTAGAAGACACTCATTTAGCCCAAAAACTGGCCTGCTGTCACCACCAGACACTGTTTCACAAATATATTCCATATACATGTTTTAGCTTTTTGATTTTGCCTCCAATAGTGGTGGTGTTCTGTGGCCTTCGTTTCCTTTGCTGTCTGCTCTGGCAGTTGGCGTTTTTTTGTATGGCGTGGGAGCTGCGATTTGCTAAGGGAGATTTTTGTCTCCTGCTGTCTCCTCCCCCTATGGACTTTGTTTTGGGGGGGGGGGCACCAGCATATCGGCGCCATGCTCCTTGACCCACTGGGTGGCTTCAGCGGATGCGCTTTCACCCAGTGGCAGTGCAGTTTGTCATCTTGGATGGACGGGAGTCCATTGTGCATGCGCACTCCCATTGGCAGCTGACACCTAGGTGTTGGCTTACCAATCCATCCTGGCATGGCGCTGGGGGCAGAGTGGACTGGACCTCTTAGGGATCCCTTACAGCGGTAAGGTAAGGGTACATCTATACATTACTCTGCACAGGAACCAGGAAGTCAACTATCATCAGCAGTTTATGCCAGAGGATTGTCACCAGCACTTTGTCATTTTATGCTGACACTGCTAATATACAGCCACTTATCTACCTTGCACCTTATATGGACACTACTTCTTTTTTGCTGTCACCTATAAGAACATTTGCAGCATATACCTATATGGAGGAAACTTTTTTGTATGCTTTTATATGCCTTTTAGGATTTTACCTATTTCTTCATTTTTATTGCAATAGTAGTGCACCTTAATTTTGAGCAACGTTTTTTCACTTCATGTGCACACCATATGGATATATTTCCTATCACTGTTCTACGAAGAATCATTTGAGTGTTTGATATACTTTTATTGTCTTATTGATACACTTTTATTGTTTCATCCAAAGAAATTGCAGGGCATGTGACATGTTTTTATACTCCCTAAGACTGGATATAAATTGACCTTTGAACATTGCCTCTTTCAACCATATCTTTCATTGAGCACCTTTGCACTTTATTACGCACAGTATTTAGGTTCATAGCGCAGCACTACCTTCACTTTATACATGGGACATGAGCGTCAGAAAAGAGCTAAATCCAGAGAAGCGTACCTTCAAACCTAGAAGGTTGGGTATATGCAACCCACGGTTCCAAGCCCGAAGAGATTTATCATGCGTATCCGAGGGGATAGCCATCAACTTCTCGTTCATACAGTTTCTGAATGCCTTAAAGCTAAGTACAGGCGTTTTCCACGCCTTCACAATAGTTAGGTTAGTTGCAGTAAAAATATGCAGAGCCAATTGACAATACGGATGAAGCAATTTAGCAATTGGTTTGTCAATAAGAGCTTTGTAGGGATCCTTTTTGAGACTGGCATGAAATAAGTTGCAGAGAAGAGTATAGACTCTGACCAGGGGACAAAAAATAGGCCTGGGCATTTTAGACTGAGCAGCCGGGGGGGGGGGGGGTGGCGTGGCGGTGACGCTTCGTGGGGGCAGTTGATGATGAGATGTGGGGTTCCAGCACCTTGTACCTCTGGACCCCTTTACATTACACAGCACCCTGCACCTCTGGACCCCTTTACATTACACAGCACCCTGCACCTCTGGATGCCTTTACATTACAAAGCACCTTGTACCTCTGGACACCTTTACATTACACAGCCCCCCACAGCTCTGGACCACTGTTTGTTACACAGACACCCCCCCCTTACAGTTCTAGACCTCCTGCATGTTACACAGACCCCCTCCCTACAGTGCAGACCCCCTCCGTACAATACAGAACCCCCTTACAATATAGACCCCCCCTACACTACAGAACCCCCCACATTAATACACTATAGACCCCCCTACACTAAAGAACCCCCCCTACATCACAGACCCCCCCTACAATACAGACCCCCCTTCAGACCCATAATGTACCTCAAATCAGCGTGGGACTGCATGTTGGGTCCCTCCCCCTGTGTAGACATAAAGGATGAGGGGGAGGCCGCTTCACTCTGCTCGGCTGTGTGAGACAGGCCACTTTGCCAGAGAGAAGGGGATCGTTGTGGGTCCTGGCCCTCTGATGTGCCAACGGGTGTTACTCGAGTGAGAAGAGCGCCACTCAGTAAAAGGCACTTTAATCAAGGATAAAACAGATATGTATTACGTACATATAAAAAGCAGGGAGCTATGCATGAGCAGAAGTTGCTACTGCTGTCATAAGCGTGTCCAAGAGTGCAGAAAAACCTTGTAGTAATGACCGCAAGACGCTGGGGGAGAACCCAGCTATGTCAAGCACCTAGAAGACTGCAGAGCGGCTCAAGGAAACAGCGTGTGACACAGGGTGTTCCCTTGTATTGCTGACATCACACACTGCACTCTTGGCGCTCTTCTATTTATTTTTCTTCTTATGACTGAGCTGGCTTCACTCTGGAGAAAAGCAGCCTTCTGTGAAAGTGCACACATTCATTGCCCATCCATCCAGCAAGACTCAGTGATTGGACTCTCTGTATATTTTCAAGAACTTTTATTTAATATATAATCTTGCGTTTGGACATTAGCCTTATGAAGATGTCTATGCTATTTATATCCATTATATTTATTTTATTTTATTTATTAGTTTGAATTCATTTTATTATGTGATTTATATTGGTTTACTGAGCGCCATTGTCCTTTGATATTTTCTCTATATACAATATTTAATAGGCATTCTCTAATATAAGGACATTTCTTAGCACTTAGAAAGTGCTATAGTCATGATCTGCCAGTCCTCCTGATCCAGCTGCCTCCGTCGGTTCTTTTTCTCATTGAAGATGATAGGGTCTTAACAGAGTTTTTTTGGCAGAGATTAAAGCGGAGGTCCACCCTAAAGTGGACCTTCCGCTCATCGGAACCCTCCCCCCCTCCGGTGCCACAATCGGCACCTTTCAGGGGGGAGGGGGGTGCAGTTACCTGGATAATCCAGGTAACTGCACCCACTTCCGGGATAGCTCTCTGCGGAAAGGGGCGTAACGTACGCCCCTTTCCGCAAGTGCCCGCCCCTTCCCGCAAGTGCCCCGCTGCCTGCTGGGAAACACACAGATCCCAGAGGCAGCGGGGAGCGTCCTTATTGCGCAGCGCGATTCGCGCATGCGCAGTAGGGAACCGGGAAATGAAGCCGAAAGGCTCCATTTCCTGATTCCCATACCCAAGATGGCGGCGGCAGGACCCGACAGGCGACCTAGAGATCGGCTTCGGGTGCCGACATCGCGGGCGCGCTGGACAGGTAAGTGTCACTATTTTAAAAGTCAGCAGCTGCAGTATTTGTAGCTGCTGGCTTTTAAAAAAAAAAAAAAAAAAAAAAAAAACGCGGAGTCCCGGTGGACTCCCGCTTTAAGGATGAATAATCCTTAAACAACAATATTACCCTGGCTCTACAGAGACTCTCAAAAGGAGTCAAAGTGTATGGGTTAGGGTGGGATTTTATGAACTGTTGAAGAAAGTGTCTAAGTTGTAGATAGCTATAGTATTCTCGTAGGGGGATATCATGAGAAGGACGTAGGGCGCCAAATGTCATTCTCCCAGTAGGGGTAAACCGGGAGTGAATATCAGTAAATCCGTGAGCAGTCCACCAGGAAAATTGGGCAGGGTTTTTGCAACTCCTCCATGTTTCTTATCAGTTTGGTTGCCCTTCTTTGCCATTTCTCCAGTTCCCCAATATCCTTTTTGTGAATTGGTGCCCAAAACAGAACTGCATATTCCAAGTGAGGTCTTACTAATGATTTGTACAGGGGTAAAATGATCTCTTGTTCTCTGCATTCCATGCCTGTCATACATAAAAACCTAATTTGCCACATAGTTACCCAATAAAACAGAGCATTGAGGTTGCCTTGTAAATTGGAGATGTCCTGTAAGGATGCTATTCCACTACATAGCTTGGTGTTATCTGCAAAGAATGAAATAGTCCTTTTAATCTCAGTCCCTATATCATTTATAAATATATTAAAAAGTAAAGGGCTCAACACTGAAACTTGGGGTATGCCACTAACAACCCTAGACCATTCAGAATATGAATCATTAACCACTACTCTCTGAATATAGTCTTTTAGCCAGATTTCTATTTATTTACAAACTGATTTTTCCAAACCTGTAGACTTTACCTTACACATTAGCCGTATGTGGGGAACGGTGTCAAAATCCAAGTATACTACGTCCTTCGCCGATTATTTGTCTAAAGTTTTGCTTACCTCCTCATTAAAAATTTTTCGATTTGTCTGACAACTTCTGTCTTTCACAAATCCATGCTGTCTGTCGCTTAAAATATTTTTTTCCAGCAAGAACCCATCTATGTGGACTTTTATTAAAACTCTCCAGTATCTAAAATAATTGTGTTGTTTTTTTTACTTCCACAGGGTTTGAGTGTCATGTAGGGATGAGCCGTACACACCCCGGTTGGGTTTCCAGCAGAACATGCAAACAGGCAAAAAATGTGTGCAAACACTGTTAAAGTCTATGGGATGCAAATGTGAAAAATTAAAAGTGCTAATTTTAAAGGCTTATATGCAAGTTATTGCCATAAAAAGTGTTTTGAGACCCGGGTCCCGCCCCAGGGGACATGTATCAATGCAAAAAAAAGTTTTAAGAACTGATGTTTTTTCGGGAGCCGTGATTTTAATAATGCTTAACGTGAAACAATAAAAATGAAATATTCCTTTATATATCGTGCCAGAGGGGTGTCCTTAGTATGCCTGTAAAGTAGCGCACCTTTCCCATGTTTATAACAGTACCACAGCAAAACAACATTTCTAAAGGAAAAAATGTCATTGAAAACTGCTCACAGCTATAATGTATTGTCAGATCCCGGCAATATAGATAAAACTACCAAAAACACAAAAAAAATGTCATGGATGCCCCCTCACAATCCATACCAGGCCCTTCAGGTCTGGTATGGATATTAAGGGGAACCCTGAACCAAAATGTCTTTTAAAAATGGCGTGGGGGTCCCCCAGGCACTATATACTCTGAACAGCAGTATATATACTATACGGCCTGCCTGATATACTCTGCAGAAAAACTGGGCCTTAGGTGTTGGTGATACCAGAACACTGTAACCTCTCACAGTTACTCTTGTTGGGGACAGGAACGGGCCCTGCTGTGAAATATTATATGAAAAACAGTAATTACATGCCCCTGTTAGACAGGGGAAGAGAAATTGGGCCTTGGGTGGTGGTGGTTTCACAACACTGTAACTCACGGATACTCTTGTTGGGCGCAGGAACGGGCCCTGCTGTGAAATATTATATAAAAAATTGTAATTACATGCCCCGGTTAAACAAGGGCAGAAAAATTGAGCCTTTGATTTTGTTGGCGCCAGAACACTGTAAACCTTCACAGTTATGCCGCGTACACACGATCAAACAATCGGGTGGAAAAGTCCGGCAAACTCAAGTCCGCCGGACAATCCCCCCCCCGTGTGTAGCCTCCGGCGGACTTTTTTTACCCGAAAGTACGGCGGACTTAGAAAGTAGTTTTGCACTCCAATCTTCCTGCCGGACTTGCATTTCGGCGGACAATCCGGCTGTGCGTATGCCAGTCCGCCGTACTTTTGAAATGAATGGACTTTTCCCGCCCGGAGAAAAGTCCGCTCATTTTGAGCACGTCTCCAGGTAGGCGGGGCCCGCGAAGGATGCATCGCGGGCCCCGCCACCTGGTATGGACTTAAAGGGGAACCCCAACGCCGAAAAAATCGGCGTGGGGATCCCCCCAGCTCCACATCAGACCCTTGTCCGAGCACGCTACCCGGCCAGCCAGGAAAGGGGGGGGACGAGCGAGCGCTGCCCCCCCACCCCAAAACACCTTGTCCGCATGTTGATGAGGACAAGGGCCTCTTCCCGACAACCCTGGCCGTTGGTTGTCAGGGTCTGCGGGCGGGGGGCTTATCGGAATTCGGGAGCCCCCTTTAATAAGGGGCCCCCGGATACCGGCCCCCCACCCTATGTGAATGAGTATGGGGTACAATGTAAAACAACACAGAAGGGTTAAAATACTTTATTGCACAGCTCCGGGGGTCTTCCATCTTCGGGGGTCTTCTCGCCGCCGCCCTCTTCTTCCGACTTCGGGGTTCTTGTCCCCCTCTTTGGTTCTTCTGCCGGGCCACCATGCCTTCTTCTAGCTCTTTTACAGGTGGTGGCCCGGTCTTCTGTCGCCGCTTTCGCCGTCTTCTGTTCTTCTCTTCTCTTCAGATGTTGCCTCGTCGCATCCTCCGCTCACAATGGCACCAACGCGACACGCGGCGACTTATATAGGGACATCACCGGATGATCTCCCCGCCCATTATGGTGTCACAGTCCCAGAGGATGCTGGGACTGTGACATCATAATAGGCGGGGACATCATCCGGTGATGTCCCTATATAAGTTGCCGCGCGCCTTGTCCCCGTCATTGTGAGCAGAGAGAGCGGCCTCTCGTAAACCTCTGACTCGGGAGGCCCTGATAGAGATGACAGGGGCTCGGGAGCACAGAGGGGCATGGGAGGTGTCCTGCAGTCCAGCAGCGGAGTGCAGGTGACAGCAGGATACAGAGGACAGCGGGAGGAGTCCTGTAGTCCAGCAGCAGAATGCAGGTGACAGCAGGATACAGCGGACAACGGGAGGAGTCCTGTAGTCCAGCAGCGGAATGCAGGTGTCAGCAGGATACAGCGGGCAGCGGGAGGAGTCCTGTAGTCCAGCAGCAGAATGCAGGTGCCATCAGGATACAGCGGACAGCGGGAGGGGTCATGTAGTCCAGCAGCAGGAGGTAAGAGGCAACAGAACACAGCGGAAGGCAACAGCCGGGTACGGTGGAGAACCGGGAGGTGTTCTGTACTCCAGCAACAGTAAACAGGAGACTGGCATGTAGCAGAGTAGTACAACAGTCCGGGTCAAGCACAGGCGAGCAGATCAGGTACAGAAACGAAATTCAGGAGAGTAGTCAGGTAGAAAGCCAAAAGTCGGTGGCAGGCAGCAAGTAGAGAAGTCAGGAACAGGCCGGGTTCAATATGGATCAGGTGAGTTCAGATGCAGGATAGCAGAGCACACAGCAACGATGTTGATCGGGCAGCAAGACAGCAAGGCAAAGATCCCCTTTAAATAGCGCCATTGGCGCTGATTGCGTCAAAACGGCCGCGCGCGTTCCCGCGTGCACCACCGACCGCAATAACGCTCTTCTTGCGCACAGGTGATCTTCTGCGTCTTACACCACTCGGATGTCCGTGGGAAGGGTTTTCCTGACATTGCCCCCCTCCAATGGGCAGCCTCTGGATGCCCAACTGGGTCATCTTACCCGGGTGAGATCTCTTGAAGGCCAGAATCAGTCTCTTGGCGTGGATATTAGTCTCTGGTTCCCAGGAGTTCTCTTCTGGCCCATACCCCTTCCACTTCACCAGATACTGGACTTGGTTGCGTCTCCTTCTGCAATCTAAAATCGCTTCAACCTAAAATTCTTCCTCACCGTTAATAAGCACAGGTTCAGGGGGACCGACGTTCCGATTGGTGAAGGGATCCTGGATTGAGGGTTTTAGGAGGGCCACATGGAACACTGGGTGGATACGAAAAGATTCCGGTAGTTTCAGTTCATAGGCCACGTTATTAATTTTCCTAGTTACTGGGAAGGGACCCACAAACTTTGGGCCCAGTTTCCTGGATGGGCATGCCAATTTCAAATTCAGGGTAGACAGCCAGACTAGATCCCCGGGTTTCAAATCAAGCTCCCCTCTCCTCTTCTTGTCAAATGCCGCCTTGTTGCGTTCTTGGGTCCTTGCCATTGTCTCTTGAAGCCGCTTGTTATTTGTGCAGAAAAAGTTCAAGGTTTCCTGGACCGCCGGAACTGTGCATTCTGGAATGTTGTTTGACAGGAACAGAGGGTGAAAGCCATAATTCGCAAAAAAGGGAGACTTTGCAGATTCGACTTTGAGATTCGTTGCAGAATGGATGGAGTTGTTGTAGGCGAACTCGGCAAGGGGCAAAAGGGATACCCAATCGTCTTGAGAGAAGGAAGACTAGCACCGCAAATATTGCTCGAGGGTCTGGTTTGTTCGTTCGGTCTGGCCATTGGTCTGGGCAGAGGAGAACGAGAGGTCAATCTTCAGGGACTCACACAAAGCTCTCCAAAATCTAGATGTAAATTGCACCTCACGATCGGAAACAATGTTTGCAGGTATACCGTGGAGTCTTACTATTTCCTTAATGAAGATCCTTGCGGTCTCAGGGGCAGAAGGTGTACCCTTCATGGGCAGAAAATTAGCCATCTTGGAGAATCTGTCAACCACCACGAAGATAGTGGTGTAGTCTTCTGACGGTGGTAATTCAACAATAAAGTCCATGGAAATCATTTTCCATTGCCTTTCCGGAATAGAGAGCGGTTTCAGCAGCCCCCAGGCCTTGGTCTTGCTACCCTTGTTCTGGGTACAGGTGATGCATGACTCAACATAAAGCTTGCAATCTCTTAGCAGCTGGGACCACCAGAAGGTGCGTTGAAGGAGTTCGGCAGTCTTGTGTACCCCAAAATGGCCGGCCAGTTCGTGGTCGTGGCAGGATTTAAGGACGGCAACCCGTAGTTGCTGAGGTACGTAGATCCTATTTTCTGCCACAATAAGTCATCGCTGGAATGTAAGGTGGTGTTTGATGGATGAGGAGTAGAGGATGAGGCCTGCTTGAGTTGGGACAATAGGTCTCCCTGGAGCATAAGGAAGTTTCCGGGTGCAAGGATGGTATCTGGTGGTTGAGAAGCTTCGGGTTCACTGAACATCCGAGACAGCCCGTCGGGTTTGGTGTTTTTTGACCCGGGCCTATAGGTAATGTGAAATGAAAATCTCGTAAAAAAGAGTGCCCATTTGGCCTGACGCGGCTTCAGCCTCTTAGCAGCCTTCAAGTACTCTAAGTTCTTGTGGTCAGTGTATACCAGAATGGGATGAGCCGCTCCCTCCAGGAGGTAGCGCCATTCTTCAAGTGCGGCTTTGATAGCGAGTAGCTCCCTGTCCCCGACGTCATAGTTCTTCTCCGCTTCGGACAATTTGCGCGAGAAGAAAGCCACCGGATGCAATAGGGCCTTGGGGCCTTGTCTCTGGGAGAGTACTGCTCCCACTGCAATCTCGGATGCGTCAACTTCCAGGATATAGGGCAGCACAGGATCAGGATGCTTCAGGACAGAGGCTGACACAAATTGTTTTTTAAGAGAGGTGAAAGCAGCCTGAGCTTCCGGGGTCCACTGAAACTTGATACCATGTCTGGTCAATCTTGTGATCGGGGCGATGATAGTAGAGAAGCCCTTGATAAATTTGCGATAGAAATTCGCAAACCCCACAAAACGTTGGATTCCTCTCTTATCTGTAGGAGCTGGCCAGTCCAGGATGGCGGAAACCTTCTGTGGGTCCATCTTGATTCCATCTACCGAGATAATCAGCCCCAGAAACTGGATGCTGCGACGTTCAAACTCGCACTTCTCAGGTTTCGCGTACAGGCCGTGTTGACGAAGCCGAGTTAGAACCTTTCTCACGTGTTCCCTGTGAATAGGCAGAGAGGGGGAAAAGATGTCATCCAAATACACTATGATAAACAGGTCGAGATAGTCTCTGAAAATATCATTCACAAAATGCTGGAAGGTCGCAGGAGCGTTGCATAGCCCAAAGGGCATTACAAGATACTCGAAGTGTCCGAAGCGGGTGCGGAAGGCAGTCTTCCATTCATCCCCGCTTCGGATACGGACCAAATTGTAGGCTCCGCGAAGATCCAGCTTAGTGACGATAACGGCTGTTCCGAGTCTCTGAAATAATTTGGGTACCAAAGGCAATGGGTACCGGTTCTTGACTGTAACTTTATTTAAGTCCCGATAGTCTACACAAGGGCGCAGGGAATGGTCCTTCTTCTCTACAAAAAAGATCCCTGCTCCTGCTGGGGAGGTAGAAGGGCGTATAAACCCTTTTTTCAGATTGTCATCAATGTAAGTCCTGAGAGTCTCTAGTTCCACTTCCGTTAAGGGGAAAATTCTCCCGAAAGGGATTTCGGCTCCGGGGAGGAGCTCAATCGGACAGTCATAGGGTCTATGGGGAGGAAGCATTTCCGCCCCCTTTTTGCTGAACACGTCCAAGAAACTATGGTAAGCCTCCGGAACATACTGGCGAGTTTCAACATCGATCTCCAGACACCTTAAGTGGGGCGAGACATTAATTGCTTCTTGCAGGCAGTGCTGACGACAATAGGGAGAAGGAAAGCTAATGCTTTCGGTAGACCAGTCAATTTGCGGGTTGTGTGCCCTGAGCCAGGGCATGCCCAGTATAATGGGGAAAAGGGGAGACTCGATAATGTCCAGGCAGAGTAGTTCCTGATGGTTACCGGAGTTAGTGGCAGTCAAAGGAACCGTCTCTTGTGTCACAGGCCCGGATTTTATAGCCGATCCGTCGGCAAGGTGTACCGACAATCCCTTCGCCCTGGGCCGTAGGGGGACTCAGAATTTATGGGCAAAAGACAAGTCCATGAACCCACTGCACGCTCCTGAGTCAATTATCGCGGTGACTTGAGTATTCCCTCCTGGAAGCTGAAGAGAAACGGGAATAGCCAGGTGAGAGACATTACTAAGCACAGCAGGTAAGACAGTAGCAGACAAAGAAGAGTGCTTACGGAGTTTGGCGGGACAAGTCCTCACATAGTGTCCGGACTCCCCACAATATAGACACAGGTTGTTGACCCGCCGTCTTTGTCGTTCTTCGGTGGTGAGGGAAGGTCGGAGTAAGCACAGTTGCATGGGCTCAGGAGCGTCAGCCGCGGAATGTGCAGGAGGGTTGGGTACACGGGGTAACATCCAGACTGGTCAGGAAGGACCGGCCGTACGTTCTGCTCTCCGTTCTCTCAGGCGTCTGTCAATCTGGATGGACAGGTTGATAAGGTCTTCAAGCGTTGCTGGAATAGCGACCCGGGCCAACTCATCCTTTATGGTTCAGAGAGTCCCATGCGAAACTGATAGCGTAGAGCGGCATCGTTCCAGTTAGTGTCGAAACTCCAGCGCCGGAATTCGGACGCATAGTCCTCTGCCGCTCTACGGCCCTGCTGAAGTGAATATAATGCTGCTTCTGCAGTAGCCGCTTGTTGTGGATCCTCATAGAGCAGACCCATCGCTTGGAAGAAGGTACTCAGGCTGTTAAGGCATGCGTCCTTTTGCTCCAAGAGGCGGTGGGCCCATGCCTGGGGCTCACCCAGTAAGAGGGAGATGACAAAACCCACCTTAGTGGATTCAAGGGAAAAAGTTCTGGGTTGTAGTGCAAAAAAAAGTTCACAGGCGTTGCAGAAAGCCCTATACTTGCTGCGATTTCCCGAGAACCTTTCTGGAGTTGGGACCTTAGGCTCTGGGGGCATCATAACCACTGATGGTGTAGAAGAAGTTCCCGGCATGGTAGGGCCCGTGGTAGATAAGACCTGGACACGCTCTTCCAATCGGGAATAACCCTCTTGCAGGGACTTAACGGCCTGGGTGAGTCCAGCAAGATGACGGCATAAGTCCTCCATAGCGGAAGCTTCCTGCGTGGGCTCAGACATGGCTGATACTGTCACGTACCTTAAGGCAGAGCCCGGAATGCAGGGAGCGGCCTCTCGTAAACCTCTGACTCGGGAGGCCCTGATAGAGATGACAGGGGCTCGGGAGCACAGAGGGGCACAAGTGCCTGACTGGATGGCCGGTGTAGAAGGCAGGAGACTGTTGGTAATGGGAGGTGTCCTGTAGTCCAGCAGTGGAGTGCATGTGACAGCAGGATACAGAGGACAGCGGGAGGAGTCCTGTAGTCCAGCAGCAGAATGCAGGTGACAGCAGGATACAGCGGACAGCGGGAGGAGTCCTGTAGTCCTGCAGCGGAATGCAGGTGCCAGCAGGATACAGCGGACAGCAGGAGGAGTCCTGTAGTCCAGCAGCAGAATGCAGGTGACAGCAGGATACAGCGGACAGCGGGAGGAGTCCTGTAGTCCAGCAGCGGAATGCAGGTGCCAGCAGGATACAGCGGACAGCGGGAGGAGTCCTGTAGTCCAGCAGCAGGAGGTAAGAGGCAACAGAACACAGCGGAAGGCAACAGCTGGGTACGGTGGAGAACCGGGAGGTGTTCTGTAGTCCAGCAACAGTAAACAGGAGACTGGCAGGTAGCAGAGTAGTACAACAGTCCGGGTCAAGCACAGGCGAGCAGATCAGGTACAGAAACGAAATCCAGGAGAGTAGTCAGGTAGAAAGCCAAAAGTCGGTGGCAGGCAGCAAGCAGAGAAGTCAGGAACAGGCCGGGTTCAATACGGATCAGGTGAGTTCAGATGCAGGATAGCAGAGCACACAGGAACGCTGTTGATCGGGCAGCAAGAAAGCAAGGCAAAGATCCCCTTTAAATAGCGCCATTGGCGCCGATTGCGTCAAAACGGCCGCACGCGCGCACCGCCGACCGCAATAACGCTCTTCTTGCGCACAGGTGATCTTCTGCGTCTTACACCACTCGGATGTCCGTGGGAAGGGTTTTTCTGACACTCTGCTAGTAAAAGAGCTAGAAGAAGATAGTGGAGGAGTCCGGCGAGAAGACCCCCGAAGACGGAAGACCCCCGGAGCTGTGCAATAAACTATTTTAACCCATGTGTGTTGTGTTTTTTTGTACTTTATTTTACAGGTGAATGGATAGGGGTACATTGTACCCCATACTCATTCACATAGGGTGGGGGGCCGGTATCCGGGGGCCCCCTTATTAAAGGGGGCTCTCGGATTCCGATAAGCCCCCCGCCCGCAGACCCCAACAACCAACGGCCAGGGTTGTCGGGAAGAAGCCCTTGTCCTCATCAACATGGGGACAAGGTGCTTTGGGGTGGGGGGGCCGCGCGGCCCCCCCTTCCCCAAGGCACCCCCCATGTTGAGGGCACGCGGCCTGGTATGGCTCAGGAGGGGGGGCGCTCGCTCGTCCCCCCCTTTCCTGGCCGGCCGGGTAGCGTGCTCGGACAAGGGTCTGATGTGGACCTGGGGGGACCCCCACGCCGTTTTTTTCGGCATTGGGGTTCCCCTTTAAGTCCATACCAGGTGGCGGGGCCAGCGATGCATCCTTCGTGGGCCCGCCTACCTGGAGACGCGCTCAAAATAAGCGGACTTTCCTCCGCGTGTGTGGGTGAGTCCGTTCATTTCAAAAGTATGGCGGATAGTCCGGTGGACTTAGTACGCCGTATTAGTCCGCTGAAAAAGTGCCGTGTGTGGGCAAGTAGCCCGTTCGGAAAGTCCGCCGGATAGTCCGCTACGTGTGTACGCGGCATTACTCTTGTTGGGCGCAGGAACGGGCCCTGCTTAACTATTATTTCAAAAATAGTAATTACGAGAATTGGGCCTTATGTGGTGGTGGTGGTGCACTAAAAGAAAAATATTGTTAGAAGCTAGCATCATCAAAATTGAAGAGGAATAGGATAGTCAGCATAGGCAGTCTTCAAGGGATGCCAGATCCATAGAAAATTCAATCAGTTACATCAGCATCAGGTGCTTACAAACTGCTGATCCTAGACTGATTAATTTTTATGAATGTGAGTCTGTGGACAGGTGCAGTCTTTGATCCATTACAAATCCTCCAGCAGCACTGAATGTGCGTTCGGAAAGCACGCTGGGTCAGGACAGGCCAGTAGCTCAATTGCATATTGAGCAAGTTATGGCCAGTGGTCCATCCTCAAGATCCAGTAACCCAGTGGATACTCTGTTGGAAAGGTCTCCAAGTCTCCTCTTTCCCCTAGATATTCCTGCAACATACAATGCAGACGCTGACGATATTGCTTGAACCGATCAGACCTTGGCGCTGAGGACTGAAAAATAGTTTAAAGGCATTGGTCAGCCGGCCACCTTCTCCACTGCTCTTCCTCTGACTGAATGAAGCCTCAGCAACACATTGTCCAGTACCAGGAAATGATAACCTCCCCAGGTCTACGTTACACAAACTTTTCTTCAAGGCCTCCTGAAGATGTTTTATCCTCTGCTCCCTCTGCGAAGGTAGAATGGGTTCTGCAACTTTATCTTTGTAACGTGGATCAAGAAGGGTTGCCAGCCAATGATGATCCCTCTCCTTGATACCACGAATCCTAGGATCCTTTCGCAGGTTTTGCAGAATCAGGGGGGCATGCAGCGTAAGTTTGCAGAGGCATTCGATTCTGGGTCACTAAGGATCACATTATCCGTAACTACCTCCTCCAAGCCATGTACAACTCCTTGGGTTTCTGGGGACTGAAAACCAACCCTTGAAGACTGCTGCTGAATGTTATCCTCTACATCCAAGCTGACACAATCCTTCTCCTCTTACTCTTCTTCCTGTGTGTTTGGCAGGCCAGCAGGAAGGCTATCTAGATAAAGAAAGCCTTGAGAGGAAAGGAAGTCCTCCTTTTCCTCCTGCTGTTTTGCCTCAAGTGCCTTGTCCATGATTCCATGAAGCGTGTTCTCCAGCAGGGGATCTTGCAAACCTGGGTACCTGCTCAAGAACTGCTGCACCACCAAATTCAGAATGTGTGCCAAACATGGAACATGTGTCAAGTGTCCCTGTCAGAGGGTGGGGAGAAGGTTTTTGCCATTGTCGCATACAACCATTCCTAGCTGAAGCTGGCGTGGCGTGAACCACCTCTGAGCCTGCCCCTGAAGAGCTGACAAAATCTCTGCCCCAGTGTGGATCCTGTCCCCTAGGCAAACCAAGCACTGCATGGCATCTTTTAGACTAACTGCTTGCGCAGCCCCTTGAACACTTAAGGATTACCGCTGGTTCAGACGATAAATCTGTAGAAGAGGCCATAGAGGAGGAAGAAGGAGGAGGGGGTGGAGGAGAGAGCTGTGGCAGAAATACCACTAGTATTGTGGAGGAACAAGCTCCAACAACCCTGAACCCTGTCCTGCATCCTTCCCAGCTGCCAGCAGAGTTACCCAGCGCACCGTGAAGGAAAGGTAACATCCCTGCCTATGCCTGCTGGAACATGAGTCAGCGATAATATGAACCTTACTGCTGACCGCCCTGGCCAAAACATTGCTGGTAGAGAGCCGGAATTGCCTTCCCTGAAAAGAAATAGCGTTTTGGAACCTGCCACTGGGGTACAGCACATTCCACAAATTCATGAAAGGCAGAGTCTACCAGCTGAAAAAGCAGCAGTTGCAGTGCTAGCAATTTGACCAAATTTCTTTTTAGGGTTCAGCAACTGGGGTAGGGAAATTTTCCTGCTAAAATCAATTGGTGGTGTACTGCTAGCAGATTGGCTGCAAGTGCTTAGGGCACCTATTGCTATACCTTCATTCCTCTTAGTGCCGTTTTTTGAGAGGACTGGAGGTATAGTAGGGTTGGAGATCCTAGATGAGGAGCAAGGAGAAGTCCGCCTTATTCTTTGATGTGGGTCTTTCAAGTGCTGTTGCCAATGGTCTGCATGGCAGGTCATCATATGTCTAGTCAAGAATGTGTTGCCCGGGCAGCTGTTGTTCTGGCCACGCTTGATCCGCTTCAGACATAGGTTGCAAACAGCAAAGGTGCGATCTGCTGCACACGTGTCAAAAAAGACCCACACCAAGGAACTTTTAAAAGTCAGCGGGGAGTCAGTAGCGCCCTGCACCTGCGGAGCACTGCAGTGTGATTCAATAGGGTGGCTGCCCTTAAGCTGCCCCCTAGAGGACATCCTGCCTCGTTGAAGTTGTGCTCCTCCTCCTCACTTTCCTCCTCTCTTCTCTCAGGCACCCAAGTACAGTCAGTGACTTCATCATCCCCTCCCTCCTTGTCACTAGAGAAAACTTGGCAGTATGCTGCAGCTGGGGGAATATGACTGCCAGTTTCTTGTCCTTCTGTGGCACCCCCACTCTCTGGCACACGTTACTCCCTTCCTCAACCTGGGAAGCAACATTGGAGCGCGCATGCGCGGCCGGAGCTCGTAAATGGAATCAGCTGTTATGTATGTCTTGCTGTCCTATCAGGGGACAGCATGGCTTGAGATGTCTTGTATATATTTGAGTGTGCTTGCATCATTGGCCCCACCTCTGATATCCACATAGGATGAAACATGCCAGGCTGGCCGATGTAAGTACGCTGTGAGCTGCAGAGTTTTTATATGTCATGATGTTCCTTTTTACCTGTAAGTAAACTACAATAAAAAACTTGTGTTTTACCTCTACGGGTTTCACTATTGTTGCTTTTCTCTTTATTGGGTTTATATCCTGTTGGTGATTACACAATATATCCACCTTCTTGTGTGAGTCCTTCCCTTTGCTCCAGCCATGTGTTGGCTGCCTCCGGATCCTCGAAGAAATGAGCTCTGTCTTCTCTCTCAACATGGAGACAGACCAGGAAAAGCATAGCATATTTAACATTTTTAATGCGGAGGCATCTCTTGACTTCCATGAAGGTTCGCCTTCTGCGCTGTACCTCAGCTGAGAACTCTGGGAAGACGGCGATCATCTTGTTTCCAAAGGGAATGTTGCCCCTCTCCCTGCTGAGGCGAAGGGGCTCTGGCTGGTGGTGGTCTGCTTAACAGGCAATGTGCTCGTTCCACCACGAATGTGGGGGAGAATGATTCCCTCCAGTATGCATCACTCAGTAACTTTTCCAGGAACGTGGGGGTCTCTCCCTTCCACCCTCTCAGGGTGAATCTGAGATTACAGCATCTGAGTCTGTTCTCAATGTCATTTTGCTTCTGCAATAGCTGGTTCACCTGGAGCTGTAGATCTGCCGTGGAGTTCTGGAGAGGGAGGAGGGAGTCCTCCACAGTGCTCAGCCCGTTCTCTGCCTCGGTAACCCTCTCCCTCAGCTTTTGAAAATCCTGCCTCACTAGAGAAATGTCAAATTTCACCTCCTCAATCTGTGCTGTGAGAGTTGTCTGGCAGGCTGTGACGGCTTCTTGGCATGTGGTAATTGCCTCCATCACTTTTTCCGTGTCCGACCCCACGGAAGGCTCCTCTCCCAGCCACCTTGACCCTGAGAGTCTGTGTCTTGTCAGCGGTATTGTCCCAATTTTACGACCGTAGAAGTGTTTTTTTTTGCCGGCGACATGTGTGAGACCTAATGTCTTTCTGATATTGATGAACCTGGATATTTCTATGGCCGCGTACACACGGCCGGACTGTATGGCCAACTTAGTCTGTCAGACAATCCGACAGACAGTCCGTCCTACTTTCGAATGAACGGACTTGACCACACACGATGAACAAACAGTCCGTTGAAAGCTTGCGCGATGACGTGTACAGCACGTACGACGAGACTAGAAATCGGAAGTCCAATACACAGCAATGCAACCTTTCGCCGTGTAAATCCTTTCTGAGCATGCGCCAAGTTGGACGGACAATATTACGGAAATTCCGAAATACTTAGTCCGCCAGACTGCACGCTGAAAAAGTCTGCTGAAGCCCACACACGAGCGGACTGTCCGCTGAAATGTGTTTCGGCGGACTAAGGCCGCGTACACACGGGCGGATTGTCTGCCCAACTAAGTTCGTCAGACAATCCGACAGACAGTCCGTCCAAACTTT
Source organism: Lithobates pipiens (assembly GCF_037356315.1). Lineage (NCBI taxonomy): Eukaryota > Metazoa > Chordata > Amphibia > Anura > Ranidae > Lithobates > Lithobates pipiens. The sequence goes on along the minus strand of NW_027507718.1, from coordinate 126,795,604 downwards.
TGAATGAACGGACTTGCCCACACACGGCACTTTTTGAGCGGACTAATACGGCGGACTAAGTCCGCCATACAATCCGCTCTACTTGCCGTCTATGAGTGCCCACCTGTGCCGCCTATGAGTGCCCACCTGTGCCGCCTATCAGTGCCCACCTGTGCCGCCTATCAGTGCCCACCCATGCCCATCTGTGCCGCCTATCCATGCCCATCTGTGCCGCCTATCCATGCCAATCCGTGCCAGCTATCAGTGCCAATTTGAGCCACCTATCAGTGTCCATCCGTGTCACCTATCCGTGTCGCCCATCCGTGCCACCTATCAGTGCCACATATCAGTGTCCATCAATGCCACCTCATCAGTGCCACTTCATTGGTGCCACATCATTGGTGCCCATCAGTGCCACCTTACCAGTGCCTATCAGTGTAGCCCCATCAGTGCCCATCAGTGAAGGAGAAAACATACTTATTTACAAAGTTTTGAAACTGAAACAAAGAAAAACATTTTTTTTTCAAAATTTTCGGTATTTTTTTATTTGTTGCGCAAAAAAAAAAAAACGTAGAGGTGATCAAATACCACCAAAAGAGAGCTCTATTTGTGGGGAAAAAATGATAAAAATTTCATTTGGGTACAGTGTAGCATGACCGCGCAATTGTCATTCAAAGTGCGACAGCGCTGAAAGCTCAAAATTGGTCTGGGCAGGAAGGTGTTTAAGTGCCCTGTATTGAAGTGGTTAATAATGTCATCCAGTGAGGCTCCAAATAGCCTCTCTCCCTGGAAGGGCAAGTCCACCAGTGCTTTCTTAGATGCCTGGTCTGCAGACCAGCATTTCAGCCAAATCAGGCGTTGTAGCACTACCGCTGATACTGAGGCTCTAGAGAGCAAGGGGGCCATATCTAAGGCCGCATCACAGACATACGTAAGGCTCTGCACCAAATGGTCTGCCAGCTTCATGCAGACCGGGGAAGCCTGTTGCTTCTCCAATTCACGGTGCAACAGTTTAGCCCATTCAGTCAGCGTCTGTCATACCAGGGTCATGGCTAACACTGGCCACAATGCTGACCCCCACCACGGTAAACATGGACCAGGCAACCGCCTCGGCCCTTCTGTCAGCAAGGTCACTGAAAGCAGGATTCCCTTCCACCAGAATCGTGGTTACTTTATTTAACCTGGATACCGAGGAGTCAACAATCGGAGGAGATGTCCATTTGTTCAGGAAACCATCCTCAAAGGTGTAACGCATCACCATTCAGTTTCAGCACTGAAAAGGCCGGCTGTGTTTTCCCCATTCCTTGTAAATAAACTTATCAAAATAAGGAAACACCTTAGGCGTGTGGGCCGGCTTGTGGGACCCGAAAAGGACCGACATCTCCTGTAGATGTCCCCGCCGTATCCTCCATTTTTAGGTTATCCCGCACTGCTTTAATAAGTGCCCCTACTATCTCCTTTTCCTGCGCTGACCCGGACACAGAGTCATCCTCACTGTCCGAACGGTCCTGGCCCGCATCCTCTGATACATCAGAACAGGGGCCTCCAGTCACAGCAGGGCCCGAGTTTGAATCAGAGCTTTCTCCAGAAGACGGCGGGAGAAGGGGAAGTTTTTTTAACACCCCTTGTGTCAGCGCGCCACTTCCACCCTGGCAGCAAAGGCCTCCAGGACCGCCGACAGAGTGTCCATAGGCACCGCAGGTGCTGGGGAACCAGTTGCAATCACAGAGATGTCTGGGGAAGCCCCAGCTTCTGAAGCCATACTGACCCACACTCGCCTGTCACCACTTAGGGACCTAAGGCAAGGCACACAAAAGTCCACCCTCCTAGCTGCACGGACTGAGGGGCCCCTCACAGGACTCACCACCCTGGCCCAGGTACTGCGCCGTGCTGTTGCTGCCCGCTCTCCCCTGTGCCATCCACAAGGTGTCTGTGTGGAAGCGCGCTGTTCTAGAAGGAAACAAGCGCCCAGTGCTAGAGGCAAAACCACCTGAGGCTACTAAAAAATGGCCGCCTCAGCAAAGAACATCTGAGAGCGCCAAGAAAATAGCCACCGAATTACTAGAAAATGGCTGAAGGCAAAAAAAATATGATTTTTTGTACTCACCGTAAAATCCTTTTCTCTGTAATTCACCGACCGACACAGCTCCTCTCTTAGCCATTGAGTTGTTATGCCCTATTACTAGGAGATAATAGGCATTCGTTGTAATTAGGGATGAGCTTCGTGTTCAAGTCGAACATACGTTCGACTCGAACATCGGCTGTTCGCCCGTTCGGCGAATTCTGAACGTTATGGGCCATTCGCGCCAAATTCGCGTGCCGCTCACGGCCCACAATGCACTGTGTCATCCCAGTGCATTGCTGGCTCATGATTGAGGGGTCACAGTGCATGCTTGGCCAATCACAGCGCCAGCAGCGAGGAGAGCCACGATTGGCCACAGGCAGGATGCCTGTAGCCAATCATAGCTCAGGCTGTGTAGTACACGCCCCACACTATATAAGGCCGCTAGCGCGGTGGCCTAGTGTAGTGTCTTGGCGTCTGAAGCAGTTAGTGTGTGTTCTGTGTACCTTCAACACAGTGCACACCGATAGTTATCGGCCGATTTTCGATCTTGCTCTTCTGTAGTGGTTGTTGTCTGCTTGCCCTGACCGCAGTATACACCACTATATTCACCTCACCTATATAGCTAGTGATCTATCTTTTATAATAGAGCTTGCAGTCAGTAGTGTTAGGAGCTTGTGCGTGCTGTCTGCGTGCTCTGTACCCAGTACACACCGCTATATCCACCTACATAGCTCTTCTCTATTTGAGCCCACTTGCCAACTGCAGGAGTTATTGGAAGTTGTGTGTGCCTCCAGCACAGCACAGTATACATCTGTATATACCCCTTTATCTCTGGTGTTCTATAATAAAGGCATCTGCAGGAGTTAGTGGGTGTTGTGTGACTCCAGCACAATATACACCTGTATCTACCGTTTATTGCTGTTCTCTAATAGAGCCATCTGCAGGGCTTAGTGGGTGTTGTGTGACTCCATTACACTGCTGTTTTACCCAACTCCCTTCAGGCCATTACCATGTCTGGAAGGCCAGCAAGGAGAGGCAGACAGGCGCGAGCCGATAAAAGAGGGCAAGCAGGCTCTGTGTCTAGAGACAACAGTGCTGGTCGTGGACGCGGTGCATTGTCATCAGCACGTGGACATGGGACACGCTTGTCCTTCTTTTCGGGAGCTGGACATGTTGAACCGCAACATGCCAATGACTGGGTAGAGTGGATGACCAAGCCCTCTTCATCCTCCTCATCCTCTCTCACCCAGTCTCAGGGTACTAGCAAAGCAGCTGCCAACGCATCGTCTTCCCTCCTCTCAATGTCATCATCAGTGACTCCTTCCCTAGACCCACCACGTCCTCCTGAGGAGTCTCCTGAACTCTTTGAGCACAGTGTTGGGTACATGCTCCAGGAGGATGCCCAGTGTTTTGTAGGCTCTGATGATGACACTCAGCTAGAGGAAGGCAGTAGCGTGAGCGCAGAGAGAGGGGATGCTCAAGAAGGACAGCAATCTGGCAGTCATGTTCCACAAGCTGCAGCATACTGCCAGGTTTGCTACAGCAATGAAGAGGGAGGGGATGATGAGGGCACTGACTCCACGTGGGTGCCTGGTAGGAGAGAGGAGGAGGAGGAGGCACATGTCCAACGAGGCAGGATGCCCTCCGGGGGCCAGCTTAGGGGCAGCACACCGACTGAATCACACCGCAGAGCTCCGCCTGTGCAGGGCGCTGCCTCTGCGCGTTATTCTAAAAGTTCTTTGGTGTGGGCCTTTTTTGAGACGAGTGCATCAGATCGCACCGCTGCTATTTGCAACATATGTCTCAAGTGTATCTCGCGTGGCCAAAACATCAGCAGCTTGGGCACCACATGCTTGACCAGACATATGTTGACCTGCCATGCAGCTCGTTGGCAAGCGTACCTCAAAGACCCACACCAAAGAACAAAGCGGACCTCTCCTTGCTCCTCATCAGCTGGCATCTCCAACCCCACTAGACCTTTAGTCCTCTCTGAAACCTGCTCTGAGAGGAATGAAGGTGTAGAATTAGGTGTGTCACAGCCAAGTGCTTCCGGGCACTCTGCTAGCAGTACACCCACGTCCGATTATAGCAGGCAAATGTCCCTGCCCCAGCTGCTGGACCGAAAGAAGTTCACTCCCAGCCATCCACATGCCCAGCGGTTGAATGCTAGCTTGGCTAAATTGCTAGCACTTCAACTGCTGCCTTTTCTTTTTTTTTTTTTTTTTTTTTTTTTTTTTTTTTTTTTTGCATCAGAGATCAGCCAAAAGATTATACTGATTACAGCGGCGGCCGTAGCCCGGGTGCCCAATATTGATAACCAGTTTATTATCACCACTTGTGTGAAAGTATCTAGGCTGCTGAGCCATCATCTGCATTTTTCTCTCTCCCCTTTTTTTTTTTTTTTCTTTTTTTTTTTTTTTTTTATCTTTTCTTTTTTTTCCCTTTTCTTTTCCCCTTCCCCTTTCCTTTTTTTTTTTCCCCCCTTATTTTCGTTTAATACTTAGATCCTTTTTATTTTTTTTACTTCATGCGAGGAGAGTAATAGTATAAACTACACAGATTACAAACAAATTATATACAGAACGGTGTCAAGAATGTGTCTTTTGTTAAGGTGTTTTAGCGTTTTCTGTTTCCATTCACCCAGCATTTTATCACTCCCTCCCCCCTTCCCTCCCCCTCCCCCAGCCCATCCCTCCCTCCTTCAAGGTTGAACACCAACTCCTAAATTTTACCCTCTATAGATTTTATATTACCCTATTCTTTATCCATTTATCCATTTTTTTTATCAATCAGGTGGGTACCCCATTTCATTCAACCATGGCCTCCATATTTTCTCAAACCTTCTGAGGTTTCCCCTTCGTATATATACAGTTTTCTCTTTCCAAATTAAATCATTAATAACTTGAGTCCATTCACTCAGAAGAGGCGCTCTATCAGACTGCCATTTCTGCGCGATCAATTTCCGCGCTTGAAATAAACACCGTATAACTGCCAACGTGGTATTTTTTGGTTCCCCCGCTATTTTCCTATACCCCAAGATACAAGTCCTGGGGTCTCGGTCCAGCTTGGTCCCAAAAGTTTTATTTATGATTTTTACTATTCCTTCCCAGTAGCGAAAAAGCTTTGGGCACCTCCACATCATGTGTATAAGATCCCCATGGCCTCGGCATCTAGGGCAGTCGGCATCCGTCCTTCTTCCAAATAGTAACAGCCTCTTAGGAGTGAAATAGGCCCTATATAACAACATTAAATGTGATACCTTCTGTGGCGGGGAGACCGATACCCAAGGTCCTAATTCCAGTATTCTCTTCCACTGTTCCTCTGTTATTTCACCTATATCCTCCTCCCACTTCTTCTTTTGTTTAACTAAGCCTGATTCTGTTTCAGTAGTCTTACATATTAATTCATAAAGGGCAGAAATAGCTCCCTGGGGTTTCTCTATTTTCATTATCTCCTGGGGAAGAGATATCTTATCCCATTCCGGTATCTGTGCACCACACTGCGCTGTCAATGCATGCCGAAGCTGCAAATAACGATAAAATGTTTTTTGCGGTACGTCGAATTCTCTTTTTAAGTCTATAAATGCTTTTACAGTACTGCCATCGTAAATTTGACTTAGCCTAGTTATGCCCTTCTTTTCCCAGGTACTGATTTTCCCAATTGACCGTACTTCTTGCAAATTCATATTGTCCCATAATGGGGTGTATTCTGTCCATCCATTACCCCCCAGCATCTTTTTTACCGTTCTCCATACCTTGCTTACCATATTTGTTATGGGGTTCTTACGGTAAAAAGAGCTTGCCTCCAGTACCTCCACCATGGTTTTATGTGGGGCTCTTATCAACATTAGTCTACCGTTTGGATTGACCTCCCCCTCCTGATCACATCCCACCAAATGTTGCAGCTGAGCTGCTAAGTAATAATTCCTGGGACTGGGTACCGCTAGGCCCCCCCTATCTGTTGGCTGCTGTAATGCCTGGAGTCGAATCCTCGCCTGTCCGCCCTTCCAGATTAACTTTCGGAAGAGGGTCTCAAGTTTTTTAAACCACTTCCTGCCTATCCACACTGGAGCATTATGCAGGACATATAGCAATTGTGGCAGCCATATCATCTTTATCAAGCTACATCTGCCCGCTACTGACAGTGGGAGTCGGCTCCAGGCATCACAGCTTCGCTTAAATTTACCCACTAACGGGACCAAATTTTTATCAGCATACTGCTCTAAATCTGCTGTTAAGTATATACCGAGGTATTTCATTACCTCTACCACCTCCAGCCGCGGTATCCCCATTGCAATTCCCACGCCTGGGTTGTCTAGTTGAAGCAGTTCTGACTTTCCCCAATTTATTATTAGGCCCGAAAAACCTCCGAAATTTTCCACTAACTTAATTGCCCTTACCAGAGATTGACCAGTATCCCCTAAAAATAGGAGGACATCGTCTGCATATAATGCGATCCTTTCTTCCCTACCCTCCTCCATTTGAAACCCTAGTATCCCCGGTTCTGATCTAATGGCAATCGCCAGTGGCTCCATTGCTACGGCAAAGAGCATTGGGGAGAGTGGACACCCCTGCCTTGTCCCTCTACTCATTTCTATGCATTCAGACTGTTCTTTATTTATTCTTACTCTCGCAGTGGGGGAACTATACAACATTTTAATCCATCCGATGAATGTGGGACCAAATCCACATCCCTCCAGAACACGCCACAGATACCCCCATTCTAAGCTGTCAAAAGCCTTTGTCATATCCAAGGATAAGATGGCCCTTGATCCCATCCCCACCTGGGGAGCCTGAATATTTAGAAAAGCCCTTCTTATATTCATACTGGTTGATCGCCCTTCAATGAAGCCTGTCTGGTCTATATGTATAAGCCTCTTAATTACCTTATTTAGCCTATTTGCCAAGGCCTTAGCCAAGATTTTTGCATCCGAGCACAAAAGTGATATCGGCCTGTACGAGGCTACCTCTTGGGGATCTTTCCCTTCCTTAGGTATAACGATAATGGTCGCCTCCCTCATGGATGCGGGTAGTCTCCCCTCTAACTTTGCCCCCATTAAGATCCTGAGTAGCTCTGGAATTAGGATTTCACTATATTTTTTGTATAGCTCCACCGGCAGGCCATCTGGCCCTGGAGATTTTTGATTAGCCATGCCTAACACCGCCTGCTGTATCTCACTCAAGGTTAAGGGGGCTTCCAAGTCCTCTCTCTCCTCTTGTGTGAGGTTTGGGAGTTTCACTTTCTCCAAGAAAGCATCCAAATCATCTTTATTTCTCTGACCTCGAGTTTTGTATAGGTCCTCATAGAAAGCTCTAAATGTTTCTACAATCTCCTTCCCATTTGTGAGGACTTTCCCATTCATGGACTTAATCGCTGGGATTATAGATGGGGGGGAGTTAGTTCTTACTAGCTGAGCCAACATCCTACCCACACTCTCTCCTTCTCCAAAGTAACGTTGCTTCTGAAATAGCCGTTTATTTTCTTCCCTTTTAGTAATTAATGATCTGTACCCCTGCTGTTTATTCAGCCATATCCCTTTCTTTTCATAAGTGGGATCTCTAACATAATTTTCCTCTGCCTCTATTACTTCCTTCCTGATCCCTTCCTCCCAACTCCTATTTTTCTGTTTAATTTTAGCTACCTGGTGGATCAGGATACCTCTGATATATGCTTTTAATGTATCCCATGTTATATTAGCTGAGGCCGTATCTATATTAAATACTAAAAACTCTTTTATTCTTATTGGGATTTCTTCTACTTCCGTCAATAATTCCAGCCAGAATGGGCTAATTCTCCAGCCCCCTACCGTTATTCTTTTTTTCTTCCCTATACTCAGTGCTACTTTCAGTAATGAGTGGTCCGATATCCCTCTAGGCAGATACTCTATGTCCCTTACATCTTGCAATGCTTCCTCATTGCCCAGGGCCATATCTATTCTGGAGAGTGTCGAGTGCGAACTTGAAAAACAAGAATATTGCTTAATGTTCACATTCCTCACTCTCCACATATCTAACAATCCCACCTCCCTCAGGAAGTCACTCAACTTTGTTGACCCTGGCTGTCCCAGATGTTGTTTAATGGGGAATCTATCGATCCCTCTGTCAAGCACTTCATTAAAGTCCCCCAGCATTATAACTGGAACCTCCTCCTTATTCACCAGGAAGTCCATAAATTTGTACACCACCTCCATCTTAAATGGGGGCGGTATATAGACACCTGCTAAGACATAGGGTTTATCCTCCAAACTACAGTATAAAAAAACATAACGGCCGAGTTCATCAATACTGACCTGTCTGCAGGAGAACCTCACCCCAGTTCCCACCATCACACTCACTCCTCTCGAGTATGATGTATGAGTGGAGTGATACTGATTTTGAAATCTTCTATTTTTAAGTTGAGGTACAGTTAATTTTGTTAAATGTGTCTCCTGCAGGCAGGCCAGACCGATCCCGTGCCTCTCCAGCATCGAGAAAACCGTCGCACGTTTAATCGGGCTCCCCAGGCCTCTTATATTCCAGGAGGCCACATTAAGTATTTTGTCCTGCATTATTCAAAATACGAGAAAAAGTAAAATAACAAAGAAGTGGAAATACACTGTACGTGCTCCAACCCCAACCTCTTAAATTACAAATTCCCCACATGTGTATCATCTTTATAGTGTTGATTTCTAAATCAGCTATTATTTGTGCAACCACGCTGTAGTGTTCAACCCTCATCTTCTTATATACCCCTAACTCAGAGATTACTTGATCCAATCCTCCCTCTCTCCCCTCCCGCCCATTCCTAACCACCCCCTCCCATCCCACCCCCCCAACCCTCCACCTGTTTAGGCAATCCCCCAAGGGGTTACTCATGACCTTCACACTCTCCTCCCTACCCTCTTTCCCTTCCCCACTCTTATAACCTTCTACCTCCGCCAAGGAAGTTACAAAAACCAAAAGTGGTAATAAACAAGTGACAAATATTATCACAACCTTTAACCCTATCTCCCCTTCTATCAATCTTTCATACTTCATTTAAACCGCTCTCATCTCTCTCCCCGTGCTCCAGAAGAATTACTCAATAGCAAAAAGTGAAACAACAAAACACACAAACAAAACAAAAAAAAAAAAAAAAAAACGTTCCCCCCCTCACCCCTCCCCTCCCACCCCCCCCTTGTATATCTACAATGACTCTTTATTGGCCTCCAGCCATAAGGCTACATCCCCCGGGGAGTCAAACAACTGTATTCCCCCCAGCGCCGCTATACGCAGCCGCGCTGGGTATAAGAGAGCGTACGAGACCCCATGGGACCGTAAGGTACGTTTAACCTCTAAAAATTCAGCCCTACGCCTCTGTAATTCTGGGGAGTAATCTGGAAAAAAGGAGATCTTCACACCGTTATGCATAACATTACCCAGATCCCTTGCCCCACGCATCAGTGCCACTTTGTCATTATAATTAAAAAATTTCAGGATAATTGGTCTGGGACGCCCCCCCGTAAGTGTGGGCTTAAAAGGGACTCGGTGAGCCCTTTCTATTGCAAAGAAAGCTGAGAATTTTTCTCTACCGAACTTTTCTATAAACCATGATTCTAGGAATCTTATCGGATCAGGCCCTTCACACCCCTCAGGCAGTCCCAGCATCCTTATGTTTTCTCTGCGTAGTCTATTTTCTATTTCATCCATTCTGGTAGATTGATTAACTAATTGTTTCCTCGTGCTATTAACTTCTTGCTGCACTGGGTACAAATCATCTTCCATTTGGCTTATCCTTATTTCTAGCTGTGTAGTTCTTTCTGCTGCTTTTTGCATGTCCTGTCTGAACATTGACAGCTCCTCCTTCATGCTCTTAAACTGTCCACATAGCTCTCCCAGTGATGTTTTGCATACGTTAACAGCTTGAAGAACCTCTCTTAAGGTTGGGTCCTCCTCAGTGGGGGGGGTTGCTCTCAACAGTGATTCCGTATCTCCATGGGTTACCCCTTGACGTTTACTTGCGCTCTTTGGGCCTGGTGCGCCCGTAACGTTTGATGCTGAGGGTTGACCCTGACTTTTTCTATCCACTGAGCCCCCTTGTTGCGGCTTCACTTGTGCAGGTTGACCCAGTGATATCGATTGCTCTCCCTTTATTGGAGACTGGCCTGATGTACGAGTGTACCGCTCTAGTTTTGCTGCAGCTGCTTGGGCTACCTGTGAGTTCTTTTCTTTTGAGGAGCGAGGGTGTTGTGTCCCCTCACTCTCCACTGGCACATGTTCCTCTCCTCGACGCCTTGACATCTTTTATTCAGGGTCACTACCAAGATCACTGCCAAAATAGAGGCTAAGATGGAGGCTTCAATCAGTGAGGCAGCACAGTTGCAGTGGTAAAATAAAAAAAAAGAAACAGTATTATCGTCCAGAGAGCCTCAGATAGGTAAGACAAACATTTCCTTGACACCTCAGAGGGAGCCGGGGCAAAAAAAAAAAAAAAAAAAAAAAAAAAAAGGGGGGGGGGGGCTCCAATGGAGGAGGGGAGGCAAGAAAGTCCCGTACGCTGGGTTAGCCGATTAGGTATAAGTCCGGCCAAAATCAGTACTCTTTCCTTCATAAAAATCGTGGCTCAATGCCGGTGTCAATGTAAACAGGATATACCGCACTTATACAATTTTAAGAAGAACAATGGAAAACAGAAAACAGTTCAAACATTCACACCAATCCTGTATTTTGTATTTCTCATATCGGATTGTCCATTATTAACCAACTTGGGGTACTTGGGGATGGTAGGATATCAATCCACCTAATATGCGAATTGGAGACTCCCTTGTTACACAGCTCTCATACATACATACGCAGATCTTCTTACCAGTGAGCAGCTGGGTCTGGGATGGAGGGGACAGGTATCCCTTTTTTGTTGCTATTAATTATCCTGATTCCTCTGCCACTGTCCAGCTCCCCCAGTCCCTCTACACATACCTCAGGGCTTTTGAGATCTCCTCCGCACCAAAGCCTTGCGCAGCTCCTTTCACCTCCCCCAGCGTATCCCCCAAGACAGTGCTCAGCCGTAACGCTACCCGTGCGTGTCACTCATATGGCGTGTCCTTCCGACTAGACCCGGCGGGACTCGGCAGCTTCCGGTAGTGTCACGGCTCCCCTCGGCGAGTTCCAGAGTCTCCGCTATCTCGTCACTTTACATGTGTCCCGCCGGTCACCGCTCATCCGATCAGCCGCTCCGTCTTCCCAGCCAGTATATACTGAGCATCGCAGACACAGGGAGAGAGCTTGTCAGCAACTCACTCACATCTCCGCACACACCCGCCGCACCTTGCACATCCGGCCACTCCCCCCTGCTTCAACTGCTGCCTTTTCAGTTGGTAGACTCGGCCTCCTTCCGTGAGTTTGTACAATGTGCGGTTCCTCAGTGGCAGGTCCCCAAACGCCACTTTTTCTCACGGAAGGCGATTCCGGCTCTCTACCGGCATGTGGAAGGCAATGTCCTTGCCTCGCTGGACAGGGCGGTCAGCGGTAAGGTGCATATTACCGCTGACTCATGGTCCAGCAGGCATGGACAGGGACGTTACCTGTCTTTCACGGCCCATTGGGTCACTCTTCTGGCAGCTGGGAAGGATGCAGGACAAGGTGCAGTAGTGTTGGAGGTTGTTCCGCCACCACGCCTCCAAAATGCTACTATTGGTTGTGACACACCTCTCTCCTCCACCCCCTCCTCTTCTTCTTCCTCCATGGCCTCTTCCAGTGCTCTGTCCTCAAAACCAGCGGTGCTCCGTAGGCGTTCCAGGGGCTACGCAAGTACGCAGGCAAAAAAAAACGATGCCATGCCGTGCTTGCGCTGGTTTGTTTGGGGGACAGGAGCCACACTGGGGCGGATGTTTTGTCAGCTCTGCAGGGGCAGGCCGAGAGGTGGTTGACGCCACGCCAGCTTAAGCCAGGAATGGTGGTTTGTGACAATGGCACCAACCTCCTCTCCGCCCTCCGACAGGGACAACTGACCCATGTGCCCTGTGTAGCTCACGTCCTTAACTTGGTGGTGCAGAGGTTCTTGGGCAGGTACCCCGGCTTACAGGATATCCTGAAGCAGGCCAGGAAAGTCTGTGTGCATTTCCGCCGATCATTTAATGCCTGTGCTCGGCTGGCTGAGCTCCAAAAGGAGTTGAACCTGCCCAAGAACCGCCTTATATGTGACATGCCCACCAGGTGGAACTCAACGTTGGCCATGCTGCAGCGGCTGCACACGCAGCAGAGGGCCATCAATGAGTAACTGTGCGACTACGGCACCAGGACAGGGTCAGGTGAGCTCGGTTTTTTCTCACCACGCCAGTGGGGCATGATCAGGGATGCATGCACTGTCCTGTCACCGTTTGAGGAGGCCACAAGGATGGTGAGCAGTGACAGTGCATGCATCAGTGACACTGTACCTCTTGTCCACCTCTTGGAGCATACACTGCGTGGAATAATGGACAGGGCACTTGAGGCAGAACAGAGGCAGGAAGAGGAGGACTTCCTTGCCTCTCAAGGCCCCCTTTATCCAGACAGTGTTCCTGCTGTGCCACCCATCACACAGGAAGAGGATGAGGGGGAGGAAGAGGAGGAGGAGGATGATTGTGTCAGCATGGAGGTGGAGGCTGGCACTCAGCATCAGCAGCAGCAGTCTTGTAGGGATGATTTACAGTCCCAAGAAACATGTGGACTTGTACGTGGCTGGGAGGAGGTAGCTGCGGATCATGTTGCCCTTAGTGACCCAGAGGACTCCGGACCGAATGCCTCAGCTAACCTACGCTGCATGGCCTCCCTGATCCTGCAGCCTGCGGAAGGATCCTTGTATTCTTCGGATCAAGGAGAGGGACCATTACTGGCTGGCCACTCTCCTTGATCCACGGTACAAGGGTAAGGTTGCCGACCTTATCTTGCCATCGCAGAGGGAGCAGAGGATGAGACATCTCCGGGAGGCCTTGCAGAAAGGTCTGTGCAACGCGTTCCCAGAGACTGGGAGGTTACAAACTCCTGGTCCTGGACAACGTGTTGCTGAGGCATCGGTCAGAAGGAGCGGTGGAGAAGGTGGCCGTCTGACTGATGCTTTCAGACAATTTTTTAGTCCGCAGCCCCAAGGTATGATCGGTTCCAGCAACCATCGCCAGCGTCTGATTTACATGGTGCAAGAATACCTAGGGGCAAGGTCAGACTTGGACACCTTTCCAACCGAAAATCCTCTGGCTTACTGGGTCTTGAGGATGGATCACTGGCCAGAGCTTGCACAGTATGCAATTGAGCTACTGGCCTGTCCTGCATCCAGCGTTCTTTCGGAACACACCTTCAGTGCTGCTGGTGGCTTTGTTACCGATCACAGGGTGCGCCTGTCCACCGAATCAGTTGATCAACTGACCTTCATCAAGATGAATCAGTCTTGGATCACCCACAGCTACCAAGCACCTGAAGCTGATGTAACCGAATAATTTTTTGGGAAATATCACATCCCTTCAAGACTGCCTATGCTGATGCTGAGTGACTGTCCTGTTATGTTGATTGTCTATCCTCTTCCTCCTCCGCTGATATGTTGGAAGAACATTTCTGGTTCTGGGTGATGCCATCAGCCCAATTTTTCTGCCCCTGTTTAACAGGGGCGTTTAAGTACAATTTTTGATGCAATGCTTTGCAGCAGGGCTAATTCCTGCAATAAAACTAGAGTATATGGGAGAGGTTGCAGTGTGGTGGCACCAGCACCAGTGCCTAAGGCCCAATTTTTCTGCCCCTGTTTAACAGGGGCGTTTAAGTACAATTTTTGATACAATGCTTTGCAGCAGGGCTAATTCCTGCAATAAAACTAGAGTATATGGGAGAGGTTGCAGTGTGGTGGCACCAGCACCAGTGCCTAAGGCCCAATTTTTCTGCCCCTGTTTAACAGGGGCGTTTAAGTACAATTTTTGATGCAATGCTTTGCAGCAGGGCTAATTCCTGGGCTGGGGACCTTTTGTCAAAGCTCCGGGCGAACGAAAAAGCAGTTTGTGAGTGGAAAAAGAGGGCCCTTGCCTACAGCGTGGCTCCTTAGCCTTCCTGGCCTGTGGGAGTAATGTGCTCTTACCACTGGTGGCATTTTTAATAATGTCATCCAAAGAGGCTCAAAAGAGCCGGTTGCCAAGGAAGGGAAGATCCGTCAGGGCTTTTTTGTATGCCTGGTCAGCAGACCAGCATTTTAGCCAAATCAGGCGCCTCAGCACCACAGCTGACACTGAAGCCCTGGATAACAGAGGGACAGTATCCAGGGCCGCGTCACAGACGTACTTAAGACCTTGCACTAGTTGTTCTGCTAGTTCCACGCAGACAGGAGAAGCCTGTTGCTCTCCTAATTCGTGGTGCAAAAGTTTTGCCCACTCAGTTAGTGTCTGCGACACAAGTGCGAATGCCAGTACTGGTCGCTTGGCCGACCCCACAGCCATAAACAAGGAACGAGCCACTGCCTCGGCCTTCCTGTCTATGGGATCCTTGAATGCAGGAGTCCCCTCAACCGGGATCGTGGTTACTTTATTTAACCTGGATACTGGGGGGTCCACGACTGGAGGAGCCAACAATTTTTTGAGAAGGCTCTCCTCAAAAGGGTAACGCACCGCCATGTATTTGGGGACCGAAAAGGTCCATTGCGGGCGACCCCATTCCTTGTAAATTAACTTGTCAAAATAAGTCAGATACCTTAAGTGAATGTGCTGGCTTGCGGTGTTAGGTATCTGGTGATGAGCCCGACTTGATGGAAGAAAACTTCTCTTACAGCTCTGGTTCAGGGACCACTGGAGTGGAGACAGTGGCCCTGTGAGCGCAGCGGGGTAGGAGTGTCTGACTGGAAGCAGCGGCTGGTAGCTTCTGGATGCTGGAACCGCAGAGAATATGGTAGACAGGCAGGCAGCGATCGGCAGGGAAGGCAGCGGCAGCAAGGACTGGGTGCAGCACACTTGGACAGCAGAAGAATGATCAGGTGGGCCGGGTCACAACGGATAAGCAGACAGGTAAGTACAGCAGGCAGAAGAGAAGTGCAAGCAGGCAGAGGTTCGGCAACGGAGGTACAGTCCAAAGCGAGGTCAAGCAGGCCGGGGTCAGAGCAGGAGAGGTCAGCGAGGTCAGACGGAAGCCGGGCCAGATATCACAACGGCAGGCAGATAGCAGGTAGTTCAGGTACAGAGCTGCAGACAAACAGCACCGAGTAGATGCAGCAGCCTCCTTTAAATAGGGCCACTGGCGCCAAACAGCGCTAACGCGCCACGTTCCATGCCGGAGAAACCCTGAAATTACCCCCCCCCCCCCACAAGGGGCAACCTCCGGGTGCCCACAAGGTGCCTCTTTTCCGGATGAGCGGAGAAAAATGGACCAGTCTGTTGGCATGCAAATTGCCATCGGGTTCCCACAAATTACTTTCTGGACCATACCCCTTCCACTTAACCAAAAACTGTCTCTGACCTTGTCTCCTTCTACAATCGAGGATAGCCTCCACTTCATACTCTTCGCTACCATCGATAAAAACGGGTTCAGGTGGTCTGGAACTTCTACCCGGAAAGGGATCGGGCACCGAGGGCTTCAGCAAGGACACATGAAATAACGGGTGGATTTTCATTGAATCAGGCAAGACCAACTCATACGACACCTCATTAATCCTTCTCTTTACAGGAAAGGGACCCAAAAATTTGGGCGCAAGTTTCTTAGAAGGACAGGCTAATTTAAGATTGTTCGTAGAAAGCCATACCTGATCTCTGACCTGCAGGTTCAATTCCCCTCTTCTCTTACGATCAAAGGTCTTCTTGCTGTCTGCTTGAGCTTTGGATACCGCCTCTTGTAACACCCGATTGTTATGACTGAGGAAGGTCACAGTGTCCTGGACTGCTGGAACTGGTGACTCTGGAAGAAAGTCAGGCAGAAAGGTTAAGTGAAACCCGTAATTAGCAAAAAACGGGGACTGTCCTGTGGCTGAGTGACTAGCGTTGTTGTAGGCAAACTCCGCAAGGGGCAGCAGAGATACCCAATCATCCTGGACAAAGGACGTGAAACATCTAATGTACTGCTCCAGGGTCTGGTTGGTACGCTCAGTCTGTCCATTGGTCTGGGGGTGGTAGGCAGATGACAGAGCCAGCTCGATCTTCAAACACTCACACAGGGCCCTCCAGAACCAGGAGGTGAATTGGACCCCCCTGTCAGACATGATGTTAGCAGGTACTCCATGCAGTCTGACTATCTCCTTTATGATGACACGGGCCATCTCTGGAGCCAATGGAGTCCCTTTCAAGGGCAAGAAATGGGCCATCTTAGTCAGTCTATCTTCAACCACAAAAATGGCCGTGCAACCTTCAGAGCAGGGAAGCTCGACAATAAAGTCCATCATGATCATCCTCCAAGGCCGATCAGGTGCAGGAAGAGGCTTCAGTAGTCCCCAGGCCCGATTCCTTGTTGCCTTGCTCCGGATGCACACAGGACAGGAGTCGACATACTTCTTGCAGAATTCCTTCAGGCTGGGCCACCAGAAGGTACGCTGTACCAATTCCAAGGTCTTACGGGGCCCAAAGTGTCCTGCTAATGGGTGATCATGAAGGACGGCTAGAACTCTAATCCGGATGCTTTCAGGCACAAAAACTTGGCTCTCCTTCCATAGAAGACCCCCTCTGGAAATCAGTGTGACCTCTGGTGGTGCAGGTGAATTAGTGGATGCCTCCCTGATCTGTGCCAGCAAGTCTGGTTGCAGAAGTAGAAAGATACTCGCAGGTAGTATAGTGTCCGGAGCAGCAAGGTCTTTGGGGCAATCGTACATAAGCGAGAGCGCGTCTGGTTTCACATTTTTAGATCAGGGACGGTAAGTAATCTGGAAACAGAAACATGAGAAAAACAGGGCCCAACAGGCCTGTTGGGGCTTCAGACGTTTGGCAGACCTCAGGTATTCGAGGGTCTTGTGGTCGGTGTAGATCAGCACTGGATGAACTGCACCTTCCAACAAGTACCTCCATTCCTCCAAAACAGATTTGATAGCAAATAATTCAGGGTCACCGACATCATAGTTCTTCTCGGCAGGGGAAAGTTTTCGGGAGAAGAACCCTATGGGATGCATCAAATCATTGCCGCCTTGCCTCTGGGACACAACTGCCACCACAGCTACTTCAGAAGCATCCACTTCAAGAATATATGGTACGGAAGGATCTGGGTGGCTGAGGATGGGGGCAGAGGTGAACAGTCTTTTGAGTCTCTCAAAGGCCCCCTGGGATTCCGACCCCCAGTGGAAGCGTACACACTGTTTAGTCAACTGGGTAATGGGAGCAATTATGGCGGAAAATCCCTTAATACATTTTCTGTAAAAATTTGCAAAGCCCACAAAACGTTGTACCCCCTTTTTATCCGTAGGTGCAGGCCAGTCCAGAACAGCGGAAACCTTCTGAGGATCCATCTTGATGCCAGTCGGGGAGATCTCAAGCCCGAGGAATTGGATGTTCCGTTGCTCAAAGCTACACTTCTCAGCCTTAGCATACAGTCCATGCTGACGGAGCCGGAGTAACACCCTGCCCACATGACCCCAATGATGTTCGAGGGACCCCAAAAAAATCAAAATGTCGTCCAGGTAAGACGATCACAAAAATGTCCAGGAAGTCTTTAAACACGTCATTAATGAGATGCTGGAAGGTGGCAGGAGCATTACAAAGGCCAAAGGGCATGACCAGGTATTCATAATGCCCGAAATGGGTCCTGAATGCTGTCTTCCACTCGTCCCCAGCCCGAATGCGAACCAGGTTATAAGCTCCCCTTAAGTCCAACTTAGAGAAAATCATGGCTGATCTTAGTTTCTGAAAGAGCTCCGGCATCAGAGGAAGAGGGTAACGGTTCTTGACCGTGATCTTGTTAATCTCACGATAGTCCACGCAAGGCCGGAGCGACTGGTCTTTCTTGGTCACAAAAAATATTCCAGCGCCTGCTGGGGAGGTGGAATGACGAATGAACCCCTTCTCCAAGTTTTCTGTAATATAAACCTTTAAAGCCTCCTGCTCCTTTTCAGACAGGGGAAAGATACGTCCAAACGGGATCTCAGCTCCTGGAAGAAGTTCGATGGGGCAGTCATAGGGGCGGTGAGGTGGAAGTGTGTCTGCTCCTCGCTTGCTGAAAACGTCTAAGAATTCATGGTATGGTTCAGGCACCAGCTGGCATAAGTCCTGATCAGAATCAAGGCAAAGAAGGGTAGAGGGCCCAACAGAGTTCACACGAAGACAGTGCTCTTGGCAGTAGCTGGACTGGAACTTGATCTCCCCTGTGGCCCAGTTGATGCAGGGATTATGGGCCTGAAGCCAGGGGATGCCCAGGATCACTGGAAATAGAGGTGAAGAAATCACATCAAGGGTTAGGAGCTCCTTGTGCTGGGAAGGGGTACAAACCATCAGGGGTAGCATCTCTTGGGTTACTTATCCCGACTTGATGCGGGACCCATCAGCCAAGAACACAGTCAGTGGGTTTTCTTCTGAAGGGGCAAGGCTTGCAGACTGGCAAAGGTGGCATCGACAAAAGAACTGCAAGCCCCAGAATCAACGATGGTGCTGGTAGAGACAGTCCTTCCCTGGAACTGCAACGAGAGAGGGAGAGCAAGGTGGGTTGTGCTGGCTGGCAAGGAAACAGGAACAGGAGACACAGAGGAAAGGCACTTAAGTGTCTTAACAGGGCAGTTGTTAACATAATGTCCGGACCCCCCACAGTAAAGACACAAGTTCAACTGGCAACGACGGGCACGTTCCTCTGGAGACAAGGTGGGACGCATCAATCCCAGCTGCATTGGCTCAGGAGTGTCAGGAGCAGGACTGGCAGGGTCCCTTTGCGGAGCAGGCTGAGGACAGAAGGCAGGAATAGGAACCCTTGCAGTCATCCAATTCGAGCGATGGGGCTGAGTTGAGCACTCAGCCCGCCGTTCCCATAGTCGACGGTCAATCTGTATGGCCAAGGCGATCAACTCCTCCAAAGAGTCCGGGTTACCGACACGGGCCAGTTCATCTTTCAGTCCCTCAGAGAGGCCCATGCGGAACTGATGTCTTAGAGCAGAGTCATTCCATTGGGTGTCTGCGCTCCAGAGCCAAAAGTCAGTAACATGGAGCGCAGACAGAGCGGATTCGGCTGTGGCAGTTCGCTGAGGATCTTCATAGAGCTGTGCCATAGCCTCAAAGAATGAAGAGAGGGAATGGGTAATAGCACTGTCACCCTCCAGGAGATGGTGAGCCCACGTGTGGGGTTCTCCCTGTAGCAGCGATATCACAAACTCCACCTTGGTAGCTTCAAGTGAAAAAGTCCTGGGTTGGAGGGCGAAGTATAGCTGACAGGCATTACGAAAGGCCCGGAACTTGGATCGGTCTCCCGAGAACCTTTCTGGAACAGGTACTCTCGGTTCAGGAGGGAGCATCACCACTGCAGGCTGGGTAGCAGGCTGAGTAGAAAGAGGAGGTGGAAGGACTGGTACCGGAAAGGTGCTGAACTCGCTCTTCCAGTCTGGTATATCCCTCTTGGAGCGACTTCACAGCCTGTGTAAGGGCCGCTAGGTGGGTGCAGATCTCCTTCATAGCAGAAGCTTCTCCCGCAGGCCCAGTCATGGCTGTTTGTACTGTTAGGTACCTGGTGATGAGCCCAATGATGGAAGAAGACTTCTCTTACAGCTCTGGTTCAGGTACCACTGGAGTGGAGACATTGGCCCCGTGAGCGCAGCGGGGTAGGAGTGTCTGACTGGAAGCCGGTAGCTTCTGGATGCTGGAACCGCAGAGAAGATGGTAGACAGGCAGGCAACGATCAGTAGGCAAGGCAGCGGCAGCAAGGACCGGGTGCAGCACACTTGGACAGCAGAAGAATGATCAGGTGGGCCGGGTCACAACGGATAAACAGAGAGGTAAGTACAGCAGGCAGAAGAGAAGTGCAGGCAGGCAGAGGTTCGGCAACGGAGGTACAGTCCAAAACTAGGTCAAGCAGGCCGGGGTCAGAGCAGGAGAGGTCAGCGAGGTCAGACGGAAGCCGGGTCAGATATCACAACGGCAGGCAGATAGCAGGTAGTTCAGGTACAGAGCTGCAGACAAACAGCACCGAGTAGATGCAGCAGCCTCCTTTAAATAGGGCCACTGGTGCCAAACAGCGCTAATGTGCGTGGCACGCGCGTCACACATGTGTGCATGCGCATCCGCCCGTTCCGGGTGGGAGAAACCCTGACAGCAGGACCCAAAAGGGACCGGTACATCAGCAGAGGGATATGCAGGCTCCTGAATCTTCAGGGTATCAGGCACAGCTGTGATAAGTGCTCCAACAAGCGCTTTGTTGCGAACGGACCCGGACGGGGACTCATCCTCACTGTCCGAACGGTCCTGGTCAGCCTCGTCTGACAAGACAAAGCAGGGGTCACCAGCCTCAGCAGGACCCGAGTCTGCATCAGAGCTCTCCCCAGAGGACGGGGGGCAGGGGCCGCTTTATTGCACCTTTTTTCCCACGCACCGCCTCCATCTTGGAAAGGAACGAATTGAGGACCGCCGTCAGGGTGTCCATGGGCACTGCACAGTCTGCAGCTTATCTAGTTGCAATTGCCTGGATTTCGAGAGAAGAAACACCAGTTTCTGAAGCCATGCTGACCCTACCCCGTCTGCCACCCGAAGAGGGCTTAAGACAGTGACAGTCCCACCCTCCTTATTGCCGCTGGCTGAGGAGCTCTTTCCCGCCGGACTCACCACCCTGAGGAGTTCTGCTCTATCCAGCAAGTAGTGCCCGTAGTACCTGTGGGCTCCCAGGTGCAGAGGAAACAAATGCTGTGTCAGTGGCAGCAGTTGCAAATAGCGCCAAAACAGCTCTGAAGTGTGCTCAGGCTTCAATAAAATGGCCGCCCAGCATCCAGTACAAAGACATAAAACACAGGGAAAATGGCTATGAGAGCACAGGAGCAGATGCTGCCGCTAGAGAATACTGAAAAACGTGTTCAGACTTCAAGAAAATGGCCGCCAGTGTCCTGAATAGGAGATCACTAGGAAAATAGCTGCTGAAGCCCAGGAGAGCATGCTGCCCTTGCCCACACCTAAAAAGGCAGCCGAAGCAGCTCCATGAGGTACAGGGAGAAAACAATGGCAGTGAACACAGCGCTGTACAGGACATCAGCAAAACCTCAAAGACACCTTCCAGGGGCATGAAGAACAGGACCCAGGACACCCCTAGCCAGCACAGCCCCCACCCCCCCCCAGATGAGAGCCCCTGCATAGACACACACACACCGCTCAGCAGCCACATGCAGCATTCCCCCCGGACGGGAGGAATAGGGACAGGGGAGAGAAGAGAGGGAGGTGAGGGACCCCCGAATCGACCTCCCAGGGAATGTCCAGCTGCACAGCCCTGCCGAAGCAGAGAGAGCTGTACTTAAAAGAGCTGGTAGACATTCCATCACAGACCCACTCACTGATCAGTACAGGGTGACCTGTAGCCCGGTCATATGTATGCCCCGGAGCCTAAAAGCTCACCAGCCACCTCTGGAGCTGAGGTTTCGTCGTGGCCTGCTATGCACGTAGCTGTGGCCTGCACATGCTCGATGGCCGGACTGGGGAGACTACAAGGAAAAGGGTATCCAGCCTGTCACCCAGCCAGCTGTTGATAGTAGATCACAGGATCATTCATCTTGCGCAAAAAGTCACGCTTCTGCATAAAAAAGCATGGACCGATGGGTCCGCAGGGTTCCAAGGTCCTTCTTCACTAGGCAAAATAAAACTGATGACTGACAGATAAGGTATCTCTGCGCCAGCCAATTAGATAAATAGAATGAAATATTGCTGCATGCACTAAGGAAAGTTAATCAAACCCAAAATTACAGAAATATTTGTGTGTGATAGTCCTTGCCAATGTAAAGGATGGAGAAAAAAGGCCAGAAAGAAAGAAAAGAGAGGGGGGAGAAGAGAGGGGGAGGGGAGAGAGAGGGGGAGGGGGGAGAATGGGGAAAAGGGGATGGGAGAAGGGGAAAGAGAGAGGAGTGAGTAAAGTAATCTAAAGTAGAGACAATAAAAGGTCAATGTGATATACACCTGTGAATGTACTTGTAGTAGTACTCTATTTATAATATACACTCCTTACGTTAAAAGAAAAATTAAATAAATGTGACATCTATCAGTGAATATTCCTACGGAGCTATAACAGGTATAAAAACACAATTTTAGGATTTTAAAAAATTCCCATACAGGTTACTGCTATATAACGTGCATAACATGTGAAAATCCAAAAGCTAATAAAAAAGTGCAAGTGCCAAGTATAAATAATGTCTGTGCAGTCACTGCAAATGTGTAAGTTTCACAATAAATGCAATCACACACAAATAAAACTGATGACTGCATGGCAGGGTGGAGGGTTGTTGCCCAAGGGACCGCCCCCTGGGCAGAACTAAGAGTTCTGAGTGTTGTATTATAACTAATGCCTAGTATCGCCTAGTAATAGGGCATAACAACCCAATGGCTAGGTGGAGCTGTATCGGTCAGTGAATATAAGAGAATATGGGCGCGGCCCCAGGAAAATGGCCGCGGAGCTCACGGCGGCCTCCCCACATGGCTCACAAAGCACAGACACCCACCATGGCCCAGAAAAAAGGGAAGAGGATGAGTGGACCCCCAACACCCAGCGCAGCCCCCTGCCAGGACCCAGAGCCACCCCGGAGGACCCCCAGACAGGTCAAGCACCGCACCCCCATGTGCCCAGTCAAACAGTGGCCCATAGCATGGGGAGGAGGGAAAGGACAGGGAGAGAAGAAAGGGATAGTGAGAGACCCCGCTAGTTGACCTCCCAGGGAATGCCCAGCTGCTCCATCCTGCCGAGACAGGTGGAACCATACTTACCCCTCCTGCAGGAACTGGTGGACACATTCCACAGGCAGACTCATCACCCGAGCAGTATGGGGTGGCTGCCGGCCACAGCACACTGTGACACAGACAGCAGTATCCTGGTCATATGTGTGCCCCGGAGCATATAGCTCACCGCCGCCCCTGGAATAGATGGGGCATGTCGTGGCCGACCCAGCACGTAGCTAGGGCCTGCTCACGCTCGATGGCCAGGCTGGGGAGACTACAAGGATCTATATTATCCAGCTTGTCACCCAGTCCGGCTGTTGATTGATCACAGGAATAGGGATGGCCGAACTGTTCGCCCGGCGGTCGGTTCGTGGCGAATTTTGCGTGTTCGCGATTCGCCCGATCGGTGGACTATTCACGCTGTTCGCCCGGCGGACATATGTGTTTACAGTGTGAAAGAACTTTGATACATCCATCATGGGGTACAGGACAGCCAATTGAGACATTTCAGCACATGGATAATTGGACATACCCCCTACCTTATAAATAGACCTGATCTGGCGGCCATTTTACATTCTGTCTTATGTCAGTGTAGGGACAGGACGCTGTGTGCAGCAGGGAGAGACTGTAGTGACACAAATCACTAGCTATTAGGTCCACAAAAGTCCCTTTAAGGACTGGTATAGGTGTAGTACAGTATATAGGGTTCAGTGTACTGCTGTGCTGGTGATTGCAGCTGTCTTTTGTCAGTGTAGGGACAGGACGTTGTGTGGAGCAGGGACAGTCAGTTTAATCACTAGCTATTACTACTAGGTCCACAAAGGTCCTTTTAAGGACTGGTATAGGTGTACAGTATATAGGGTGCTGGTGCACTGCTGCTGACTGCTGCCCTATTCTGCAGCAGTCTTTTATCAGTGTAGGGACTGTCTGCAAATCACTGTGCTGCAGATTACTGCTCTTTTCTGCAGCTGTCTTTTTATCAGTTTAGGGACTGAGGGACAGTCTGCAAATCACTAGCTATTAGGTCCACAAAGGTCATTTTAAGGACTGGTATAGGTGTACAATATAGAGGGTGTTGATACACTGCTGCCCTATTCTGCAGCAGTCTTTTATCAGTGTAGGGACTGAGGGACAGTCTGCAAATCACTAGCTACTAGGTCCACAAAGGTCCTTTTAAGGACTGATATAGGTGTACAATATATAGGGTGCTGGTGCACTGCTGTGCTGCAGATTACTGCTAGTTTCTGCAGCTGTCTTTTATCAGTGTGGGGAATGAGGGACAGTCTGCAAATCACTAGCTACTAGGTCCACAAAGGTCCTTTTAAGGACTGGTATAGGTGTACAATATATAGGGTGCTGGTGCACTGCTTCTGACTGCTGCCCTATTCTGCAGCAGTCTTTTATCAGTGTAGGGACTGAGGGACAGTCTGCAAATCCCTAGCTACTAGGTCCACAAAGGTCCTTTTAAGGACTGGTATAGGTGTACAATATATAGGGTGCCTATGCACTGCTGCTGACTGCTGCCCTATTCTGCAGCAGTCTTTTATCAGTGTAAGGACTGAGGGACAGTCTACAAATCACTAGCTACTAGGTCCACAAAGGTCCTTTTAAGGACTGGTATAGGTGTACTATTTGGTGTGCAGTATAAAGGTGTGTAATACACATATAAAATACTTGCACATATAGAAAGCATAGTATAGTACATTTCTACTATGCAGCTTTGTGACTGCTGAGCGGTTCTGCAGCGATATTACAAAGAGTGGCAAACGCAATAAAAAAAAAGTATAACTGGTGTGATAGACCAGTGGCCCCCAAAAATGACAGATTGAAGCGGGGTGTTATATACCTTCTTCCACATACATACTGCACTTCTCTAGAGACTTTTGTCACATGGTCATTTAAAAATGACAGGCAGAGGAAGAAGCAGGCCCTTCCGCAGGGGTGGTAGGGGTAGGGCAGGAGCAACAGGCTTGAGCCAAAGTGGCAAATTGCAGAAGGTGCATGCGATTACGTCAAAGGACGCACCAGACTTGGTTGAGTGGCTCACTCAGCCTTACTCTTCTGCACCCTCTTCTTCACTCTCTGCTATGTGCACCCCCAAAGACACTACCACCAACACCACCACCCCCATCCATATCAAGACATTTCCGATGCGTAGCCACTCTTGGCATTGGATCAGGAAGAGGAGGTAGCAACAACCATCACTCAGCAGTCTGACGACAGTACCCAGATCAGCCCAAGGAGGAGGTTGGTCCCCACTGTTGCTGCCTACTACGAGATCTCTAATTATAGTGGTGGAGAAGATGACGATGTGGACGCTCTGAGGAGTGATGAACCCCTGGACTACTGGGTGGGCAGGCTTGACCTCTGGCCAGAGCTTGCCCAATTTGCAATGGAACTGTTGGCTTGCCCCTCGTCCAGTGTCCTGTCCGAACGGACGTTCAGCACAGCAGGGGGATCGTGACCGATAAGCGCACTTGCCTAGCTCACGACAGTGTTGACTACCTAACATTCATAAAAATGAATGAGGCATGGATCTCGGAGGAATTCAACACATGTGACCAGTAGACCATGTATATCTCTATAAACGATTTATTTAATCGAGCACACGGACCTTTTTTCTACATTTGGCTCACTTCCTTGTACAAAAAAGCACACCGTACTATATGCCCGTACACTCCTGTTTGAAGAGGTTGAGCGGTGTCATATTTTTGGGGCACAGCAGCGAGTTGCTGGTATCAGTGCTCTCTATCTCTGTGCTGATGTCAGTGCTCTCTCTCTATCTTGGTGCTGGTGTGGTCTCAGTGCTCTCGATCTCGGTGCTGGTGTGGTCTCAGTGCTCCCTATCTCGGTGCTGGGGTCAGTGCTCTCTATCTCAGTGCTGGTGTCAGTGCTCTATATCACGGTGCTGGTGTCAGTGCTCTCTATCTCGGTGCTGGTGTCAGTGCTCTATATCACGGTGCTGGTGCTCTATATTACGGTGCTGGTGTCAGTGCTCTCTATCACGGTGCTGGTGTCAGTGCTCTCTATCTCGGTGCTGGTGTCAGTGCACTCTATCACGGTGCTGGTGTCAGTGCTCTATATCACTGTGCTGGTGTCAGTGCTCTATATCACGGTGCTGGTGTCAGTGCTCTCTCTCTATCTCGGTGCTGGTGTCAGTGCTCTATATCACTGTGCTGGTGTCAGTGCTCTATATCACGGTGCTGGTGTCAGTGCTCTCTCTCTATCTCGGTGCTGGTGTCAGTGCTCTCTATCACGGTGCTGGTGTCAGTGCTCTCTATCATGGTGCTGGTGATCATCTCCTGCATCCTCTTCATAGCCTACCCTGACCTTTCCTCTCCTCCACTGCCTTCATGCGCTCCTGAGTCCTGAATTGGCAAAATTTCACAGATAAAAAAAGAATGCTTGTCATTGTCGATCCCAGATTCACTTCATACATTTGTTATGTCAGTGGCCATGTGGTGGGACTATGTGTGCACAGCTAGTAAGTATTATGTGGCTGAAAATATGACCTGTGGGTTTTTAAGGTTCGCCTTTGCGGTTTGCGAACTTTTGGCCGCGTTTGTGGTTCGCGAAACATCCAGTCGGAGGTTTCCCCATCTCTACACAGGAATCAAAAATGCAGAAAAAAAAGAAATATAATCCCCAGGACCACTGCTCCCATCGGGAGCCAGGTCCTTCTCCTATACTAGGCAGAAAAAAAACTGAGCTTCTGGATGCAGTGTAAGGGGTTATAGCCAGTAGGACCGCCCCCCTGGGCGGTACTGTGCAAGTGTTGCTGTTTTTAACACTTTCTATCTAGCCTTCTCCTAAAGGGGCGATATAACCCTAAGGTCAAGAAGAGCTGCTGTGTCCGTCAATGAATGATAGAGAAGTCCCTCCTCCGCAAGACCATGGCTGGGGTATGTTTTCTCACATACCCCATTCATGGTCTTGCGGAGGAGGGATTTTTGCCTCAACAGTCTCCTTCGTTGAGCAAGTTTACCTTGCTCAAAGTGTTACTTGACCTGCTTTTTAATTAAAGAGATCACTTCTATCTGGTTAGCTGAACCCACATATGGAGCACATTGGGAGTATTATTTCCAGTTGGTGATGGACTGTTCACTATTGATATACCCAGCGCAGAAGAGTCATACACACTACAACTTTCGTCATAAATTCTTTATTCATTTTTCCCCTTTTTTGTTTACAATTATGTATATGGATTGTATTTATTCCAGTATGGCACATTGCACTTTATTATGAATATAGAGGTATTGGTTTATAGGAATACGTAAATAATATTCCACGTTTATTCTTCATATGAGTGCACCTCACACCTTATCCACTGTCATCTAAAGTAGATTCACCTACCTAGCTAGGGGAGCAGCAGTTAATTTATTTAAATTAATTTAGTTTTTTAGCGCAAGGTACTAATTTTACAATACATTTTTGTAAACTACGACCTGGTCTACATTCAACATGTTGGGGGCCCATTTTAAAGTGAACCCAGCAGCCTTAGCTACAATACATTTCAGTCGCTAGTGGGGATAGATCTAATCCTCGACTTAAACATTTCAGCATTACCCACCCTTGTTGTCCGGTGATTCTCTGGAAGCCCCTCTTTGACAATAAGTGGAACACCCAGATACTGCCCCCTTCCCCATGTGAACAAGTAAAGGCAAAAGAAAAGTTATTTTAAAAAATAAAACCCGTCGTGCCTGGGGTTTGCATGGGTGGGCTGGGCGCATCACTCCACACACACCTCCTACTCCAGGGGGGTGAGTGTGCTGGTGCATCGTGCCCTCGATTTTCAGCTGATGGCATTGGAGGTTGATCAAGAGGGGAAATATGTATTTTTGATGTGTAGAGTGTCACGTTTGCAATTCATTCTTGCTGCGGTTTATGTGCCCCCTCCGTTTAGTCCCCCGGTTCTCCGTGCCCTATTGACTTTTTTGCTAACTAACCCGGGGACCCCTATGGCGTTGGTGGGTGATCTTAATGGTGTCCTAGACCTTGGCCTGGATAGACACCCTCCCCCTCCGGGGGGTGGGGGTGTGCATTCCACGTCCTTGGCTAGATTCCTGGGGGAGGTGGGCTGGATGGACCCGTGGAGGCTCAGGAACCCTACCGAGCGGCAATTCTCATGCTTTTCCAAGACGCATTTTTCTTTGTCTAGGATTGACATGTGTTTGTGCTCGGATGCAGCGTTCCAACATGTGGAAAAAGTGCAGTATTTGACTAGAAGTATCTCTGATCATTCCCCCTTGCTAGTGCACATAACGGTCAACCCGGTTTCTACTTTGCAGAGGGCCCCATGGAAACTTAATGCTTTTTGGTTACATCTTCTTCCTCCCACTAACACTCTTGAAGCGGACATAGAAGCCTACTGGCAGAGACATGAGGCATTTGTAGACACGAACGCTGCCTGGGATGCTTTTAAAGCCTTCCTACGGGGGCTGTTCATAACTGAGGTCAATGCAATTAAACGTGCTACGTCTGCCCAGAGGGATCAAGCGGACCAGTTGGTTAGACGACTGGAGGCGGAATATATTGCTGGCTCGGGAGGGACCACCCGGGAGGCCTGGGTAGCTGCACAGGATGCTATTAATAGGATGGATGCCTCCAAGGCGACCCAAAAGAGATTTTTTAATAGGCTGGCTTTTTTTGAGGAGGGGGAGCAGACGGGCAAGCTGCTGGCGACGTTGGTGCACTCTCAACGGTCCTCCCCATCTATTGGGGCTGTGCGTGGCAGGTTGGGCAGGCTGGTTAACACTCCGGATTTGGTGATGAGCGAGTTGGTAGGTTTCTACTCGGAACTCTATGAGTCCAAGTCGACACGTAATGTGGCTGAAGTTCAGGAATTTCTACGGGGGATAGAGCTACCGAGTTTGGCGGATTCCCAGGTGGAGTTTCTTGAGGAGCCTATTACACTAGAGGAGATGTTGTTGGCTGCCAACTCGTTCCCTAACTCTAAAGCCCCGGGGGATGACGGCATCCCAATAGAGGTGTATAAACAGTTTGGGGAAGTACTACTGCCTCAACTGCTCCGTACCCTGAATTTGGCCAGGGAATCCCGCTGCCTTCCTGAGTCCATGAGAAGAGCCAGTATTGTGCTGCTTCTTAAGCCAGGGAAAGATCCGCTGGACCCCGGTTCGTATAGGCCGATATCGTTGCTACAGAATGATATCAAGATCCTTGCTAAAGTGCTGGCTCGGAGATTGAACACGGTGATCGCCTCCCTCATTCACCCGGACCAATCGGGCTTTATACCTGAGCGGTCCACGGCAATTAACCTTCGTCGTTTGTTTCTTAATGTGCAGTCCCGGGCTGATAATATGGGGGACAGGGCATTGCTGTCGCTCGACGCCCATAAGGCTTTCGATAGCATTGAATGGGGATATTTGTGGGCAACTCTCGAGCGGTTTGGGTTTGGGCCTGGCTTTTTATCCTGGGTACAGCTACTGTATAATTCCCCATCAGCGGTCATCAGAGAGGCGGGGAGGGTGTCAACTCCTTTTCCTTTATTTAGGGGAACCAGGCAGGGGTGCCCTCTGTCACCTCTGCTGTTTGCTCTTGCCATAGAGCCTATGGCTGTTCTGGTGAGAAGCAACCCCTTGATAACGGGTTTTAAATATGGGCAGTTACATTAAAAACTGATGCTATATGCAGATGACGCTATGTTGTTCCTAGGGGATACTTCTGGTTCTTTGGTTGAGGCTATGAGAGTGGTTCGGCACTTCGGGTCTTTTTCGGGTCTGGTGATTAATTGGACCAAATCACATCTTATGTTGCTAGATGCTCCCTCCCCTCGGGATCCTACGCGGTATGATATTCCAGTCGCTGATAAATTTAAATACTTGGGGATATGGGTCACCCCGCGACCTTGTGATTATTTATCACTGAACCTTTCCCCGTTGCTGAGCAGGATCAGAGATAAAGCGAAAGTGTGGGCTAAATTGAAGATGTCACTGGTGGGCAGGGTGAACCTTATTAAAATGATTTTTATGCCACAATTACTGTATATCTTACATAATACTCCCATGGTGATCCCGCTTAAATTATTTAGAATTATTAACTCCTTATTCAGATCATTTATCTGGCTTAACAAACCTCCTAGGATACGTTTGGAGCAGCTTCAGAAGCCGAAGGAGGCGGGGGGGCTGGCTCTGCCCAACCCATGGCTGTATTACATAGCGGCTCAATTGCAGTGGTGGCAGGTTTGGAGACTCTTTCATTCGCCAAGTCTAATAGACTCTTTCCAACGTTTGCCCTAATTCAAAAAATATGGAATAAAACACGTCAACTGCAGAATGTGGAGGGCTTTACGGAGTATAGCCCGATATGGCATAATCGGTACTATGGGGAGATGGTCGATTTGACTTGTGCTGAACGTTGGAGGCGCTGTGGAGTGACTCTTATGTCTCAAATTTTTTCTGGGGGATCACTGCTCTCTTTTGCAGAATTAAGGGAAGGATATGGCGTCCCTCAGGGTATGTACTTTTATTATTTGCAATTGAGCCACGCTGTCAAGGCTCAAGCTGGAAACAATCCCTGGAGGCAATCCCCTACCCCAATTTTTCGGTTTGTGACTGAAGTTACCAGCTTTAAAGGTTTTATATCCAGTTCTTATAATATGTTACTGAATGCATCTATGCCGGGTTTCCCCGCCAGGGTGATTGCCTCCTGGGAGAGGGATGTGGGAGTGTTTGAGGAGGACCAATGGGCGGAAGCCTTACAGGCAATACAAGGCTGCTCATTGAACACGGCACAGCGCTTATCGCAACTATATATTGTTATGAGGGTGCACCGAACACCAGCTAGACTGTATAGGATGGGGATTGGGGAGGATGACCTCTGCACCAGATGTGCCAGGGATAGGGGGGATCTCATACATCTACTTTGGCGTTGTCCCAAATTACATTTATATTGGTCGGGGGTCATTGCGACTCTTAACGGGGCCTTCCAGGTGCGGATTCCACAGGATCCGAAGGTGTGCCTTTTGGGTGTGCTGGACGATCCCTCGTTGGGGACGCCGGTTAGGGAGGCCCTGGGGAGAGCTCTTTTTCAGGCGCGCAAACTCATACTTCAACACTGGAGAGCGAGTGACCCTCCGAGGTTGAAGGAATGGATAACTCAGATGGGGAATGTATTGAGTATGGAAAAGTACATTTACCAACACCGAGGCCGGGCGGGACGCTTTGAGAGATTGTGGGGACCATGGCTTGATACTCCCGGGCTGTCGCCCCTGGAGCTGGTTATGGGACGGCTGCTTAGTTAAGATTTTGCCCTATATTTGTGGTATCATGATTGACTAATGGGATATTCACTACCTCCTGGGACATGTGACCATGCTATGTAATAGATGTCTTTCTGTGTGAGTTGTTTGACTATGTATTTCTTTTTGTGGTTTATGTGATGACCTGTGTATGTTTTTGTGTGTTAATAAAATCCGTTTTGATCAAAAAAAAAAAAAAAAAACCCACCCATCATCAACCAAATAATGCAGATCCAAGTCAGACACAATGAATGATGAACTCATTCCTAGTGGACAACAGGAGGAAGCATTCCCTCTAAATTTGTAGTAGGTTTGTATTTTTTGCGCTATAAACAAAAGAAGAGTGACAATTTTAAAAAAAAACACAATTTTTTTTGCTATAATAAATATCTCACTTTAAAAAAAAAAGATTTGCAATAAGCGTATATTGATTGGTTTGCGCAAAAGTTATAGCGCCTACAAAATAGGGGATAGATTTATGGCATTTTTATTATTATTTTTTTACTAGTAATGGCAGGGATCTGCAATTTTTATTATTTTTTTTATCATGACTGTGACATTGGGGCGGACATAGCTGACACTATTTTGGAACCATTCACATAGCAATCAGTGCTATAAAAATGCACTGATTACTGTATAAATGTCACTGGCAGGGAAGACGTTAACACATGGGGGCAATCAAGGGGTTAAATGTGTTACCTAAGGAGTGATTCTAACTGTGGGGGGAGGGGACTTCGTATGAACACACGGTGTCTCCCCTCTCCCCTGATAGGACGTTTCTCGGTGTTTACGCGCATAGATCCAGGGCTCTGCTCTGTAACGAACAATCGCCTGGACATCACAGCCGCCGGGCACACGCATCAGCTCCACGGTGACGCTGTGCATGCCCCCAATACTGCCAGGAAGCCGAGGACGTCATATGGGTGATACCATCTGCAGACTTCATATGTCTATGGGCAGGTAGGGAAGTGTTTTAAGGTAGGTTAAAATTCCTCTTACCTTAATCATGCAGTATAAGACACAGGCTGGATAGATGCTGGGATGCCCCCCCAAACAATGAAGCTAGGCCAAATGGCAGTTCGACATCTTAGAAATTGTTGTCTCCTACTGCGAAGTGCTGGAAACGCTGATGAAATGGGTAAATGGGATTAGGGGAAAAGCATTTTGGATGTGTACTGATGCCAAGTACTGCCATTATCCCAGAGAGGCCTGACCTTGAGGATTCCATGCAAAACTGTGTGAAGATTTTAGGTCCAGGATAGCACAAATATCCCTATTGGGTTTTGGCACCATGAACAACTTTGAATAGAAGCCTTTGAACCTGCCCTCCAGAGGGACCAGAGCCACTCCCTGGGACAGGTGATGGCTCAGGGCATTCTGCAGGAAAAATTTCAGTTGGTTTAAAGAAAATGTTGAGAGAGTTGAGCTTTGAATTCTATTTTGTGCCCCTTTAAAACCATTGATTGAACCCACAGGTCTAGAATTTCTGTAATCCAGAGAAAGGCAAACTATAACTGACGTCCCTCCCTCTCTTAGGAATAAGGGCATGTTTTGCTTTACATCTGTCAAGGTTCTTTGTGGTAAGCCCAAAGAAGCAATGAAACCTCTGTAGTGTATTAACCACTTCCGGGCCACTGCACGCCTATACACATCCTAAGTTTTAAGAGGAATATCGTTGTTATGGCAGCAGCTAGCTGCCATAACCCTGGTATCCTCTTTTTCGGCCGGCAGTCTGGTTTTCGATAATAGTGGTCTCTGCGGCGGATTCACCCCAAGATCAATCTTATCAGCGGCGGGAGACGCCCCCCCCCTCCCGCCACGCTCTACGATCGGATGTTGATCCATGCTGGGTATGGAGACGAGTAAGGGGAAGATGGCTACCACACGCCTCCATACCATTGCAGGGCGGAAGCGACGTCAAAACATCACTTCCGCCCATAGCTCTTAAAGTGACATTTTTTTAATTAACATAATCTTTCACAATATTAAAAAAAAAAAAAATAATTGGGCTAACTTTAATGTTGTCTTATTGTTTAATTAAAAAAAAAGTGTATTTTTTTCCAAAAAAAGGTGTGCTTGTAAGACCGCTGTGCAAATACGGTGTGACAGAAAGTATTGCAACGTTAGAAAAAAAAAGTATAATGTTTGGGGGTTCCAAGTAATTTTCTAGCAAAAAAATAAATAAAAATGGTTTAACTTGGCTTGGTTCTTAAGTGGTTAATGTGCTTCTACTAACCAAAATGCTGTACAAACTATTACAATTATAGATATACGATACAAGACTGACAGATATGCATACAACAACCATGCACAGACATGACCTATCTATACAATAGGAATGCTAAAAGTTACTACTCTCAGGTTATAGCTGCTTAACGCTCTCTGTAGGCACCAAGCTTCCAGGATTATTCTACAAGCGATTGCAAGAAATCAGGTGTTTCATCATCCTCAGGAGTAGCTTCTTTGGTCCTGTGAAGTTTCCTCTGGCACAGATCTTGCTTGTTGTTATCTCATTATGGAGCCCCCGTGTCGGTTTATCCTGTCCTTTTTTTGGACAGCTTGGGTAAACAATCCTAAATGGGTATAACCTATTTCTGCCTTAGTTTGCATGGATGAATATTTCCCAAATAAACTTCTAGATTACACTGTTGTATCATTATCATACATGCCATAGGTCATATACATCAAAAGGTCACGCTATTGTTGACCTCAGTTACAGAATTCCTTTAACACAATGGAAGCATCTAACTGCCAACTGACATTCACCCATCATACAATAGTAACGGTTTTTATTGTATTAGAGGCCAACTTGTGCAAAAGTTTCCCATAGCATTTGTTTGAGAAGTGTTCATTTAAACAATCCAAGAAACCAGATGTCTGCTTCTTAAACAGAAAAAAAAAAATCAGAAAAAACACATATATATCTCAAACGCAACAAAGGGCGTCTCTTTATTGTGAAGAGAGTTTTGGAGTGGACTCGGTTTTGTGTTCTAAGTCTTGCCTCCAAAAGGATGGACTGAGTTTTGGCTTTAAAACTGAACTTCACCCAAAAGGGAAGTTCTGCTTGTCTCCACAGTTTATCTGTTTTATTTTTTTTGGTGAGGGAATGGGTACCTGGTTTTGAGAGGTACCCGCTTTCACTTCCGGTGTGGTCGCTGTGGTAATCTGAGCACAAGTTCCCCAACCCCTCTCCCCTGAAAAGGGCCGTGGGACCATTCACAAAGCACAATTCATCTTGCATATGTGCAGTAGGAAGCCAACTGTGAAGTCGCAAACAGTCACAACCAGCTTCCCAAAGTAAACATGCAAATGCCCGGAGTCAAAGATCTGGCTTGGGTGAAGGCCTCACTGGATCCCTGGACAAGTAAGTGCCCTATTAAAAGTCAGCAGCTACATTATTTGTAGATTCAGATTTTTCAATTTTAACTTCTAGGTTGAATTGCTTTAAAGTGGTTGTAAATCCACTATGCATAAGTCAAATAACCCTGTTTGTTAATGTAAAGTGCTCCAGTGTCCGTTTTATAAAAAAAAAAAATGCAGCTACATACCTGTTTACTTGACCCGCCGCGAGTAACGCAAGTGCCAATATGCACTCGGTAAACAGGTATTGTCAGA
The DNA here is from genome assembly GCF_037356315.1 of Lithobates pipiens. Lineage (NCBI taxonomy): Eukaryota > Metazoa > Chordata > Amphibia > Anura > Ranidae > Lithobates > Lithobates pipiens. Next base: position 126,760,936 of record NW_027507718.1, on the reverse strand, counting down.
AACCATGAATCAGACTGAGACAGAAGTACAATTAAATCACACTTGTTTATTAATAAAAAATAAAAGGTAAATAGAAAAAGCGTAGTCAAGCATAGCCAAGAGTCCAGTAACCAGATCGGGTAGTCAGCCAGGCCAGAAGTCAGGGATCCGAGTAGAGCAACTGCAAGCAGGATAAGGAGCCAGGAGGGATGTCAGCAAGCCAGTCTTGAAACAAACAGCAGGAGATGTGAACAGGAATGTAACCTGTTCACAATGCAACTCGCACTTCTCCAGTATACAATAGAGATTGTTCTCACTAGTTTCTGAAGCACACGACAGACATCTGTGTGGTGGCTCTCCAGGGACTTGGAAAATATGAGGATATCATCGAGATAAACCACCACACAACTGCAACAATTCTCGGAGGACATCGTTAACTTCCTGGAAAACTGCCGGGGCGTTACAAAGGCCAAAGGCATTACCAGGTATTCATAATGGCCTGTTCTGGTATTTAACGCAGTTTTCCACTCGTCGACCTCCTTAATGTGCACGAGATTGTATGCCCCTCTCAAGTCAAGCTTCGTGAAAACCATTGCTCCCTTGAGGCGGTCAAATAACTCTAATCAATGGATTTGGATGGGCATTCTTAATCGTGACACGAGTGAGACCCCTATAATCTATACAAGGTCTCAGTTCACCGCTCTTTTTCACAAAGAAGAAACCAGCAGCAGGAAACGAGGATTTGCGGATGAAACCTCGAGAAAGTGCATCAACAACATACTCCTCCATGGCCTTATCCTCCAAGACCGACAAAAGGGTAAACCTGGCCATGAGGAGGTATGGCACCAGGTTGAAGGTCAATTGCGCAATCATAGGACCGGTGTGGAGGCAAACTACCGGCTTGACCTTTACCAAAGACATCACCAAAAACACGGTACTCCTCCGGCAGGGAGGGGAGTGAAGAAGGGCACAGGACCATGGATACCTTCAGGAAGAATGTCTCACTGCATTGTGGTGACCAGGAGAGAACCTCAGCATGGAGCCAATCAAAAGAGGGGGTGTGCCTCTGTAACCAAGGATAACCAATAACCAGCGCAAACCTGGGTGAGGAAATAACTTGGAATTGGATTATCTCATGGTGTAGAGCCCCTACGGCCATGGACAATGGAACCGTCTCATGAGTCCCCTGGGCAGGCTGTAAAGGTCTCCCATCAAGAGCCTCAATGGCAAGTGGAGTGTCACGCAGCTGCAGCGGAATCAAGTGCTGAGAAATAAATGCGGGATCAATGAACAGGTCTGCAGCCCCAGAGTCGATTAGAGCCTATATCTCGATGGACGACTCAGCCCAAGAAAGGGGGACCAAAACCAGGGGTTTATCCTTCTGGATAACTGGGGACAAAACAATGCCACCTAAGGTCTGTCCATGACAGGACCTCAAGGTTCGGGTGTTCCCTGGACAGGTAGGACAAGACATCAAAAAGTGACCTGCCTGGCCACAATCACTCCCTCCTCCTAAAGGCTCTCTCATCCGCAGAAAGATGCGTGAAGCCCAGGTGCATGGGTTCATCTTCACTGACCAACTCGATACCAGGAGGCATGGGAGGTGAGGGAGGCATGGGTGGGACTACAAAGTTCGGAGGCAAATGTACAGGAGGCTTCCGCAAGCGCTCCTTAAGAGAAAGTCTTTCTCCGAGTCTGGAGTCAATAAGGATGGCAAACGAGATCAAGCTCTCCAGCTCAGTAGGTATATCTCGGGCTGCTATCTCATCCTTGATGGAATCCAAGAGACCATGCTAAAAAGCAGCCACGAGGGGGCCTCATTGTTCCAAGCAACCTCTGCTACCAGAGTACGGAATTCAATGGCGTAGTCAGCAACAGTTTGAGTACTCGTACTCTGATGGACATGAGGCACTTGGCAGCAGAAGCAGAGCGTGCGGGGAAGTCAAAAACCCTTTTAAAAGGAGGTCACAAACTGAGGGTAACTCAAGACAACAGGTTTTTGTGTCTCCCATAGAGGGTTAGCCCAGGCCAAGGCTCTCTCAGAAAGCAAAGATATCACTAAACCTACTTTGCTTCTGTCCATGGGAAACGCCTGGGGCAGCATTTCGAAGTATATCTCAACCTGATTGAGAAACCCACTGTATTGAACTGGATCGCCTCCAAATCGCTGGGGAAGTGGAGCAGAACCAGACATACCTCTTATATAGGTAATACTCAAGGCGGGTGCCTGCACAGAGACTGGCGCAGCAGCAGGGATGCCCTGCAACTCAGGTTGTACCGGTACAGCCACTGTGGGGGATTCTAGGTGAGCCGTGCGATTCAGGAGCATTTGTAACACCAAGACAAACTAATCCAGGCAGTGATCTTGCTCATCCAATCTGGAAAAAATATTACCAACAAGTGGATTGACTGTATCTTCTGAATTCATGGCCTTTGCGTACTGTCAGAAACCATGAATCAGACTGAGACAGAAGTACAATTAAATCACACTTGTTAATTAATAAAAATAAAAAAGGTAAATAGAAAAAGCGTAGTCAAGCATAGCCAGAGTCCAGTAACCAGATCGGGTAGTCAGCCAGTCCAAAATTCAATAACAAGATCGGGTACTCAGCCAGGCCAGAAGTCAGGGATCCGAGTAGAGCAACTGCAAGCAGGATAAGGAGCCAGGAGGGATGTCAGCAAGCCAGTCTTGAAACAAAGAGCAGGAGATGGTTCCTTGTGATGTGACCAACACGAAGGCAGTGGTGAAGTGAGCTGGAAGGCTTTAAAGTAGGCAGGTCAGACAAGCATCATCGGGAATAGCTGGTAACTGTGGGGAGAGAAGAGAGCTGGCAATTAGCCGACAGCTGAGCGGCCAGCCCAGGGAAGGAAGTGCTAAGTCAGCCCTGACAGGTAAATAGCTGCATTATTTTTTATAAAACACAGACACTAGAGCACTTTACATTACACAGAGGATGGAGTGAAAAAATAAATGGTAATTTGGGCAGCAGGATGGGAGGGGGGTTGGGCACGGACCCAGAGCTGACAGACAGGGAGGAGGGGAGAGGATGGAGGAGAGGACAAGAAAGATGCGGATGACGGAGGCATGTAAACTGACCATGGTGTCAGGGCTCAGCAGCCATTATGAACCGTGGTCAGTTTACAGAGGGGAGAAACTGGATCAGCCAGGTGTGTCAGGTGATACGGGGATCAAATTTCACAGCACAGACACTGTGCTGTATAAAATGCTTTAAAGGGGGACAGGATCCTTTTTTAGGTTAACAAACACTTTAAAGATGGAGAGTGATAGCTTATTAGTCTCCTTTTTGAGGAGGTAAAGCCGCCAAAAGGAAGATGGTTTAGAAACCATCCATAGCGGAAGTCCTCCTTAGACATCTTTAATGAATTGGTAGTGCTTTGCTAAATAGATATCGTCATTCCAAAAGGACATTTGTGCTGGGCAACATTTGCAGTCATTTTTTAGCCATCAGATTTTGTGGATAAAAATGAGAGCTATTCTGGATTTCTACGTCACAAATTGTTCTAGGGCATCGACAAAGACCATCAAAGGAGTAAGGCAGAGGTCAGTGTCTACAAGTGCTTAGCTATGGTTTGGTCCTGGAGGACAGGATGCAGAGCTGGGCTTGCAAGGTTAAAGAACCTCACAAAGTAGCATCTCAAGTTTTCTGCCATTAGAATTGTTAAATGAAGGGACACCTTCTATAGTAAACTTGTACAGTAAAATGAGACCAAGACCACAGGATCTGCTACTGGTATAGACCACTTTTTTTCCCCACTTCCATAAAGATTCTCAGATGGGTGAAAATCTTTTTACCGTTAACCCAATCATCCCAAAATTATGCATTTTATATTTGCTCACAAATGGGGATTTTTTTTTTTTTTGTCTTAACAGATCTTAGTAGCCAAGGGGGCACGGCGAGACTTGCGCATATCTACACCGGCAAGCATATTTTGTTAAGTCATAACATTAGGCGGATGAGATGCTGACGGTGGGAAATCTTCTGCCACCTCCTTTAACACTGCTTCCCGTGTCCTCTTCATCCCCCTCAGTCCGCATCCTCTAGAGGGATAGTCGTTTCACACTCTTAGCTGCCCAAGAAAGTCTGACATAATTGCATATAATAGGCTTTGGTCAAATAGGCCACATGTTGCATGAGAGAGCTAGAACCGGATGCAGTGACCAGTGTTAAAATAGTAATGTAAGTGAGTAAGTGAGGCTACAGTATTAGTCCAGTACATGGTAAACTTGTCTTACCTGTTCATGTTACTGGTCCCAAATCAGAGTCTGGGCTTTAACAATCAGTGTGCTTACATCAGGAAGGTGATTAAAGTGATTGTAAAGTCTTGTGTTTTTTTTTCTATAAAAGTCACAAACATGTTATACTTGCCTGACCTGTACAGTGGTTTGACACAGAGCAGCCTGGATCCACCTCTTCACCTCTCCTGGCCCCTCCCTCCAGTTGAGTGTCCCCACAGCAAGCAGCTTACTATGGGGCACCAGAGCCGAGTCACAGCTCCCTGTGTCCATTCAGACAGAGCCCCTGTTGAGCCCCACCCCCTTTCCTGATTGGCTGACTTATATTGACAGCAGTGGAGCCAATGGCATCACTGCGGTGTCTGAGCCAAATTAGGAGTAGAGTCCCGGAGGCTAAGATACTCCTAGACATCGCTGGAGAGAGAGATTGGGGCTCAGGTAAGTGTTAGGGGGGCTGCTGCACAAAGTTTTTTTTTTATATCTTAACGCATAAAGATAAATTGCTTGTAAAGTCAGAAGGTTTTTTAAGTGCCTGGGTTTCATAGGGATAGCCACAGCATACTGCCGCAAACTACACACATTGGACTAAGTGCCAAAATGAGCACTCAAAGAGGAACAAGTGCCAAAAGAAACAGGATAGGCTGTCCCCACAGGATGGGGGCCAGGTTTGGCTCCCAATATTGCACCGCCTGTTTTGTTCATTAAAGATTTGATTGAAGAATATAAAGTACAATTATAAAGAAGCAAAAAACTGAGGTTGCATAAAGTGGGGTAGGGTATGCCCAGAGGGGGTGTGTCAAGCAAAGCTTTGCCAGTGTCTAATCACTTGAAGGTACCCGCCTACAACCCAGGGTATATGAATATCCAGCCTATGTTCTGTACTATACACTTAAGATATCTTTGTCAAGATTGTTTCCATGAAGTTTCAGTTCATCCTTATTACTAAATTATTTTAAGACCCCTTTCACACTGGGGCACTTTGCAGGTGCTACAGCGCTAAAAATTGTGACTGCAAAGTGCCCTGAAAGAGCAACTGCTGTCTCTCCAATGTGAAAGCCCTGAGGGCTTTCACACTGGAGCGATGCACTGGCAGGACGGTAAAAAAAAAAAAAAGTCCTGCTAGCAGCATCTTGGGAGCGGTGTATACACCGCTCCTTCACGACTCCTGCCCATTGAAATTAATGGGGCAGCATGGCTATACCGCCGACATAGTACTGCTGTAGCAGCACTTTGAGGTGGTTTTAACCCTTTTGCAGCTGGTTTTGAACCCTTTCTTGGCCGCTAGCGGAGAGTAAAAGCACAGCAAAATTGACGGTAAAGTGCCGCTAAAAATAGCGGTGCTTTACCGCCAAAGCACCCATCGCCCATGTGTGAAAGGGGCCTTATGTATGCGAAGGAGAGAGTGCACTATAAAATGATCTGCGAGGGTGACAAATAGATATTTAGGAGTTTACATGCTTTTTCTCACAACTGTTCCTTCTATTCCAATTATATCTGCTGCATATAAAGCTGTGATAAATTAACTGTATATTCTTCACCTCAGAAAAATGCAGAGAACACAAAAAGTCAGACTCACACTGTGCTGAATCTATTTTTATTTAGACATTCCTTCTTTGGCAATATTCCCTTACACCCAATTTTGGCATTAGCAGAATGTTTATACATACAAAATTAAAAGTAGAAACACACACAAAAAGAACAACAGCTTTGCAAAAGCAAAAAAACCAAAAACTTTTTTGCCTATCAATTGCAAACTGAAGTTCATTAGTTCAATCAACAAAAATTTTATTTGTCACCTTGCATTCACTGTCTTTGGTGCCAAAGGGCCAAGTCAAGTTGTTAAAAGTAGAACTCTAGTCAAAAATGAGATGAAATAAAACCTGTTTCTGCTGCAATAATCGACCTTCAATTCATAAACTACCCCACAGTATTTTTTTCTGTTATTAGGCATCCTGAGTCTGAAGACAAGCATCATTCAACTCCCATCCTCTGAGCCCAGGTCATACTGGATCCACTCCCAGCCTGTGTCTAGACTGTGGAAGGAGAAGTAGAACAATGGTCTCGCTCACTGCTATCTTCCTATCAACAAATGTTGTTACCACATTTACTGGATTTCTCTTGTACGCCAACCCTGCATTGGGCTGAAACAGGATCAAAATTCAGCTACTTACACTGCCTGCATTTAAAAAAAAAAAAAAAAAAAAAAAAGATAAATTTAACAATGTATTAAGAATAACAGAGCTGCATTTGTATCTTTTATATCTGCCTAGAGCTCAGTTTTAAGAACTGAAGTGATTGAGTTTATAGAATATCCATATAAGATATGAGTTAACAAGGGAACTATAAAATAAAAAAAATAGCACAATGGTCATTAACCACTTCCCTACCCGCCCACTGTCATATGACATTCGCAGATGGGATCTCTCTGTCCTCGGGTTCCCGGCGGTATAGGGGGCGCGTGCCCCCCCGCCACGTCAGAGGAGAAAAATGCGCATCTGGCGGCCGCGATGTCTTCCGGGCACTCGCGATTGCTCGTTACAGAGCAGGAACGTGGATCTGTGTGTATAAACACACAGATCCACATCCCGTCAAGGGAGAGGAGACAGATTGTGTTCCTAGTATATAGGAACACCGATCGGTCTCCTCCCCTACAGTTAGAATCACTCCCTAGGTAACACATTTAACCCCTTGGTTGCCCCCTAGTGTTAACTCCTTCCCTGCCAGAGAGATATTAATACAGTAAATCAGTGTATATTTATAGCACTGATCTCTGTATAAAACGTCAATGGTCCCAAAATAGTGTCAAAAATGTCCAATATGTCCACCGCAATGGCACAGCCATGATAAAAATCACAGATCACTGCCATTACTAGTAAAAAAAAAATTAAAAAAATAAAAAAAAAATTCCATAAATCTATCCCCTATTTTGTAGGCACTATAACTTTTGCGCAAACCAAGCAATATACACCCATCGTGTGTTTTTTTTTTTTACCAAAAATATGTAGAAGAATACATAATTGGCATAAACTGAGGGAAAAAAAACGTTTGCTTTTTTTTTAAAATCTGGGATATTTATTATAGCAAAAAGTAAAAAATGTTTTTTTTCAAAAACTTCTTGTTTATAGCACAAAAATAAAAAAACAGAGGTGATCAAACGCCAAAAGAAATCTGTATTTGTGGGGAAAAAATTATCAAAATTTCATACGAGTACAGTGTCGCATGACTGCGCAATTGTCATTCAAAATGTTACAGCTCTAAAAACCAAAAATTGGCCTAGGCAGGAAGGGGATGAAAATGCCCTGTATTGAAGTGGTTAATGCAGCATTTGCTGTTAGCAGTACTTGTATGAACTATTTAATCACAGTGGGGATGGTAGACTTTACAATTTCTAGAAAAAACTTTTTTACCTATGAATCCATAATAAAATGAAACGCATTATACTTTTTAAACTTTTGACAAAAAACCTGATCACCACCCAGATATAGTCAAACTCACATAGATTTGTATTGGGTGATCAAAGTAAAATTTAGAGACAAAAAATGTGCATGTACTGTGCCTTAAAAAGGATCCCACAGACATAGGGGTGTTCTAATATAAGAGATTGCATGGTGACATACAAATGCTACAAAAATGTATGTTTTCTGACCCCTGCTACAGTGTTAGTGAGGGTTCTTCACAGGCGAAGCTAGGGTGTACAGGATACTAATGTCAATGGGCGCTTTTAGAGTACATTCAAATAAGTGCCTCTGTTGCGTTCACTAAACCTTTAGATTTCACAAGATATAAAAATTGCAAGTGAATTGCTGAAAGATAAAGGCTTGCCTTTGTTCTGATCGCGTCATGCTCGTTCCAACAGTAGCCCCTCATGATCAGGCACTCTGGGCAAAACGGACACAGCAAATGTACAGATAAAAGAAGAAGTTCACATACTAGTTTAGTCAGAATTCATGGAACTTGGACTTTATAGGCACAACAGTAAACAATATAGAAAAATATAATCTCTTTAAAAAGATAAAATAGAACAATACAGTTTAAAATTCACGCTAATGGCGTAGCCTATAAATAACATAATTCAGCTCTACCATCAACCCAACACGCTACATAGAAATGAGAATACAATCTATAATACAATCGATCCAAGAGTGCTAGTTAAGATGTAGAGTTGTGTCGTTGCTTGCTCTTGATGTTATGTGACAATCACTTCTTTGGGAGCTTTAGGCAACTATTATGCGTGAAAAGAAAAAGGAAGGCATAATATATAATATAAAAATGAGTTACACATAGAAAAACAAACAAAAAAATAATAATTCTGGACTGTCTAACCCCCGGGAAGGGTCACAGAGTCAGCACCCAAAGTACAACAAGTAAACCAACAACTATGGGGGTGTATGTAACATAATACTAATAAGGTAATATTATGTGGTCAAAAACCAACTCCTGGGGTGGCGTTGCTACTAACCAAAAATACAGAAGAAACCCACACCCTCAACAAGGGGGGCAAGTGGGAGCAATACACTGTATGTATATAATATAAATTTATATCAAAGTTAAAACTTACTGTACAATCAAAATGTAGACAATACGGCAAAAAAACATAGGCAGGGCGGCTGCTTGGGGATCAAAGAAACCCCTCAAGGTGTATATATGATGGTCTACAGATGTAAAAAATATTCATAATCATAAGTGAATAAATATATATAATAGCTATTAAAGTAACCGAAGTGATCTGTGAAAGCCAAGCAGAATGGGACTTGCCTAGCTAAACAGTCTGTAGCATTTGTACAGGAAACATATCAGAAATCACAGCACATCCGCATAGTAACCAAGGGAACCCATCCCACAGCCTTCACATAACGATAGTAATGGCAGGCAAGAAAGCAGGGTGCTAACAAAGTAATTTCCCATCACTAATAAAAGACTGGGTTGTCTACAGAAAGATAGATAAAAATATTAACACAAAGGCTGGTATGTAGCCAACACAAGCAGCCATGGAAGGTTCAAAGATAGTATAATAATATACCTGAGAGGGGTTCCCCTGTCAGGTATATTATACTATCTTTGAACCTCCCATGGCTGCTTGCTCTCTCCATCTATCTCTTTCTCTAGATAACCCAGTTTTTCATTAGTGATTGGAATATACATTACACCTTTCTTCACTTGTGATTATCAATCTTTTTTTAGATCTGTATACTATCATATATAAACCTTAAGGGGTTTCTTTGATCCCCAAGCAGCTGCTCTGCCTATGTTTTTAGCCGTATCGTCGACATTTTGAACGTACAGCAAGTTTACCTTTGATATAAATTTATATTGTATACATACCCTTGTTGAGGGTGTGGGTTTCTTCTGTATTTTTGGTTAGTGGCAACACCACACCAATGGCTGGTTTTTGACCACATATACATATATATTATGTTACCTTATTAGTACTATGTTAGATACGCCCCCATAGTTGTTGGTTTGCTTGTTCCACTGTGTTTGGGTGCTGACTCTGCAACCCTCTCGGGGGTTAGACAATCTTTTATTTTGTGTCTTTTTTTAAATATGTTTTTCTATGTTTAATTTTTGTATTATATAGTTATGTCTTATGTTGTTTGTTTAGTTGCCTAAAGCTCACAAAGAAGCACTTGTCACGTAACATGTAGAGCAAGAGACGACACAACTCCACATCTTAACCAGCACTCTTGGATCAATTGTATTATAGAAATTATTTTTGTTTCTATGTAGTGCGTTAGGTTGATGGGATAGCTGTATTATATTACATTATTTATAGGCTACTCCATTAGCGTGAATTTTAAACTGTATAGTTTTAATTTTTATTTTTTATTAGAGATGTTATATTTTTCTACATTGTGTACTGTTGTGCCTATAAACTCCAAATTCCATGTTCTTTTGTATATTTCCAATTAATTGGGACACGGAACATTATCTCTAGTATCCACAGTACCACTCTGTGGTGATCCACAATTCTGATACTAGTTTAGTCGTTTGCCTAGTAGCTGGGGATAGATTAAGTCACCTAGAACATGTGGTTCTTTGTGCATGTCTGCTCTAGTTTCTTTTGATCCAGGTGGGGTTCATTTATTAAAAACCAAACAAGAAAATGGAACTAAAAATGACAAGCCTTAAACCAGTAAGATAATCAATAAAGGAATACAGACAAAAGATTTACAAGTGGTTCAAAAAAACATTGCTATGTTAAAGCATACATCTTTGTAAAATAAATAAATGCATGTTTTTGCAGGTAACAAAATGTGCAATTATTTTTTATAAGGAGCCTGTAAAGCATTGCACCTGTGATCAGCGCAGATCATGGGTGTAATCTCAGGTTCCTGCAAACTGTCAGTGTAGCTGTCTGCCCATACAGGCAGGAAGTTACTGAATGACAGGAAGCATTAATGAACTACAAGAGCGCTCTTCAGTGCCCTGGTAGTCCACTGAGAACTACAAGCCGTTAGCTGCAAAGGCTGACTGTAGTAGTTGTTCACCCATTCACAGAACTCTGTGAATGAATGATGAGGCCAAGTGGGTAGAGCCTCTTATGGCTGCTCTTTAAGAAATTGTGAGAGTGGGTGCAGGGAGAAGATCCCTAGCCTGCTGTCACAACAGGGACTCAGGGGGGATCTGGGCTGCTGCATCACTAGCATGTTACATCCTGAATGTGGGTGTAACATGTCAGGAAAGGTGAACTTATCCTTTAAGCCCATTTATATGATGCATTTGAAAGTAATCTTTATTATGCAATATTTCACTCACAGCTTAACATCTTAGAATTCTGTTTGAAATGAAGCAAAGGTATTCTTCGCTTTATAACTAGTACTCTTTTTAAGCCAACCATTGAGTTGGCTACTGTGCCTAACAGAACATAAGGCATTAAAGAAGGCTTAGAAAATCCTGTTAATAGGTCATTCTGATCAAAAGAATAAAAGTGAAAAGAAAAAAACTCTTTTATACCATGTCATTAGGAGAAATGCAACAATAACAAGGGTCATCACATCCCAGTAACTGAGAATTACCTTCACCAAATAAAATATTCACAGGAAAAAAGCATTTTAGCCCATGACCGGTAAATAATCAATTTTTCTTAAAAGTCAAATGGAAGAAAAAAAAAATAACACATTTATGATAAAATGTGCACTTGAATTTACATTTGAATAGCCCAAACATTTATCATTTAAGCAACTGAGCTACAAAAAAATAAAATAAAAAAACAATAATAAAAAGACGTTAACATGACTTAATGGAGAGCAGTGGAGTAAAGAACATAAATTAGAATTTTTTAAATGTTACTAATGTGATCTTGTGAAGTCCTACTTTCAAAATACAAGGTAATGACCAAGTTTCTGTTACACAACAGAATCCAACAAGCTGCCGTTTATATGGCAAACAGAAAAAATAAATCATCACAGCAGCTTTCTTCTATGACATTAAAAGTATATATTCTGGAGGTAGAGATCACAGTCTATGCTATATACCATAAACAAGTGAATCATATAGTATCTTCATTGGAACGGTTAGTGATATGAGTGTGTTCTTGAACACCATGTGGAGCAGCTAGATACCCAATTAGTGCTTTCATTATTATTGATATCAGTCCATGAATTAGGGAGGCTGGCTTCCTGAATAGTTCTAAGACCAGAGAGTACTCCGTGATCCATAGGTTTTAAGAATAAAATAGCCTCTGGAAATTGCAAATTCTTTTCACAATGAGTTCTGGAAGTGCCTTTGTCATCTACAGCTGAAAAGGGGACAGTTTAAAGTACAGAGAACTGCCCCTAATGTAGTGTAAAAGATGCTACAAGAGATAGTAGCAACTACTGCAGGTTATTCTGACTGGCCGAGTATGGCCAATTGAAACTGCTTCCTGAAAGGAGCATGTCCCTAATAAGTGTCTCTATTGGTGTTTTTCCCACTAGCCTCATGAAAAATAGTTGGGAAATAAGGGATGCAGGCACAGCTCTGAGGGCAGGTAGACGCAATAGGAGGCGACCAAAACGTTGAGGCTGAGAGGGATACTGAGCTCGCACATATTCCGTAAGAGCCACTTGAGCTTTTTCTTGTAAACTCTCCACATGAGCTGGGTCAGTGAGGCCACAGGCATCTGAAATGAAAAATTGTTTACAGGTGTAAAATTCTTTCAACATGTTAGAAAATTATCCAAGAGACTTAAGCTAAAACAAGCAGAAATGCAGAATGAATGAAAAGTGAAAAAAAAAGAAAAGAAAATGAAACAGGGAAAAAAAAAAAAAATGTCACGAAACATTAAAAACACATTCAAATCTACAAAAAACATACCTGAAGTAAAAAGGGCAATTGCTTTCAGGCAGGCATACTCTGCTGAGTCCACTTGAAGTCTGTTAAGCTTCTCTACTTGGTCCTGGAAGACCCTTATCTGGTCCATAAAGGAGACCACCCTGTCTGCAGACATTGGAGAAGCATGGAAACCAGCAGCAGCCAACAGGGGGGCCATGTGTAGCGGGAGGGCTGACTGTGCTGCATTTAACACAAACAGTTCACTCCAGCTCAGCCGCAAGAGAGAGACCTGGTCTGCCATAGCAAGCTCTGGAAAATAAGGGATGCTCCTGGACCATTCCACAGTGCTAAAAAGAAGCCTTGCAGCCAATTCACAGATGTTGTCGATGCCCATAACACTGCCCTGCTGAGTATACTGTGATCCATAACGTGATGTTGGGTAAGGTTCCGCCCGAAGGAGCTGAGAAATGAGTTCAGAAACAGGCTGTCCATTAAAATATTCGCCACCCCCTGGAGCAGTAGTAGGGCTTGCACTGGAATGAGCAGGAGGAATGCGCCCCCTCTGGACCGCTAAATGTAAAGAATAAAATAAATATAGGATTAAAAAGGTGCACTAAAATAAATCATAGATGCACACAACATGTAATACACAGTAATGCAGTCACCAATTTGAGTTACTGGCATAAGGAACAATAATTTTAAATGTAGATGAAATCAATGAACTAAAATTAAACACCAAGGCGTGTATGTATAAACTATTTGCAACGCAGTTCACTCATTGAAAGTGCATGTGCATTGTTCTGTGTGATTGGGGCAAAAAATAAAATAAAAATGTTTTTGGGCTCTTGGGCTAGATCAGGGGTAGGCAACCTTAAAGGAGGTGGAGATCTACCTGGACAACCTGGGAGAAGTCAAAGATCAGAGGGCACAGTGTCACCTCCTCACACTGGATTTAAAACATCTAAATACCATGCTACGGCTTCACAAATCATATTGTAATCATGGGTTTAAAATCAGATGGTGAGGAGGTCACATATCGCCTGCCTCCCCACCTGTCAAAAACACTCAGATCGCTTTTCAGGGGAGCAGTAGTGCCTACTGCACTTGTAAATGAGCCGTTGGGGCAGGGGTGATAAAAACATGTCTTAACTATGGGGTTTAGTCACCCCCCCAGACTGCAAATTTAAATTAACCCTTATTGTTTTGAGCCCCCTAGAAGGCTGCTTTCACACTAATGTGCTGCGGTCTACCTGCACCTTTCCTGCACTTTTCCATAGAAATCTATTATATCCTGCAGGTGTTGCGTGCTTTGAAAAAGTGCACCAAACCTGCAGGATATAATAGAAGTCTATGACTAAACACATCAATCCTGCAGTAAAGCTGCAGGTACACTGCACTGCACCTGCGCTGTGGGTAAACCACAGCACATCAGTGTGAAAGCAGCTGTATACTATTATGCCCAGTGTATTGCTTCACACTGACCTGTAGATCTCTTCTTTTCTGCTGCTGGTATCGCTCTGGAGACAGCTAGCTGGGATAAGAGGTGGAGTGCAGTTGGCATCACTCCACATGGTTCAGGAGCCAGCACTACAGAGGAGGCATTGGCTTGTGAGTCTCTTGCTCCCTACTACAGCTCCAACTTTACATGTAGTCCCTCTGCTGTGCGCCCTAATGTTCTGGAATGGTGGGTCAGCAAGACCAGACTGCGATCTCAGTTACTGACCCCCAGGCAAGACAAATTAATTGGAACGGGAAAATACAGCATTTGACCACTAGATGGCAATATGAAGCATAAGAACTTTCTATTTTAACACTTCACCAAATCTATCAAAGCTGTAAAAAAAACAAAAAAAAAACAAACAAACCAAACACAACAAACACAACAAACACAACAAACACAACAAAACAAACAAAACAAACACACACACAATTTTAAAGTGGAGCTCCACCTTAAAAAAAAAAAAAAAAAAATTATATATATATATATATATTTATATATTTATATATTTATATATTTATATTAAAAGCCAGCAGCTACAACTACTGCAGCTGCTGACTGCCGACACAAAGGGGGGGGGGGGGGGGGCGGACCTCTGCGGATATTCTGTGGCCATCTATGCCCAGAAGTGCAGATAGCGGAAGTTCCACTTTAGGGTGGAGCTCTGCTTTAACCAAAAAAAATTATACTTACACAATTTTCTCCTTTCTCCCTCAGCCTCTACCAATGCTAGATTACACTGCATTTTTTACCGTTTGCATTTTTCTCTGTGGTTATTAATTTGAATAGCACTGAAAATAATTTTGTAGGGGGGCGTTAACAATTATGTACCACAATTGTCGAATAAGCCCATAGGTATAATTCATTAATCACTGCATGATGTAGTGCCATTTATTTTAAAATAGCACAATAAAAGATCTTTATGGGGCAACCCATTCAGAATGCATGCTGTGATGCATGTTAACGTATAAGGTAATGTACCGCAACACAGCAAATCATTGTGAATGAAACACGAAAGCACGTTGCTTTTATTTCTAACATTTAGTTTCACACATTTTTCAAAGCCTTCACTTACAGCGAAAACGAATATACTATTTTACAAGAGATCTCTCCTGAAGGAGTTAGAGCTCAATATAACATGTGTTTTGCTCACTGGGCCAAAGCACCAGATGAGGAAAACTGGCATTAACAATAGTATTTATTGTGCTACAGCAGCTGCAGAAGAGCCATTGGTAACACTAACTATGCATGCCTTTCAGTTATAATACAGTAATAAATTTAAAAAAAATTATATAAATGAAACCTAGAGATTGCCTATAAGCAACAGGTGTTCGCTTACGCTGTTTAAGAGAAAAAGAATGCAGGTATTATGTAAAGTGGTTTTCTGGCATTAAGGTAAAAATGTTTAGGTAGTAGAATTGCCCCTCACTCCCCTTATACTTACCCTCAGTCCTCACCTGACCCGGCACTGTGCTCGATTGTAGTCTTCTCTCCTCTCTCCCTCTTCACACAGGGACAGACCAGCAGCAGCGGGTGCAATTGGCTCCTGCTGCCGTCAGTGAAATCCAATGGAGGAGGAAGCATGGGGGCAGGGCTGAGCCACACTGTGTAAATAGTCGCATGCAGTGCAGGTCGGGATTGAGCCCATACAAGTGCCCCTATAGCAAAAGGTTTGCTATGGGGAGCACTCGCAGAAGTAGAAAAGGAGCCAGGAGTGCCGGCGAGGGACCAGAGAAGAGGGGGTTTAGGGCTGCTCGGTGCAATGGGATGAGTATAAGCTAGTTTATTGAAAAAAAAAAAAAAACGAAAAAACCCCTCCAAAAACATAACTTTGCAATCACTTCAACTTTGTAACAACAAAATAAATAAAAAAGGAAGAGGGCTTAACCTATGATTACAGCCATCTTTTGTCAACATCTATGGATTGCTTCAGGGGGAAAGAATTATAAAAATTTACATATTTGTTCACATCTACAAATTAAAGGACATGTTTCCTCAGTCCCAGCTGCAGCCTTTACTACCTCTAATCTACTATACACACACCAGTGACCTTCTACCTCCTTTTCTCTGGGCGAGCAGCATTGAGGTCTTCAATTCCTTCTTCTCAGATATACAGTAAACATGCTGAATGCAGGCTCATTGCTTAGTCTGTATATAAGACGATATCTCCATCCACAATGCACTGCTTGTGGGCAGCCTCTGAACAAAGTATTGTTGTTCTCATTATAAACGTATGCAAACTGTACTGAATTCTTAGATTCCATCTATGCACAGTTTAGTGACACTGACCTCTCCCCTTCTTGCTGTACACACAGAAGCTATGCTGATGTGCACCCCTCCTCTACAACATATACGAGCTGACCCCTTCTTCCTTTTCTTCTGTGCAGACAAAAGCAGAGCTGATCTATGGACCTTACATGCACAGTTAACCATCTCATCCTTTTCTCTGCAGGGACGCTACCAATCTGCCTCACTTCTCTGTCCACTACATACAAATCTTTCTTGTTCAGTAAGAATATAAAATGGATAAACCTCCCTAGATTAGATACATTTAGCCACCCTTTCTTTAAAATGGCCACATAAAAATGTTTACAGCCAAGTAAAATGCTACTGTGGTTATACCACACACATTAGGGCTATCTAGGTTTAAACCTTGTATAACAAATGGCATATATAATGCTAACCTACATGCTGCTTGAATATTTTGTAACGGCTGTAGTGCTGGGTTGCTACACAACATGCAAATATATGACTCCTTTCTCAGCTCTAGGTACAGTGAAAAAAATACAGCTGGTCTTGAGGTCAAAAGCACATGCTGTTTTCTTTTTTCAGAAGGTACTGATTGCCTTTATGTTATTTACAGTTACTCAAGTATACCAAGATTGCATTTTCACCCCCATCAGTTAGTCTGTTCCCCATATTTTATGGTCATTAAAGTCAGTGGATCTCCCCCACCCCCCTAGCTCTGTACTTGGTTCGCTCCATGTTTGCTGAGCCCTGGCTGGAATGTGCTGAACTGAGGAAGTGGCGGCAGAAAGAGGGAGGTGAGGGGGAAAGAAAGAGCTTTTATTTACTTTCTGATGCCTGAATGGGCGCTTAGGATTCACTCAAGCAAGCAAAGGGCACGGAGCTTAAAGCTCATCAAAAGATGAGTGGAATGAAGGGAAAGAGAGAATAGGAGAGAGACAATAAGAAAATGGAAGAGAGAGGGAAGATAAGAAGCCCTGAACAGAGAAAAGGTTCAGAGATTGAGGGAAAGACCAACAAGAAAAAGAATGAAAAAAAAAAATGAAAAAAAGAAAAGAAAAGGAAGATCTTCTGTTACAAAAACAAAGTTGCAAAGCTGCTTTCAAATATCAATGGCATCACAACTGATGTGACACAAAAAAAAGAAAGATGCACAAGGTAGAGGTAGCGACAACACAGCTGTACTGTAATTTATTCAATATGGATTAAAAAACACATTCTATAGCTATATCTGTTTACAAAATATTCCCAGCTGTCAACCAGATTATCACAGAATGTTTATATTTTCTATTATTACTTCTACAGGTGCTTTACACATATTGTGGATTCACATCAGTGCCTGCCCTCAAGGAGCTTACAATCAAGAGGTGCCCAACTCACATTCATACATACACATACTAGGGCGGATCTAGACCCCCTTTCACACAGGCATTTTTCAGGCGCTAAAAGGCTTAAAATAGCGCCTGAAAACGCCCCCCCCCCCCCCCCGCCACCCCAATGTGTGCTTTCATACTGGGGCGCTGCACTGGCAGAACATTAAAATAAAACTCCTGCAAAAAGCATCTTTTGGGCGATGAATACATGACTCCTAAACCACCCCTGTCCATGTGTCAGCAGTGGCACTACATGGGAGCATTTAACCCTTTTTTTTCCGGCTGCTAGCAGGAGTTAAGAGCACCCAGCTAGCGGGCGAATAGCGGCGCTTTACCGCTAGCGCTGCCCAGCGTGAAAGGGCACTTAGAGAGGAGACAATTAACCTACCAGCATATGTTTAAAGTGTGAGAGGAAACTGGAGTACCTGGAGGAAACTCACATAGGCACAGGAAGAACATATGAACATTAAAATCCCAACCTGCCTGGAGATTGCATGTTCTCCCTGTGCCTGCGTGGTTTTCTCCAAGTGATTTCTTCCCACACTCCAAAGACATACTGGTAGGTTAAATTGGCTCCTGTCAAAATTTGCCCCAGTATATGTATGTATGAACAAGCGTTAGATTGTAAGCTCCTTGAGGGCAGGGACTGATGTGAATGTACAATGTATACGTAAAGCACTGCATAAATTGACAACACTCTACAAGTACCTGTAATAAAATAATAAAGACAGGTAGTGCCATGGCTGGGATTCCAGCTGATGACTAATGCTGCCAAGCAGAACTGCTAACCCACTTAGCTAAAGTACTGCCCTTTGTTTCCGTGGTGAAAAAAAAAACTAAAAAAAAAACTCCATTATTTGTTTTCCTAGTACAAAAAACTTGTACATTATGTATTTCTACAGTCATTCAACACCCGATTCAATCTGTTCCCTGCTATATGTTACTCAATTCTAGCGATGTCTGTAACTCCGTTCTCTCTAATGTTCATTTTTGGATTAAAGTGTATATTGAGGGGTAAAGGCTACGTTCACCTTTTGGAACATGTTACACCCATATTTAGGGTGGAATATGTAACATGTTCTAGCACCTGCCGCCAATTTCCCGAATCCTCCTCTGTGCGAAAGCGGGCAGGGGGATCTTCTCCTTAGACCTGCCCCCCATGGCGGCATCATTCATTGTTTCCTGTGAATTAATGAACTACAGCTACCGTCTCCCACTGCAGCTGACAGCTTGCAGTTTTGAATGAACTGCAAAGGCGCCAATGAGCGCTTTTGTAGTTCATTCACAAGCCCTGCAGCTTTTTAACAGACAGGCTATATGAAGGTATAGGAAGAAAGCTGCAGGGC
Organism: Lithobates pipiens; assembly: GCF_037356315.1. NCBI lineage: Eukaryota > Metazoa > Chordata > Amphibia > Anura > Ranidae > Lithobates > Lithobates pipiens. The sequence continues at coordinate 126,741,985 of NW_027507718.1, read as the reverse complement.
TTGTCCGCTGAAGTCTAACATCGCACCCCTAATCCTCTGATCACGGGTCCAATGCTTTTCAGGGTCCTGCACATTTTTGTTCCCCTGCAAAAATGTATTTATTATTTTTTCTTGAAAAGGTGGAACAAAAAAAAAAAGGGGGGGGCGGGGGGAGGGGAGATCCCTCTAACCTATGCCTAGTTTTTAACTTGACCCGAACAAAGGTAAGATTTGCTGCGGTTTGACAGGTAAGCCGTGTCGCAACCTATTGTCGGCAATGGAACTGTTCAAATCGATACGACTAACTTAGCGGTGCCGCACCAATTTGAGAAAAAAAAATAAAATAAGTTCCTGGTCAATTTTTTGCAATATCAGGTTCAACTTGAATAGGTATCAGTCGCATAGATGTCAGCCAAGTTGCATTTTAACCCTGTAATCATTGTACCCAAGTCTAACTTAAACCTTAAAGAGGGAGGGGAGGCGTGGCCAGATGTGATCGCGGGAGCACGCATCTCTCAGAGACTCCGAGCATTCTGTCAAAATCCGCAACATAGGAGCAATTAACAAAAATCTTCATTCTCATCGCCTGGGGGAATGTGCCAGGATCACAGAAATGCGTTCTGCGGCATCCAGGAAGCAGCAGAAGGCAGACAAAGGACAGTGCCAGACTCGTTCCACAAAGGAAGTGGAGAGTAACCCCGCCCCGCACTATCTTGTCTTCACAGGGCTCTGAAAAGCATGCCAAGCCGACTGCAGCAAGGATGGCGACGGAGAGGGCAGCTGTGGAGCTGAGAGCAACTGCGGAACAAGCGGAGGATCAACTGGTGGCTGTGGATACGGATGCAATAACCAGACCGATCCTAGAGGCCATAAATGCCAGTAAGTCCGAACTTATGGGGAGGATTGATAAACCTTTCTTCCGAATGTACGCTAATCAAACATGACCTGGATAAAATTCAGGGGTGGCTTAACACGGTAGCATTCAGGGTCTCTGATGTTGAGGATATTTCTCACACCCGGGGGGCAATTATAACTGAATTAAGAGACATGGTGCTTTCCCTTCAAAAAATTCACCCCCACATATGTTGTGGAGAGAGTTTATAGGGTTCCCACTGGCCGCAGACCACCAGGTGCTTTCCCCTAGACCCTTCCTGGTCCGGTTCTTAAATTACAGAGACCGCGACATGATCCTAGCCCAATCCAGAAAACTGCCGTTGCTTAAATATGAAAATGTCAGGGTAATGTTTTTCCCAGACTTCTCGGCAGCTATGCAGCAGCAACGCCGTTCATTCAATGATGTCCGCAAGCGTCTAAGGGACAAGGAGATTCAATACAGTAAGCTGTACCCGAGCAGACTCAGGATCCAATTCAAGGGCAGTGTCAAATTCTTTGATGACCCTGGGGAGGCGAATGATTGGATTGACAAGGAACTCTCCTGAAATCACCTCAGCCTAAGTGGCTAACATCCCTGGATTTACAGTTGCACTGGTTGTGCCTTGTTCTAGTACTTTAGTTATGATTGTCTGACTTTGTATGATTGTAATGCTGGATGGAAAAATGACTGCAAGTTTAATCTTAAACAGGCATGAGGGAAGGAGCCCACGAACACCATCAATTCATATGGACCTGATCCACTCTGGTAGGAGGAAACGGTGGGGATGGAAAGGTGGATGGACGAGTGCTGGTTCCTGAGAGGCCCCTCCTCAGAAATGACCATACTGGAAGTGCATAATCCGGCTGAAATGAGACCTCCTTCCTCCCTTTATCTTTAATGTGAGATCTGCGAGGGGCCATCAGTAACCTAAGCTGCATGCCCACTGTTACACAATTCTTCATGCTAGAGTTAAAGAGGGTCCTTGTGCTAAGAATTGGCATCACGCCTAGTTGGACACTGCAAAAGGTTTTTTATTTTATTACATTTTTCAAATTTTTTTCATTGTTCCTATTAGTTATCCTGCAGCTCCTTTGTTTCTACAAGCTGGAGCACTGGGAGTAAGTGCAGATTCACAGTGCTGACAAACTTTTAGATTGCTACGGCCGGAACTCACCGAATGTTTTTCTTTTCTTTGTTTTTTGGGATGAAGCTGCATACCGGAACAGTTTTTGTGTTTGGTTGGGGACTTGTTTCTGGTATAATAGTGGGGGGGGGGGTAGGGGGTAGTTTTAACTGTCATGGTTCAAGTGCGTGTAAAAGCTGGCTGGTATTTGTTTCCTGTAAAGACACTGAAGGTTGATAACCCTGTTGGGTGAAAAAAGGAGGTCCCCTGACGTTCCATAGACTCGGTCCTCCGGACCATAAAGATCATGGCGGATAAAGTTAATATAGTGTCCTGGAACGTCAGAGTTCTCAATAATAAATTTAAAAAGGGCCTCGATTTTTTTAATGCCTGAAGCATTATAAGCCCCATCTAATTTTTATGCAGGAAACCCATTTAGAGGGACACAGAGTTCTGGCCTTGCGCAGACAGCGAATACAGAGAGCAGTTCACGCTACGTACGCCACGTTTGAGAGGAGTCTCCATTCTTATAAGTAGATCGGTTCCGTGTACCATCCACCAGGTAATATTGGACCCAGGAGGAAGATATGTGGCGGTGGTGCTAGACATTTTTCACAGTTGTATTTTGATCATAAATGTATACATGCCTCCTCCCTTCCAGGTACAAATTCTTTATGACATGTTGACTCGGCTGGATCAATTTGTACACCTACACCTGGTTGTGTTGGGCGATTTCAACGCCATTCTGGACTGGGCGTTGGATTCCTCCAACCCAGGCAGGGCAAGCTCTGCTGATTTGCGGGGGTGGGCCTTGGTAGCTGGCGTGGTGGAGTTTTGGAGATGGAAGTATCCATCAAATCAATGCTTCTCTCACATATCGACAGCTCATGGTTCATCAGCCAGAATAGACCTGGCGCTTGGCAATAACCTTATGATGCCTTATGTAACATGTATTGAATATCTGCCAGGGGGTCTGTCTGATCACAATGCGTTCTCTCTCTCTCACTCTGACCTTCCGGTCTGGGGGGGGGGGGGGGGGTGGCACCTATCTCCTGGTTGGCTGCAGCACAAGCAGGTTGCTGCCCAGCTGGAGGGGGCCATCCAGAGGTATTGGACATCTAATGTTGACACAGCAGAGCCCCCAGTGGTCTGGGATGCCTTCAAGGCAGTTGCCAGCATTTCCGCCATCAAGATGGTTTGTGTCAATGAGAATGAGGAATTCACTAGTATACAAAAGGAGGAGAGGGAATGTGCATGCAGAGTCCCCTTCGGAGGCTTCGTATGGGTCTCTCCTGGAGGCGAGGCGGCACCTGTTGCTGCAGGTCAAAGGGATGACAAAAATGGAAGTGTCTCAGAGGTGACACATGGTCTTTGCTGAGGGGGACAAGAACGGGAAGCTCCTGGCGGATCACCCTCTGACGGCTCACATCCCAGTTATAAAAGACAAAGGTGGGGCACTGGTTGGTGATGCGACACGTATCATGCAGGAGTTTGTGGATTTCTTCTCGACATTGTATTCTCCCATCCCGCCATGTGATGGGGCGGAGTTGGACAATTTCCTTCAGAGTTTGGCCATACTCCAGTTGTCTGAAGAGGATAGTGCCATGTTAGATGCCAACATTACGGTCAAGGAAATCCAGGCTGCGATGTTTGCCTTCCCACCTAATAAAGGCCCCGGGCAGGACGGCTTCCCGGCAGACTTTTACAAAGCAAAATGTTGAAACATTAGCAGTTGGGTTTAATTGGCTATTAAAGCACTGCCTGGAACGCTCCACTCTACCAGACTATGATGGAAGCATGCATGATTCTCTTGCTAAAACCAGGGAAAGACCCGGCTGAATATGCATCCTACCGTACTATAGCCCTCCTGAATATCTACCTTAAAATCCTAACCAAATTTAGCAACCAGACTAGCTAAGGTTATTCAGACGATAGTCAACATCGACCAGACTGGGTTCATGCCAGGTAAAAATCGACAGATACTAATCTCAGGAGACTATTCACGCACCTACAGCTACCTACTATAGCATCTGAGTCTAAAGGGGTGGTATCCATAGACATTGAAAAGGCATATGATTGGCTATTTATGGGGAAGGTCTTGGAGGCTATAGGATTTGGACCATACTTTTGGAAGTGGATCTCAATGCTATACAAGAACCCCAGGGTGGCAATACGGATGGGGAAGGTGGTGTCACCTTTCTTTGCGGTGGGGAGGGGTACTAGGCAGGGCTTCCCGCTTGCCCCTTTTACTCTTCGCCCTATTTATGGAACCCCTGGCTATTGCGTTGCGGTCCTCCGGGAGGGTTCAGGACATTAGCGTAGATACAATTCATGAAACCTTGGCATTATACGCCGATGACATGATCCTGTTTCTCGAGGACCTTGGGAACTCGCTGACGGTTGTCCTGGAAATTCTGAATGATTTTGCCAGGTTTTCAGGGTTAAAAGTGAATTGAAACAAGTCCTCAATTCTTGCCTTAAACGACAGGGCAAAAAACGGAGTAGACCCCAACTTACCATTGCAATGGGTATCGTCCATTACATATCCGGGGGTGAAGGTCACAGTAAATATAAAAGATTACACGTCCTTAAAATTTGCTCCCATTGTTGACTTTGCTTAAACAAAAAGGTACAAGCGTAGACTAGGCTTCCACTGTCCCCGATAGGCAGGATTAGTCTACTCAAAATTAAGGTCCTCCCGGTGATACTCTATTTTTTAAGACATGCACCAATATGGGTTCCAAAATCTTATTTCAAACAATTGGATGGAATAGTGGGCTCGTTCTTGTGGGCTCCCAAGACACCTAGAATCAGGCTTAAGGTATTACAGGAACCGGGAGACGGGGGGGGGGAGGGGGGTCTAGCGCTCCCGTATTGACACAAGTATTATTTGGCAGGCCAAATGGTATTTGCCCGGAGACGGCTGATCATGGATGAAGGAGATGCTGCCATGGTGTTGGAGGCAGCTCATATGAAAGTTTGCGCCTGCCACTTTTTAGAGGCCTTAAATCTGAATTACCAGTAACAATCACTATGAAGGCCACGATTAAAGCATGGGAAACAGCGGTTCAGTTAGCATCTCCTAGCTTTCGGGGCTTTTCCCCCCCTCGACCCCGCTGTGGATGAACACTAAGCTGCAGCACTTCTATAACTTACCTGAACCCATGATCTGGGCAGTAAAGGGAGTTAAGACACTAGGAGATGTAACTTGATATGGTGACCTTCTGTCATTCCCCCAGATGAAGGAGAGGCATGGTTTTGGAAATACATACCTATTCCGTTACCTACAACTTAGGCATGCGTATCAGTCAAAATCTAGAGACTACAGGGTGGAATCGTTTCCATCAACTCTCGAATCTATGCTAATCGGCAGAGATTTTGGATAAACCTCCCTCTAGATCATATAAGGAGTTTTTTAAAACCACACCTAAGGCAGTGGAGAGATGCAGAAGCAGGTGGGAGGAAGAAGTCCCAGAATTGCAGGGGGAGGACTGGGACGAGGTCTGGAATTAACCCTTCAGGCACTTGGTGTCAGCCAGAGACAGGCTGATACAATTCAAATTCCTCCATAGAAGCTATTGCACTCCGGCCAGGTTGACAAATATTTTTGGAACGGTATTGGCGGAGTGCTGGAGATGCGCATTTTCCCCAGCCAATGCTTATCACATATTCTGGTATTGCCCCCACATCAGACGATATTGGGAGGAGGTCCTATCTTGTGTGTCAGACCTTCTTGCAATCCCCATCCCTATAACTATGAGGGTGTGCTTGCTGGGACTGGTGGAGGAGGTGGTTCAGACCAGGGCCTTGAGAACACTGCTCACAATACTGTTATTCTACGCAAAAAAGGCTATATTCCTTAAGTGGAAAGAGTCTCGGGCACCTGACACTGCTTTCTGGAAGACCTTGGTGAAGAACATGCTGCCCTTCTATAAATCCACATACCTACATACATAAGGCTAGAGGGTGCGCTAAGAAATTTGAAAAGATATGGCAGGCCTGGTACAATTCAGACAACACAGTGGGATTAGAAAGACATGCGTGATATTTGTTTAGATATGTCCAGGAGTATTACTAATCAGAGTGGAACTCTCTCAGGTGGGTGGAAAATGTTTTTTGATGCCTAGCACAGCGGTGGGCTGAATTAATATGATTACCTGGAGAGAAACCAGCAGCTAAGATCCTCATTCTCATATAGGGAAACCGAACCATGACGGGGGGAGGGGGAATAGGTTGTAGTTAGTTGAAATGTTAGCCAGAGATGGTTATAGAGGAATTGTATTTTTGTGGGCCCTGCGAGGCCGTAATGTCGGGTGTTGGCAGCCCGGTTGTTGTATATGTGAAAAATAGAATAAAAAGAAATATAAAAATAAATTTAAAAAAAACCTTAAAAAGGGACTACAGCCATTGTAAATGATAATAAAAGATAGCAGCTAAAAATACTGTAGCTGCTGGCCTTAGACACTCACCAGGGATCCAGTGCTGTCTTTACCCAGGCTGGTTTATCACCAGTCTTCGGGTCCCCAGCACTGCAATCAATGGCAGGGTGTCCATAAGGGCGCACAGGCATCACCCCCTCTCTCCAGTCACCTCCTCTATCACAAAAATGAATGAATGAATGAATCTATCCATGGCTGCCGCTGCCACCCCCCTGTTCAGGCGTCAGCCCCTTTTCCTAAACACTGAACCGTCTCTCTGCCAATCAGGTGCTTGAGTCTGCTACCAGTCACCCGACTGGATGAAATGACAGGTGCTGTGATTGGATGCCTATCAGGCGGCCAATCATAGGAGAGGACGGGAGAAGAAGACATCAAGGATATCACTCTGCCGTCACCCGCTGCCCCACCGAGACAGGGTAAGTGCCAGTCAGACGGCGGGGGGGCACAGTGGCGTCTTACACCACCCCTTTGCCACACTGACAGAAATTAAGTATGGGCCCCTTGTGCCTGCTGGGACTGACAGAGTCTCCACCATGTGCACACTTCCGTTGGGTAAAGAAATAGTATAAGGAAGCTCAAATTGTAAAAACAAGACTATGATATGTTCTGTTATTAGCAGCTATTTTAGCCAAAAAGAAGTTTATGATCACTTTAATCCAATTCCTCAATGATTACACTTAACTTTTTCAAAAGTCTCAATGCAAAAATGCACTGATCCTCAGTTTTCCTTATGCTACCTACCTAGCAAACCAAGAAATAGTTTATCTACTCTATAAAAATATAATCTGCAATTATAGAATATTTGCAAACGCACAAATGCAGGTAATGCATTTTCAATGGTACTCTTGATGCGGAGCATTTATAGAAAAATAATTCTGTGTGTCAAGGGGCAGATTAGAAATTTTAAACATGGCTAAACGCATGTAAATGCAGCCAAACCCAGTGACATCTAAAAACACTGAAAAAAAGTGATCCTGGAGACAAAAAATGTTTAGCTTTTCTAAACTCAGAAGATATCAAAAAAGTATAAAATGGAAGAGTGCCAGTAGGAATGAAGAAAGTTGCAAGCAATATTCTACTTGGTCACAGGTTATCTTTAACCTCTCTACAGGCAACTATTCTCCTACACATGCAAAGTAATCACATGTGATTCACAGCTCTGACCTTTATCTGCAAGGAGGTCATATGTCATGTGATAAAAATGCTGTTGCTGGTTGTCACCTGCCCTTTACTCACACTCCCTGCCCCTGGCTGTTTATCCATAGTCACAGCTTAACCCCTTCACCCAACCAGGAAAAAAAAAAAAAATCAAGTTTCAAGATAAAGAGCAATAGTCTCCAAATCAATGCAAGTTAAAGTAAAATAATTATTTTTTTTTTTGCATAAAAACGCTTTTGTAACAACTATGCTTCCTTCTACAAATACTAAATGAGACTGCAAAAAAAAAAAAAAATAATCACTACAAAAGAGTAGGACCCCGTTCATGCATGTGTCTTTTGGATAAAAGGGAAAGGTTAAACTATGTCCCAAAGACAACTGGGAAATATCTCCCCAACTTTTGTTCTGGTGACAAATGAAAAAATTTTAATTTTCTTTCCACCACTGTCCTGGTGACAATGATCACCAGGTCAAACAAAAAAGTGAATTTTCACATCGGGAAGAGGTTCTAATTCTTTTTATACCATAATCTAGAACTACATTTCTCCAATCATGGTTTCTTCCTTAGGGATAGAGTACAAGCCTAACTGCTTTGTGACCAGCAACCTCTGCATTCCTCTTGCCACGGTTTGTCTAAGGAAAGTGCTCATAGCCAAGACAACCTGCAGCTATGAACCAGCTGCCTCTATAGTGGTTATCGAACCACAATTGGAGGGGAGGGGGGCAGGTTGGACCTCATAAATAGGGTTAAGTCTAGTACACCCTAGTCGTTTTTTCTCGTTAAACCCAGCAGGGCTGAAAAAAGAAAAACTGACAGCTCAGATGGAGTCACTGTGTTAACCATGCAATGTCAATATGGCCATTGGCTGAGAGCGCTGATCAGGAGCTGATCGGCAGACCTTTTTCAGTCAAGCTCCATCAACAGAAGCTGGCTGAATGGCTGGCATCTGTCCGACGAGCTGCAGTGCACGTGGACCAAATGCCAGATGGTTTCTATTGAACTGGCCAATGCCACCCGACATTCAGCCCGTGGGTACTAGGCTTTAAAGTGGTTGTTACCTCAGTATAATAAAATCCCCCCATCCCCTCTGTAACACAACGATACGTGTCCCGGTGCTATTAAAAAAAGAAAGAAGAGCTGCTGATCTGTATCTATATCAGAGCGTCTCCCGGCGCTCCCGTGACTCCACGGCTCTCTCCTCTGCCCGGCTGACAGCTATAGTGGGAGGGGCCTAGCACATCAGCTGACATCAGCCAGGGAGGAGAGAGAACCTAGGAGTCACGTGAGGAACTGGCTGAATTTATTATCCATGTGTACCCAGCTTTAGAAAGCACATGGGACAAAGTACTACATGTACTTTGTCTTATAGGAGACAGAACTGTAAAATAATTGGATTTTTGTACTCACCGTAAAAGTAGTTTGATGGACACAGTGCCTCCTTAATCTTGACCATTGGGTTACAGCTCCTCCGCAGGAGTAGGACTAGGCAGAAAAAAAAAAACACCTGGCTACGCCCATGGCTGTCCTCAGTCAGTATATAACCCCCTTCCTGCTCTAGATATTCAAGCTGTAATAGAAGTATCAAACTCAATAAAAGGGGTGGGTGCTGTGTCTGAACTCAGAGAAATGGATTTTACAGTAAGTACAAAAATCCCATTTTCTCTTTCGTTCATCACTGCACACAGCGCCTCCTTAATCTTCACCATTGGGACATCCAAAAGCAGTGCCAAAGAAAAATAAGGGCAAGATAACCCAAGGCTAAACAAACAAGAGCCCTAACCACAGGAGCCTTAACTGTTACAGGAGCCCCACCTGAATAAAAAAAAAAAAAAAAAAAAAAAAACACACCACACCTCTCAATTGGGTACCCCTCTTAACAGCAGCCTGCAAAACCTTGTGGCCAAAAAAAAGCATCCGCAAATGCCAAAATATCTACTTTATAGAATTTAGTAAAGGAATGCACTGACAACCAAGTGGCCGCCTTGCAAACCTGCGATATTGACGCTTGATGGAAGGCCCAAGAAATACTAAGCGCCTGAGTAGAATGCGCCACGACAGGGAAAGGAGGAACCCGACCCTTAATAGAATAGGCCTCAGTAACAGTCTGTTTGATCCATGGGGAAATGTTAGCAGAAGAAGCAGCCAGCACTTTCCTTGGTTCCTGTGTAACAAAAATAAAGTGAGTCTGACCTCCGGAAGGACTCAGTGGCTGCCAGATACACTTGATTCGCACAAACCCCATCCAAGGTATGCAAAGCAAATTCCTTGGGATGAGCCGGTTCATCCCAAGGAATTTGCCGACACAAGGACAGCAACACAATGTCCTCATTCAAGTGGAAGTCAGAGACAACCTTGGGCAGAAACGATGGGCAGGGACGAAGAACCACTTTAACCCTATGGAGTACTAAATAGGGACTACGACAGGATAATGCCGCCAGCTCCGAAACCCTGCGGGCCGAGGTAATAGAAACCAAGAATGCCACCTTCTGGGACAACATAGGTAAGGGAGGTTTCTGGAGAACTGATAGCACACACTTTAAGTCCCATGGTGGCAAGAGAGAACGTACACAGGCGGAGCCACATGCTGGACTCCTTGAATGAAGGTAAGAACTAAAGAGTGAGTGGCTAGGATTCGCTGAACAAAGACTGCTAAGGCAGACACCTGGCCCTTGATGGTGTTCAAAGCCAACTTCTGCTCAAAGCCCCATTGAAGAAAAGCCAAGATCCTAGCCACAGAAAAGGATCGAGGATGAACGCCAATCGATTCACACAAAGAAATGTAGTCTTTCCACGTACAATGGTATATATTACTAGGAAGTTGACTTCCCCGCCTTCACCATAGTAGGGATCACTGATCCGACAGACCTATTTCTCAGTACCTGGCTTTCAATGGCTAGGCCATTAAAACCAGTTACTGTAAAGCAGGATGGAAGCTCAGCCCTCAGTACAACTGGTTCTCTTTTCCAAGGGACATTTACGACTACCAGAAGACTTCGCCCTCTGTCCTTCGCAAGAACCACAGAAGAGGAAGGTGTTGGCCCTGCAGTGGCACTAGGACAACTGCGGTGTCTACCAGAGGAACCTGCAAGACTTCCACGAGCCTGCCTCAGTTACTACCTGTTGAACTGAACCTGATGAAGGGGCCGACGTTTGAGAAGAAAAACTACTAACCTGGTCAGCATTCACCCTTGAGTCAGACCCAGGTAACCCAATTTACTTGACGGGGCTAGAGGCATTATACACACACACACACACACACACACACACAGAGACACAGGGCTCCCCCACAGTGGACAAATTCTTTCCTTCTTTGGTACCTCCAAATGGTTAAATTTTTGGACCCCTGAGGAGGTCCATGAATCTTGAAACCACCAAAGGTGTCCCCCGCACCGCAGCAATGGGTGATATCAGACCTTCATGCTGAAGGAGTCTTGTCAGTGGATCCAGAGAAGCCTGCTCTAGGCTTACCATACCAAGATTGCTTGGAACTTCCTGGGGGAGATCTGTTTCATTCATCTGCAGTCCCGGGAGCCCGGAAGAATATCTTATGGGCTGAGGAGGAAGGACCCGTCTGCAACGAGGCTCCTTCTTTTTCCTAAATGGAGGCACGAAGGTATTCTTTGCCCCTATGACACCCTTAATGATGTCACCCATGGTAGCCCCAAATAGGTGGTTGCCTTGAAAGGGCAGATCAACGAGAGCTTTTTTTAGAGGCTTGGTCTGGCGACCAATTCCTAAGCCACAGTACACGTCTAAATCACCACCGCTGAAACAGAAAGCTTGAACAAAAACAGGAGCTGCATCCAAGGCTGCATCACAAATATACTGCAGCCTGTGGACCAACTGGTCCGCTAAATCAACATAAGCAGTGGGAATCTGCTCACTACCCAGACCCTGGCGCGAAAGCTTGGCCCATGCATAGTAAACATGCTGCATGCCACAGCCTCTGCTTTCCTGTCAACCGGGTCCTTAAAGGATGGGGATTCCTCTACTGGGATCATGGTTGCTTTATTCAACCTGGAAACAGGCGGGTCCACCACTGGTGGGGTAGTCCACTTTTCTAAAAGTGATTCTTCAAAAGAGGTAGCATACTGCGAAAAGTTTGGGAACCACAAAGGGTGACTTAGGTTTACCAATACGGATTGGGAACAACCAATCAAAATAAAGCAGATAAGGAAACACCTTTGATGTGCAAGGTGACTTATGCGTACCAAAGTACACATATGTGGCCCTGTCAGCCGCATCCTCCATCTTTAGTCTCCCGCACCGCAGTAACAAGTGCGCCCGCCAGCGCTTTTTCATCCGCTGCCGAGACCGTGGAGGACTCATCCTCGCTATCGGGTAGGTCACGGGGGTATTGAACCCCTCTGGACAGGCCACTTTCCTGGTGGCATCAGGCTCAGAATCAGATGAGACAGACTGAGCAGGAGAAGGCGGGGGTTACTTTCTCCTGGGTCTTTGCCCACATGCTACTTCCACCCGGGATACCAATGACTCAAGGACCGCCAGTGCAACCATGGGAAGCTGGGGTCCCGAGGAACCTGCCACCTCCATGAGGGGATCAGTGGGTGAGACGTGACCCTGAGGCTCCATAGGAAAGAAGACCTTTTAGTACAAAAGGAATCTTTGGCACCACCAAGGGACACCCCAATGGCTAGGGTACCTATCAGCAGAGAGGGAGATACACAAGGACCTCCAAAGACTTACCCTCCAGCCGGAAGAGCGCCGTAATTCGGACCCAGCAAACACCAGTGGTCGGCATCTATTTCATCCATCCCGTGCAGGAATGAGGAAAGGAAGAAGAGGAAGCCGAGGAGCCCTGGCATCTACACAAGCAGCTATCTCCAGCATCTCCTTAGACAAAGAGAAAATGGCTGCTGTGATGTCATCGGCTACACAAACATGGCCGCCAGCCACAGACTAGCCAAACCAAGGGAAAATGGCCACCATGATGTCAGACCTCCCAAACATGGCCGCCGATCGTTTGATATGCTGAAGCATGCTGCCAGGATCCTCTCTGTGCCTTCAACATTGCTTCACCCTCTGCAAGGGGACCCCCCCTCCAAAAAGGTACTGTACTCAACCAGGCTGGGTGACCCCCAGGGGTCCCCCTGCCCTGGGACTCCCACCAATCCGTGGGGAGAAGCCCAGCTTAACCAAGAGACTTTAGGATCGGAGGAGGGATCCTGCAGGCAGGTTCGGCCATCCCTGGTGGGTACACGAGTCTTCCCCAAACTGCACAAATAAGGAGAGGGGGGACCGTACCTACCGATCCACGGTGTGGGTGACCCTCCAGACAGAACTCTTCGCCATCGAAGTGTGGGGCTGTCGGCCAAGGGACCGCTGCGACTCGGACCAGAACCCATTCGTATGCGACCCTGCAAAACGTTTGACTTATCTCTGTCTGTTGAGGCCATTTTCCTGCCGACCTAGCGCGTAGCTGCGATCTGCACGCGCTCGCTGGCTGGACTGGGGAGACCACTGGATCTAGATTATCCAGCCCCGTCACCCAGCCCGGCAGTTGAGTGTAGATCTTCCAGGAGAAGATACATGGAAGAGACAAAAAGCAAAAATTTGCTAGGACCAAAATATCCCAGCAATGAGCTAGGTCCTGACTAGATAGAAATAAACTGAATACCTAGAGCAGGGATGGGGTTATATACTGACTGAGGACAGCCCAAGGGTGTAGCCAGGCTTTTTTGTTCTGCCTAGTCCTACTCCTGCGGAGGCGATATATCCCAATTTTCAGGATTAAGGAGGTGCTGTGTCTGCTGATGAACGAAAGAGAAAACATTATGATAGAATTTCAAGTATTCTATAGGCTGATTTACCAGTTTTGGTAGAGGCGCATATTTGTGGCAATACCCCAGGTTTTAATTGGTCAAGAATCACAGAAATCAATTCATGTTGTCAGGCATTTAAAAAAAAAAAAAAAAAAAAAAAAAAAAACAACAGGGATGCAAGTATCCTTCAGTATATACCAAGTATAAATTACATAAATACATGCAAGAAAAAGCACACATGGAATTACCGTATTTATCGGCGTATAACATGCACCAAGTTTAGGAGGGAAATTTAAGGGAAAAAAAAACCTTACATTTAAATGGAAAGACAAGGGGTGGTAGGTTGCGCTATGGAGCCTATATACAAGTACAAAGAAGTGGTATGTCGAGATAGGCAAGAGCAGCCTCTATTAATATCCACCTGGTGGGGTGGAGAACATTAAGAGGGGGTTGCAGTGAATAGATCTGGCGCTATACCTATATATTGTCAGAGAATATGTCACTGGGGACTCATTTGTCCGAAGTGTTCAGCATAATGGCGGGTGGTAATAAGAAATGGGATTAGTTATATTAGTGTACCAATGAAATAAAAAGTGTTAAACCAGCCCAATTATATAAAGAATAAAGTGTACAACATCCTACCACTTGGTGTAACACTAGTGAAGTATAAAAAAGTATTATGAAAAATTAAAAAATTAAAAAATATTTTTCAAAAACAGTAAATATTTTCCAGCGTGCTGGCTATGTAGGTGAAAAAACAAAGAAATAATGAAAACTAGTAATCCTCAAAAGGGTTGTGACAAATGCTGGTACAAATAAACATATAAAGTGCTAGTGCTATTGCATTACTGATAAATTAGTGACAATAAGTATAAAACCAAGACAGACTGTGCTGTTTTCAAAACTGTTGTTGCGAGCGTTCCGTTCGGCTTCCCCGCCGTCTATACTGAAGGTGTATGTCGATTAGGCCACGCCCTACGCGTTTCGTCACTCGGACGTCATCTGGAGCGCTAGATGACGCTATAGATGACGCTAGATGACCGCTCCAGATGACGTCCGAGTGACGAAACGCGTAGGGCGTGGCCTAATCGACATACACCTTCAGTATAGACGGCGGGGAAGCCGAACGGAACGCTCGCAACAACAGTTTTGAAAACAGCACAGTCTGTCTTGGTTTTATACTTATTGTCACTAATTTATCAGTAATGCAATAGCACTAGCACTTTATATGTTTATTTGTACCAGCATTTGTCACAACCCTTTTGAGGATTACTAGTTTTCATTATTTCTTTGTTTTTTCACCTACATAGCCAGCACGCTGGAAAATATTTACTGTTTTTGAAAAATATTTTTTAATTTTTTAATTTTTCATAATACTTTTTTATACTTCACTAGTGTTACACCAAGTGGTAGGATGTTGTACACTTTATTCTTTATATAATTGGGCTGGTTTAACACTTTTTATTTCATTGGTAAACTAATATAACTAATCCCATTTCTTATTACCACCCGCCATTATGCTGAACACTTCGGACAAATGAGTCCCCAGTGACATATTCTCTTACATTTAAATGCCCATCAATGCAGCCTTATCAGTGTCATTTGCAGCCTGTCCGTCATTGCAGCCTTGTGCATCGTTGTCAGCTTTTATTTTTAAAAATGGCGCGGCCGAGATGTCCTGTGTATTTTGGCGGCGCCTGGTAGTTCTTGGCCGAAAGCCACCCAGAGCCAGAAAAAAAAAACGCACAGAAATCACGGAGGATCGGCGTATAACACGCACCCGCGATTTTCCCCTGATTTTAAGGGGAAAAGTGCGTGTTATACGCCGATAAATACGGTAGTTATACACTGTGCTTTAGAGAAGGCCTTTAATGATGTACTGTAGATCAAAGTACAGTAGTTACATTCAAGAGGCAGATTTACCATGGCCACGCATCAAAAAAAAAAAAAAAAAAAAAAAAAAAAAAAAACAGACAGTTTCAACCGATTAATTTTTTGGAATAGGTCAGGGACTTTTTCGCCTGCAGCAGGCTGCGTCTTTGGCTCCATAGCCTTCTAGGTTTCTCCTGCATGACAACAGCTACCTCCTCGAAATGCATCAAAAAAACACTCGCAGTACTTTTTTTTTTCCAGCATACACCACCTCAATGCAGTGGTGTAAACCAAAAACCATAGAAACAAGGCAAACTGCCTTGTTTTCGCTTTGGGACTGTGCAGGGCACTAGGTACGAGGAGTGTGGTTAAGGGAAAAAAATTCCAGTTTCCCATAGCAACCGGGCTCCAAACACATCATTTATGGCTAAAAAAATAAATAAAATGTTGGCAAAACCTTCATCCCAAAGCCTTTAAATGTCCTAAAGAATCCACAGCTTCCTTTCTATCTACTAGAAAATGTCAGCTGAAATATTGCCGATTACTATGGGTAGGAAATTAAATTTTTTTTTAATAATGAAGACCCAACATAGATAAAACTTCCCGATTTTCTTGTCTCATGGCCATGTTTACTGTACCTTCTTTCCTCATGCCCACACGGAAGCACTTCTTCAGTCGGCAGTACTGACATTGGTTTCGGTGATGCTGGTCAATCTGACAGTCCCGATTTGACCTATGTGTGGAGACAAATGCAAGATTCAACACAGGGAACCTAATCACTAAGAGCTAATGATAACAAAACAAACTTGCATATATAGGGTGCAGATCCTTCACAGCTGCCAGGTAATAAATAAAATACTTTGTTGCTTATTAAAATTTCATAACAGGCACTTGCACATAAATGTCCCAATTTTACACTAGAGTACTCATTTCTTGCACAAAGATGGATGCATTGGAATCAATCAAGATTTGATATGAAAAAATACATTTATTCTAGAAAGCTGCAGAACCACAGACACCCCTCCCCTCCATTTTTTGCCCCTTTAAAATAATTGTAAAAGTGCAATTTGTTTTCCTTTTTTAACCATTTCAATACCAGGCACTTTCGCCCCTTCCTGCCCAGGACAATTTTCAGCTTTGAATGACAATTGCGCTGTTACACAACACTGTACCCAAACTACATTTTTTTAATTTTCTTCCCACAAATAGTGATCACCACTGGGGTTTTTATTTTTTGCTAAACAAAAAAAGACCAACATTTTTGAAAAACAAAACTTTTTTCTTCATTTCGGTTATAAAATGTTTTCTCCTTCACTGACAGGCACTGATGAGGTGGCACTAATGGGCACTGACAGGTGGCTGTGATGGGCAGCACGGATGAGGTACTGTTGAGGTTCTGACAGGTGTTACTGTAAGACACTGAATGGCACTGTTGTGGGCACCTACAGTGGTTTCTGATGGGGCACTAACTGGCAGTTGATGGGGCTGTGCCGATAATCAATGTGGCAATTATTAGCACAGACCCCAAACCCCCACCCCCCCCCCCCATAGTGAGAGCTGCGTATCGGCTGTTCCTGTCACCTCGAACCGAGAAATACCGTTTACCAGCACTTCCTGGTTCATGATCAGCTGTGATTGTCAGCTCTGTCAGAGGCTTTTTACCATGATTGGAGATGTGTCGTGTGAGGCTGACATACCGCACGCCAGCATGTTATCCTGTGGGACGTCATATGACACCCAGTCAGGATAACAGAACCACATCAATCTGCAGCCCCAATCCTTCTCTTCTCAGGTCTCCCTGCTGGCACTCCTTGTTATGGAGACACTCGTTCATGCAGGCTTGATCCAAAGCCGCATTGCACCTATTTGACATATACAGTGTAGTTCGGACCCACCCCCTCCCCGAACTCTCCTCACAGGCTGTGATTGACAGAAGCAGGAGCCAATGTCTCCCACTGCTGCATCTGAGTTCTGTGAGGAGGGGAAGTGGGAACAGCACTGGATCGAGATTGGGCTCAGTTAAGTATACAGAGGGGGCTGGTCATCAAAGTTCAACTTGAGGTGATACTAAAGTCTTATTTCTTATAATTTAACCACTACAATACAGGGCACTTTCGCCCCCTTCCTTCCCAGCCCAATTTTCAGCTTTCATCGCTCTAGCGCTTTCAGTGACAATTGCGCGGTCATGCTACACTGTACCCAAATTAAATTTTTATCATTTTGTTTGCACAAATAGAGCTTTATTTTGGTGGTATTTATTCACGACTCCGTTTTTTATTTTTTGCGATATAAGTGCAAAAAAGCGGAAATTTGGAAAAAAAACAATATTTTCTTTTTTCTATTTTAAAAGAAATCCAATAAAATCAAATTTTGTCATAAATTTAAGCCAAAATGTATTCTGCTACATGTTTTTGGTAAAAAAAATTCCGTTAAGTCTATAATAATTGGTTTGTGTGATCACGGACATATGTACGCAAATGATCATGTACATATGTGTGCACATAATCATTGGGACAAGTGATTTTAGTGGGACATATGTGGGGGGACATGTTTTTATTTTTTGGGGACATGTATGTTTTGGGGACATGTGTGTTATGGGGACATATGTGGGGACTGTGTTTACACTGTGTGGTGTGTTGTGTGTTTACACTAGACTGAAGATCAGTGAGTAAAAAGCTGTAAAAAACAGCTCATACTCACTGATCATCAGCCGGCTGCAGCAATCTGCTCTCCTCTCCTCAGCGATGACTTCTGTGTGAGGAGAGGAGGAGCTGATTGCCTAGCAACCGGCTGTTTGTTTACATCACATGACGGCTGTGATTGGACACGGCCGTCATGTGATCAGGAGGGCCAATCACAGAGCCCTCCTGCCGATCTGAGATGCGCCGTGTCCCGGTGACACGGGCGCATCGGGATTGCGCCGCTGCGCGGGCAAGCGCGCGATCCCGCTTCTCCTGATGGACATTCCTGAACGTCCCATCAGGAGTAGACGGCTCCCACCCGGCCGTATATGTGCATTGGCCAGGTGGGAAGTGGTTAAAAACAACAAATATGTTATTGATCCAGGGAAAATCCGATTGCCCCTCGGGGGATTAGGAAGGAATTTTTTCCCCAGCTATAGCAAATTGGGTCATGCTTTTCTGGGGTTTTATTTCTGCCTAATTCTGGATCAACTGTGTGTATAGGATTGTGTACATGGGATTTTATTTTTTTGGTTGAACTGGATGGACTTGTGTCTTTTTTTCAAACTGACTATGTAACTATGTTATACTCCCCTGCTCTATGCAGTGGACTTGCACAGAGCAGCCCAGATCCTTCTTCTTGGGTCCCTCTTTGGTGCTCCTGGCCCCTCCCTGATTCCGAGTGCCTCCGCAGCAAGCAGCTCTCTCCTCTGAATGGTTCACTGACTTTGACAGCAGTTTGACAGTTTTTTCAACTGCTCCTGAACTTTCCTCTGTTATATTATCAGTACATGTGCACAGGGTCGTTTACAGTCGTTTCTAGGCAGTTGAGTTGAGGCTTTTTTTGGAACACTAAAAAATAGGTTCAGAAGCTGAGTTTAGAGGCATTTCAAGTGTCAAACGCTTCTAAATGCGGCTAAATGCGGTAACTTTGTTTACAGGAGTTTTTTTATTTTTTGGTATATTGATAAAAAAAAAAGTTTTTTTTAATTTTATCTAAACGTGGCAAAACGGACACTTTAAATGTGGGTTACTATCTGTCAAGTTAAAACGTTCAGGAGAGGTTGTAAAAATGTCCCGTGTACATGAAGCCTAATGGTCATTTTAAAACCATTTTTTTCCAAAATAAAACATTTTGTAACTGCTAAGTTAGTTTTGAATGACGTTGGGCTTAAATTTGTTTGTCTCTTACTTAAAAAGAACTGTAGCTTTGGTGCAAGTTGCTCTGTAAGGCACAGATCTAACCCCTTGCGTGCAGTACACCTAGTCTGATGTTTCTGCAAACTTAAAGTGGAACTTTATGTAAAAAATAAAATTATGGCAGAACAGGCAGGACTTTTAATGCAGAGGAGACATGCTATGCCTCTTCTGCATTAAACATGACTTACCTGCCTGTCCACCCCTGTGCAGTTCATTGTATAAGTTCAGCAATACCAAGATGACCAATCTCATCTATACATGAGGGATGTCATCTTGGACCAGCCAATGAAAATTACCGGCGATCTATAACCTGAAACCAGCCAACCAAAGATATCCGTGGCCAGCAGAGAGCTCCAGGATGCTGCATTGCTATACATAAATAAAAGTAAAAAAAAAAAAACACACACACACACACACACACACACACACACACACACACAAACTTAAAATTCAGTTCAATGTCATTGCTGCATTTTTGGGCTGTGTAGGAAACACAAAACACAAATGAGTCTCAATGGTTGCATTTCAACCTAGGACCCAGCACTGTAAGCAGTATATACAGTATATTTTGTAGTCAGGATGGAGCATGAACTGCAGTTTTTTTTTCAGTTTTGCACTACATATAAAACTTTATAAATGAACAGGGTTCTTCTTAAATTCACTCTTGTGCATGTGCCCACAGCTGTATAGACAAAAGACTATAAACACCACAAAGAAAGGACTTTTCTAAATGACTGTGCATGAAGTGCAGCAGAATATGCTACCAACAATCCTAGCTGTCCTTGTGGTTTGGGCACATTTTTAATACTTCTTTTCCTTTCCTCACCTATATTTGCAAAGCTGTTGAGCAGAATGAGTCACAAACTATGATGTCAGTATTATTGCTGCTACCTTATCGCTGGTAAATTAGTGTCACAATAAACTTTAGTGCTGTACAAACTACTAAGCACCAAATGGATATACAATATATTACTCAGGTATGCAATGAGAAGCATTGGATCTTCTGTATATTTTTGAATGTTTATCCTGCATTCCTCCAGAAGGTGTATGTTAATACCTACATTAAACTAGAGCTCTATAAAAATACAAAGACAATCAATATTGAGATAAACACTGGTAAGTACCTTGCCACTGCTGAATTCCCCTTCAGAAAACATAAGTCGCTTGACAAGAAAACTCATCTATTCGTTTAAAATACAGAGTTACTGATCCCAAACTAATATACAGATCAAAAATTCAGAACAGATAGCAATAGTTAACCTGTCAGGGGTTCTAACATTTCACAGGAGAGGACACAGACTGCAACAAAAACATATAACCTTCTATACCAAAAGGAATTGGGGGAAATCTGTCCAATGGAATCACACACACACCATATTACAACAATAAAAACCTGAGAAAGGGATAACAAAAACCCCTTCCACTCTTTAATATCCAATATCATCTAAACCCACGAACAAAAAATTGAATATTTTGCATCTTAAATTCACTCCATTTGTGTGGCTTGAGAAGTCTGTTAATTAACCTCTTCCCACCGATGGTTCACATATGTGGCCTCTCATCGGGTGGGCTTTAACACAGAGAGGCCACATACATGCAGCCCTATGTGAACAGATTTCTGTACTGGGCGCAGGGCTCTGTACGCTCCCAACACATTCACTGATATGTACCAGAAAGCTCCCGATGCATACTTGCGATCAGGAGCTTTCCAATCATTTAACCGTTGTGACAGCCAATCACAGCACTCACATGGCCAAAATGCCTGTCTATGCCTCCCGGCCGGGAATTGGTTTAAAAAAAAAATATATAAGTGTCTATGGCTAGCTAAAGGCCTCTTGCACACTGTACTAATGTATGAGCATCAGGCATCCCTGCCAGAAAAAACACGAGGATGGGCTGTATATCACTTCCATATTTGTGTGTATTTGTGAACATGCACACAAACAGAAAATTGTGGCATTTTTGCCTATTTGCGAGTATACATACAAAAATACCCAATCGACAATTTAATTTTTTTTTTTTTTTTTTTTTTTTTTTTTTAAGGATCAATACATAGAGCATTTTTTTTATTCTTTTTACTTAAATTTCTATAATAAGTTAAACATATAAACATTCAACATTCAGCACTACAAAGCATCAACACCAGTGAACAATGCAGCGCCCATACAATATGTGACCAGTTTCGTCTACATAAAGTACATATTCAAGCACATAAGGTTTCACATCTTTACACACCAAAAATACCAATAGTGCTTTTACCAGGTGTTCATCAAGGCCCAGCCCACACCAGGTGTTAACCTATAATTAATTAGGCTACTTTCACACTGGAGTGTTGGGGGCGTCAGCGGTAAAGCGATTTACCGTAGTTTTTGCAGAGTTTTCAGCCGCCAGTGGGGCTCTTTTAACCCCCACT
This sequence comes from Lithobates pipiens, assembly GCF_037356315.1. Taxonomy (NCBI): domain Eukaryota; kingdom Metazoa; phylum Chordata; class Amphibia; order Anura; family Ranidae; genus Lithobates; species Lithobates pipiens. The sequence continues at coordinate 126,720,462 of NW_027507718.1, read as the reverse complement.
AACAACCGAAACAGGGTTAAAACCACCTGCAAAGCGCCGCTGCAGCGACACTATGCTGGCGGTGCTGCCCATTGATTTCAATGGGCAAGGGAGCTTTAGGAGCGGTGTATACACCTCTCCTACAGCGCTGCAAAGATGCTGCTTGCAGGACTTTTTACCGTCCTGCAAAGCGCACCGCTCCAGCGTGAAAGCACTCCGGCTTTCACACTGGAGAGACAGGAGAGGCTCTTTACAGGCGCTATAACGCCTGTAAAGCGTCTCGGTGTGAAAGCAGCCTTAATAAATATGAAACCATAGAATTGTCATTAATCCAACCACCCCACACCCCATCGAATTTAGACAGTACCCCTCAATTAGGCCCCTTTCACACATGCTGATGGTATGTCCGTATTTCATCCATCCATTTACGGATGAAATACGGACATCCATTCATCCCTATGGGATAGCGGGTGTCTGCGGATGAGCATCCGCAGACACCCGATTTCGTCCGCCTCCGCAACAGTCCGATTCTGCAGACGGAGGAAAATCCTATTTTTCTATCCGTCTGCAGAGCGGATCGGACAAACACGGACACACGGTCCGTGCTCGTCCGATCCCCATAGAGGAGAGCGGAGAGCTGACAGGGTGGTCCCCGCACAGTGTGCAGAGACCGCCCTGTCCGCAGCCAGCTCAGCGGGGACAACGGATCGATCCCCACTGAGCGAGCGGATCTTCACGGGGCAGATCATTACTGATCCGCCCCGTGTGAAAGAGGCCTTAGGGTTGCCACATCAGCCCTTTAATCCTTAACACATATTAATTACACAGGTTCTGAGGCTAATTTATTGCAGATAAAGTACTAAGTTTAATTACCACCTTAATCAGCCACAGAACCTGTGTAATTAATATGTGTTCAGTTTTAAAGGGATGCGATGGCAACCCTACCCTCTACTGAGATATGTAGCTTTGTACAATGCTAGTGTATTATTCACCAACACCTTTCAGGCCATAATGGTAGGGGCCACCGATTTATTCCATGACAGGATTATTATATTACGTGCATAGAACAGAAGCAGGATAGTGTATGGAATACCTGTTTTTGTGCCAGCGGATTTACCAGGCCCAATAAACTTCTATTGAAGGTCTAATAGTGATGGTCATGACCAATTTAACACAATCCATAACCTCCAACCAGAACAGTTGAATGTGTGCACAATATCAAAAAATATGCAGAAAATCCGCTCCAGGGGAAGCACACCTCCAACAGTTCGCAGAGTATGAGGGAAAAATTCTCGCAAGTTTAGCTCAAGTGTAATAAATTCTATCACTGTTGAGTTGCGGGAAGTCCGCCAATACGTAGTGTACAGGCACATCGAAAACAATAGGATGCAAAAAAATAAATAAAAATCGCCAGTATGCCTAAAAACTGAGTGTTTTCAGACAGCAGTTTGCAAGTGGTCCAACAGTGATCCTCAGTGTTTCACCAAAAAGTTTGAGAAAAACTGGTCTAACACTACCTCTCACCAGATTAACAATGCTACTACTGTCCAAAAAGGTGCCTCTGTCGCTCTTACATTCTGAGTTGAGACACCAAGACCTCATTCACACCTGAGCGTTTTGTAGCTTGAAGCTACAAAACGCTAGAGGGGAAAAATTCTATTATTCTCAATGGAGATGGTTCACATCTCCACTACATGTCGCCTGAAGCTCAAACAAGTTCCGGACCCTTTTTTGTCGCTCGAATTGAGCAGATTTGGGCGTTTTTCTTCTTTTAACATTGGTGACCTTTTGCCCTGCACAAAATTGCGGCAAATCGCTGTAAAAAACGCTTGAAAATGCTACGCTCAGGTGTGAATGCAGCCTAACAAAGGAAGTGTGTCACTGGCCAAATCAGTAAAAATACAGTAAAAAGGAAGAGAAAAATAAATGAAGAAAAAGAAAAGAAAATGTAACCCAAATGACTAGGAATTGGTAAACTGCAATAAAAATAAATTTTTGCTTTGTGCATTTTAAAATCACCCATCGTGTATTTTATCTGGTTACCCAGAGTGTTAGGCCCCTTTCTCACAGGTGTTCTGCTCAGGTCCACCTGTCAAATTTTTGAGTGGACCTGATCGAAAGATCTATTCATCCCTAAAGACAGGCAGGTTTAAACATAAAAAGAACTAAAATATGCCAATGGAAACCATATAACCTACTTTCTATGCCTTTTAATGCAGAAAAAAAAATGCACTGGACTGCATGTGGCGTGAACTGTCGCTTAGTATGTATGTACGGTATATATATATATAACAATCCGATAGCCCTCAGAATAACAAAAATGCCTCACTCCCCCATCCTCCCCCCAGATTGCTAGAGCTGGTGTGTGCCCATTTGTTTTGTATCTGTTACAAGTTGAAAGAGCATGCTGGTATGTGAAGCACAGCAGGAGGAGGACCCCTGCTTCCAAGCTTAGTCCAGACAAAGCAGGGAAGCTAAACATGTTTGTGTTCTGGCGTGCCAAGTAAAACCAGATGCATACACACCGTATACATTCAGATCCACAGTATCCTTCAGAAACATTACACAGATGCTGTTTGGGGACACTCCAGGAAAGCGTTAATACTGCAGTCCAAATGGGTTAAAGTAAATAAAACCATGCAGGAGATGCAGGGTGGTTCTACACCTTAAATAAACACATTGCAAAGGTCAAGAGTAATAATGTTTCTCTTAACTGGGGCCAGGCCTCCACACTAAGAGCCCATTCACACAGGGGCAACTCCTGATCCGACTTCAGGTCGCCCCTAGTCGCCTCAGGTCGCCTCAGGTCGGACAACATTTAAAAAGCAATGTAAGTGAATGAGAGCCGTTTTAATGCACACTACTGAAGTCGCTCCGACTTCAAAAAAGGTTCCTGTACTACTTCTATCCGACTTGTAGGCGACCGGTACCCATTGATTTCAATGGAGGTCGCCTTCAAGTCGGATCTCTGTCTATACGGAGGCGACTTTGACAGAATTATCAGCTCTCAAGAGGGAACTCCACGGCAAATTTCTGAAAAAAATTTGGCGTGGGTTCCCCCTCCGAGAGCATACCAGGCCCTTAGGTCTGGTATGGATTCCAAGGGGAACCCCCTACGCCGAAAAAACGGCGTGGGGGTCCCCCCCAGATCCACACCAGACCCTTATCCGAGCACGCTACCCGGCCGGCCAGGAAAGGGGGTGGGGACGAGCGGGCGGCCCCCCCCCTCCTGAGCCGTACCAGGCCGCGTGCCCTCAACATGGGGGGGTGCCTTGGGGGAGGGGGGGCGTGCGGCCCCCCCACCCCAAAGCACCTTGTCCCCATGTTGATGAGGACAAGGGCCTCTTCCCGACAACCCTGGCCGTTGGTTGTCGGGGTCTGCGGGCGGGGGGCTTATCGGAATCCGGGAGCCCCCTTTAATAAGGGGGCCCCCGGATACCGGCCCCCCACCCTATGTGAATGAGTATGGGGTACAATGTACCCCTACCCATTCACCTGTGAAATAAAGTACAATAAAACACACAACACAGAGAAAAAGTATTTTATTGCACAGCCGGGGGTCTTCCGTCTTCGGGGGTCTTCTCGCCGGACTCCTCCGCTATGTGTGTGTAGCTCTTTTGCCAGCGGAGGAGTCCGGCTTTCTTCCTCCCCGCCGCCGGCCTCTTCTCCCGACTTCGGGGGTCTTGTCCCCCTCTTCGGTTCTTCTGCCGGGCCACCGCGCCTGGTCCGGTGGCCCGGTCTTCTGTCGCCGTCTTCCGTTCTTCTGTCGCCGCCTTCGGTTCTTCTGCCGGGCCACCGCGCCTTCTTATAGCTCTTTTACAGGCGGTGGCCCGGTCTTCCGTCGCCGCCGCCGCCGCCGCCGCCGCCGCCTTCCGTTCTTCTCCTTCTTCTTCTCCTGGAGATGTTGACTCGACGAGCTCTCCGGCCACAATGCCAGGGACGCGCTCCGCTGCCTCTTATATAGGGACAATGGGGCGGTGTCACATGGGTTGATGTCACATGGGTTGGTCACATGGGTTGATGTCACATGGTGACCCCGCCCCCTTACCATGTGACATCAACCCATGTGACCAACCCATGTGACATCAACCCATGTGACACCGCCCCATTGTCCCTATATAAGAGGCAGCGGAGCGCGTCCCTGGCATTGCGGCCGGAGAGCTCGTCGAGTCAACATCTCCAGGAGAAGAAGAAGGAGAAGAACGGAAGGCGGCGGCGGCGGCGGCGACGGAAGACCGGGCCACCGCCTGTAAAAGAGCTATAAGAAGGCGCGGTGGCCCGGCAGAAGAACCGAAGGCGGCGACAGAAGAACGGAAGACGGCGACAGAAGACCGGGCCACCGGACCAGGCGCGGTGGCCCGGCAGAAGAACCGAAGAGGGGGACAAGACCCCCGAAGTCGGGAGAAGAGGCCGGCGGCGGGGAGGAAGAAAGCCGGACTCCTCCGCTGGCAAAAGAGCTACACACACATAGCGGAGGAGTCCGGCGAGAAGACCCCCGAAGACGGAAGACCCCCGGCTGTGCAATAAAATACTTTTTCTCTGTGTTGTGTGTTTTATTGTACTTTATTTCACAGGTGAATGGGTAGGGGTACATTGTACCCCATACTCATTCACATAGGGTGGGGGGCCGGTATCCGGGGGCCCCCTTATTAAAGGGGGCTCCCGGATTCCGATAAGCCCCCCGCCCGCAGACCCCGACAACCAACGGCCAGGGTTGTCGGGAAGAGGCCCTTGTCCTCATCAACATGGGGACAAGGTGCTTTGGGGTGGGGGGGGGGCCGCACGCCCCCCTCCCCCAAGGCACCCCCCCATGTTGAGGGCACGCGGCCTGGTACGGCTCAGGAGGGGGGGGGCCGCCCGCTCGTCCCCACCCCCTTTCCTAGCCGGCCGGGTAGCGTGCTCGGATAAGGGTCTGGTGTGGATCTGGGGGGGACCCCCACGCCGTTTTTTCGGCGTAGGGGGTTCCCCTTGGAATCCATACCAGACCTAAGGGCCTGGTATGCTCTCGGAGGGGGAACCCACGCCAAATTTTTTTCAGAAATTTGCCGTGGAGTTTCCCCTTGAGCTCATTCTCTGCTTGGCCGCGGCAAAAGTCGCCTGGCCTGGGGCGACTTGTAAGTCGTCCCAAGTCGCGCTTGAAGTCATCACAAGTCGTTTTGAAGTCGTCCCAAGTCGCCGCTGTCAAGTCGTGTCCAAGTAGCCTGATCAAGTCGCCTACAAGTCGTGTTGCCCCTGTGTGAATGGGCTCTAATTGCACATGCAAGTGCTTGCTTTCTGATGTACCCTCCTGACACGTTCCTGAGAAATTTTACTGTGAATTTTAGAATGAAAAAAAAAATACAATAAAGTTTGGATCAAAGCTGCATACCCTTAAAGAGAACCTGACAAAAGCATACTGAACCACCCTAATCCCAATATAAGACACATTAAATAATGCTCATATTTGTAAAAAAATATATAAAAAGCCAGTTCTGCTGTCCGAACTCCCCACCTTCATGAGATTATTTTCCTTCCAGAGTTGTCTTTAAAACTTTATACTTCGAATGGCTCATGAAACTGGAAGTTTTGTCCAGCTCTCCTAAATGCCTTTCCTGGCAGCAGCGTTTTGGGGGAAAAAAAAAAAACCCACACAAGACGCATGTAATGCATCTAACCATGTTAAAGGTATGTCAAGTGCTCGAGTGTTAATGCATTTAATTGGCTAGAATAATTTATTTTGGTCTTTGAAATTAACATTCAAGTGCTTGCTGCGACTAGCACTAATGTGCGCATTTATACGCATTAAGTGTTTTTTTCTGCCAAAACGCTGCTGCTTATGGACACACTGGCAGCAAGGCTTTTTGCTGCCTCTGAACACCTACGTGTGCATTGAACACAGGCTAATAGTCCAAACAATTGGAAAACTGAAAAAAACAAAATGGACTTTATAGACATTTACTAATTTTATTTATGAAAATTAACCACTTGCTACCAGGCCAATTCTGACATTTCTCTCCTACGTGTAAAAAAAATCATAATTTTTTTGCTAGAAAATTACAAGAACCCCCCAAACAAATTTTTTTTTTGTTTTGTTTTTTTAGCAGATACCCTGGAGAATAAGTGAGCGGTCGTTGAAAATATTTATCTTGCACGGTATTTGCACAGCAATTTTTCATGCATTAAAAAAACAGTAAATTTAGCCCAATTTTTTTTGTATATTGTGAAAGATTTTACACCGAGTAAATAGATACCCAACATGTCACCCTTCAAAAATGCACATGCTTGTGGAATGGCACCAGATTTCGGTACTTAAAAATCCCCATAGGGGGCGCTTTACTTTTTAAAGGTTACATGTTTTGAGTTACAGAGGAGGTCCAGTACTAAAATTATTGCTCTCACTAACGTTCGCGACAATACCTCACATGTGTGGTTTGACCGCTGTTTACATATGTGGGCGTGGCTTACATATGCGTTCACTTTAAATTATAAATTTTTCTTTCATTGTTAATTTTACTTTTATTTTCCTTTTTTTGATCACTAGTAAACATCCCTTGTAATAGGAATACTGCTCGACAGGCCCTCTTTACAGTGAGATATGGGGTCAATAAGTCCCCAGATCTCACATCTAGGCTGGGAAGCCAGAAATCAAAAAATAAAGATCTCTGCTTCCCAGCCGAGGCGGCAGCATCATTTCAAATGCAGAGGCCGGGCGTAACGTCATAACATCGCGCCCAGCCTCTGAAGATCATAGAGACTCCAGGGACCATCAGGCCCACTGGAAGTCTCTATGATCAGCATTCAGGGCCGATTGCATCCCCTCCCACTGCCTGTAAGAACGATCAAGTGGCTGAACAGCTGCTATGATCATTCTTGTGGTGAAGGGAATTACTGGTTCTAAAAGACGATATCTGAATGATGCCTGTAGCTGTATATCAACGCTCAAATCCGCAATGTCATATGACGTTATGCGGGCAGCAAACGGTTAAAGACAGACAAATTTAAAAAAAACATGTAAATCTGTAAAAGTGACAAAAATTTTTTTTTTACACAATATATATATATATATATATATATATATATATATATATATATATATATATATATATATATATCTCTATATATCTCTATATATATCTCTATATATATATCTCTATATATATCTCTATATATATCTCTATATATATCTCTATATATATATCTCTATATATATCTCTATATATATCTCTATATATATCTCTATATATATCTCTATATCGCAAACTAGACCAATACTGCTTCAGGCTGGGTTCACACTGCTGCGGGGGGAGATCCGGATGTGATTCGCACAGCAAATCACATCCGATCTCCGTAGCACTGCGAGTTCAGCCATACAGATAGTATGGCTGAACTCGCAGCTGTCCCGCAGCAAACTCGCACAGGACCCTTTTTTGGGTCCGCAACGGAATCGGATCGCATGGGGGTTCACACCATGCGATCCGATTCCTGTGCGAGTCGGCAGATCGCACTGCGATATGCCGACGGATCTGGGGGTGTCATTAACATAACATTGACACCCCCAGCCGTCCGCATAGGGCAGTGTGAACTGCCGGCGGGAGGTGAGCGATGCGGGAAAACGGCGCGGATTCGCGGCGTTCCCGTATCGCAATAGTGTGAACCTAGCCTCAAGGGAATTTTACCAGGTTGATCCATGCAGCTGCCGGCATCACACCGGTACCGTTCTTTAGGCTAGGTTCACACTATTGCGATGCGGGAACGCCACGAATCCGCGGCGTTTTCCCGCATCGCTCACCTCCCGCCGGCAGTTCACACTGCCCTATGCGGACGGCTGGGGGTGTCAATGTTATGTTAATGACACCCCCAGATCCGTCGGCATATCGCAGTGCGATCTGCCGACTCGCACAGGAATCGGATCGCATGGTGTGAACCCCCATGCGATCCGATTCCGTTGCGGACCCAAAAAAGGGTCCTGTGCGAGTTTGCTGCGGGACAGCTGCGAGTTCAGCCATACTATCTGTATGGCTGAACTCGCAGTGCTACGGAGATCGGATGTGATTTGCTGTGCGAATCACATCCGGTTCTCCCCCCGCAGCGGTGTGAACCCAGCCTTAGGCTAGGTTCACACTATTGCGATGCGGGAACACCGCGAATCCGCGGCGTTTTCCCGCATCGCTCACCTCCCGCCGGCAGTTCACACTGCCCTATGCGGACGGCTGGGGGTGTCAATGTTATGTTAATGACACCCCCAGATCCGTCGGCATATCGCAGTGCGATCTGCCGACTCGCACAGGAATCGGATCGCATGGTGTGAACACCCATGCGATCCGATTCCGTTGCGGACCCAAAAAAGGGTCCTGTGCGAGTTTGCTGCGGGACAGCTGCGAGTTCAGCCATACTATCTGTATGGCTGAACTCGCAGTGCTACGGAGATCGGATGTGATTTGCTGTGCGAATCACATCCGGTTCTCCCCCCGCAGCGGTGTGAACCCAGCCTTAGAGTGGATGGTCGGCTTCATTACAATAACAACCGATGCAGCTCAGCAGCCGCTCGGCTGTAATTACAAGCAGCAGGACAGGACGCCCCACCCACCCACCCCACCTTCCACCGCTCGCCCAGGCTCTCCTGTCCCAACGGGAGGCCCGAGCAACCAGCCAGCATGCCTGCCAGCTGGCCGAAGACCCGAACAAAGCTGATGCTTCGCTCGGGTCTCAGATCTAGTAACCCGGAAGGTCACGACATCTCTTCCCAGATTACTAGCATCTTAAAAGGCACCAGTTTTAAAATAAAAAGAAAGTATTCAAAAATGCAGAGCTTCATAGTTTCATAGTTAGTAAGGTTGAATAAAGACACCAGTCCATCCAGTTCAACCTGAGTGAGTGTCTACAATTGTCCCTATCCCTCTACATTGCACACTCATGTTGGTCCCTACCCTCAAGGAGCCCACAATCCAAGGTCCCCATTCATATAATAGGGCCAATTTTGGACAGAAGCCAATTAACCTACCAGCATGTCTTTGGATTGTGGGAGGAAACCAGAGTACCTGGAGGAAACCCACACAAGCACAGGGAGAACATGCAAACTCCAGGCAGGTAGTGTCGTGGTTGGGATTCAAACCAGCGACCCTTCTTACTGCTAGGTGAGAGTGCTAACCACTACACCACTGTGCCACCCGTAAAGCTTGACGTAGTAAATACTTTCACGAGCAGAGGAGGGGGTTTGGGGTCTTAAAGACTTCTTATCCCTCCATAAAGATTACCTGTCAATAGCTATTTACTGTCACAATGGATGTTTACATTCCTTGCAACAGCAATAACAGTGATAAAAAAAAAAGAAAAAAAAAATAAAATAAAAAAGTGTCAAAATGTTAAATGTACAGACTAATCGGCACACAATATCGGCTATCGACCTGAGAGGTGGCCGAAATGTCAGTATGTAACAGCGCCAAAAAAAATATATCGGTCGATCCCTACTCGATAGACTACGAGTAACATTAAGCAGCCCCCGGCCAGTCACACAGCCGGAGTCCACGGCCCTGGAAGGAAGACGGGGGTGAAGATGGATGTGGCCCACAGACTGTTTGCAGGTGTCACATAATGTGCCAGTATGCTGTGTATACTAGCACGTTAGGACTTTATTTTGCAGAAAAGAAGAAAAGCCCACCACGATGTACTTCCTCTTTATTAGAGCCGGTTCAGAAATTGTTGATTATGCTTTTCAAAGGTTCAGAATACACGCGCGACTAGTTTCGTACTTAAAAAAAATGCTTCTTCTGGAGCTAGACAAGTAAAAGGTATCATACATAATACACATCACTGAGGCAGAGCAGATAACTGGACAGAAACTTCACATCAAAGAGGGTGGACATGGGGGTGCATAAATAAGAGACAGATGATAGGGTCTACATTGGTGATAATAGTAATAATGTAGAGGTGAGCTGGTATGAAGATTTTTCCAGCAGGTGCCAGTAAAGCAGAAGGGCCAAGTCATCATATGGTACAGTGCAGCATGCCCCTGGATAAGTGTCCCTAAAGATGGAAGAGTAAGCCAATAGGCAGGGGTGTTTACAGCCAGGGAAAAAAAAAACAAAAAAAAAAACACAGAAACGCCAAATGCTCCTAACAGCAGCAGTAAAAATAAAATGCCCTTTGTGCAAGAGGAGTGTTTGTTACCCCAACGTTTCATATTCCCGATATGTGACTGCTGTACCATGTACTTGTATGGGAAAGTATCCTGTTCTATTTGTATTTATTCCTTTGTGTGAAATCCCTGGTGTTCCTGCTAGTCACTCTGCTTTCCTATTAACAAATTGACCACACTAAGCATGAGAGCACAGCGTGGTCAGTTTTTTTTTTAGCTGTGCTGGGAATTCAGCCTGCTCTCCAACAATGATCACACTACTTTGCACAACCTGTCACTCTCTCAGCTATTTGTTTCAATTCTTTTGCTTTTTCATACTTGCTACAAGTTTGCTTTAAGGCTACATGACCCTAGCGTATTTGTAAGCTCCTAGAACCTATTATGAGCATTTATTTTCCTGCTCCTTGAAGCAAAATAGTGTTGTCTTATGCGTTATGCTACTTTAAGCCATTAGCATTTTTGGAGCTAGTAGGGAAAAAAAAAAACAGTAAACACTCCTAAACACAATTAAAACGCTCTTGAAAGCTTTTTTCAAGCATTTTTTCCCCTTTGTGTACTGTAAAACGCTAATGTTCCTAAAAGCTACTAAAACACTACTACAAACCTCCACAAAAATGGAATTATCAGCATTTTTCTCAATATTGTTTTTTTGAGCTTGTAAAAAAAATAAAAATATAAAAATTATGCTAGTGTGCACGGAGCCTCAAACCATTTAAGATTTTTTGTGTGCCTGGGGAGTCCCTGAACAGTAGCCTAGACTTATTGTAATTAGTGGTGCCCCAAAATTTCAGCCGCTGAAACATATCAAGAGAGGACAGGCCACAATTTCATTCAAAGTCCCAGGGGATGGAAGAATTGACCTTACCAGGCCATACCTTCATTTAAAGTCCCCAACCTTAGTCCTCTATTAATAATAGCCGCTGAAACATATCGGTCAAAAGAAAAAAAAAAAGAAAGTGCTGATAAAGGAGCCAAAAAGGGGATGGGGCCGCCCCGCCAGGTGCCGCACGTGTCATCCTGGCTTGCCCCTGTCAGAGTCCCCCCTCCGCGAGTGTCATGAGATACAGCCTGCCAGTGCCTGGTAGCGCTAATCACTGTGCAGCCGCTGTAACAATGTCCCACCTCTTGTGATAGACGGGACACTGATCAAATGCTGGGAATCATTGTGCCGTGTGCAATAGGAAGCAGGACATCCTTACAGCGGCTGCACGGCGATTCAGATTCAGCTCTGTGACACAGTTGCTAGATCGCGCTACCAGGCTGCATTGATCTCCTGTACTATGTATGCCGTTTCTGACCATCTCTTGTACTATGTCCCTAGAGCACCCAATATGGAGATAGTATGCGACCGCCCTAAACTACGTGGCATGTTCCCCAAAACCAGAAGTCTGGCGGACAAGATGGGAGAACTAGAGCTACTGTTGTACAAGAAGGATTTCGATATTTATAGAAACTTGGTTCGATAGCTCTCATGATTGGCTGGCAACCATAGATCTGTATTCTACATATTTTTTTTTTTGGGGGGGGGGGGGGGGGGCGTCAATAAGCTATTGATTGGTTTTCACAAAATTTATAGCGTTTACAACATAGGGGATAGTTTTATGGCATTATTGTGAATACATTTTTTTTTTTTTACTAGTGATGGCGGCGATCAGCAATTTTTATCATAACTGCGACATTTTTGTGACCAACAGCAATCAGTGCTATACAAATGCACTGATTCCTGTGTAAATGACACTGGCAGTGAAAGGGTTAACCACTAGGTGGCAGTGTAGGGGTCAACTGTGTCCTAGGGGCGTGTTTCTAACTGTGGGGGGGGCGTGGATATCTATGACACGACACTGATCTCTGCTCCAATCACACGGAGCAGTGATCAGTGACACTGTCACTAGGCAGAACAGGGAGATGCTTGTTTACATTAGCCTCTCCCCCATGAGGCAATAGCGGGTATCCCTGCGGCAATCGAGTCCACGGGACCCGCGATCGGACTCATGTAGGTTCCGACCGGTGGCGCGCACGTGATGGCACGGCGGTAAATTTAAAGGGACGTACCTGTACGCCCGTTTGCCTGTCCGTGCCATTCTGCCGATGTACATCGGTGTGCGCCGGTCGACATGTGGTTGTTAAAGGGCACCAAGACGTTAAAAGTATATATAAATCTAAAGACAAGAATTATTATTATGTATGTTGTAGAGCTGCACGATTCTGGTCAAAATGAGAATCACGATTTTTTTGCTTAGAATAAAGATCACGATTCTCGCGACGTAACATCTATCATACAATACAAAAAAATTAATTTTAATTTAAAAAAAGGGCTAACTTTACTGTTTAGATTTTTTATTTTTATTCATTAAAGTGTATTTTTTTTCCCCCAAAAAAATTGCATTTGAAAGACTGCTGCGCAAATACAGTGTGACATAAAATATTGCAACAACCTACATTTTATTCTCTAGGGTATCTGCTGAAATAGATATATAATGTTTGGGAGTTCCAAGTAATTTTCTAGCAAAAAAAAAATAATGATTTTAACTCGAAACCAACAAATATCAGAAAAAGGTTTAGTATTTAGGCTGGGTTCACACTGCTGCGTGCGGTGTACGAGATCGGATGTGATTTGCACCGCAGTGCAAATCACATCCGATCTCTGTGCGATGCGATTTCAGCCAAACAGATAGTATGGCTGAATTCGCATTGCATCCGGCCCAAAATCGTACAGGACCCTTTTTTGGTCCGCAGCAGAACCGGATCGCATGGGTGTTCACACCATGCGATACGATTCCTGTCCCGAGTTTGCAGATCGCACTGCGATATGCGAACCGATTTGGAGGTGTCATTAACTTTTCACTGACACTCCCAGCAGTTCGCATAGGGCAGTGTGAACTGCTGCCGGAAGGTATGCGATGCGAGAATCCGCAGTAGATTCGCAGCGTTCCCGCATCGCAGCAGTGTGAACCCAGCCTTAAGTGGTTAAACTTCCCTCATTTGCACAGTTCATTCCTTTGATCTAAAAAGGACAAAAACACAATATTTATAGTTAGTTCCCCAGATGAGGAATGTTGTGATTCTTCGCAATCTGTCCATTTTTTTTCTTTTTTTTTTTTTGACAGCTGTCAGCTTCAGCCGATAATTCAGAATCGGGAAACTGCTTTGTCAAGATCGCAAGGGAGAGAAAAAAAAATGTTTTTAATGTTGTTTAATCGTGCAGCTCTAGTATGTTGTCTTACAAGTCCCTAGACATGGTGGCTGCATTGGTTTTCTTTGTTCCTGCTTCCCCCCCCCCCCCCTTTACTTTCACCTGGTGATCCTGCCAGTGCCCCGCTTCCTCAGCCTTCGTGTCTACAATAATTTTTTAGTGGTATCTATGGAGGGCACTATGGTAGCTATTAGCTATGTACACACAATGAGATTATCGGACGAATGATAGTTTATTTTTTTTGTTTTTTTTTGCAGACTAGTCTCATATTGAAAATTAAGAGGTTGCTAAAGTTTTAAAAACTCTCATTACGAGAGAATACAACTTAGAAGTGATGTAATGTATTGCAGCCCCTCAAAATTTACACTCGCCTGCTCGCATTTTGAGGGCTGGCGAGTAAGGGCTGTCTGGGAGCGAGGGGGGCGAGCACTGCCTGCCGGAAAGTCTTTTTCCCAGTGCTTACAGAGGGGAAGAGAGAGGACAAAGCTGACCGAATGATGAGAGTGCAGGAAACATCACTAACGGCTTCGATTTCAATTGCTGTGTGTTCCCTGCTCTTGCTTTCAAACACAGCCCCGTCCCCTGGTCCCGGGGAATTTGATAGACAAATTACCTATCCAACACGGGACGAGTGATTTGTATCAATGTTCCCTGGCCAGGGGGCGGGGCTATACGTGATGCCAAGCGGCGGGAACACACGGCAATTTAAATCAAAGCTGTTCCAGTAATGTTCCTCGGCGCTCATATCATCCGGTCAGCAATGCTCCTCTTCTCCTCTGCTCCCCTTCATGATGGACACGGGCGAGGCTGCATTGGTGAGCATGGATAAAGTTGCTTAATTTTGCATAAAACATTTAAGGCTAATTTAATGATATAATTTATGAGGTTGTGTTTAGGGGCGGAATTAGGGGCGGGACAGGGTAGGGTTTGGGTGGGGCAACTGGTGGCGAGTAACCCTTGAGGCCTGGCTAGTAGCTCAGGACTTGAAATTTTGAGCCCTGATGTATTGTATTGCAATGCATTCTGTAGTTTGGGCATGCATGGTTTTGGTCTTCCAATATATTTTTGACGAACACTGTACTGATTAAACAAAAATCATACAATCTGGCATCATACGAGAAATGTAATTCATGTTTGTGGGCGGCACAGTGGTGTAGTGGGTAGCACTTTCGCCTAGCAGTAAGAAGTGTCGCTGGTTTGAATCCCAACCACAACACTACCTGCCTGGAGTTTGCATGTTCTCCCTGTGCCTGCGTGGGTTTCCTCTGGGTACTCCCGTTTCCTCCCACACTCCAAAGACATGCTGGTAGGTTAATTGGATCCTGTCTAAAAATTGTCCCTAGTATGTATGAATGTGAGTTAGGGACCTTAGATTGTAAGCTCCTTGACGGTAGGGACCGATGTGAATGTACAATGTATATGTAAAGCGCTGCATAAATTGATGGCGCTATAAAAGTAGCCGAAATAGATAAATAGAATAGATGTTTGCCCCTCAGAATAATTTTGGATTAACTGTCCTGAGCGGCTCTTGAAAGCGGTGTATGATCAGAAACGCTTTGTGTCATCATCTGTGGGTTTTTACCTTCATGCATTAGGGTAAAAAAACCTGTGTGCAGCGTGCCCCCCCCATCCTTATCGGAGCTCCAATTCAGCAATGTTCACAATAGCCTCTGTCCCGGCTGAAACAGCTGCGGCTCTTTGCGTCTTATGGACGCATAGAGCAGTGGCTCGGGAGCAAGCATGCAGCTGTGGCACTACTCGAGGGGAAGGAGCCAGGAGAACCAGCAGGGGGACCCAAAAAGAAGAGAATCGGAGCTCCTCTGCGTAAAACCACAGAGCAGGCAAGTAGGACAAGGTTTTAAAAAAATAAAAAATTTACATTAGATGGTGGGTGATGGACTAGCGGTTTACACAATATAGATACGGTTGTTGGGGTTTTCTTTTAAGCTCTCAGGAAGTGACAAGGACATTGAAGTTGGGCAAGATCAATAGGTATTTTTTGTACCTATGTTCTCGGCCAGAAAAGAAACGCAGCCTTTACATCTAAGCAACCTGCAAAATGATACATTTTTGTTTTTAGGTTTAGATTGGAGTAAAGCCCCATACACACCATTAGATTTTCTGCTGAATTTTGTCTTCAGATTTACCAAAAGGGCCTGCCTGATTGCATACAAATTGAAACTCCTAAGGTTTGACCTCATATTATATGGTTTTGGTAAATCTGAAGAAAAAAAACAGCAGAAAATCCGATAGTGTGTATGGGGCTTTACCCGTTAAGACCCCTTTCACACTTATACAACTTGTCCCATGATTTTGGACTGCAAAGTTGCATGACAAGTCATTCTCCATGATTTTCAATGACGACCATTCATATTGGCACCACTAAGTCGTGCTGACTTCAAAGTAGTCCCTGCACTACTTTGGTCCAACTTCCATTTGAGTTGATGTCCATAGACCTCAATGTTAAACCCTCAAGTAGCATGCAAATCGTACCTGAATAATATAGACACTATTTCAGTGCGACTTTGTAAGCACAAGCAGCTTTTTGACCCTTGTCCCACCCAATCCTTTCAGCATAGTTGCCCCTCCCAAGCACATTTTTCTACCACACATTCACTTCCTGGTTATTCCCTCAGCAACATCTGTGTATATTTAAAAAAAAAAAAAAAAAAAAGTCATTATGTGCATGAAGATCATTAGAGAGGACCCACAATTGACCCCATCTTCACGATTGGCAATGATAGGGTGTACCCAATATTGACGTCTTCTCTGCCTCCACTTCTCCTCTCCCTCCTCATTCACTGCTACAGCAGCAATGACAACTCCTGTGGCAATATATTGAGTAGCAAACATTTTCTGTCACAACACACCACACCACAACAACCAGGAAGTAAACAGGAACTAGAAACAACTGTGGCAGGAAAAGGAGTTGCCTCACACAATGTATGTTTTCATTGGTTAATGCCAAAGTAGTGGCAAAGTCCCAAATCGCGGCCGTAAAATATTGCGACTTTGAAGTCGCACAAGTGTGAAATGGGCCTAAGCCTCTTTTGTGGGGGGGAAAAAAAAAGTAAATATAGCATATAGAATTGCTATACAAGCCATATGGTAATAACATTGTATTAAAAATTACCTTTCCTATTTAATCTGCAGCTCTGTCATTTTCTATAAAATTCAATACAATATGGTTACCTGGAGTTGTTCTGTACACCACTGGAGGACAGCACCAACAGTTAGCGCAGCGCTTTACACATATTTGAACAAACAGCTTTTTCTTCAGAACAGAGACAGGTAGGACTTTGCAACAAAGTTTGTTAAAATCCTAGTAACGTACATAGATCACCCAGAGGGAATTGTTTTTCTCTCGCAGCAAAAGTTACTCTTTAAATACATTGGGGGAAATTACTACAACAGAAGTTAGAACAGCTGTGCCTAGTAACCAATAAGCTGCTAATTTCAGTTTGTTCAGTTAAAACGGTCTTAAACCCAAAAATGTATTGTATGGCAGCTTATGGATGCATTAGCTTTTTGGGCATTTTTTTTTTTACAGCCCCTTTCCTTGTAATTTTTCAACTTCCTGACAGACCGAGCTGTTCATACAAAGTAGCAGTTATAAGGTTCATAGAAACCACTAACAGAGGGGCTGACAATGATCAATTTAAGACCTTTATCTCCCCCCCCAAAAAAACAAACAAAACACTATCGTTGTAATGGCTTAAAAAATGTAAACTGGAAATTAAATTTGTTAGTAAAGTCTAAATCTGCTAGTACATCTAACACTCCCCCCCCCTGCCAGACTGACACAATGTTGCTGTCCAAAAGGTATCGCCCTTGCTCCAAAGTGGAGACATCCCAAGACCCCGGTCACACCGATCGTGTCATTGAAATTTTAGTTCCACTTTAGATGCAACACGGAAGACATCTGTGATACTTCATGAACAGATGTCTATGCAAGTTGCACCAGAATTTGCAAAATGTGTCAAATCGCATGACAATTTGGACTGGTGTGGTCAGGGGATTAGTGCTGGTTCACAGTATGCGTTGCAGGAACCGCATGCGATTTTGAACAGGAATCATTCTGTACGACTCAAAATCGCACAAAAAACATGCAGGACCCTTTTTAGCCATACCAGAATTGGATCGCATGGGTATTCACACCCATGCAATCCGATTCTACAAATCGGTCTGCGTTTTGTGAAGTCATTAACATACACACTCGCAGTTCGCATGAACTGGGTTCGATTTGGATGTGGTGCGGAATTCGCAATGCATCAGTGTGAACCGGGACCAAGACAGGAAGTGGTTTATCGGCTGAATCACCAGGTGAACATAAAGCAATAAAAGACAAAAAAAAAAAAGACAACAAATGCAGCCCCCACATTTAAGAATGTCTAGGCTGCAATATCTTAGAGCAGTAGTCCTCAAACTGCAGCCCGGAGGCCAGATGTGGCCCTTTGCTTGCATTTACCTGGCCCTTGGGGCACTATTCTAACCGACACCAATGATGGGGCACCATTCCCCCTACTAAAACAATCAACGGGATACTAGCCTTCTCATTGGATTTAACTTTGCGCCATTGTTCCTGCCATTAAGACCAATGATGGGGCACTGATGCTGGGGCATTTCCTACTCCCACTGCCCACATTCTGGCCCCCTAAAGCCTGAAGGACAGTAAACTGGCCCTTCGATTAGAAAGTTTGGAGACCCCTGTACTCAGCTGTAGGGATACGGTGTCCAGGAGCTCCTTCATCAGCCAATCTCCTTCTGGGTTCCGATCTCCAGCCAATTTGTTTGGCTGGGCTGAGATGATGCCACTCCCGCACATGCGCTGAAGTTTATTCATCTTGACAGATGCCAAAACTGCATGCTGTTCTGTGTGTGCACAGCTGTCTACGTGGCTAACAAGCAGGTAAGAATATGGTTATACAGAAACGCCATACAATGTCTCCCCTGCATCAAAAAGCCTGCTGGCTTGGAGAACTTTTTTTTTTTTTTTTTTTTATATTCCTGAACTTAAAAACAAATTTATCGTCACCTATGTAGATGCAGCGTTGATCCAATGTTCTGTCCCCTGTCGTCTCTACACAGAGATTAAAGGGGTTGTAAACCCTCTTTTTTTTTTTTTAAATAAACATATAATACTTAAGTCCACTGTGCCGTTTGTTTGGCACAGAGTGGCCCCGATTCTCATAGTACATAGTAGGTGAGGTTGGAAAAAAAAGACACAGGTCCATCAAGTCCAACCTATGTGTGTGATTATATGTCAGTATTACATTGTATATCCCTGCATGTTGTGGTTGTTCAGGTGCTTATCTAATCATTTTTTGAAACTATCGATGCCCCCCACTGAGACCACCACCTGTGGAAGGGAATTCCACATCCTTGCTGCTCCTTTGCCCCATACACATGGTCGGAAAATCTGATCATGTGTGGGTTCCATCTCACTTTTTCTGTTGGAATTTCCGACACACAAAGTTTGAGAGCCGGATAACAAAAACAAAATCCGATCCTTTAAATTCCGATCGCGTGTAGACAATTCTGACGGACAATGTGCCACTCATGCACAGAATAAATTACGAGACAAAAGCTATTGGTTACTGGCCCATTTACGTTCTACGCCACCACGTTCTGAACGATCAGATTTTCCGACAACTTTGTGCGACCGTGTGTATGCAAGACAAGTTTGGGCCAAAATCCAACAGATTTTGTTGTCGGAATGTCCGACAGTGTGTACAGGGCATTACAGTAAAGAACCCTCTATGCAGTTTATGGTTAAATATATTTTTAAATTTTTAATTAGTGGCTACTTCAGCCCTGGAAGGATTTACTCCCTTCCAGACCTATTCGGTACTGCGTCGCTTTAGCTGACAATTACGCAGCCGTGCGATGTTGTACCCAAACAAAATTGGCGTCCTTTTTTTCCCCCACAAATTAAGCTGTGGTTTAATTTTTTGCGCTATAAACAAAAAAATAAAAATAAAGGAGCGACAATTTTGAAAAAAAAGCAATATTTACTATAATAAATATCCCCCAAAAATGTTATATCATATATTATGCCACAGTATAGGCCGATATGTATTCTTCTACATATTTTGGGTAAAAAAAAATTGCAATAAGTGTATATTGATTGGTTTGCGCAAAGTTATAGCGTCTACAAAATAGGGGATAGATTTATGGGATTTTTTTTTTTTTTAACTAGTAATGGCGGCGATCTGCAATTTTTCATTTTTATCATGACTGCGACATTGCGCAAGACAGATTGGACACTTTTGACACTATTTTGGGAATAATGACATTTATACAATGATACAGAGCTAAAAATAGCCACTGATTACTGTATAAATGTCACTGGCAGAGAAGCAGTTAAATACTTGGGGGCGATTAAGGGGTTAAGTGTGTTCTAACTGTGGGGGGTGGGGCTCACTACAACATGACAGATCACTGCTCCCGATGACAGGGAGCAGTAGATCCTTGTCATGTTGCTAGACAGAACAGGGAAATGCCTCGTTTGCATCTCCCCGTTTTGCCTCTCCTCCCCTCAATCACGGGCCGCCAAATGTTGAGTTTGCAGCACCCACAGGCTCTCTTCCCTCCGCGCGGGAATTTCAAAGGGACGTATGGGTACGCCCTTTTGCCTGCCGTGTGCTTCTGCCAATGTAAATATCGGCATGCGGCGGTCAGCATGTGGTTAAACTCACTTCCGTGAAAAAGTTTTATCCCTATTGTGGGGTTACCAGTATGGCATTTGTAAATTTAAATCATATCCCCTCTCAAGCATCTCTTCTTCATAGAGAATAAGTTCAGTGCTCGCAACCATTCCTCATAAGGAATATCCTCCAGACCCTATATTAGCTTTGTTGCCCTTCTTTGCACTCGCTCCATTTCTAGTACATCCTTCCTGAGGACTGGTGCCCCAAACTGGACAGTATACTCTAGGTGTGGCCGGACCAGAGTTTTGTAGAGCAGGAAAATTATCATTTTATCTCTGGAGTTAATCCCTTTTTTAATGCATGCCAATGTTGTTTGCTTTGTTGGTATGCAATGCCAAGCTGCTGCTATTGCTGAGCCTATCATCTACTACAACCGTCAGGTCCTCTTCCATCCTAGATTCCCCCAGTGTATATATTGCATTCATATTTTTGCACCCAAATGCATTATTTTACATTTTTATGCATTGAACCTCATTTGACATGTAGTTGCCCACCCCATTAATTTGTTCAGATCTTCTTACAAGGTATCCACGTTCTGTGGAGAAGTTATTGTCCTGCTTAGCTTAGTATTGTCCACAAATACAGAGATTAAACTGTTTACCCCATCCTCCAGGTCATCTATGAACAAATTAAACAGGATTGGTCCCAGCACAGAGCCCTGGGGGACCCCACTACCCACCCCTGACCATTCCGGGTACTCCCCATTTATCACCACCCTCTGAAATCACCCTTGTAGCCAGTTTTCAATCCATGTACTCACCCTATGGTCCATGCCAACAGACCTCATTTTGTACAGTAAACGTTTATGGGGAACTGTGTCAAATGGGCCTTCCTTGATCTAGATGGCAGCTCACCTCCTCATAGAAGGTTAGTAGATTGGTTTGGCAAGAATGATTCTTTATGAATCCGTGCTGATTACTGCTGACACCGTTTTCATTAATAAAATCTAAAATATAGTTCCTTATCATCCCCAAGAGTTTGCATACTATTGATGTTAGGCTAACTGGTCTGTAATTCCCAGGGATATATTTTGGGCCCTTTTTAAATATTGGTGCTACATTGGCTTCTCTCCAATCAGCTGGTACAATTCCAGTCAGTAAAAATTAGGAACAATAGTCTGGCAATTACTTGACCCCAAGTACTCTCAGGTGCAAGCCATCCGGTCCCAGCGATTTATTAATGTTAAGTTTCCCAAGTAATTCTGTCCTCTGTTAACCATGGAGGTGCTTCCTGTGATGTATCATGATGATAAACACTGCAGTTTTGGTTACTGAAGCCCCCCCCCCAATTCCCTTGTGAAGGCCGAGGAGAAGAATAATTGTAATACCTTTCCTATCTCCCCATCCTTTGTAACCAGATGTCCTTCCTCATTCTTTATGGGGCCAATATGGTCTGTCCTCCCTTTATTATTGGTACTTGTATAGCGCCGTCAATTGGATTTGCTTGACAGCAGCGGGAGCTGAGACAACGGGCAAAGAGAGTGAGTGCATCTCCAACGTGGGAATTATGGGGCTCAGGTGAGCAAATCGGGTGGCTGGTCAGTGACAGAAGTTTTCACACCTTAATGCATCAAACACGACCCCTGATGGCTCAGTTCTCAGGCCTTCAGTGAGTCCATGATAGTCAGTGGTTCTCTGCTCTGTCCCTCCAGCAGTCACTGGAGCACCAGCTGCCGATCCAGGCATCTGGGTGGATCCTGACATTAAACTTGAGATCTCTCCAGAGCCTCAACCGGCTGAGTAATGTCAGCCAACAGCAGGCTTTAGCTCACTGTCAGCTGAAAACACATCTCAGGTGCAGAAAGAAGTGCACTCTTGTCACCTACAGGAGAAGTAGGACCAAAAGAGTTGGGTCCTACTTCTCTTAAGTTCCAGATCGAATGTCTTGGGGTTTAATATCTCAAGCCTAGGTTCACATTGGAGCGATTTGACAAATCGGTAGCAATGGCACAGTCCGAATCGGTGCAACGCCACATTTGCAGCACAGCGCCGATTCCCAAAAGTCATTTCTGTACTACTTTTGGCAACTTCGGGGTGCCATTTCCATAGACATCTGGCAGCAACACGTACAATCGCCCCCGAAGTCGGGACTGACACGTGGGAATGAAATAGTGCGAGTTCAGCTAAACTCGCACCATTTCATTTCTGCTGTCAGTGTGAACTTGGGCTCAAGATTTGAAAATTAAAGCTAGAAGTTGATTGGTGGCCATGCACATTTATTCCAGATTCTGGCTGCTCCAGGCTTGATCAATTGCCCTTGTTCTACTATTTGGTCACGTTTATTCCTGATCTGAATATAGATACATTTCTGTCTTTGGAACAAAGCACACAGCACAGTAAAAGGTCAGTAATACACCAATGTATACAGATATAAAACAGCAATAGAAATGTTTACCTTTGAGTGTGGCAATTTCCACGCATACAATCCAACATCAGCAACGAAGAATTATATGTATACTCATACGTGCATTTATACAAAGTCATTACAGAACGTTTTACTTCTGTCAACAAGATCGTGAGTATAACCATCAGTTAAATATCACGTATGTGCCCAAGTCTCCTTTAAGTTGTCAAGGCTTAAAGGGGTTGTAAAGGTTTGTGTTTTTTCACCCTAATGCATTAAGGTGAAAAAAACACCTGGCAGCACCAACCCCCCCATTTTACTTACCTGAATCCCCTTCAGTCGGCGGGGACATGCTCTCTCTCTCTCTCCACAGGCTCCCAGCTCTTGATTGGATAGATTGATAGCAGCGCAGCCATTGGCTCCCACTGCTGTCAATCAAATCCAATGGCACGGGCCGAGTTCTGCATTCGGACTCTATGGACACCGAATGCTGGCCTCGGGAGCGCACCCGCAAAAGGTAATCCCGTGGGAGATTGCTTCTCCCAGGGGGTTATCTGATGTGGGGAGGAACCACAGAGGGACCCCAGAAGAGCAGGTTCAAGGCCACTCTGTGCAAAACGAGCTGCACAGTAGAGGTAAGTAAAAAATAAAATAAAAATTACCCTTACAATCACTTTAAAATCAAACAGGCACTCACCTGCAAGTGTAACTGAGGTTTCTACGAATGCTCCTTTTAAAGAAACTTTTGCAACCTTCACAAGTGAAAACGCCGTAATGCTTGCCGCTGGACTTATCGCCGCAGACCACGCAATCCACCTGAATGCCAGGCCTCTCCTCGTCCCCCTGCTCGGGGTCGCTGATTCCTCCAGGAGGCGAAGCTTCGTCTTCTTCCGAGTTTCTGGGGTACCCCTTCCCCATTCCATTCGTGTCTCCGTTGGGGTCTCCCCAGCCCCCAGACACCATGGCCATACCAGCGCCTCCAGTCAAGAACACCAAGAATTGAGCGCTTGGACGCCCTTTAAAATAAAAAGAAGTCGGGACGGGCTCTTGAGCTCTAGCTCCCTAAGGGGAACTAATCACAGCGGCATTTTGTTCCCGGGAGAGGCGAAATCCTGGGGGGAAAAAAAGCAGGGCTTGTCCGGAGCTGAGGTGGTGGATGTGTTGCTGTGACTTGTGCTCTCCTAGGGCTGTATGGGGGAGGTAACAGAGGTCAGACATGTGGCACCACTTTTTGCCCTCCTTGTTTGGACTGCCTGGGTGATTAGAGAAGAAAACAGGACAGACCAGTTTGTAGGAGAGAGAACAGGTAACAGGATGGAATAGAAGAGAGCTGCCCTCAGGGAGCTTAGGAGGGGGGAAGACTAGCTGCTGCAATAACACACGGCTAGGGCAAAGTATGTGACAATACGGCCAGGGGGGTGACTTCCAAGTCCTCCCTATAAACCTTGTGTCCAGTCACGATGACTGCGAGAAGGAGAGTTGGAGAAGTTTCCCCGCTCTTGGTATTGCCCTATCAGCCCGGGATGGTAGTCCTGTGTGTGTATGGAGGGCTATGAGGAGACAGGCTAGCCGTGTTCTGTGTGGGTTAGCCGCCGTGTGCCGCTCCAATAGCTCTCTACGGCTGAGGTGAAGTCTGTGTGACCCGGATTAGGAGTATACTAGCTCCCCCCCGCGGGGTACAATTACCCAGAGAAGCCCTTGTGCGCTCGCCCCATGCCCCGGTCCGGAGTGCGGCCGATGGGAGCGGAGAGGGCGGAGAGCTGGGGCTTACCATGTGACCCTGGAGAGGAGGGTCCTCCTGACCAGAGGAGGGAGCCGGAGGAGGCTGATATCCTGTCTATGTGAGGAGAGCTGGTTGATGGCTGAGTCCGTACGGCTAGGCGCCAACTCATAATGCTGTGGAGTGAGGGCGCAGGCTGTTGCTCCTCACGCCGTACAAGGGATGCTATTATTCACAACGTGCACAAATTTTTTAGGGGGGAAAATACACTTTTTTGAATTTTAACTGCGTGCCGACCGTATCTCTACGGTTGACACCTCATACCTTTAAAACTGAACACATATTAATTACACAGGTTCTGATGTTCTGTGTCTTATTAAGGTGGTAATTAAAGAGGACGTAAACCCTCTTAAAAAAAAAACGAGAAGAAAAAGGCATAATGAGCTAGTGTGCATAGCATACTAGCTCATTATGTATTATTTACCTCAGGTCGAAAGCCCCCGCAGTGGTCCTAGTCTCCCCCATTGGCTGCCGACATGCCGTCCCGGAGTTACTTCTGGGTATCTCTACTCCGGCGTTGTGATTTTTATGTGCGTGGGCGCTGCCGGTAACGGCACGGAGACTGCTGCAACAGCACATAGGTGCCATTGCTTCAGTTTTCCCCAGTGCGCATTTGCCGATGACATCGGCACATGCAGGATACAGGGGATATCTCCTAAACCGTGCAGATTTAGGAGATATCCTGGGTAGCTACAGGTAAGCCTTAATATAGGCTTACCTGTAGCATAAGGTTGTAAAATAGGGTTTACAACCGCTTTAAACTCACTTATATGCATTAAAGCGGAGTTCCACCCAAAAGTTGAACTTCCGCATATCTTATTCCTCCAGTGCCACATTTGGCCCCTTTTGTGAGCAGCAGGTACCTGTTTTTGACAGGTACCCTTCCCCACTTCCGTCGGACCTTGCTGCCGCAAGGTACATTAGACGTTTGGGCTGCCGCCAGGTTATTCAGAAAGCGCAGCCTGCTTCACGCATGTGCAGTAGGGACTTGGCTGTGAAGCCACAAGGCTTCACTGATGGGTTCCCTTGCCAGGAATGTCGGCAGCACCTGACAGCTGATGGAAACATAAACTATATTATATCTTCAGTGAAGCCCTTCAGCTTTACGCCTGGGTCCCTACTCCAAATGCGCAAAGCACGATGCGCTTTCTGATTGGCCTAGTGGTGGAGGAGGGGCTCAACTTCTATGAAAAACAGGTCCCTGTTCCTCCCTCCCCCCAAAAGGGGCCAAATGTGACACCGGAGGGGGGGGGGAAGCAATTAAGCAGAGGTTCCACTTTTGAGTAAGCATATGCAAAAATGGCTCTGACAGTGAAAGGGTTTAGGCAGAAGTGATTCAAGTGGCTGAACAGCCACTCGACCACTTCTGCAGAAGGGTGTCTCCCGCTGCCACATTTCCCGGGCTCCGCAGTCCGATGACAAGGCCAGGGAGCGATGCGATCGACAGCAGCACTGCAGAGAGAGGAACTGACGTTGTTTTTCCCTTTTTTTTGTCTATATTCCCATCACACACATTCCTGAAAACAAGGCTCATCAATAGTAGGTGCTGTAGTGATTACCAGCTGGATACTGAAAACATCACAGATAAATGCACATATTCGCCAGCACACCAAGGATCCTCAAATATCGTCCAAAGGCTTTTTTTTTTTTCAAAAAAGATCACATCATAAGAACAAGTACAATGTTTCGGAGCTGCACAGGACCCCTTCGTCAGGCATGTTTCTCCCTCTCTATGACCCCGGAAGTTGGTTTTGACTTTTTGTTTTACCTGGAGCTTTTAAACTAGGTGTTGGGGGGGGGGGTTTAAAGGTAGCGATAACCGGCAATGAGCATAGGACAGAGGGGAAGAGTTGAGACACTAGTGATATTATATCCATGACATCTAATCCCGGGGGTTAATAAGTTACTATATCAAAAGTGAAGCCTGAGAAATCATATGGGAAAAAAATATGCAGAAATACAAAACTCAAATGCTCACAAATGCCAGGAGCCTAATCAATAAAATGGAGGAACTAGAGCTACTATTACACAAGGAAGATGTGGACTTCATGGGAATAACAGAAACTTGGTTTGACAGCTCATGACGGGCTGGCCAACATTCAGGGGTATTTCCTGTATTGGAGGGACAGAAAAGGTAGGAGAGGGGTGTGTCTATATATGAATGACATCAGTGATGGGGCAAGGGGGGAGGTGGAGTCCATATGGGTGGAACTCCAAAGGGTGGAAGTAAGCGGGAAATTACTAGTGGGGGTATGTTTCAGGCCCCCTAACCTGAGTTAAGAGGTGAAGTTGGACTTCCTTTCACAGTTAGAAATGGCAGGAAGACAGGGAAATGTCATCATAATGGGGGACTTCAACTATCCCAACATTGACTGGGTGGAAGGGACAGCCCACTCATTAAGGGCCCTCCATTTCTTAAATGTTCTACAGGACAACTTCATGTCCCAATTGGTGGATTCCCCCACTAGAAGTAATACATTGCTAGATCTTTTAATTATAAATGATACAGATCTGATTGCAGATGTGTCCAAAGATATGCTGGTAGGTTAATTGGCTCCTGTCTAAATTGGCCCTAGTATATGAATGTGAGTTAGGGACCTTAGATTGTAAGCTCCTTAAGCATAGGAACCAATGTGAATGTACAATGTATATGTAAAGCAGTGCGTAAATTGATGGCGCTATATAAGTACCTTAAATAATAATAATGTGGAAATATGGTACAACTTGGAAACTACCAACCACAGAATTTTTACATTCCATATAAATCACAGGTCAGGGAGGCACTAGGGGAGTACAAAAACATGAAATTTCAAAAAAGCCAACTTTTTTAAACTGCGCTCAATGCTGCAGGATTTTAAGTGGGACCAAGTCCTTGAAACAGTGAACACAGAGGAAAAATGGGAATACTTTAGGAATATATTAAATATATGTGCCACAAGTGCATTCCAAGGGGTAATAAATATAGAAGAATAAAGGTTAAACCTGGGTGGCTGAACCAAAACGTAAAATGGCATATTAAGGACAAAAAAATGGCATTTAAAATGTACAAAGTGGAGGGGTCATTGTCAGCACTCCAATAATATAAGGAATGCAATGTGAGGTGTAAGAACACAATCAGGCCGGCTAAAAAAAGACTATGAAAGATACATAACGACAGTAAAAATAATCCCAAGAAGTTTTATTAACAGTAAAATGGCAAAGTCGGAACACATAGGCCCCATAAAGGTTGAGGAAGGGAAGGTGGTAACGGATGTAAAAGAGCGCTGGCCGCTGAGAAGACACAACCCGGTTCCTCAAAGATATTCTGAAAAAGTTTCAAAATATCAGACAGGCTAGAAACTACTGGATCATTCAGTTCCCACAGAGGAGCAGCCAAGGCTAACGCCTCGCCAGACAGGAGGTATACAATATAGGCTACCTTCGCCCAATCAGGCAGGACGTTTTGGGGCTGGAGTTCAAAATGAATTGTGCACTGGCTAAGGAACCCCCTGCAGGCCTTGAAGTCCCCAGAGAAGCAGCCCGGAGCTGGCAGTTGTAATGAATGTGTGGCTGCGACTGGTGCGGTAGGTACAGCAGCAGATATCGGGTGAGGTTGTTGAACCAGGGATCCTATTGAGGCCTGAACCTGTTCAAACGGGAGGCCGAATCCTGAAGGAATCACATCACCTGGGTCTGATGCGATTCCTGGGTCTCAAGTCTGTGAACTAGGCCCTGCAATGGATCATCTGCGGGTAGCGGCACATCAGCCGGATCCATGGCTGATCAAACTGTCAGGTCACCTGAGACCAAGTGACAGATGCACTCCATAGGAGTCGGAAGTGCACCGCTAAGATAGTGGACTCTAGGACTGACTGCTGCGGATAGTACCCAGGGAGGTTCAGGAAACAGGTCTATTGGATCACTAACACAGATCCCAGTGCAAGCTAGTGCATAGATTCCCCAGGGTGCGGAGTCTAAGAGCCAGCGGGTGTTCACCAGAGCCTCTAGTGAGGATGGACTGCGCTGCAGTCTGGCTCCAGATCGCGACCCCTAGGGTGTCACAGCTCACGCTCACGGTAGACTACAGGAGAAGGAAGCAGCAGGCTAGAAAAAAAAGGGATAAAGCAGAGGTCAGGGCGACTAGCAGACAGGAACAACAGAGTACATGCCAAAGGTTCAGGGTCACACGCAAGCAGGGATAGTCGGGGACACACCAAAAAGTCAGGGTCACGAGCAGCCAGGAATAGTCAAGAACACGCCAAGGTCAGTAACAGAGACAATTGAAGAGCACACGGCAAACAGGAACCCAAACACACAGTGAATACACAATGGTTGATCAGCATCGCTGGCTTGCAGTGCACAGGTTAATATAGGGTTCCCTGATAGGGCCTCCCTGGTAGAGCCATGCTTAGAGGAGAGGTTATAAAAACAGCCAGGTGAGAGTGGCTGGCTTCTTAGTCTGAACACTTGAGGAGAGGTGAAAGATTACTGCATAACCATGACAAATCTCTTTTTCTGATTTATTTGTGGCACCATAAAAATCCCCCTTTCTACTCCTTCCATATTTATTTGAGGGGATGATAAGGGACCATATACAAGAATTTGCTGATGAAAACAGTATCATTAGCAGTAATGAGCAAGGGTTTACAAAAGGTCCCTTTTGCCAAACCAACCTATGAACAGTCTCCAAAGAAGTGAGCCACCATCTGGACAAAGGTAGTCCGATGGATGTGGTGTATCTGGATTTTGCAAAAGTGTTTGATACAGTCCCCCACAAACACTTAATCTACAAGCTGAGGTTTGTAGGCATGGACCATAAGGTTTGTTCTTGGATAGAAAACTGGATACGGGATCGCATCCAAAAGGTTGTGATATATAACGTGTAGTCAGAATGGTCTAGAGTGCTTAGTGGGGTACCCTAATGCCGTGTACAAACGACGGGACTTTCCGGCAGAAAAGGTCAGACGGAATGATTTCATCGGATATTCCGATTGTGTGTGGGCTTCATCTGACTTTTTAAAAAAAAATTCTGACGGACCTAGAAATAGATCATGTTTTAAATCTTTGTAACAGAATCAATTCCCATTGTATGCTATTCCAACGGACCAAATACGACGCAAGGGCAGCTATTGGCTACTGTCTATGTAAACCACTTTGTTAAATCAGAAATTAGTGATCAATAATAACATCTAGTTAACATCATTCAATTTTTGACAATAAATATGTTGAACAATGCTAGACTTGGCTCAAGCTGGGCTCCTTCACATCTTTTTCTGGGTGGAAGGCCCAGGTTGTACTTCTGAAGCCTCATCTGATGTGGAAGGAAGTGTGGAAGGAAGTTTAGATCTTGATGGCCTGGGTTCACAGAAACCGCGGTCTGTCGTAGTACCTGTCAGGAACCATGAAACAGACAGAGACAGAAGTACAATCTAATCACACTTGTTTATTAATAAAAATAAAAAGATAAATAGGAAAAAGCGTAGTCAAGCAAGCCAGAGTCCAGTAGCCAGATCGGGTAGTCAGCCAGTCCAAAGTTCATAAGCCAGATCGGGTAATCAGCTAGTCCAGACATCAGGGATCCACGGAGAGCAACTGCAAGAAGGATGGAAGCCAGGAGGGATGTTAGCAAGCCAGTCTTGAAACAACAGCAGGAGATGGTTCCTAGAGATGTGACCAAACGTGAAAGCAAAGGAGAAATGAGCTGGAAGACTTATATATAGGCAGGCCAGACGAGCATCATCGGAAACAGCTGGTAACTGAAGAGAGAGAAGAGAGCTGGCAATTAGCCAACAGCTGAGTGGCCAGCCCAGAGGAGGAAGGGCTAAGCCAGCCCTGACAGTACCCTCCCCTTAATGACCCCTCTCCCTCGGAGGGCCACTGGGCTTGAGGGGAAACCATCTATGGAACTCGCGGAGAAGGACAGGGGCATGTATGTCAGAGGATGAAACCCAGGAGCCTTCCACCGGACCGTACCCCTTCCAATGCACCAGGTACTGTATGCGCCCACGGAACCTACGGGAGTCAACAATGGATTGTACCTCATACTCCTCATGGTTCTCAACCTGAACAGGGTGAGGACGTGGCACCGAGGTGGTAAATCGGTTACAGACCAACGGTTTCAATAAGGAGACATGAAACACATTAGAGATGCGCATACCAGGAGGAAGTTCCAACGCGTAAGCTACTGGGTTAATCCTGCGAAGGATACGGAAAGGCCCAATAAACCGAGGTGCAAACTTCAGTGAGGGAACACGAAGCCGGAGGTTGCGAGATGAAAGCCAGACCCTGTCCCCAACCTGGTAGGAAGGCGCTGGCAGGCGCCTGTGGTCAGCATGGAGTCTGTACCTATCATTAGCAGGACGCAAAGCCTCCTGAACTTGTATCCAAGTGGAACGAAGACCACAGAGATGCTCCTCTAACGCAGGAATACTCTGCGGAACAAACGAGTCAGGCAACATGGAAGGTTGGAAACCATAATTCGCCATAAATGGAGACAATCGGGAGGCAGAATTCAAGGCACTGTTGTGAGCAAACTCTGCCCAAGGTAATAGGTCAGACCAGTTGTTATGATGCTCAGAAATATAGCAACGTAGGAATTGCTCCAAGGACTGATTGGCTCGTTCTGCGGCCCCATTAGACTACGGGTGATACACAGAAGAGAACGCAAGCTGGATTCCCAACTGTGCACAAAAGGCTCGCCAGAACCGGGAGACAAACTGACTGCCCCTATCCGAGACAATCACCTTGGGTAGCCCATGTAAGCGAAAGATCTCCCGAGCAAAAATGGAAGCCAGTTCCTTAGAGGTGGGCAACTTCTTAATTGGAATACAATGACACATCTTTGAGAACTGGTCCACCACCATAAGGATAACAGTGTTGCCTTGGGAGTTGGGCAATTCCACAATGAAATCCATAGACAGGTGAGTCCAGGGCCTTTCTCCATTGGGTATGGGTTGTAGGTGGCCCACTGGCAGGTGTTGTGGAGTCTTACTCTGAGCACACATGGG
The DNA here is from genome assembly GCF_037356315.1 of Lithobates pipiens. Classification (NCBI taxonomy): domain Eukaryota; kingdom Metazoa; phylum Chordata; class Amphibia; order Anura; family Ranidae; genus Lithobates; species Lithobates pipiens. The sequence continues at coordinate 126,689,357 of NW_027507718.1, read as the reverse complement.
ACAGGCAGCTACGAAAGCAGTAACATCAGCCCGTAGACTAGGCCACCAGAATTGTTGGGAGATGGCCCAAATGAGTTGATTCTTCCCAGGATGGCCAGCTGCCTTGGGAAAATGATAAGTCTGGAGTACTGCAGTACGGAGACTCTCTGGGACAAAGCAGGGGTCACAAGGTTTATCAGGAGGAGCATGGACCTGAGCAGCAAGAATCTTGTCACCCAAAGGAGAAGTAAGATTGGTGCCAACCGTAGCTAAGATGCGATCAGGAGGAATCATAGGAACCGGAAACGACTCCGACTTGGAAGTGGAGGAAAATTGTCGTGACAAGGCATCCGCCTTTACATTCTTAGTACCAGGTAAGAATGAGACAATGTAATTAAAGCTCGACAAGAAAAGAGCCCATCGCGCCCTTCTGGGAGAGAGTTGCTTAGCCTCAGACAAGAATGTAAGATTCTTATGGTCAGTAAGAATAAGAACGGGCACAGTGGTACCTTCAAGGAGATGTCTCCATTCTTTCAGGGCCAAAATGATCGCCAACAGCTCTCTGTCACCAATCTCATAATTGCACTCAGCAGGTGACAATTTCTTGGAAAAGTAGCCACACGGATGCATAGCGCTCTCAGAGTTAGGACGTTGAGACAGAAGGGGCAACATTTCGAAGTATATCTCAACCTGATTGAGAAACCCTCTGCATTGAACTGGATCCGTTGGGGAAGCGGAGCAGAACCAGACACACCTCTTATAGAGCTAATACTTGAGGCGGGTGCCTGCACAGAGACTGGTGCAGCAGCAGGGGTGGCCTGCGACTCAGGTTGTACCAGAGCAGCCACCGTGGGGGATTCCAGGTGAGCCGTGCGATTCAGGAGCGTTTGTAACGCCAAGGCAAACTGATCCATGTGGTGATCTTGCTCATCCAATCTGGAAAAAATATTACCAACAAGTAGATTGACTGTATCTTCTGAATTCATGGCCTTCATGTACTGTCAGGAACCATGAAACAGACAGAGGCAGAAGTACAATCTAATCACACTTTTTTATTAATAAAAAGATAAATAGGAAAAAGCGTAGTCAAGCAAGCCAGAGTCCAGTAGCCAGATCGGGTAGTCAGCCAGTCCAAAGTTCATAAGCCAGATCGGGTAATCAGCCAGTCCAGACGTCAGGGATCCACGGAGAGCAACTGCAAGAAGGATGGAAGCCAGGAGGGATGTTAGCAAGCCAGTCTTGAAACAACAGCAGGAGATGGTTCCTAGAGATTTGACCAAACGTGAAGGCAAAGGAGAAATGGCCTGGAAGACATATATAGGCAGGCCAGACGAGCATCCTCGGAAATAGCTGGTAACTTAAGAGAGAGAAGAGAGCTGGCAATTAGCCGACAGCTGAGCGGCCAGCCCAGAGGAGGAAGGGCTAAGCCAGCCCTGACAGTACCAGAGTCTGGGGACATAAACGTTGTCTGCTGCTGCTCCTGATCTCAGGGAATCCTGGACCTTTTTGCGCTCCCTATTATATGTGCCCCTCAGGCCACCAATTTTGGCCTTTAAATATGTGATGTCTGCCGTGGGAGTCACCAGCTTCACCAATTCCAACAGTTTCTCCAGCGCTGCCTTCCTCTTTAACTTGTTGGAGTATTCTCGATATTTGACTTGTCAGAGACATGGCAGCTCCCTGTACATGTCTATGAAGTTTGGCAGGAAGTCTGGGTCAGTAAATTTATCCATTTTCTCTGAAAGACACACAAGACAAACCCTAATGTCAGGCTAAACTCTCCTAATCTTGTCCCATTATAGGCCTCAATCTGTAAGCAGTATAGGCCACTAACCACTGATGCCCCAAGTTAAAATGGTACCTTAGTTTGCATGATCGGCGCTTACACTACTCTGTCCTCCACTCACAGATCGTATGTACTACTCATGCATGTTATGCTTATATACACTGCGCATACATGAAACTCTGCCCCTTACCTTCTTTCTAGTGTATTTCCTGCCCCTTCTCTTTCAGTGCAGTGGGAGAGCACATGGTTGAGAGACAGCAGGTGCGTGATAATAGCAGCAATAAGGACGACGACGAAAGCTTGGAGCAAGGCAGTTTCCGATCCAGGAAGAGATATAAGGTCTCAAATATGTCCTTTGTAGAGATGGTGGACATCTTGAAGAGGGCCGACTATGATGGGAAGTATGGACCGTTCCCAAACTCAAAATGTGAGAAAGGCCAAGATCATGACTAAAGTTGTGAGAAGTCTGCACAGGAATTTTGGGGTACGACGATCCAAGGAGCAGTTGAGGAAACGCTGGTCAGACCTGAAATTGAGGGAGCAAGATCAGTACAGAAGGATCAAGAAAGTTCTGCAAAAAAAGTAAGTTTATTATTACTTTGTGCTGCTTCATGTGCTTTTCTTTACTGTTGTACAGTTTAAAATGGCAAGTTTTAGGTTTGTGGGCACAGTAATCGTTTGTAGTAAACATCGTTTGCCCACTAATACAATGTTTTTGTCAGATGCAGGTTAACTACATTTGTTCATGCCTATTTGTATTAAAATACGTTTAGTACATTGTTGTCTAGATGGGTTTGTAACTAGAATGAAATGCACATTAGATTCAGTGTATTATTATTATTATTATTATTATACAGGTTTTATATAGTGCCAACAGTTTACGCAGCACTTTACAACATGAGGACAGACATTACAGTTACATTACAATTTGGTACAAGAGGAATCAGAGGGCCCTGTTCATTAGAGCTTACAATCTAAAAAGGAAGGGTCAATTGATACAAAAGGTAATAGTTGTGGGGGGATGAGCTGATGGAGGAAGTAAAACAGTGTTAGTTAGAAGCAGGATAGGCTTCTTTGAAGAGAAGGGTTTTCAGGGGTCGCCTAAAGATGGATTTATTAGGGGACAGTCAGACAGATTGGGGTAGAAAGCTCCAAAGGATGGAAGAAGCTCTGGGGAATTCCTAGAGGTGAGCATGGAAGGAGGTGACAAGGGAGCAGAAGGTCTTGGGATGACTGACGAGAGCGGCTTGGTTGGTATTTTGGGACCAGGTTAGTGATGTAGCTGGGGGCAAAGTTATGGATGGCTTTGTAAATTATTGTTAGTACTTTGAATTTTATTTGTTGGGTGAGTGGAAGCCAGTGGAGGGATTGGCAGAGAGGGGTGGAGGACGCTGAATGGCTGGTAAAGTGGATGAGTCCGGCAGCAGCATTCATTATGGACTGCAGGGGGGATAGTCTATGTAAAGGTAATCCAATGAGGAGGGAGTTTCAGTAGTCAAGGCGAGAGAGGACCAGGGAGTGAATTAGAAGCTTGGTGGTGTCAGTTACAAAAAGGGGCATATTCTGGAAATGTTGCGGAGGCTAAGGCACATGATTTGGACAGGGATTGTATGTGGGCCTGAAAGGACAGTTCAGAGTCTAAGGTTACCCCTAGTATCCTGGCATGTGGGGACGGACTGATAGATGTGCCATTAATCTTGACAGAGAAGTGTAAGGAGAGGACACTCAGCAGCTGTTTACACATCTGGATGCAGGAAAACTAGTGCGGGACACCAGAACATCCTTTTTAGGGTGTCCCACACAGGTGCTCCAGTGGACACCTGGCGTCTCTCCATGTGTGAAACTTTAATAACAAAAAAGGTAAGTATTCCAGCTTTAGAAAGGAAAAAAACAAGTTTTCAGCTTGGAACTCTGCCAAAAAAGACAATTGTACGACCCTTCCAAGCAATGTTTCATATTCCTATTTCTTGTCTCAAATATCTGTATGCTAAGTATACTTTTTTTTTTATTCACATAGGGAAGAAAAGAATTGGGACATCTAAGGACACCAGGAACCCCACTACTCATGAAGAAGAGGAAATCCCCACACACCATGAAGAAGATGTGAAGGGAGAGGTTCATGAAGTGGGCAAAATAGTGACCACAACAGGTCAGTGTTCAGTGTCTGAGACCACAGCTTCAGGTAATAGATGTATGCCTGCATATTTATAATGCATGTTTTTTTTTCTTTTTAGGTGATGTGGTTGTTGTGGAAGAAGAAACTAATTTCTACAGTGCATGTGCACAGATCCTCATCGCTGAGATCATGGTGTGCAATCGTGATTTAGAGAAGGTCAAGGAAAACATCAATGATGTCCAAAAAAAATAACCAACATCATTGATGTTTTAGGCAGAATCTAAAAACAATAAAAATTGTAAAGTTGGTCATTGTATTTTATATTTTTGATACATTTTTAAAGTAATTTGAAAGACAAATTTTAAAGATGCACACAGTATGCTATCTGCCATCACAGGATATCAATGTACGCGTTTTGTGGTGCAACCCCTTCCTCGCAACTAAAGTAGATGAGAGGAAGGGGTTGCACCCCCGAAACACGTCCATTGATCCCCCATGGTGGGAGCTAGCATATGTTGACATTAGGCATGGGATCAGGAGGGAAATCCACATTTTGACCCAATTTGTGTGCATCTTCAAAATTTAGCTTTTACAGGGGTGACATCACCCCATCTGATGAAGGCAAAATCAACACAGTTTTGACATACTAATGTCTCATATTGCCTTCACTTTTCAAAAGTTGAACTTTGTAAGTTCCTGAGTTGTATATGTTATGGTTTTAAACATGATTAGCCAAACTAAGGCTCTATCTACTGTCAAACATAAATGATACAAAACCAATTTTTGGTTTGTTAAAAAAACCTTTTGTGACTGTGCTTGGAGTAAAATGTTTTATACTCAACAATGTGTGGCATCTCATTTCAATGCTCAATGCCAGTTTTTGGAGTAAGGTGGTGTAGTTACAGTGACAATGGGGGTTATCTACTAAAGACAAATCCACTTTGCACTACGAGTGCAGTTTCAGTGTACTTGTAGTGCAAAGTGGATTTGCCTTTAGTGCACCTAAAATTGGCCCCAATCAGACCATTTTAGGGACTACAAGCGATTAATTCATGGAGTTGAAAAGGATGATTATTTTTATCATTAATGCATTACATACATTAATAACAAAAACAAGGTGTGTGTGTAGCAGACCTAGAGCATAATAGTTAGCTGAAGAAGAGATTGTCACCTCATATATCAAATAAGTTACGTTTGCGCTATTAAAAGAAAATGGACAAAAATAAAAAGCATTGGAGTACCTAGGAGACAGATAAGAAACACAAGCAGTAAATCAAATGAAATATGAGTTAATTTTCTGAAAGAAAAATTATTTTAAACATGTTTATATATTCTCTGGCATATCAATGGCCCCCAGACCCGCAAAGTACTCTAGATACTTTTGGCGAACTTCGCGGGCAAGCCAGGATGGGCAGGTTCAAGAGCCGTCAGAGTTCTTTGATCCGGTAATAAGCCAGCCACAGTCCCAACTGAGGCCACATAGTTTGATGCATTTTTTTGCAAAAAGTTATGTAATATGCAGCATGAAAGAACAATGTGATTGATTTTATATTCCCCCATGTTGATAGCTGTGAGTAATAGGCAGAACCGGCTGGCCATTATTCCAAAGGCATTTTCCACCACTCTTCTGGTTCTGGCCAGCCAGTAATTAAAAACCCTCTGGTCCGAGGTGAGGGTCCTCATTGGGAATGGCCACAGAAGAGTCACAAACGTGAGTCCCGCCACATTATCTTCAAGGTCGCAACTTCAAGCTGCCATTCTGGAGCCATCTGAAGTACTCCGTCTGGGAGATGACTCCACCATCCAACATCCGGCCATTGTTCCCCACGTCCACATACAGGAGCTAGTAAGTCGCCGATACCACCGCCAACAACACAATACTATTATACCCATTATAATTATAATAGTATGACCCCGAATTGGGGGGTGAGATGATGCGGATGTGCTTTCCATCTATTGCCCCACCAGTTGGGAAAGTCCCACTGCTGGGCAAACTGGGAGGCCACAGTCTGCCATTCCTGTGGGTTTGAAGGAAACTGTGGAGTCAAACAAGAAAAAGAAAAAATTACTTTTGCACATAACATTGCAAGAAGATTAGACAAACATTTTTGGCCAACATAAGTATAAAATTTATTGAAATTAGTATTTAAAGTCAAAAGTATAATAAGGTCCACTTATCAGATACACACCCCCCCCCCCCCCCCCCCCGATGGCCCATTTTGTTCAGGTAACCATCTCCACTTCATTGAGCTGAATGCATAAAAAATATTTGTTACTTTGGCCAGCCCCTCCTTACTTACACTATTGGCAGCCCACTGGACAGGTAAGAAGTGTCATAATCCAAAAATATGAATACGCAATGTATAAATTGAAGCACATTTTTACCTTCTGCAATTACCTATCAAGATAATAGGAGAACAAAACTTTAAACAGTACCATTTGAAAGTATTCAGGCAGGTCCTTGCACTACATGCTTTGGTGAATTCATCCACAAATATGAACACAAAAAAGAGGTAGGTATAGTGTGTATGGGGTTGACAAAGTCAGAAGAGGATTGGTATCGGCTGACTTAGCAGTTGGGGGGGAGGGAGGGTTCCAAATGAGTTTGGCCCCCCCCCCCAAAAAAAGCCTCTTGCACACTACCTGAATTTAAGAACAACAATAAAACATTTGGACACATTTTAGGGGGTGTTTAGAGTCAGCACTACAATGGAGCTGACAAAATCCATTGTTAAGTGACTGGGCTAGGTATATGGGCCCAGGATAGCATGCTGGGGAGGTTAGTGAAGGCAAATATGCATGAAAGAAAAAAAAAGGAGCATTAAAAGCTCTCAGCATGCATAAGGACAAAGAGGACATTCACAGCATATTACAATCATGGTAATTAGGGAATGATTAAATTAATACAATGCTTTAACAAATATTAAATACATAGAATGTGATGTTAATGGAGAAAACTTACCTTAATATAGTCCTTCTGCAGCACCTGTATGATGGCAGAACAGGTCTCTGGAATAATGATTCCCAGAGCCTGGGGGGAGAGTGCAGTCGTAAACTTGATATCCTGGAGACTTCTCCCCATCATCAAGTACTGCAAGGTGGCGACGAGCCTCTGCTCGGGAGTGATGGCTTGCCGCATGCAGGTGTCCTGCTTCATAATATAAGGGGAGAGCAAAGCCAACAAACCTTGAAAAATGGGGTCCATCATCCGAAGAAAATTCCTGAAATCATCAGCATTATTCTCCTGGATCTCCCGCAACAAAGGCATGTGTGAGAATTGGTCAGGCTGGAGCAACCAATTCTTCGTCAATGATGGACTGGACTTGGGTCAAAGCAAGAACTCCAACACCAAGCCCAAGCACAGCACAAACTCCACGACAAGTATGTACCCGCAACAGGGCTTGAAAACAATCGGATGGTCAGAACGAACTAACAGAATGCACTGAAAATCAGAACCTGAGAAGAACGAGCTGAAAATCAGAAATGAGCAGACAAGAACACACTGAAAAACAGAAGCAAACTATTAAATAGAACACACTGAAAGACAGTAACGAACTGACAACATGCACTGAAGAACAGATACGAACCACAAGCAAAAAATGAAAAGTATAAACGAACTGAAAAGCACGAGGCTAAAAAGCGTGAATTGTCTCTCACCAAACTTCTACTAACATGAGATAAACACGAGATTAGCAGAGGCCAAAGGGTGGTGCACTGGCTATTGAACTTCCTTTTTATATTTTATAGTCCCGTTGTATGTGTTGTGTGTCACCTCGTTCTTGACATTCGGAATTTCCAACATTTGTGTGAGCGTGTGTATGCAAGACATGTTTGAGGCAACATCCTTCAGAAAAAAATCCACGGTTTTGTTGACGGAAAATCCGATTGTATGTACAGGGTAGGGATGAGCTTCGTGTTCGAGTCGAACATACGTTCGACTCGAACATCGGTTGTTCGCCCGTTCAGCGAATTCCGAACGTTATGGGCCGTTTGCGCCAAATTCGTGTGGCGCTCACGGGCCACAATGCACTGCGTCATCGCAGTGCATTGCTGGCTCATGATTGGCTAAGCATGCACTGTGACCCCGCATGCTTGGCCAATCACAGCGCCAGCAGCGAGGAGAGCCATGATTGGCCACAGGCAGGATGCCTGTGGCCAATCATAGCTCAGGCTGTGTAGTACACGCCCCACACTATATAAGGCCGCCAGCGCGGTGGCCTAGTGTAGTGTGTTGGCGTCTGAAGCAGTTAGTGGGTGTTCTGTGTACCTTCAACACAGTACACACCGATCGCTATCGGCCGATTTTCGATCTTGCTCTTCTGTAGTGGTTGTTGTCTGCTTGCCCTGACCGCAGTATACACCGCTATATTCACCTCGCCTATATAGCTAGTGATCTATCTTTTATAATAGAGCTTGCAGTCAGTAGTGTTAGGAGCTTGTGCGTGTTGTCTGCGTGCTCTGTACCCAGTACACACCGCTATATCCACCTACATAGCTCTTCTCTATTTGAGCCCACTTGCCATCTGCAGGAGTTATTGGAAGTTGTGTGTGCCTTCAGCACAGCACAGTATACATCTGTATATACCCCTTTATCTCTGGTGTTCTATAAAAAAGGCATCTGCAGGAGTTAGTGGGTTTTTTGTACCTCCAGCACAATATACACCTGTATCTACCCTTTATTGCTGTTCTCTAATAGAGGCATCTGCAGGGCTTAGTGGGTGTTGTGTGACTCAATTACAGTATACCCCTTTATCTCTGGTGTTCTATAATAAAGGCATCTGCAGGAGTTAGTGGGTGTTGTGTGACTCCAGCACAATATACACCTGTATCTACCGTTTATTGCTGTTCTCTAATAGAGCCATCTGCAGGGCTTAGTGGGTGTTGTGTGACTCCATTACACTGCTTTTTTACCCAACTCCCTTCAGGCCATTACCATGTCTGGAAGGCCAGCAAGGAGAGGCAGACAGGCGCGAGCCAATAAAAGAGGGCAAGCAGGCTCTGTGTCTAGAGACAACAGTGCTGGTCGTGGACGCTTTGCATTGTCATCAGCACGTGGCCATGGGACACGCTTGTCCTTCTTTTCGGCAGCTGGACATGTTGAACCGCAACATGCCAACGACTTGGTAGAGTGGATGACCAAGCCCTCTTCATCCTCCTCATCCTCTCTCACCCAGTCTCAGGGTACTAGCAAAGCAGCTGCCAACGCATCGTCTTCCCTCCTCTCAATGTCATCATCAGTGACTCCTTCCCTAGACCCTCCTCCTGAGGAGTCTCCTGAACTCTTTGAGCACAGTGTTGGGTACATGCTCCAGGAGGATGCCCAGTGTTTTGTAGGCTCTGATGATGACACTCAGCTAGAGGAAGGCAGTAGCGTGAGCGCAGAGAGAGGGGATGCTCAAGAAGGACAGCAATCTGGCAGTCATGTTCCACAAGCTGCAGCATACTGCCAGGTTTGCTACAGCCATGAAGAGGGAGGGGATGATGAGGGCACTGACTCCACGTGGGTGCCTGGTAGGAGAGAGGAGGAGGAGGCACATGTCCAACGAGGCAGGATGCCCTCCGGGGGCCAGCTTAGGGGCAGCACACCAACTGAATCACACCGCAGAGCTCCGCCTGTGCAGGGTGCTGCCTCTGCGCGTTATTCTAAAAGTTCTTTGGTGTGGGCCTTTTTTAAAACGAGTGCATCAGATCGCACCGCTGCTATTTGCAACATATGTCTCAAGCGTATCTCGCGTGGCCAAAACATCAGCCGCTTGGGCACCACATGCTTGACCAGACATATATTGACCTGCCATGCAGCTCGTTGGCAAGCGTACCTCAAAGACCCACACCAAAGAACAAAGCGGACCTCTCCTTGCTCCTCATCAGCTGGCATCTCCAACCCCACTAGACCTTCAGTCCTCTCTGAAACCTGCTCTGAGAGGAATGAAGGTGTAGAATTAGGTGTGTCACAGCCAAGTGCTTCCGGGCACTCTGCTAGCAGTACACCCACGTCCGATTATAGCAGGCAAATGTCCCTGCCCCAGCTGCTGGACCGGCGAAAGAAGTTCACTCCCAGCCATCCACATGCCCAGCGGTTGAATGCTAGCTTGGCTAAATTGCTAGCACTTCAACTGCTGCCTTTTCAGTTGGTAGACTCGGCCCCCTTCCGTGAGTTTGTACAATGTGCAGTTCCTCAGTGGCAGGTCCCCAAACGCCACTTTTTCTCACGGAAGGCGATTCCGGCTCTCTACCGGCATGTGGAAGGCAATGTCCTTGCCTCGCTGGACAGGGCGGTAAGGTGCATATTACCGCTGACTCATGGTCCAGCAGGCATGGACAGGGACAATACCTGTCTTTCACGGCCCATTGGGTCACTCTTCTGGCAGCTGGGAAGGATGCAGGACAAGGTGCAGTAGTGTTGGAGGTTGTTCCGCCACCACGCCTCCAAAATGCTACTATTGGTTGTGACACACCTCTCTCCTCCACCCCCACCTCTTCTTCTTCCTCCATGGCCTCTTCCAGTGCTCTGTCCTCAGAACCAGCGGTGCTCCGTAGGCGTTCCAGGGGCTACGCAAGTACGCAGGCAAAACTATGCCATGCCGTGCTTGCGCTGGTTTGTTTGGGGGACAGGAGCCACACTGGGGCGGATGTTTTGTCAGCTCTGCAGGGGCAGGCCGAGAGGTGGTTGACGCCACGCCAGCTTAAGCCAGGAATGGTGGTTTGTGACAATGGCACCAACCTCCTCTCCGCCCTCCGACAGGGACAACTGACCCATGTGCCCTGTGTAGCTCACGTCCTTAACCTGGTGGTGCAGAGGTTCTTGGGCAGGTACCCCGGCTTACAGGATGTCCTGAAGCAGGCCAGGAAAGTCTGTGTGCATTTCCGCCGATCATTTAATGCCTGTGCTCGGCTGGCTGAGCTCCAAAAGGAGTTGAACCTGCCCAAGAACCGCCTTATATGTGACATGCCCACCAGGTGGAACTCAACGTTGGCCATGCTGCAGCGGCTGCACACGCAGCAGAGGGCCATCAATGAGTACCTGTGCGACTACGGCACCAGGACAGGGTCAGGGGAGCTCGGTTTTTTCTCACCACGCTAGTGGGGCATGATCAGGGATGCATGCACTGTCCTGTCACCGTTTGAGGAGGCCACAAGGATGGTGAGCAGTGACAGTGCATGCATCAGTGACACTGTAGCTCTTGTCCACCTCTTGGAGCATACGCTGCATGGAATAATGGACAGGGCACTTGAGGCAGAACAGAGGCAGGAAGAGGAGGACTTCCTTGCCTCTCAAGGCCCCCTTTATCCAGACAGTGTTCCTGCTGTGCCACCCATCACACAGGAAGAGGATGGAGGAGGAGGAGGAGGATGATTGTGTCAGCATGGAGGTGGAGGCTGGCACTCAGCATCAGCAGCAGCAGTCTTGTAGGGATGATTTACAGTCCCAAGAAACACGTGGACTTGTACGTGGCTGGGAGAAGGTAGCTGCGGATCATGTTGCCCTTAGTGACCCAGAGGACTCCGGACCGAATGCCTCAGCTAACCTATGCTGCATGGCCTCCCTGATCCTGCAAAGCCTGCGGAAGGATCCTCGTATTCTTCGGATCAAGGAGAGGGACCATTACTGGCTGGCCACTCTCCTTGATCCACGGTACAAGGGTAAGGTTGCCGACCTTATCTTGCCATCACAGAGGGAGCAGAGGATGAGACATCTCCGGGAGGCCTTGCAGGAAGGTCTGTGCAACGCGTTCCCAGAGACTGGGAGGTTACAAACTCCTGGTCCTGGACAACGTGTTGCTGAGGCATCGGTCAGAAGGAGCGGTGGAGAAGGTGGCCGTCTGACTGATGCTTTCAGACAATTTTTAAGTCCGCAGCCCCAAGGTATGATCGGTTACAGCAACCATCGCCAGCGTCTGATTTACATGGTGCAGGAATACCTAGGGGCAAGGTCTGACCTTGGACACCTTTCCCACCAAAAATCCTCTGGCTTACTGGGTCTTGAAGATGGATCACTGGCCAGAGCTTGCACAGTATGCAATTGAGCTACTGGCCTGTCCTGCATCCAGCGTTCTTTCGGAATGCACCTTCAGTGCTGCTGGTGGCTTTGTTACCGATCACAGGGTGCGCCTGTCCACCGAATCAGTTGATCGACTGACCTTCATCAAGATGAATCAGTCTTGGATCACCCACAGCTACCAAGCACCTGAAGCTCATGTAACCGAATAATTTTTTTTGAAATATCACATCCCTTCAAGACTGCCTATGCTGATGCTGAGTGACTGTCCTGTTATGTTGATTGTCTATCCTCTTCCTCCTCCGCTGATATGTTGGAAGAACATTTCTGGTTCTGGGTGATGCCACCAGCCCAATTTTTCTGCCCCTGTTTAACAGGGGCGTTTAAGTACAATTTTTGATGCAATGCTTTGCAGCAGGGCTAATTCCTGCAATAAAACTAGAGTATATGGGATAGGTTGCAGTGTGGTGGCACCAGTGCCTAAGGCCCAATTTTTCTGCCCCTGTTTGACAGGGGCATTTAAGTACAATTTTTGATGCAATGCTTTGCAGCAGGGCTAATTCCTGCAATAAAACTAGAGTATATGGGAGAGGTTGCAGTGTGGTGGCACCAGCACCAGTGCCTAAGGCCCAATTTTTCTGCCCCTGTTTAACAGGGGTGTTTAAGTACAATTTTTGATGCAATGCTTTGCAGCAGGGCTAATTCCTGCAATAAATCTAGAGTATATGGGAGAGGTTGCAGTGTGGTGGCACCAGCACCAGTGCCTAAAGCCCAATTTTTCTGCCCCTGTTTAACAGGGGCGTTTAAGTACAATTTTTGATGCAATGCTTTGCAGCAGGGCTAATTCCATCAAAAAAACTAGAGTATATGGGAGAGGTTGCAGTGTGGTGGCACCAGCACCAGTGCCTAAAGCCCAATGTTTCTGCCCCTGTTTAACAGGGACATGTAATTACAATTCTTGATATAATATTTCACAGGAGGGCCCGTTCCTGTGCCCACCCAGAGTAACTGTGAGGACTTATAGTGTTGTGGCACCAGCACCACAACCACCAAAGGTCAATTTTTCTACCACTGTTCAACAATGGCATGTAATTACAATTCTTGATATAATCTTTCACAGCAGGGCGCTCCAGCGCCCAGCAAGAGTCACTTTGAGGGCTTACAATGTTGTAGCAAAACCAACACCTTGTTCCGCCATTTCTGCAGAGCATATAGGGCAGGCCCCTACTTTCAAACATCCAACTTACAAACATCTCCTACTTGCAAACGGAAGGAGACAACAGCAAGTGAGATGAAAAAAGATGTACGACAAAATAAATTATACAGGGGTGATAACCCATCCCTATGTTTTCCAAAAAGCTTAAAAATAGTTTGACTGGAGCTACACTTTAAAAATGTACCAGTTGAAAATTACAAACAGATTCAACTTAACACAACAAACCTACACAGTCCTTGTCTTGTTTGCACCGCCTCTATACTGCTGTTCTGAGTATATAGGGCCTGGGGGCCACACGCATTTCCTTTTTTTAATATGGGTACAGGGTTCCCCTTGATATGCATACAAGACCCAAAGGGGCTGGTAATGGGCAGGGAGGGCTACCCATGCCATTTTTCTCAATGGTTTTCAACCATATTGCAGGAACCAGATATAACATTTAAACCGCAAGCAGTTTTCAATGATGTTATTTCTGTTTAATGTCATTTTGTGCAGGGACTGTTCTAAACACGGGAAACACGTGGCACTTCACAGGCATACTACAGACACCCCCCAGGCACCATATTTAAAGGAATATTTCACTTTTTTTTTTCACTTTAATCATCATTAAAATCAGTGCTCCCGCCAAAACGGCCATTTTTAAAAACATTTTAGGCATTGACCCATGTCCCCTGGGGCAGGAGCCAGGTCCCCAAACCCTTTTTAGGACAGTATCTTGCATATTAGCCGTTAAAATTAGCACTTTTAATTTCAAACGTTCAAGTCCCATAGACTTCAATGGGGTTCTAAAGTTCGTTCGAATTTGGGGTCCGTTCGAAAGTTCTGGTGCGAACCGAACCGGGGGGTGTTCGGCTCATCCCTAGTACAGGGCATAAAAGGACATTCTGCAACTACCGGTGGGGAGAGGGGGCTGGCAATCCCTAATCTTCGCATGTACTACTTGGCGTCGCAATTAGTCCAGGCTCATTGGCGAATGTTTCCGCAGCTGAGCAACGCTGCGACTGCAGTGGAGGCAGCTGCGGCCTCCTCCTATGAGACACTCTTGAATTTTTTCTTTCGAGGTGAATTACCGACGGAATGTGGCATGACTGCACTCAAACCGGCTAAACAGGTGCTAGAGACATGTACAAGGCATATACAGGATGCACCCTCCTATCTATCCCCTAATGCCCCCCTGTGGTTTAATCCCTGCTTAAGAGACTTTTTTCTCCTGGATGATGGGCATAGGTGGGCATTACATCAGCTGTTTGATGAAGGGGACCTTAAAACCTTTTCACAATTAAAAAGGGAATTGAATATTCCCGACTCATGGGCATTCCAGTACGCCAGACTGAAACATGCGGCTCACGCTCAATTTGGGTCTGGGCCAATATTTTTGGAAAACACGAGAATGGAAAGATTACTTGCAGAACCGGAGCACACAAAACGTGTCTCTACCTACTATGCGGTCCTTATGACCAAAAAACTGCCCAGTGAGGAAAAAATGAGGAGCAGATGGACAGAGGTGATTCCAGAGTTTACTGGAGCCCAGGGGGAGGAAGTTCTAGCCTCCTATGGGCCCACAGTCATCTCAGCTCGGGACAAACTTATACAGTTACGATACCTTCACCAAATGTATTATACTCCACACAGACTATTTAGGATGTGCAGAAGAGATGACCCTACTTGCCACAAGTGCCAGGTGGCAGCTGGCACTTTTATTCACATGGTGTGGGAGTGTGGTAAGATACGACCGCTATGGTCACAGGTGTCCCAGTTTATTGCAGACACTTTTGACCTTCCAAATATATGTAGCCCACTCTTGGGACACCTGGGGGTAATAGAGGATGAGGTGATGAATAACAATACGAGACAATTCCTGCGATTGCTGTATTATTATGCCAGAAAACTTATAGTTTTGAACTGGATTAAGAGTGAGGTTCTTACCCTATCTGCATGGAAAGGTCTGGTCAATGCAAATGTTACCCTGTATAAGATGACTTATGAAGCAAGAGGTAGTAAGAAAAAATTTAACAAAATATGGGGTAGATGGATAAATTCTAAGGAAACTACACCATGTGACACCTAAGGGACACAACTATATACCATTGTCGAATAGTATTTCATGAGAGATGTTATTGGTGAGGGCATATCTGGGAGGGGGGGGAGATGACAGCGCACAGCACGGATAAATGTGGGGGAATTAACCCCCATAGTTTTGGTTTATAAATTGCTTATAGGTTTGTTCTTTGTTTACCATAATATATACTGGTGATGAACGAATATGATCTGTAATAAATATGGGTAAATGGTTAAGTGTTCAGTGGAAAAAAAAAAAGCTATAAAAAGCATATTTTTGCTTGCGGACCGTGCAACGTTGTAAACGGGCCATACTTCCGCTACCTTGTTGTCTATGGTTGAGAATATACCTTGTAAATGTTGCCTTCTTTTTATGTATGCACACTTGGCAAATAAAACTGTTTAAAAAAAAAAAAACTGTACTTCTGTCATTCATGGTTTCTGACAGTAGAGCAACAATTCTTTTTTTCAGATCCTCAGAGCGTTATTTGCCATGAGGTGCCATGTTGAACTTCCAGTTACCAGTATGAGAGAGTAAGAGTGATAACACCAAATTTAACATACCTGCTCCCCATTCACACCTGAGAGCTTGTAACACTAACGAGTCACGCGACACCAGAGAGAGAAAATGGCCAATTGGGCACAATTTGGAAATTTTCCCTTAGAGGTGTACTCACTTTTGTTGCCAGCGGTTTAGACATTAATGGCTGTGTGTTGACTTATTTTGAGAAGGCAGCAAATTTACACTGTTTTACAAGCTGTACACTCACTACTTTACATTGTAGCAAAGTGTAATTTCGCATTTCACATGAAAAGATAACAAACAATAAAATACATTTCTATCAGCGCAAATACTAATAACCTTAATCACTATGTAGTAATATGTGTAGTAGGTGATATAAAAATCCCACCAAAAACCCCCAAAAATTGAAAAATACCCCCTCCCACCTGGCTGCTGCACACACAGAAAATGAGTTCACTTCACATATAGAATATACATAACAAAACAGTGTTGCGCTTCCTAAATAACTACCAATAAATCCTTAAATAAGAATAAATGATTAACTTGCAATGTAGCAAGATACTGACTGCACAATCAAATATTCATGTTCCCTGACTGGGAGTAGTGAACAATACAGAATAATGAAATATAGTATATGTCTTCCCTAAATGGGAATAGTGAACAATAGACAATATTGTCTATTTTTCACTATTCCCATTTAGGGAACGCGTATATTTCATTAGTGGGGACACTAGTTCTGAGGGCCTGGGTGGGGGAAGCAATAGAGTCCCTTAGTTTGCATAGATTTCCTCTCACTTCCTGTTTGGCTATGGGGCAGGAAGTGAAGGGAAATCTCTGCAATGGGACAGGGATGATAAAAAATAAACTGACAGGGGCTATAACCCTCCATTACTCTATCCAAAATGAAAAAAAAAAAAAGTGTTGCCTATAGTTCTACTTTAAGCACAAATTTCTGATAATTTTATGGAGAGGACTAAGAAGATATAACCATGCCAATGGTGCAGCAGAAACCATACCCCAGTGAGGAAGGTTGGTGGTCCAGGATGATAAAACAGTCAAAATTAGAAGCGACACCCCCTCCACAGTTGCAGAATTGCCAGCTGCCCGCACACCAGAAGCAGTGTGGCCGCTTTATGGGGAGCTAGACTAATTTGCCTCTCAGCCCAGTCCACCCCATAAGAATGGCGCTCCACTAACAGTGTAGCGCAAGCCCGGAGGGACTGGTCACGCTGGCGCAACCAATTCTTTGTCCACAAACGCCTCCTCTCCCTGTTCATGGACCGGGCTTGTGTCAAAGTAAGAACCCCAACACGAAGTCCCTGCACAGCACAAACTCTACGACTAGTACGTACACGAAACATGGTTTGAAAATGGTCGGCTGGTCAGAACGGACAACAAAAAGCACCGATAAACAGCAATGCCTGAAAGAACGACCTGAACAGCAGAAGCAAGCAGACAATAAGCAATGCAAATCAAAGCGTACTATACCAAGATATAGTCCACAATGAGAAACAAATGCTTACTGACTACACGCACTGATAATCATATACGCAAAGACAAGCAGAAACTGAAGAGCAGTACCGAACTGAAACACAAATCTGAAAAGCGCGAATCGTCTCTCACCAAACATCTACTAACACGCGATAAACACGAGATCAGCAGAAGGAGCCCAAAGGGTGCCTGACGTGGTGCTGAACTTCCTTTTTCTAGTGCCGCCGTACGCGGCTTACGTCACCGCGTTCTTGGCAACCGGAAATTCCGACAACTTAGTCCGACCGTGTGTATGCAACATCACTTCTGGACCTCGTCCGGATTGAATCCGTTGGAAATAATCAGACGGATTTGGTTGGCAGAATGTCCAACCATGTGTACAAGGGCTTAGACACGGTGCGATGCTGGAGGGGGAACATAATACAGAGCGTGCCGTGACTTTAACAGCGGACAGCGCATGCGCCGGGGACGTAAACAAACATTGCGGGACGAAATACAAGAAAAAGAAACAAGTAAGGAAACTTTTATGCCCCGTACACACGAGCGGACTTTTCAACATCCAAAGTCCGTCAGACCGAGTCCGTCAGACTATCCGATCGTGTGTGGGCTGCAACGGACTTTAGCTTCGCAAAAGTCTGACGGACTTTAGAAATGAAGCATGCTTCAAATTTTCCCGACGGAACTCCGCCGGACCCAGTTCTGATGTAGAAGTCCGCTCGTCTGTATGCTGTTCCGACAGTCCTAAAACGACGCATGCTCTGAAGCAAGTACGAGACGGAAGTGCTCGGTCTTGTAAAACTCCAGTTCGTATTGGAAGTAGCACATTCGTCATGCTGCAAATTCTGTGCTCGTTTAAATGTATAGCGCATCTTCTTTATAATGCTAGAAGAACGAAGTCTTTATTTATAATGCTAGAAGAACGAAGTTGCTTTGCTGCTCATATTCACTCACAGAGTTCTCACCAAACACATTTCTGTTTTATTTCTCCTCATCTCATGAATGATCTTGTTTTTATTTTAAAGCCCCATCTCAATATATATTTTTTTTTTTTTTTGAGTAATTTTTTTCCACCATATTTTTGGTAGAATTCTTTACCATGTTTTTCTTGTGATCTCCATATTTAATTATTCTGTCAATTAAAAAAAAAAAAAAAAAAGTTGTTAACTTGACCGAATAATTAAATATGAAGATCACAAGAAAAAAAATGTTCAAGAATTCCCAAAAAAATATTGATGAAAAAATTACTCCAAAAAAAAAAAAAAAAAAAATTAAAAATGTTGTTGACTAATTTTTTGCCTACATATTTTTGGTAGAATTCTTTACCATTTTTTTTTTATTGTGATCTCCATATTTAATTGTTCCGTCAAGTTAACACCAAAAACTTTTTTTTTTTTTTTTTTTTTCATTACCACAATAACCTTTTTATTTTTATTCTGGTG
Organism: Lithobates pipiens; assembly: GCF_037356315.1. NCBI lineage: Eukaryota > Metazoa > Chordata > Amphibia > Anura > Ranidae > Lithobates > Lithobates pipiens. The sequence goes on along the minus strand of NW_027507718.1, from coordinate 126,670,753 downwards.
ACAAGTTACCACAATAACATTTTTATTTTGTTTATAACCTCAAGGAGGTTAGTGTCCCTTGTTAATTTCACATTGTCTTTTATAGAAAGGTATTTGACCAAAAAACACATAGGCAATTATATTTTCAAACAAAAATATCCATTTATTCTGGTTCAACAAACAAAAAAATGAAGGCAACACTGGATAAACTTGTGACATTTGTGTAGCCTTTTGGCCCCAGGGCAAACGTGAAACTCTGTGGCAAAGAAAATTCAAATATTACGAAATCCAATATGTTCCCAGAATCCCAGACATCAAGAGCAGCATCAGATGGTATATATGTCCCCAGGCTGTGGTACAACAGGCTGCATCTTTTTGGTGGGACCAGAGTGAAGCCAGGTCATCACCTTCTTCTCTTCGCTCCACCCTTCACTGCACCCTTCCCTGCAGACTTCCCTGTAGCCTTCCTGGGAGGCTGTGTCTCCGGTGGTGTACTCGTGGCAGGAGGAGGAGGAGGAGGAGGAGGAGGAGGAACAGGAGGAACTTGCTCCACAATATTGCTGTTGGCAGATAATTCTCCACTCAGCCCCTTCTGTAACGCCAAGAAAATGAGCCTTTCACAGTGCAGACGTTGGCCCATCTCTAATTGGTGGAGACGGCTGGCGATGTAGCAGCCATAGGCCTCTTCTGCGTCAGGGGGGCTGTTTAAGACATTAGTAGCCTCTCTAATTAGGCGCAGGGATTCCTCCTGTGCTAGCGTATTTTTTTTTGCCCTTTTTGATGGAAGACGGAGGGGAGGCACTTGTGATGTTGTCAGGCTTCTACTAGGCCCGGCCACCTCCTGGCTGACAGAGGGCATGGACTCCTCCTGGCTGAGAGTGGGCCCAGCCTCCTCCTGCCTGCCACTTTCCCCACCTTCCTCCTGGCTGAGATCATCCTGTGTATAAAAAAGGGACATTGTTTTAGTTTTTTGTTCATCGATCCTAAACATTTTTCAGCTCCTGACTTCAAAATTCTGTTAATACATATAAAAGAGTATCATTATGACACCACTATTTCTTGTTTCTGCTGGTGACAAACATTTGTGGCCACTACTGTAAATTGATATGTCCAAATTTTAACTATTTTTTAACATCAATAATAGCGTACAAATTCTAATAACATCTAGTTAACATCATTAATATTATGAATATCACGATTTTTGCTAAAAAAATACCTGGCTCCAGTTGGGTGCATCCGCTTCTTCCAGGATGGAAGGCTCATCAGCCTCTGCTGAGGTGGAGGGAATGCTGCAGGGAAGGGTGGAGGGAAGGGTGGAGGGAAGAGTGGAAAGCGACTCCCTGGGTTTACACCGGTCGTCCAGGAACCGTAGCTTTTCAAAGTACCACAGCCTGGGTACATACACATCACCTGGTGCTGCTCCTGTTGTTTTGGATTTTTCGATTTTCCTCTTTTCCTTTCGGTACATATTTTGCAATATTTGAATTTTCTTCTCCACAAAGTCCACGTCTGCCTCTGGGATCCAAGTCTGCACAAATGTCAAAAATCTCTCCAGTGTTGCCCTCCTTACTGGTTTATTAAAATAATCCTTGTGCTTGGCATGCCACAGATTTGACATCTCTTTATATTTGTCGATAAACAGACTTACAAATTCCGGATCCTTGAATTTTTGATTCATTTTTCTGAAAGACAATACACAAGACAAAAACCATAATGTTAGCTCAGACTCTCCTAATCTTAGCCCAATATAGACTCCAGGATCTGCCACTTATTTGGGGAAATGGTTTAAACTTACATTCGTTTTGCTTGCTCCCAACTTCCGTTCCTATTTTCGCAAACGAACATACGACATGTGATTTTTGTCGTTATATACAGTGCGTACGCGTAGAACTACGCCTGCGTTGCCCGCCCCTGACGTTCTTTTAGTCAAGTTCTTGTTTTCCCGCCCCTTTCTGCGCACTTAACGTACGTACGACATGTGCATTTTGGCGTAAGATCCAGTGCGTACGCGTAGAACTACGCCTGCGTTGCCCGCCCCTGACGTTCTTTTAGTCAAGTTCTTGTTTTCCCGCCCCTTTCTGCGCACTTAACGTACGTACGACATGTGCATTTTGGCGTAAGATCCAGTGCGTACGCGTAGAACTACGCCTGCGTTGCCCGCCCCTGACGTTCTTTTAGTCAAGTTCTTGTTTTCCCGCCCCTTTCTGCACACTTAACGTACGTACGACATGTGCATTTTGGCGTAAGATCCAGTGCGTACGCGTAGAACTACGCCTGCGTTGCCCGCCCCTGACGTTCTTTTAGTCAAGTTCTTGTTTTCCCGCCCCTTTCTGCGCACTTAACGTACGTACGACATGTGATTTTTGTCGTTATATACAGTGCGTACGCGTAGAACTACGCCTGCGTTGCCCGCCCCTGACGTTCTTTTAGTCAAGTTCTTGTTTTCCCGCCCCTTTCTGCACACTTAACGTACGTACGACATGTGCATTTTGGCGTAAGATCCAGTGCGTACGCGTAGAACTACGCCTGCGTTGCCCGCCCCTGACGTTCTTTTAGTCAAGTTCTTGTTTTCCCGCCCCTTTCTGCGCACTTAACGTACGTACGACATGTGATTTTTGTCGTTATATACAGTGCGTACGCGTAGAACTACGCCTGCGTTGCCCGCCCCTGACGTTCTTTTAGTCAAGTTCTTGTTTTCCCGCCCCTTTCTGCGCACTTAACGTACGTACGACATGTGATTTTTGTCGTTATATACAGTGCGTACGCGTAGAACTACGCCTGCGTTGCCCGCCCCTGACGTTCTTTTAGTCAAGTTCTTGTTTTCCCGCCCCTTTCTGCGCACTTAACGTACGTACGACATGTGCATTTTGGCGTAAGATCCAGTGCGTACGCGTAGAACTACGCCTGCGTTGCCCGCCCCTGACGTTCTTTTAGTCAAGTTCTTGTTTTCCCGCCCCTTTCTGCGCACTTAACGTACGTACGACATGTGCATTTTGGCGTAAGATCCAGTGCGTACGCGTAGAACTACGCCTGCGTTGCCCGCCCCTGACGTTCTTTTAGTCAAGTTCTTGTTTTCCCGCCCCTTTCTGCGCACTTAACGTACGTACGACATGTGATTTTTGGCGTAAGATCCAGTGCGTACGCGTAGAACTACGCCTGCTTTGCCCGCCCATGACGTTCTTTTACAAGAATATTTCCCGCCCCCTTTTCTCTACGGTGCGCAGTAGGAGAAACATGGCGGAAACACAACAGGTGCTTGATCTTAACGACTCCAGTAGTCACGAATCCCCGGAGCCACAAACGTCCCGATCCGGAAAGAGGAGATTTAAGGCCTCAAATATGGCATTTCAAGAGATGGTGGAGATGGTGGCAATCTTGCGAAGTAAGGATTATGATGGCAAGCATGGACCATACACCCATCCGAACTTGCGCAAGGCCAGAATCATGGCCAAAGTAGTTAAGACCCTGCATAATCGTTTTGGGGTACGACGGTCAAAAGACCAATTGAGGAAACGGTGGTCCGACCTTAAATTGAGGGAGCCGGATCAATACAGAAGGATCAAGAAAGTTCTGAAAAAAAGTAAGTACTTGTCGTGTGTTCCTATTTTATGATTATTGCATACAGATCCATATGCTTTACCTTTGTACAATGTAAAAAATTGCTGCTTTCATGTTGTATACAGTAAAAGAATCGTATCGTTTTAACAAACCCTCGTAAATTGTTCGTGGCAAACCTCGTTTATGATACAGGGTTTAAACAGCATTTTTTGGCTGTGTAATTTTTAGGACACAACAAATGATTAGGACATTGTGGTTTAGATGTGTTTCAAAATACAATGACTAGAAAAGAACATTCAGTGTAATTGAAGGAGAGGACACTTGGCAGCTGGGTAAAAACACATCTGCACTCATGAGCAAAGGTGTGGGACACCAGAGAACATTTATTAGGGTAAACCACACGCCACACGGGGTTCCCTGGTATACTTTGGGGGGGGGGGTTGGGCATGTGTGAACCTTGGCACAAAAAGCAAATTATTTGATTTTTTGGCAAAGTGAATTGATTTATCATGTCTTCACATTTTGCATCTCTTCATAAACCGACAATTGTACAACACTTCTAATCAAGGTTTCATCTTCCTAGTTCTGGCCTTAAATATCTGTGTGCTAAAGTATACCTTTTTGTTTGTTAATTTCTCATAGGGGAGAAAAGCCTCACAAAGCAGGATCCCAGGGACCGCCACCCTTGCCAGCAGGAATGTGAGGTTAGCCCCATCCCCCCCGTGGATGTGCATGTGGAGGAAGGAGAGGTGGAAGAAGGAGAGGAGATGGGCACCCCACCAGGTGAGTGTCTGACACCACAGCTTCAGGTAATCGATGTATACCTGCATATTTCCAAACACATGTTTTTACATCTATTTTAGGTGATGTTCTGGTTGTGGAAAGCGACACATTTCCAAGCACCAGTGCCCCCCCCCGAGGATGTCGAGGAAGGAGAGGTTGAGGAAGGAGAGGTGGAGGAAGTAGGGGAGATGGGCACCCCACCAGGTGAGTGTCTGACACCCCAGCTTGTTGAAATCCATGTATGACTGCATAATTTTTGACCCAATTTTTCCCATCTATTGTAGGTGATGTTCTGTTTGTGGAAAGGGCCCCATTTTCCAGTGACAGCGCACAAAGGCTGATTGGCCAGATAATGGGCTGGAATGGGGAACTAGATGACATGTGAACTAGCCTGGATCTCATGAAGACTCAGATTGACAATATGCAGCTGGAAATGAAGAACATGATCGATATTTTGGGGAGAATATAATCCGTTTCTCCATAATATCGATCATGTTCTTCATTTCCCTTGTTTTAGTTCAAAGATTGTTACTTCCCAAATTTTTACGATTGTGGCTGATTGTTGTTATACATTTTTCATATTTTTTATAGAAAAATAAAAACCACAAAAAAAAAAAAAAATGTTTTTAAAAAATGGGGAAAAAAAGGAAACTAAAAAATGTTTGGCAAAGAAAGTTAAGTAAACCCCAAAAAAAAATTACATCACTAAATATTCAATGGCACATGTGAATGTGGCCAAATTAAAATTTTGAATAATCAAGAATGTGTGGCGTATTCTTTCAATGCTTAATACCAGTTTGGGAAAAGGGATTTTGTGTATCCAGTGACAATGGGCCTTATTGAATTTAATGAAAATACACTTGGCACTACAAGTGCACTAGGATAACATAGGAGACAGCACAAACCAAAAGCAAGCAAGAAAACACATTTCAGATTTGAGGTTCTTTTATTATTTTCCTCTTTTTAAAAATTAAATATTGTGTGGCATTGCAATGGCCCCCCTACCGTTAAAATAAGTCACATATCTTTCGCGAACTTCACGTGCACTTTGGGGGGCCAAGCCAGTACGGCCAGTATCCAGGCCTGTGAGTGATTCTGGACCAACTCCAGCCTCCGGCATTATTGTGGATAAATAAGTAGTTGAGTATTTATGTAAAAAATTGTGCAAAATGCAGCACGTAAGTACGACATAGTTAAGTTTGTATTCCGCTAGGTTTATAGCAGTCAGAAAAACACGGAACCGGCTGGCCATTATTCCAAATGCATTTTCAACAACTCTTCTCGCTCTGGCCAGCCGGTAGTTGAAAACCCTCCTCTCCGGGGTGAGGGCTCTTTGGGGGAATGGCCTCATGATGTGGTCGTCCAGAGCAAAAGCCTCATCAGCGATGAACACGAAGGGTAGTTCCTCCACATTCTCCGAATCAGGTGGCAATCCCAGGCCACCTGTCTGTAGACGGCGGTAGAACTCCGTCTGAGCAAAGACTCCTCCATCCGACATCCGGCCATTCTTCCCCACGTCCACATACAGGAATTCATACTGTGCCGACACCACCGCCATTAACACAATACTGTGAAACCCCTTGTAATTATAAAAGTATGACCCCGAATGGGGTGGTGGCACAATGTGGACGTGCTTCCCATCTATCGCACCACCGCAGTTTGGAAAGTCCCAACGGGTGGCAAAATGGGATGCCACAGTCTGCCATTCCTGTGGCGATGAAGGAAACTGGGGAGGCAAAGCAGAAAAAAACAAAATAAGTACTTTTGCACATTAATCATTGTACATTACAACACAAACTTTATTTCACGCTTCTGCCTAGTCACATGACACCGATCGTCTGCTCCCTGTCATTGGGAGCAGTGATCAGGGTCATGTCACTGCTAGCCCATCCCCCAGACAGTTAAGAAAAACACTCACCCAGAACACACTTTAAACCATTCCTTGGCCCCCTTGTGCTTAATAAAACACCTTCACTGCATGTGACATTTTTACAGTAATCAAGACAATTTTTTACAGCATTGATCACTGTATTAATGACAATGGTCACAAAAATGTATGGAAATTGGCCAATGTGTCCGCCATAATGTGGCAGTCACCAGAAAAAAAACAAAAAAACAAAAACGGTTAGCAACGCCATTACTATTTTCAAAAATGGCAAGATTTTACAAATGCCAGCAAAATAGACCATATTTACGAAACGAGAGAACGTTTGCCCAAAACAATCAAGAAACGCTTTTAAATTGTGATTCATTTTAACACATTTTTGTTTACTAAAAGAATACGTATCAGCATCAAATGATGTCCAAAAAAATCATGGTGATATATTTTTGGGCCTATCTTTCTTTAGAGCGAAAAGTGAGAAAAAAATGCATATTTGGAAAAATGCATTTTGGGTTTGTTGGTGGTTAATCACCAAAAATAAAAAAGCAGAGGTGATCAAAGACAACCAAATACAAAATCTCTTTGTGCTAATAAAATGAAGATAATTTACTAGGAGGAGCCATGTTACAAGGACGCACAATTGTCAATTCAAACAACGCACTGCCAAATCACCCAAAAAAGTGATGAAGGTCAGGAAGGGGGGAAAATCATTCCAGGGTTGAAGTGTGTTAAAAATACAATATATAATTCAACATTAATTTAAGGACACACAAACTCGTTGGAATTATATTAAGTGTGGGGGGGGGATCCAGTTAAAGGACACACAGACCATTTGGGATACTATTAAGGGGGGGGGGGATTCAGTTAAGGGGACACAGACCATTTGGAATAATCTTTAAAATGTTTGGTTTTAGGATAAAGCAATAGAATGGAGCTGACAAAAGACAGACATTTTAAGTGACTAGACTAGGTGGATATGGGCCTACCATAGCATGTTGGTGAGGTTTAATGAAGGCAAATATGCATGAAAAACTAAAAAGGAGCATTAAAAGATTGCAGCATGCATGAGGACAAAGGGGACATTCACAGCATATTGCAATCATGGTAATTAGAGATTGAGGAAAGAAATACAAGGCATTAGCAAACATTAAAGACAATAAAATGTGATGTTAAATGCTAAATCTTACCTTAATATAGTCCTCCTGCAGGACCTGTATAATGGCAGAACAGGTCTCTGGGATAATGATCCCCAGAGCCTGGGGGGAGATGCCTGTCGAGAACTTCAGGTCCTGAAGGCTTCTCCCTGTCGCCAAGTAGCGCAACGTGGCGACGAGCCTCTGCTCCGGAGTGATGGCTTGCCGCATGCAGGTATCCTGCCTGCTGATATAAGGGGTCAGCAAAGCCAGCAGACGGTGAAAAACGGGGTCCGTCATCCGGAGATAATTCCTGAAATCATCAGGATTATTCTCCCGGATCTCACGAAGCAAAGGCATGTGCGAGAACTGGTCACGCTGGAGCAACCAATTCTTCGTCCATGAACTCCTCAACACCCCGTCCACGGACTGTTCTTGGGTTGCAGAATGAACTACAACACCAAGCGCAAGCAAAGCACGAACTCGACGACGAGTACGTACACGCAACATGGCTTCAAAACGGTCGGATTGTCAGAGCGAACTTAACAGACGTCACTGAAGAACAGCAAGGCCTGTGAAGAGCGAGCTGAAAGTCAGCGAGCGCAGTTAGATCGCACTGCAAAATACAGACACGAACTGACTACACGCACTAAAAAACAGATACAAACCTCACAAGCACAAACTGAAAAGCAGTGAAAAACGTTCTGGAAAATACGAGTCTGAAAACCGCGAATCGTCTCTCACCAAACTTCTACTAACACGAGATAAACACGAAATTAGCAGAAGGAGCCCAAAGGGTGGCGCACTTGGTATTGAACTTCCGTTTTATAGTCTCGTCGGACCTGGTGTACGTCACCGCGGACCAGACGGGCGGACTTTAGTGGGATCGTGTGTAGGCAAGTCCGTTGCGTCGGAACTCTGTCGGAACTCCGGCGGAACTCCAGCGGAACTCCGTCGGAAACTCCTTCGGATTTAAGTCCTCTCGTGTGTACGGGGCATTACAGGCAGCTATTAGTAGCTTTATTAATAAGGATCAAAATGAGCTGAAGTTGGGATAGAGGGTTTACAACCACGTTAAAAGCTTTTAGAGATTAACACTTTAGATTTACAGAGGAGGTCTAGTGCTAGAATCACTGCCCTTAATCTGACGTTCATGGTGATACCACACATGAAGGGTTCAATTGCTGTTTACATACGACATGAGACCAATGCTTGCATTCACCTTTGTGTGCGAGTATGGGGGGGACAAGGGTTCTTTAATTTTTTTTTTTGCTTTTTTTTTTTTTTTTTAGACTGTGCCTTTCATTTTTTTTTTATCACTTTTATTGTTCAATGTAAATATCCCCTATGATAGAAAATGGTAGTGACTTTAAAAAAAAAAATATTTGGGCTCCGTTATGCCGTGTACACACGACCGGACTTTTCAACATCAAAAGTCCGACAGAATGATTCCAGCAGACCATTCGATCGTGTGTGGGCTGCAGCGGACTTTTGATTTGCAAAAGTCTGACAGACTTTAGAAATGGAACATGTTTCAAATTTTTCCGACAGAACTCTGCCGGACCCAGTTCCTACTGAGAAATCCGCTTGTGTGTATGCTAGTCCGACGGACAAAAACCAACGGGAGGGCAGCAATTGGCTACTGGCTATGAACTTCCTTATTCTAGTCCAGTCGTACGTCATCACGTTCGAATCCGTCTGACTTTGGTGTGATTGTGTGTGGCCAAGTCCGTTCATTCGGAAAGTCCATCAAAACTCTGTCAGAACTCCGTCGAAAGTCTGTCGGATCTAGTCCCTCGAAAAGTCCAGTCGTGTGTACGCAGCATTAGACTCTAGTCTAGATCTCTCCTCTGCCCATAAAGCATCTGAATACACACTAAGATCTGTGTGAACAGATGCTTTTCCAATTTTGAAATGACACTGTTTATATCCGTCTCGTAGCTTTCGGTTTCTTAGGCCATACAGATGATTGGGGGGGGAACGTCTCCTTCCACTGCTTGTAAAAGCAGTCTAACGGCTGATTAGCCACTAGGATTGCTTCTACATGAAAGCCGACCGCCAGCTGAAAGATAAAAACAATACCAAGATGAAGCCTAAACCCTGCAGACATCATCCCGGCATAACCACTCGAAGTCCAGCGACGTACCAGTGCGTTGCTGGTCCTTGTTGGGCATATATTGTAATTTTTTTTTCATGTAGCCTGTGGGCTGAACGAAAAAAGGGAACCTAACAAATTCCTCCATTCACAATGATTGATGCGGATGAAGAAATCTCTGCCAGAAAAAGTGTGCAGTATGCCCACGCAATAACAGATTCCTCCATTCACATCAATGAATGTGGATAAACAAATCTCTGCCAAGAAAAGTGAAAAAAAATATATGCTGAATCATAGGGGAGATGAGCTCCCTGTACTTCTCAGAGTAAACAAATTTGTGCCAGTAGAACCATTTTTTAAGAAATTTCTCCCGGAGACCCCTTTTCGTGGCCACCAGGTCCTCCATTTCATTGATTTCAGCCACTTTTTTAACCAGACGGCTTTAGACGGTGACTGTGTCTGCTTCTAAAAAAGGGGGATGCAGCTCATTGCCACTGTAAGCAGAAGTAGAATAGATCGTCTGTAGACCTTGCTTGCAAAAAGATGGTGGTGCTGAAGGAAGAACGCAGGGTCCTTTGGAAGCTTGCGGTCTGTGAATTTTTGGGTCCGTCCAAAACAACTGGAAAAAGGTGGCAGGACCAGATTTGCAAGAGAGATCCGGATTCCTCTATGCTTTTTTTAGTTTTTTTAACTGAGGTGGTGAAATCACCTCCTTCCGTGCTGTAGTCACTGTATGCTGAAAGCAAATCATGTTGTTGTCAGAATAAACAGATCAGTGCTGAATGGTCTACCTGCAAAGCAAACAATGGTTAACATCAAAACACAATAACAATAAAACATTACAGTATAGCAGTATAGTATACAGTACAGTAATGCCACATACACACGACCAGACTTTGACGGACAAAGGTCCGACGGTCTTCCCGAAACACTTTTAGCAGAGGTCCGACGGACTTTCCGAACTGGCAGACTTGTGCACACATGAACGGACTTTCTGGCAGATTAGGTCTGACGGACTTCCCGACGGATCTTCCGACGGACTTTCAAAATGAACGGACTTGCCCACACATGGACTAAAGTCCGTTCATTTTGAACGTGACTCCAGGTATGACGGGACTAGAAAGAGAAGTCAATCTCGCAGCTTTCGGAAAGATTTACACCTTGCAAGCCCCATCGCCTGGTATGGATTTTAAGGGGAAACCCTATGCTGAAAAAAACAGCGGGTCTCCCCAAAGATACCAGTCCCTTATCTGAGCACGCAGCCTGGCCGGTCAGGAAAGGGGGTGGGGACGAGCGAGCACCCTCCCCTCCTAAACCATACCAGGCAGCATGCACTCAACATGGGTGGGTGGGTGCTTTGGGGAAGGGGGGCGCCATGCACCCCCCCACCCCAAAGCACCTTGTTCCCATATCGATGAGGACAAGGGCCTCTTCCCGACAACCCTGGCCATTGGTTGTCGAGGTCTGCGTGTGGGGGGCTTATTGGAATCCGGCGACGATGACGGAGAAAGCTGGGCCACCGCTAGCAAAAGAGCAGAAGATAGCGGAGGAGCCCGGCAGAAGAGCGGGAGAAGAGGCCAGAGAGCAGGAGAAGCACTTTTTCCCCCAGGTAAATGGGTAGGGGTACGATGTACCCCATACTTATTAACATAGGGTGGTGGCTCGGGATCTGGGGGCCCCTTATTAAAGGGGGCTCCGGATTACGATAAGCCCCCGTCCACAGACCCCGCCAACCAATGGCCAGGGTTGTCGGAAAGAGGCCCTTGTCCTCATCAACATGGGGACAAGGTGCTTTGGGGTAGGGGGGGCTGCAGGGCGCCCCCCTTCCCCAAAGCACCCACCTCCCCATGTTGAGGGCATGCAGTCTGTTACGGTTCAGGAGGGGGGGCGCTCGCATGCCCCCACCCCCTTTCCTGACCGGCCGGCTGCGTGCTTGGATAAGGGTCTGGTATGGATTTTGGGGAAGACCCCACTCTGTTTTTTCGGCGTAGGGGGTTCCCCTTAAAATCCATACCAGACCTAAGGGCCTGGTATGCCCCTGGAGGGGCATTCCCTCTGGCGCTTGCTGTGATAGGAAAATTAGTTTTTCCTATTGCAGCGAGCGCGAGATGTACAGTACCCTGTCGCTTAGAACCAGTGCGATTGGATCGCGCTGAAAACATTCTCATGGGCAGGTGCTGTAGCTGCCCTTTCGTCGTATTTGGTCCATCGAAACAGCATACAGATGAACGGGCTTCCCGATAGGAACTGGGTCCGGCGGACCAAGATTTAAAACGTTCTATTTCTGGGTCCATCTGACTTTTGGGAAGAAAAAGTCAGACGGAGCCCACACCGATCGAATTGTCCGACGGATTCCAGTCCACTGGACCAAGTCAGCCAGAAAGTCAGATCGTGTGTACGCGTCAATAAACTGTAAAAAACTACAACTATTTTTTTAGTAATTTTTTTTATGTTTTTTTTTTTTTTTTTTTAAATGTACACTTTTGGTAACTATAAAAACATAATACGTTCCAGGCTAGGGTCTCTCAAAATGAAATATTCAGTTTCCTAACTATCTAATATCTTTCGAGACCCTGTGTGAATGTGTGCCCTAGACTGTGTGGTGCTGTACACTATACTAATAATCCACTAGTGTGTGGTAGCGATGGAAACAGTCCTGAATGCAGAGACAAGGTTGGCCAGAACAGAAGGGACAAAAATAGCGGGTGCCATGCCTATATCCGCATTTGCTACAGGACACAACATTTTTTTTGGGGTGCTCTTTTGGGTATGGGTACCAGGGAGGACATTCGGAAAATGCCTTTCATGCAGCAGGCTCATTGCATCTGGATTGGGAAATTGGGCCACAGCACCTTCTGGATACAAAAGGGCTGTTATTAATTCGGTCTGGAATTTTAGGAAGGGTCCATGTCTTCCATGTCTTGTATAGTACATAAGCAACAGAGTCAATTGGAATAATTATATAGACACTTTTGTGTACCAGCGTCTGGCCTTACAGGAAACTAAGTACGGCCCCATCATCTGGTCGTTGAAGTCTACCTCTCCCATGTTAAGGTTGTAGTGGTGGACACAGTGGGGCTTCTCAACAACACCAGTCACTGTTACAGTTTGGACTGTCGTATCTGGGTGAATGGAAGACAGAAGGAAAATGCTCAGTTTGTTCGTCACTGCAAGCAGTTAATTACATTTCAAGCAGGCTGTCTCCCCCTGTCTAAGTGGGGAATTTAAAAGACATTGGGGGAAGCCTGGAGATTAGGTCTCATGGTGCCACATGCACCAATTCCAAATGTAAAAAAGGTGTCTAAAAAGTGTCATGCTTGTGTAATAATTGTACATGTACCCTTTTTCAAGTAAGGGTGACACTGACTCCCAAACAATCTTGCCACTGCTCCCTATGTAGTCTGGGCAGTCACAGGGTTCCACGCTGCTGTCTTTTCCCTCATAAATCAGGAAATGACATGTATAGCCTGTTGCCCTTTCACAGAGCTTATACATTTTGACCCCATATCTGGCATGCTTGCTGGGGAGAATCTGTTTGAAAGCAAGGCAGCCAGAAAACTTAATCAGGGACTCTAAGAAGACAGCTTGTTGGGGCGTATACAAGGTTGCAAATTTTTGGTTCAAGTGATTTACGAGGGGCTGAATTTTGTGGAGCCGATCATATCCAGGGTCACCTGAGTTCATTGTTGTTGAAGTGCATAAGCCGCAAGATTTGTCCTGGCAGCAGAGAACACGGGCATATAATGGATTGAGACAAAAGGATGTATATACGACAAGGCTGGAGGTCATATTAATCTAAATAATGAAAAAAGTGCCACATCCCAGTTAAGAATCATTGCAGAAGAGGGGGGAAGAAATTATGAACAATGGGGACTGGAGGGTAACCAACCCCGGGACTTTATCAACGGCACTAAGTATGATCAATCAATATTTAAAATCAATTATAAATTTTATTCAATGTACAAAAAACATTATTTGAAACAAGTGATTTTCATCTATTTTACATATACAGTACAAAATGCGGGTATACAGAAATAGGTATATGAGCCTCGAAGACTACATAAGTTACCACATTAGTGTATAATTCAAACTGCATTGTTTCTTTCTACATGTTTCGCTCAGATAGAGCTTCCTCAGGACAATTGCAGCGTATAATATTCTACAAAAGAACAAGATTGTATAAACAAATTAATTGATTTAAAAAAGAAATACAATAAATATACATAAATACGTTTTGTACATAGCAAAATCACAGAGGGTACAGAAAGTATTAACCGATGTAGGTCGACACATTCTGATCAAATGACTCTAGTGGTGGAGTTCCTTCCCAGACATCATGGATGGCTGGAAAGGAGCGCAACCACCACCCTACACGTAGAACATAAGGACATAATTAGCAAATCAATGTTGAATACCATAGTAATTTTCCGAACCGGGGGACACATTAACCCTTTATTTGGGTGGCGTCCCACATATTCATAATTGTAAGGTATGAGCTAATATCATTCTCCTCTAAAGAAAATGATAGCAGAATTGAGACCAAAAAACAAAAAAGGAAAGAAAAAAGAAAAAGTAAAATGAAATGAAATAACGATGACATTCTAACATACAGATATTATGCATGAGAAAAATTATAAAAAAGAAGTATCTGAAAAAATATATATACTAATGTAAAATAGAAAAACAAGGCAGAACACAGCCTCTTACCCCATAGGTCTAATAGATTGGAGTGCTTTGGAGTCGTGGCAGTTTGTCTAAATTGTGTATTGATTATTAGGATAAAGACCAATTGTCTTATTTTATTCTGTCATCAAATGAGCGGATCGCGGTGAGGGCACCATTAGGGATCTCCCAATCAACCCCCCTTTTAGGGATCTGCAGAAGCACAAGAAATAAATATGTAATGGGCCAGTTCGAATAAAACATCAGAATGGCCCAATCGATGCTCCAAACATACCTGATAGAACCTATCAGGTCTATCAGGTATGTTTGGAGCATCGATTGGGCCATTCTGATGTTTTATTCGAACTGGCCCATTACATATTTATTTCTTGTGCTTCTGCAGATCCCTAAAAGGGGGGTTGATTGGGAGATCCCTAATGGTGCCCTCACCGCGATCCGCTCATTTGATGACAGAATAAAATAAGACAATTGGTCTTTATCCTAATAATCAATACACAATTTAGACAAACTGCCACGACTCCAAAGCACTCCAATCTATTAGACATATGGGGTAAGAGGCTGTGTTCTGCCTTGTTTTTCTATTTTACATTAGTATATATTTTTTTTCAGATACTTCTTTTTTATAATTTTTCTCATGCATAATATCTGTATGTTAGAATGTCATCGTTATTTCATTTCATTTTACTTTTTCTTTTTTCTTTCCTTTTTTGTTTTTTGGTCTCAATTCTGCTATCATTTTCTTTAGAGGAGAATGATATTAGCTCATACCTTACAATTATGAATATGTGGGACGCCACCCAAATAAAGGGTTAATGTGTCCCCCGGTTCGGAAAATTACTATGGTATTCAACATTGATTTGCTAATTATGTCCTTATGTTCTACGTGTAGGGTGGTGGTTGCGCTCCTTTCCAGCCATCCATGATGTCTGGGAAGGAACTCCACCACTAGAGTCATTTGATCAGAATGTGTCGACCTACATCGGTTAATACTTTCTGTACCCTCTGTGATTTTGCTATGTACAAAACTTATTTATGTATATTTATTGTATTTCTTTTTTTAAATCAATTAATTTGTTTATACAATCTTGTTCTTTTGTAGAATATTATACGCTGCAATTGTCCTGAGGAAGCTCTATCTGAGCGAAACATGTAGAAAGAAACAATGCAGTTTGAATTATACACTAATGTGGTAACTTATGTAGTCTTCGAGGCTCATATACCTATTTCTGTATACCCGCATTTTGTACTGTATATGTAAAATAGATGAAAATCACTTGTTTCAAATAATGTTTTTTGTACATTGAATAAAATTTATAATTGATTTTAAATATTGATTGATCATACTTAGTGCCGTTGATAAAGTCCCGGGGGTTGGTTACCCTCCAGTCCCCATTGTTCATAATTTCTCCCCCCTCTTCTGCAATGATCATATAATGGATTGAGTCAGTGGACCAATATGACCGCAACTCATTCTTTTTAGTAACTCCCATGTTGAGGGTAAAGACCAGAAAAGACTTAAATTCTAAAACAGCAATACGTTTCCATGCAAATTGTCTAGCAAGGATCAAATTTGGGTTTGCAGCGATAAATTGTTTGGCATAAAAATTGCTTTGTTCCACAATAGATTCGTACAGCTCTTCTGTGAAAAACAGCTAAAAAAAACAAGGGGAGTTAAAATCTGCTGTTTTCACCTGAATGCCAGGTTGGCCAGTGAATGGGGGGAAATACAGATGCTGCAGAATTTGTGGGCTCCCATTCAGGATTTGCAAACGCAGCAGGAAGGGCACTATGGGTTCTACAGGCCTGTCTTTGAATTCTTAGTGGTTGCAGGACATTACTTGTGCTAGTAACCGTACCAGCTTGAACTGCACTTATGGAACTCACCACATCACCAAGTGTTAGTGCAGTGCTGATTTGTCTACGACCAGGATATACTAGGCCGCTGGTGCTTGCCAGCTCACCAGAAGGTAGAGCGGCACTAGTACTAGCACTCAGTTGTATATGGAAATCATGCGATTGTAGCACCTCAGCAACCTGGCAATGGGGTCGGGCATGCCCGACTTTAGCAGGGACCTCTACTCCATCGTCAGAACTGTCTGTCAGGGTGCCACTGCTCTCTACAGGTTTGAATATGGAGCCTGATTCTGACAGTGAGGACTCCCCATCACTCTCATCTGTTATGCTCAGCATCCTGTAGGCCTCTTCACTAGTGTACCTTTCTTTGGACTTTTTGGCCAATATATTTATAGGCACCTGGTTGTCTAGGACTGTTTTAACCGCTACAAAAAAAAATGTACCTGCTAGTAGGGATCGAGCCTGACCCTGCTAAAGCTGCAGTTTTGTGTACTGTGTATCAAAAGTGACAGTGATCTACTGACACTGCACTTGTTGGGGGGGCGGCGGCAGAGGGGCTAAATCCAGGTGCTGGCAGGTGTCGTGGCGTTTTTGGGAATGCTATATTATTGGGGACGCTAGTATAGTTCTGATCTGGTGAAAGATATTGGTCCATTCAGTCTATACTAGCAATGGAGGTGTATAGTGTGTGTTAGTGTTACTGGCAACCAAAGGGGTAAAATGTATTAGTGAATATGTGATGGGCAATCTGACGCTGTCTGGGATTGACGCTAACGCTATCTTGTGTTAACCGTGACACTAATACAGTGATCAGAGAAAAGATCTGTACACTGTACTAATGACACTGACAGGGCAGTGAAAGGATTAACTGGGGGCGACCGGGGGTTAAAACTTTATTATGGAATATATGGCGGGTACACTGACACTATCTGGGACTGCCGCTAACTCTATCTAGCATCACCAGTGACGCTAATACAGTGATCAGTAAAATATCTGTACACTGTACTTAATGACACTGACAGGGAGTAAAAGGGTTAACTGGAGGGGAGGTGATAAAGGGGTTACATGTGCCTAACTATTTGATCTGGTGTCAGTGTAGTGCTTGTATTCAAGCAGATGGTATTTTCTTTCATGCTGCATACGGAAAGAACTCCAGTAGAGAAGATTACATCATTTCTTGGCCTGCACCTGATGATTGATTGGATCTGAATCAAATCAAACCATCTCCAGAATGGCGCGCGTGTGCGAATCACGTACAGGTAAGTGATTTCATGCAGAGAGGCCGCCACCCCACAGTATATATACGTGGGCCAGTTGGCAACTGGTTAAAAGCATTCAAAAAAACAAGATTGGTGTTTTCAAAATCTTTTGAGTTTTTAAAAATGGCGCTGTTTACATCTGGATAACCTGGAAGTGAAGTTATCGCTGGCTGGTTCTTTTGGGTCTCTCTGGTGGGAGGGGCAGGAGGATGGTAACGAGATAATGCCTGCAGCTGCAAGCATCATCCCGGTACAACCACTTGAAGACTGTTGATGTACCAGGTTTGTGTCTGGTCAGCATGTGGTTAAAGTTTTAATAAAGGCATTTCCCTTTGTTTTTTTTATTTCAAATATAAACATGTTATACTTACCAGCACTGTACAATGGTTTTGCACAGAGACTCCTGTTTTAGGGTCTCCCGCTGGCAATCTTTGCTCCTCTTCTTCTGTGTGTCCACATAGCAAGCAGTTTCCTATTAGGGCACATGTGTGTGCTCGCTTCTGAGCTGTGTGCTCTTTAGACATACACAGAATGGCTTGGCCCTGCCTCCAACTCCCTCCTCACAGCATTTGATTGACAGCAGCAAACATGTGTAGGTACAGGCTCCAACCCTTCCCACAAAGACCACAAGACCCAGTTATACTATATAAATTAGCCACTTCCCACAAGGCAGCATTCTCTTATACTCATTGATCAACGACAATGCAATTGTCCTAGTGGACAGTGAAAGTCCTCATCAGACTACACAATAACACAAATGATGCAGCATATAGGTTTTTAACCACTTCCCATCTGGGCCAATTCTGGCACTTCGCTCCTACATGTAAAAATCATAATTTTTTTTCTATAAAATTACTCAAAACCTCCAAACATTCTATATTTTTTAGCAGAGACCCTAGGGAATACAATGCCCGGCGTTGCAACTTTTTATGTCCCATGGTATTTGCGCAGCGATTTTTCAAAACACGTTTAAAAAAAAAAAAAAAAAAAGGTTTTGTGAATTAAAAAAAAAAAAAAAAAAAACAGTAAAGTTAGCTCAATTTTTCTGTAGAAATGTGAAAGATGTTACGCAGAGTAAATAGATACCTAACGTGTCACGCTTTAAAAAAATATTTTTTTCTTTTTTATTGTTTACTTTATTTGAATTTATTTTATTTTTACACTTTCCCTTTAACATTTTTTTTTTATCACTTTTATTCCTATTACAGGGAATGTAAACATCCCTTGTAATAGGAATAGTGTGTGATAGGTCCTCTTTATCCAGGCAGGAAAGACCAAGTTCAAAAGAAAAAAATAAACAATCTCGGCCTTTCCAGCCGAGTCCCCGGCAATGTTTACCTCCACCAGGCCGATCTGACGTCATAACGTTGCGCCCTGGCCTCTGAAGGTTATAGAGATTGCCGGGAAGCATCTGTCCCTTGAAAATCTCCATGCTCAACTTCTGGCGCCGGTGGACTCCTTCCTCCAGCATACCTTTACTACCGGCTTGCCGGGAAGCCCTGTTAGGGGCAGTAAAAGAACTGCTCCTATGCAGGGTGATAATGCCTGTTCCGAAGCTGGAAAGGTTTCAGGGATTCTACTCCAATCTGTTTGTAGTACCAAAAAGGAAGGGGTACGTCCATTCCTGGACCTAAAAGCCCTCAACTGCTTTGTGAAAGTACAAAGGTTCAGGATGGAATCAGTTCACTGCGTGGTCGCTGCACTCCATCAGGGGGACTTCCTGGCGTCTCTGGATATCCAGGACGCATACTTGCATATACCCATATGCCTCAGGCATCAGAGGTTTCTGCAATTTGCAGTTGGGGAAGAACACTACCAGTTTGTAACTCTCCCTTTTGGCCTGGCGTCAGCACCCCGAGTCTTTACCAAAGTGTTAGCACCAATTCTGGTGCTGTTAAGGCAACGTGGGATCACAATCGCGGGGGTTACCTAGACGGCCTCCTTCTGAGAGCAGCATCTACCTCAAACTTAAGGGAGGATGTTGGCGATCACCATGCAAACTCTACAGGAGTTTTTTTGGGTGCTGAACCTAAAGAAGTCAGTGTTCGTGCTGATTCAACATCTGGAGTACCTGGGCTTACTGCTGGACTCTGTGGAAGCAAGAGTTTTTCTCCCTTCAGACAAACTGCAGACTCTCCGAGCCGTGGTGAAGATGTTGATGAACCGCAGGTGGTTGTCGCTGTGCTTCTGCATGCGAGTTCTGGGCCTCATGGTAGCCTCCTTCGAGGTGGTACTGTACGCCAAATTTCACACGCGAGTCTTGCAGAAGGAGATCCTGTCCAAATGGGACAAATCTCCATTATCCATGGATCGTCAGATTTGGGTGAGCTAGTTAGTCAGGGATTCCCTTCTCTGGTGGCTGAGGTCTTTGACTCTTCGGTCTGGGAGATCATTCCTTCCTCTGCCATTAGTTCGTGATCACAACAGATGCCAGCCTGACTGGTTGGGGTGCAGTGCTGGGGGTACAGTCGACCCAGGGCCTTTGGTCATGGGAAGAATCCCAGATGCCGATCAATGTGCTCAAACTTCAGACGATCGGGCTATGCCTCTCCACATGGTCAACAAGGCTACAAGGGCGTCCGATCAGGATCCAGTCAGACAACACCATGGCGGTGGCATATGTCAACCATCAAGGAGAAACAAGGAGCTCAGCCACAGCACGGGAGTTCACTCACATACTTCAGTGGGCAGAATGACACATGCTGGCCCTGTCGGCCATATACATCCCGGGCATAGAATACTGGCAGGCGGACTAACTAAGTCGCCAGATGTGGGACCCAGGAGAATGGTCATTGCATCCAGAGGTATTCAGGCTTCTTTGCCGGTGGTGGGGCACACCAGATGTGGATCTCTTGGCCTCTCAGCTCAATCAAAAGGTGCAGAGGTTTGAGTCCAGGACAAGAGACCCCTGGGTGAACACTTCAGACGTGTTGGTAGCTCCATGGGGGCAGTATCGGCTGATTTATGCCTTTCCCCCACTCAAACTTTTACCATGTCTGCTACGCAGAGTGGAGGCTGAGGGGATTCCAGTAATATTGATTGCCCCAGATTGGTCTTGGCATCCCTGGTACGCCGACCTAGTACGCCTGGTGGCGAATGTTCCTTGGTGGTTGCCGATATGAGAAGACCTCCTGTCGCAAGGTCCCATACTCCATCCTGCTTTACCATCGCTGGTTTTAACGGCATGGCTGTTGAAAAACAGGTGCTAAAGGACCGAGGTCTGTTGGACTCAGTAATCTTCTCGGAAGATTTACCATCGTACGTGGAAGGCCTACATCTCCACGTGTGAGGAGATGGGGTGGCGTCCGTGCACTTATTCGGTTTCCAGGATCCTGCTGTTTTTACATGGAGGAGTGGATCGGAAACTTGCCTTAAGCACCATCAAGGGACAGATATCAGCCTTGACTGTCTTTTTCCAACGCCCCTTGGTGTCTCATTCATTGGTAAGCACCTTTGTACAAGGGGTTCGGCATGTAGTCCCTCCGGTTCGACCACTCCTACCTCCGTGGGATCTGAACCTGGTGCTATCGGTGCTTCAGAAACCGCCATTTGAGAACATCAGGCAGATTCCCTTGTTGACTCTTTCCCAGAAAGTTGTCTTTCTAGTGGCTATTACATCTGCCAGGAGGGTTTCTGAGTTGGCGGCCTTGTCTTGCAAGTCGTCCTATCTGGTTATCCACAAGGATAAGGCGGTGCTATGTCTGCAACCCTCTTTTATTCCAAAGGTAGTTGTGGCATTCCATCTCATTGAGGACATTGTATTACCATACCTTTGTACACATCCAAAAGAAGTTGCCCTACATTCCCTATATGTGGTTCAGGTTCTGAGGGTATATCTGTCTGCTGCGGCTCCCTTCCGGAAGTCAGACTCTGTTTGTTTCATTGACTGGTCTGAAAAAAAGCACTGGCGGTCTCGTTGACCACCATTTCCCAGTGGATCAGACAGATCGTAGTCCAGGCTTACGCTTGAAAGGGGCAGGTGCCCCCCTTTCCTGTCATGGCCCATTCCACCAGGGCAATTGGGACCTCCTGGGCTTTCCTCACATCAAGCATTTGTCTGTGTGTAAGGCGGCGACTTAGTCGTCCGTTCACACTTTCACAAAATTCTACAAAGTTGAAGTAAGCGCATCTTTGGATGCTTGCTTTGACCACAAAGTTTTGCAGGTGGCTGTGTAAAGTTGCAATTTACACTTTTTTTAAAAACCCATTTTTGATGCATACGTTGGCCGCAAGTCCTGGTATGGCCATTTCAGGTGGCAACTCCTCCATTGAGGTGTTCCTCTGATTGTGGGTAAAGTTATGTTTAGCTGTTTGCACCCCTCATTTTGACACTGCTTGGGGACGTCTCTACGGTCAAGATTTAAAGGAGCTGTGTCCGTCAATGAACAAAAGAGAAAATAATATTTTTGGACACCTTATGGAAAAAAAGGTGAGTTTATGGTGGGACATAGCCACTCATACACAATACATTAAAGAAAGTATAGTACCTAGGAGATTGAGATAGGATATTCCCATGAATGATGGTTTGCTAGACCAAGAGTCTGTAGAAGAATGGTATAAATTCTTTAACGAAAAAGGTCTAGAAGTATTATAATTTGTTCTTACAAGAAAACAAAGGAAGTTAGCAACAATGAATCAAAAAATTGCTGAGAGTAAAGTCGCATTGGAAAGGCATAAGGATTCAGCTGCTTTTGGTGTATTAACTGAACAGTTAGGCAAAGTACTAGAGAAGAAGGATGTTGAATTGAAACAAAGTAAAATAATAAAATACCTTAGAGATACTAATGATTACCAACTTGAACAGACTTTTAAATGGCAAATTAATTTAAAAGAAGGAAAAACGGGATCCATTGCCTCCTCTCCAGGGAGGTAAGAATAATGAGTCCTAATAGGGACCAACTTGCCAGATCTCCAGAAAGGAGTCATAGGACCCCAGCACCTCCCACGCAAGGAAGAGAGTATAATGATAGAGGGGATAGGCTGTATATGGGTGAAAATAGCGGACCGAGAACACCTAAACCCTGGTGTAAAAATAAAAACAAAAATAAATCTCCAAGAAAACCGTACTGGAAGAATGTTAACAAAAATCAAAGATATTCTAATCCACCATACAATCAATAGGGGAACCATGGATCTGGCAATCAAGGGAATCAAGGCCAACATTATGAAGAGTATAGTGAAGAGAGAAATTATCCCCAGAATTATGGACCCAGGAATCAAGGAAATTATAACTATTCAAATCAAAATCGTAGGGATGAGAGAGAGTACCTGCAATACTACACACAACAGCATTCACAAGAAGCTTATGGACAATCTAACTATAATCAATATGAATATAGAAGAAGTCCGATTCGCACTCAAAATAGGTATGAGACCTTAAGAGATTACCAGGATGATGAGCAATCTAGGTCTTTTTTAGACCAGCGTCGGAACAAAAAGACCACTCCGCAGTGCGATTGAACAAACGACCTAAGAAGCCCAAACAGAAGAGGGGATTTCGGGGAGGATATACAGTAAGACCCAAAAGAAAAAGAGAACAATAGGAGAAGGAATATATAATTTGAGTGGGATTAAATTAAGCAGACCCGAGCTATTGACACTAGACAGAGGACTAAAATATGCTCCCAAAAGAAATTTTAATAAATTCGATGTGTATGTGGACATACAGAAATACAGAAGAAAACTCAACATTGAGAAATATATGCTTAATTCCACCCGGTACATCAGAAAATGAATGAGGAAGGAGCAGGAAGAATCATACATAGTAACTTAAAGCGGGAGTCCGCGTTTTTTTTTTTTTTTTTTTTCAAAAGCCAGCAGCTACAAATACTGCAGCTGCTGACTTTTAAAATAGTGACACTTAGCTGGCCAGCGCGCCCGCGATGTCGGCACCCGAAGCCGATCTCTAGATAGTCTCTCGGGTGCTGCCGCCGCCATCTTGGGTATGGGAATCAGGAAATGGAGCCTTTCGGCTTCATTTCCCGGTTCCCTACTGCGCATGCGCGAGTCGCGCTGCGCAATAAGGACGGTCCCCGCTGCCTCTGGGATCTGTGTGTTTCCCAGCAGGCAGCGGGGCACTTGCGGAAAGGGGCGTAATCTACGCCCCTTTCCGCAGAGAGCTATCCCGGAAGTGGGTGCAGATACCTGTACTGTACAGGTATCTGCACCCCCCTCCCCCCTGAAAGGTGCCAATTGTGGCGCCGGAGGGGGGGAGGGTTCCGATGAGCGGAAGGTCCACTTTAGGGTGGACCTCCGCTTTAAGAAACAAATCATTGTTTAATCCGCCTGTTCATAATAATGAACATATTGAGGTCTTTAATAAAATGGTTGTGAATGACCTGGAGAAATTGAATATAAAGAGAATAGAAGAGTCCCAGAGTATCAAACAAGGTATTAAGGCCCTTGAAAAAAATAAACAAGTCGTAATCAGACCTGCTGATAAAGGGGGGGGCGATCGTGGTATTAGAATACTACAATCAAGAACTACTAGACCAACTTAATGATGTTAACACATATATTAAACTGAAGGAAAATCCGACCAGGGAATATAAAGAAGAACTGTGCGATTTAGTCTTGAGAGGCAGGTTGAAGAATATCCTAACAAAAAAAGGAGGAAAAATATCTCATACCTGAAACGTGTAGGGTACCTATCATATATACAATTCCCAAAACACACAAAAATCCCACAACACCTCCAGGGAGACCCATAATAAATGGGATTCAGTCACTTAACTCAAGACTTGGTCAATATGTGGATAACTTTATACAGCCATGAGTTCCACAAACATGGGCGTTTTTACGTGACACGAAGCATTTGATTCAGATACTCAATTCTTTAAAATTGGATCTGCAACATAGATATCTGATAGCGACAGCTTATGTAGCATCACTCTACACAAATATCAGTCATGAAGGAGCAATTGAATCCACTAAGTGGGCACTCAATAAATTTTCGAACTTGATTTCAAAACAAAAAAATTTGTCCTTAGATGTTTGGCATTTGGTCTGCAACATAATTATTTTTGGATTAATATTGATTTTAGACAGCTTAATGGTATAGCTATGGGTGCCAAATATGTTGCAAACATCTATATGTCCAAATAGGAAGAACAAGCAATATATGCAGATATCCCAGAAGAGCTTATTCTCTATAGACGATACATTGATGATTGTATCATAATATGGAAGGGAGAGGAAAGTAGTTGAACAAACTAAATAACAACCAAAATAATATTAAACTTACTTATGAAAACAGGGACACAGATGCTCACTTCTTGGATTTGACAATACAACAAGAAGATGGAAAATTAACTACAAAAACCTATTTTAAACCAGTAGAAAGTAATAGTTATATCCCAACAAATAGCTGTCACCATGATCCTTGGATGATTAACATCCCCAAGGGGCAGCTAATATGACTTAGAAGAAACTGTACTAGTACAGAATCTTATTTAGAACATGCAGAATTGACAGGAAAAAAAATTTGTTAATAAAGGTTATAACGAACAATTTATACAAGATAAAATCCAGGAAGTACACGCCATCTCAAGAGCTGATCTCATACAGGACAAAGTGAAAACCCCTAATCAGTCAGAACAGATACCATTATTAAAGAATAATTTTAATATGTTGCCCTGGGTATTTATCCATGGTATATACAGAGAGGTATTGATTTAGATTATATTACCTTTAATATAAATTAGTTTCGTTATTATGTAGTGTTGAGAATAGCTGAATTTCAATCCATGTCTATCTCCCCTTCCCTATCCTTTTCTTTCCCTTTGATGTAATGCCATCAGTTTTTAGTGTATATCCAATCTTTGTTTATGGCATTTTAAGGTCCATCTTTAATTTTCATGTCTTTTTGGCAGATATACTATTCAGGGGGATTTTTCAAATATATAACTAAGTTTATATTTTAAATAGTTTCTAATAAGTCAGTGGGCTGATATAAATGAAATGTAATAATTCATTTTTTTCTTTTTTTCATAAGATATATATATACACCCACTAGATGTTTTACCTCTCTTCTATAGATACTTGCTGTTATTAATATGATTTTTTTTATGTCCCAATATAGACAAATAATTATCTATCAGAGCATATTATTATTGTATTGATATTTTTATGATCAATATAGAATTTGCTTTTATGGAGGTTTTATCATTAGATTTATACTCCTTGATTTATATACACTTGCTTCTATTTGTTAGGAATATCAATGTATTTTTTATGGAGTTTTTCAATTATGGTTTGATTATTGGATTTATATTTCTTGATACATGCACTTGCTGCTATTTATTGGGAATGTTGGTGTATTTTGGGTCCGGTGCATTTTTGTTTCTGTGGATGAGAGCACCTACATGACCAAGATATAATAATTTTTTCCTTTTTTTTCTTCCTTTTTTTTGGCAGCTTTATTCGTTGATTATGTGCCTTGATAATAATAGCTGCCTTATACAGCTTGATCTTTATTGTAGTTCTCCCGATATCCACCAGAGGGAGTTTTGGCTATTTGTATAGCATATAATCTAATTTTTAATTATGTTTGTTATAATTGGTGTTTTTTACAATTGCTCATGTCAACATCTCTGTTTTTATATATTAATAAAGCCTATGGTATAGCGCTGAATGGAAGGATGATTATCCGCCCTATCAATGTGGCGGGTGTGTATGCTTACACGCTCACAGGGATAAAGAGAACGCGTCACAGGTCTCCTAGCAACCCTTTGAGAAAGTCATGTGACGGTGGTGCAACGCGTGAGGGAGAGGAGCCTGTGACAGCGCACAATAGTGCTTGGCAGCACAGAGGCTGCAGATACAAGCGGTGTGATCTGACCATTCGATTTGTGAGAAGCGCTCTCAATATCTCAACGCATGTGAGTGGTTTTAATGCTGATCCTTTTCACTATCATTGGAAACATTGCGCAATGATATTTTTTCCTTTGCTTTTCATGATTTAATAACCTTCCTTGAGCGGAGCAGCAGGACTATCTCCTTGGCTTACTACCCCACCTGATTAAAAGGATAAAATTAAGGTGAAAGTTTTTTTGGGATATCCCTATCAGGCTGAAGCATTTAACACGCTCAGGAGTGGTTACTTATTATAGTGCTGACTTTACTGGACTTATACTTATACTTAGTACTTATACTTTTCTTATTTGAGATCCATCTGTATGTATATTTTATTTAGCCCAGTGGCTGTTTTTTCTGCATTTTTTTCTGCACTTTTATTAATTTAATTAAATTTATTGCACATTGGGGTTTATACACATATTACCTATGTACACATATATATTTGTCATTTTTTTTTGTTTGTTTCTTCGTTTTCCCCCTTCTCACATTTTTAATTATTATATTAGAATTTTTATCACTATTAGTATTTTTTCGATATTTTGCACTTAGCACTGTTCAGCTGTATAGGTGGAATATTGATGATAGTGCAACACTATTTACTTTGATATAGGATTTTTGTACTCACCGTAAAATCCTTTTCTCTGAAGTTCATTGATGGACACGGCACCCACCCCTCATATTTTACGTTATACTGCTTGTTGATGTACTGAGCTGCAGGAAGCAGGCTGAGGGGTTATAGCCAGAGGGACCACCCCCTGGGCGGAGCTATGCAGTATTGCTGTTTTTTTACATGTGTTACATGTTCTGCCTAGTCTTTTCCTGAAGGTGACGTGATAACCCTACAGTCAAGATTTAAAGGAGCTGTGTCCGTCAATGAACTTCAGAGAAAAGGATTTTACGGTGAGTACAAAAATCCTATTTTTTGCTTTTCCATGGTTTTCCAAATGTTAAAATTATGTAATTTTTATGGGGGATTTTTTGTGCTTTTGAATTTTTTTCAACAATTAACACTTAAAAGTCTTGCTGATCAGCAGACTGATCCTTAGCTGCTGCCATCACAACCAGGTCTGGGTCCAGATGTTTGGCCTCGACTGTCCCTAAATGGAAAAATAATAATAAAAATAATTAGGAAAACATATATTATATACCAAACTTCATAAACTTTTTTCTTTATCATAGCTTTGTCAATTAAAACATGTAAAATTAAGTCATTTTTATTGGGTTTTTGTACTTTAAGGGTTTTCTCATTTTGATTTATTTATTTTTTTAACTGTAAGAGGAGACTTACCCTTATAAGCTAGGTACGTTTGTATTGGAGGTACTGAAAGACCAAAAACTTTATTGACTTTGGAAAGGATGAGAGCGAACCAATCCTCTAAAGCCTGAGCAGTATCCTCTGTTGGTCTTGATTGGCCAGTCTGTGGCATCTAACTGGCCTGATAGTCCACAAACTCGTCGGTGCCATTACAGGAAGGGTAAAGCCTGAAAGAAAAATAACATTTTAGTATGGGGCTTAAACCCTGCAATCAGTACAATCAGTTGCAATTGTAAAATAGAATTGTTTAACCGGTTGCGGACTAGCCGCCGTCATTATACTGCGGCGGGTTGGTATGATTCCACGAGCCGTCGTAGCTATACATCGGCTCGCGGGATCGGGATAGCAGGCGCGTGCAGGCACCCACTGCACTGCGGGGTGCAGATGCTTGTGGCCAACGGTCGCAAAGACCGACGGCCATGAGCAATTGCGAGCATGAGAGGCAGAACAGGGACGCGTGTGTGTGTAAACACACAACTCCCCGTTCTGTGAGGAGTGACTTGTCATTTCCTCTAGGTCAGTCCCCTCCCCCTACAGTTGGAAACACACACAGGGAACACAGTTAACCCCATGATTGCCCTCTAGTGTTAACCCCTTCTCTGCTAGTGACATTTTTACAGTAATAAGTATTTTTATAGCACTGATCGCTGTATAAATGCCAATGGTCCCAAAAATGTCTCAAAAGTGTCCAATGTATCCGCCATAATGTCGCAGTCCCGATAAAAAAAAAAAAAAAAAAAAAAAAAAAAAAAAAATCGCAGATCACTGCCATTACTAGTAAAAAAAAAAATTCTATAACACTATCCCCTATTTTGTAGACGCTATAACTATACACTTTTTTGCCAAAAATATGATTTTCGGCCTCGAATGTCCCTAAATGGAAAAAAAAATACAGATCAGCCTAAACTGATAAAAAAAAATGCTTTAAAAAAAATTAGGATAATTATTATAGCAAAAATGAAAAGTACAAAATATTGTGTTTTTTTTTTCTAAATTGTGGCTCTTTTTTTGTTTATAGCGAAAAAAATAAAAAACGCAGAGGCGATCAAATACTACCAAAAGAAAGCTATATTTGTGGGGAAAAAAAGGACGTCAATTTTGTTTGTGTGCAGCGTTGCACGACCGCACAATTGTCAGTTAAAGCGATGCAGTGCCAAATAGCAAAAAATGGTCCGGTCATTCAGCAGCCAAATCTTCCAGGGCTGAAGTGGTTAAACTTTTTTTTTCATTTTAACATATAATGATAATTTTAATACATAATACATTAATAATAATAATTAGGGTTGATTTATGTAATGCCGCGTACACACGGTCAAACTGTTTGACGTCCTTAGTCCGTCATACAATCCGACGGACAATCCGGCGTACTTTCCACTGAACGGACTTGACCACACACGGATACCCAAACAGTCCGACGAAAGCTTGCGCGATGACGTACAGCACGTACGACGGGACTAGAAATAGGAAGTCCAAGACACAGCAAAGCACCCTTTGGGCTCCTTCTGCTGACTTTGCGTTAGTAGAAGTTTGGTTAGAGACAATTCGCGCTTTTCAGACTTCAGCTTAATTTGTCCGTTTTCTGCGGCGCAGTCTGCCTGTGAGGTTTGTATCTGTCTTTCGGTATGCGTGGATCAGTTGGTACCTGTTAGGCGCTTCTGGTCCGCTCGTTTCTGGGTTTCAGATCGTACTTCATAGGTCTGGCTGTTCTTCAGTGCGTTCAGTTAAGCTTGTTTGTCCAGCCGACCGTTTCAAAGCCATGGAGAGTGGACGTACTCGTTCGCGAGTTCGTGCTATATGGGGGCTTGGTGTTGGGGTTAATACTTTGACCCGAGCCCAGTCTGTGAACAGGGCGAGGAGGAGTTCATGGACGAAGAATTGGTTGCGCCAGCGCGACCAATTCTCGCATATGCCTTTACTCCGTGAGATCCATGAGAATAATCCTGATGATTTCAGGAATTATCTCAGGATGACGGACCCCGTTTTTCACCGTCTGCTGGCTTTGCTGACCCCTTATATCAGCAGGCAGGATACCTGCATGCGGCAAGCCATCACTCCGGAGCAGAGGCTCGTCGCCACGTTGCGCTACTTGGCGACAGGGAGAAGCCTTCAGGACCTCAAGTTCTCTACAGGCATCTCCCCCCAGGCTCTGGGGATCATTATTCCAGAGACCTGTTCTGCCATTATTCGGGTCCTGCAGAAGGAATATATGAAGGTAAGTTTGTTCTTTTAATATTGCATTATATGCATTGTATGTTTGTATTAATTTCATCATGACTTTTAATATCCATGACAGGAATATGCTGTGAATGTCCCCTTTATATGAATACATGCAATTGTTTTTTTGATGTATTTTTTTTTTTTTGTGTCATTTTTTTTATAGCTTTTACCTTTTTGTGTCCGAAGTGCATATTTTCTTTCACTAACGTCCCCAGCATGCAATCCTGGGCCCCTATACACCCACAGCCGAGACTGTTTTTCTATAATTCATATTGTCAGCTACATTGTACTGTTTTACTGCCCCCCCCACCCTTTTGGAATTGGTTTCAGGGATTGTATACTCATTAATTAGGCCCCCACCCCACTCACCCACATAACTTATGTCCCCTGGTCCATCAGAGGGCTGAGTAATCTGGAAATTGGGCCGCCTATTTTTTTTTTTTTTGCTGCAAAACATTTTCAATATTTATGTTTAACTGCTGTTCCAAAATGTTTTTGAGTTTTTTATTTGTTATGAATTGTTTTTATTTAATGACTAATTTTTTTTTTTACCTGTGTTTGACTCCCCAGTTTCCTTCCACGCCACAGGAATGGCAGACTGTGGCTTCCCAGTTCGCTGCCCGTTGGCACTTTCCCAACTGTGGAGGGGCGATCGACAGGAAACATTGTGCCCCCACCCCATTCGGGGTCCTACTACTGGAATTATAAGGGGTTCCATAGTGTGGTGTTAATGGCGGTGGTGTCAGCACAATATGACTTTCTCTAGGTGGATGTGGGGAAGAACGTCCGTCTGACGGAGGAGTGTTTAGGCAGACCGAGTTCTGCCACGTCTCATCACTGGTGGCCTGGACTTGCCACCAGATGCTGATAATGTGGAGGGTCTACCTTTTGTTTTTATCGCTGATGAAGCGTTCGGTCTGAGTGACCATTTGATGAAGCCCTTCCCCCAAAGGACCCTCACCCCGGAGAGGAGGGTTTTTCATTACCGGCTGGCCAGAGCAAGAAGGGTTGTGGAGAATGCCTTTGGTATTATGGCCAGCCGGTTCCGTCTGTTTTTGACAGCAATAAACTTGGCAGAGTACAAACTGAACTATGTCATTCTCTGCTGCTGCATTTTACACAACTTTTTAAGAAAACATTCTGGAACCCATTACCTGCAGCCAATTGGGCCTAATGCCGGACTAATGCCAGAACTCACAGGGCTGGATCATGCCCATCCTGGCTTAGCCCCCCAAACAGCACGTGAGGTGCGTGACCAGTATGTCACCTATTTTAATGGTAGGGGGGCTATTCCAATGCCAGCTGAGCAATAAAGATTTCCTTTTCTTCAAATATCTATTGTCTGATCAAATTTTTAAGTTTGGTTCTTGTTTGCTTTTCAAGGTGGTTGTCTCCTACATTCTCCTAATTCAGGGATATGCAATTGGCAGACCTGCAGCTGGTGCAAAACTACAAGTCCATCATGCCTCTGGGTCTCATGCTTGTAGCTGTCAGTCTTGCTATGCTTCATGGGACTTTTAGTTATTTAACAGCTGGATTTCCACTAATTGCATATTCCCGTCATAGTGCATTTGTATTGCAAAGTGTTTTTTTTATTTTTTTTTCCCCAATAGGAAATAAGGTCCTTTGTCACAGAAAACACAAAATTACTTCCCAAAAAGGTATTGAGTATTGAAAGGAGGAGACACACACACACACACATCTTTTTAGAAGAGTTGTAATAGTGCACATTGAAACAAGTGCCTTTTTTTTGTTTTGTTTTTTGGTAAACAATATAGATGATTTTTTGTAGTAAACATATATATATATATATATATATATATATATATATAAATAAATAATTTATTTTTATTTTTTAAAGAATAAAAAATCTAGATATATACACACATACATATTTGTTGGATGTTAAAAGTTGAACTATTTACATAAAACAAGGGTAAAAGCCAATTTTAGAAGATGTGCACCAAAAATTGGTAATGTCAACATGTGCTATCTCCCATTATGAGTGATCAATGGATGCGTTTTGTGGGTACAATCCCTTCCTCTCACATACTAGAATGAGGCAAACACAAAATACGTACATTGAGATCCTCTGATGGCACATAGCACATGTTGACACACTGTGTGCATCTTCTAAATTTGGACTCTAAAAAACATAATTAAAATTTCAAAAAACATAAAATGATTTTTGCAAGCAAATGAAGAACATGATCTTGCAATTTAGGGGAAAGGGGCTTAGATTCTCCCCAAAACATCGATCATGTTCTTCATTTGATGCTGAATGGTGTCCAACTGCCTGTGCATGTTGCGGATCTGGTTCCGCATGCAATCGATCTCGCCATTCCAGACCATGATCTGCCCAATCAGCCTCTGGGCGCTGTCAGTTGTGAATGGCTCTGCGGATTGTCCTTCTACAACCAGATCATCACCTAAAAAAGGTTTATAAAAAAAAAAAAAAATAGTGTTAACATATGCAGGCATTAATGGTTTACCTTAAGCTGCGTTGTCAGACACTCACTTTGTGGGGTGAGTACCTCCACCACCTCTTCTTCTACCTCCACCTCTGGCACTGGGCTGGGGTCCTCTGGCACTGGGCTGGGGCTAACTGCCCAATCAGGCTGGTGAGGTCGAGGGGTCCTGGGCTGCTCCAACTCATGTCTGAGTCTTTGTTCCCCTATGAGAATGAAACAAACCAAAAAAGGTAGACTTTTAAGCCCAGTGATATTTTAATCAAGAAATCTGAATATTAAACATTGGTGTACAATTATTAGCTAGTTGTTACAAAATCCTAGTTGAATACATCATTTAAATTCCCTTTTAAGCTGGGTTCACACTGCTGTGATGCGTGAAAGCTGCAAATCTACTGTGGGTTCCCACATCGCATGCCTCCCGGAGGCAGTTCACACGACCCTATGCAAACTGCTGGGAGTGTCAGTGAAACCTTTAATGACACCCCCAGATCAGTTCGCATATTGCAGTGCGATCTGCAAACTCAGACAGGAATCGGATCGCATGGTGTGAACACCCATGCGATCCGATTCTGCTGTGGCTTAAAAAAAAAAAAAAAAGGGTCCTGTATATGTTTGTGCCGGATGCCATGCAAATTCTGCCATACTACCTGTATGGCTGAAATCGCATCGCACAGAGATCACATGTGATTTGCACTACAGTGCGGTGCGAACCACATCCGATCTCATACATAGCAGCAGTGTGAACCTAGCCTTTAAACAAACTGTGATACTTTACATCATTTAGCCAAGTTTCATAGATGGACACACCAGAATCATCCCCTTGAGTCCCTGTGTGTGATGATCTCAAAAAATGTTCTATGATGTCCCAAACTACACGAAATTATCCCCAGTTGAGATGTGGAACTTATATATCTTAATTACAATACATTACACTGAATAAAGTGATGAAACAGTTGTAGCTATAAAGATATGTACACAAGGAGATCCTAAATTGAATGTCACAATTCAAGGTATCATTAACAATAAAAGAAATAAGAACTAAAAAACCTAAACCAATACCATATACTGATACGCACCATTTACGTACAGTCATACGAACGATCAAGCAGACGACAGTTTAATATGCCAGATTTACCACGGGTAGGTACGAACGTCAAGATAAGCGAAAAGTACTCACTTTTTTTGAGCGCCTTTTTTATTCTCCTGTATTGATCTGGCTCCCTGCATTTTATATCCGACCAGCATTTGCGGAGTTGATCTTTAGCTCTTCGGACACCAAATGTGTTCTCCAAAGTGCTCACTACTGTACTCATTCTGTCCTTCCGGATAGTCGGTTTGGGATAGGGGCCATTTTTCCCATCATAATCTTCTTTTCTTAAGATGTCCACCATCTCCACCATCTCTTCGAAAGACATGTTTGTGGCCTTAAACCTCTTCCTAGCTCTGGAAGTATTGGGTTCAGGGCTTTCCTCCGCGCTGCTCTCAGAAAATACGTCCGCCATCTTTATCTAGCTACTCTCCCACAGCGGAACGAGGGTAAAAGGGGCGGGGAAATACGGTCACAAGGAACGTCAGGGGCGGGCAACGTGGGTGACGCAGGCGGAGCTTGACGCATGCGCTGTATATAAAGCGTTACCGCGAGGCCGTACGTTTGTCCGAACGGAAGCAGCGAGTGATACACGCGACGGTAAGATGGTGATCTTTTTATTTTTAGGGTTTTAGGCCTGCGTTAGGAATGTATATAGTGGGATTTTACCTTGTGTATGGTTAGTTGATTTTAATGTGGGTTGGTGATTGAGTGGGGTTGGTGTTTTGTGTGGGTGTGTGTGGGGGTGGGTGTGTGGGGGGTAGTGTGTGTGGTAGTGTGTGTGTGGGGGGTAGTGTGTGTGGGTAGTGTGTGTGTGGGGGTGGGGGTAGTGTGTGTGGTAGTGTGTGTGTGGGGGTAGTGTGGGTGGGTGTAGTGTGGGTGTAGTGTGTGTCTCGCCTACATTGTCACAATATAAATAGTGTGCGTTTGGTCTGATATTAGTATTTATGTAATTTTTTTTTTTTTTTTTTTCAGAACTAAAAATGCAAAAGTACAGTCCGGACCCCTTTAAGGAGGAGCCATTCCTGGCAAAATTCATAGAGATGTTTGAGATGCAAAGTAACCTGTGGGATGCCAAGCACCCACTATATTCAAGCCGTCCTGGCCGGAGGAAAACACTGGGGACACTTTTGAAGTTTGTGAAAACCCGACTCCCCCAGGCAGACCTTAAGTTTGTGAGCTCCAAAATTCAGGTCCTGCGTAACATGTATAGGCGGGAGTGCAACAAGATCCTAGAGTCCCAAACATCAGGAGCAGCAGCAGATGAGATATATGTACCTAGGCTGTGGTATTACAACAGGCTGCGTTTTCTGGATGACCCGTCAGAAGCCAGGCAGTCACTTTCCACTCTTCCGTCTACCCTTCCCTCCACCCTTCCCTCCACCTCAGCTGAGCCACCCCAGGAAGATCCAGACCCTTCCTTCCTGAAGTTGATGCGCCCAGCTGGAGCCAGGTATATTTTAGTTTATAAAGTTAGGATTGCTCAAATATTAATGATGTAAAGTTCAAAGTTTGAATTGCTTCCAAATCTAGGATTTCATCACAAATTAAATTAGATATAAGGATATAGTAGTTTCCACAAATGTGGCTAAAATCTTGGTGAACTGATGGAAAAATGATGGTGTCAAAATGATAGCCTTTTGTATTTCAAGACAAATGTATTTGCAAGTGAGAATTGTAAAATTGTCAGTGATTGATGATTTCAAAATATATACATATTTTATTTATTTTTTTATTTTTTTTACACAGGATGAACTCACCCAGGAGGAGGCCGGGACCAGTGGTATGGAGGAGGCCGGGACCAGCCACACGCAGGAGATAGCTGGGCCCAGCAGGAGTCGGACAGAAAGTCAGGTCCCTCCCCTCCGCCTAGCCAGCAAAAGGCCCAGGAGGATGACACTGACAGAGGAGGAGTCATTGACGCTTATACGTCAAGCCAGCCAATTGCTTAGTAAACCCTCCAATCCTGAAGAGGCCTACGGTACTTATTTGGCCAGCAAGTTGCTTGAAATGGAGAAGGGACAGCGCAACTTGTGCAAGGCTATTTTCTTCGATAGCTCACCCTTCAGACCCCGCTGAATACTAACACCAACCACCAGACTCTACAACACAGACCCTACTGCTCCTCCTCCTCCTCCTCCTCCTCCTACCACAAGTCCACCACCAGAGGCACAGCCTCCAGCGAAGCGTGGAGGGAAGGCTAGATGGAAGAGTCGGAAGTGACTGCCTGGCTTCAGTCTGCTCTGACAGAAGACGCGGGCTGTTGTAGTACCACAGTCTGGGGACATTGATGTCATCTGCTGCTGTTCCTGGTCTGTGGGATTCTAGGACTATGTTGTGCTCCCTATTTTCATGTTTACACAGGATCTGAATTTTGGTGGCCACTGACTTGATGTGTGCCTGGGGGACAAAAGGCTTCACAAACTTCAAAAGTGTCTCCAGTGTTGCCTCCCTCTTGATTTTGTTTTGTACAGACTAAAAATAAAGAATAATTTTTTCCAAAAATATTGTAATTTTTTTTATTTTGGATTAAAAAAAACAGAGTTTATTTGTGAGTAGGCAGGTACATGTCAAAAGACTATGGGGGTTATTTACAAAACACACGTTCATGTTAATATAAATATGCTAACTACAAGTGCAATTTTTAAAGCACTGCAAGTGCACTTGGAAGTGCAGTCGCTGTAAATTTGAGGCTAACATTTGAAATGAGGGGAAGCTCTGCTGATTTTGAACATTCAATCATGTGTAAGCTAAAATGCTGGTTTGGGTATATATCTATCTCTATTTACATAGTCTGCTTGGACAAAAAAAAAAAAACACAAGTCCATCTAGTTTAACCCCCCCCCCCAAAAAAAAGCAAAATAAATAAATATTTTAAACTAACAATAGTAGTTCCAAAAATATATAGTAATAGATAAAATTATTTATATATATATATATATATATATATTTTTTTTTTTTTATATAGATACAGTGGTGTGAAAAAGTGTTTGCCCCCTTCCTCATTTCCTGCTCCTTTGCATGTTTGTCACACTTAAGTGTTTCGGAACATCAAACCAATTTAAACACTAGTCAAGGACAACACAAGTAAACACAAAATGCAATTTGTAAATTAAGGTGTTTATTATTAAAGGTGAAAAAAAATCCAAACCATCATGGCCCTGTGTGAAAAAGTGATTGCCCCCTAAACCTAATAACTGGTTGGGCCACCCTTAGCAGCAACAACTGCAACCAAGCGTTTGCGATAACGTGCAATGAGGCTTTTACAGCGTCCTGGAGGAATTTTGGCCCACTCATCTTTGCAGAATTGTCCTAATTCAGTTACATTAGAGGGTTTGAGCATGAACAGCCTTTTTAAGGTCATACCACATCATCTCAATAGGATTCAGGTCAGGACTTTGGCTAGGCCACTCCAAAGTCTTCATTTTGTTTTTCTTTAGCCATTCGGTGGTGGACTTGCTGGTGTGTTTAGGATCATTGTCCTGCTGCAGAACCCAAGTTCGTTTCAGCTTGAGTACACGAACAGATGGTCGGACATTCTCCTTCAGGATCTCTTGGTAGACAGCAAAATTCATAGTTCCTTTTATCACGGCAAGTCTTCCAGGTCCTGAAGCAGCAAAACAGCCCCAGACCATCACACTACCACCACCATATTTTACTGTTGGTATAATGTTCTTTTTATGAAATGCAGTGTTCCTTCTACGCCAGATATACTTGGACACACACACCTTCCAAAGAGTTCCACTTTTGTCTCATCGATCCACAGAATGTTGTCCCAAAAGTCTTGGGGATCATCAAGATGTGTTGTGGAGAAATTGAGACGAGCTTTGATGTTCTTTTTGCTCAGCAGTGGTTTTCTCCTTAGAACTCTGCCATGCAGGCCATTTTTGCCCAGTCTTTTCCTGATGGTGGAGGCATGAACGCTGACCTTAACTGAGGCAAGTGAGGCCTGCAGTTCCTTGGACGTTGTTGTGGGGTCTTTTGTGACCTCTTGGATGAGTCGTCGCTGCGCTCTTGGGGTAATTTTGGGCGGCCGGCCACTCCTGGGAAGGTTCACCACTGTTCCATGTCTTCGCCATTTGTGGATAATGGCTCTCACTGTGGTTCGCTGGATTCCCAAAGCTTTGGAAATGGCTTTATAACCCTTTCCAGACTGATAGATCTCAATTACTTTCTTTCTCAATTGTTCCTGAATTTCTTTGGGTCTCGGCATGGATGTGTAGCTTTTAAGGATCTTCTGGTGGACCTTACTGTGTCAAGCAGCTCCTATTTAAGTGATGCCTTGATTGTGAACAGGTGTGGCAATAATCAGGCCTGGGTGTGGCTAGAGAAATTGAACTCAGGTGTGGACAACCACAGTTATAGTATGTTTTAACAAGGGGGGCAATCACTTTTTCACACAGGGCCATGATGATTTGGATTTTTTTTCACCTTTAATAATAAACACCTTCATTTACAAATTGCATTTTGTGTTTACTTGTGTTGTCCTTGACTATTGTTTAAATTGGTTTGATGTTCTGAAACACTTAAGTGTGACAAACATGCAAAGGAACAGGAAATGAGGAAGGGGGCAAACACTTTTTCACACCACTGTATATATATATATATATATATATATATATATATATATATATATATATATATTCTCAAATTGGAATATTAATCATAGGATGAGGATGAATAAAAACATTTGTGATAACTCTGTGTGAATATAAGCAGCAAAGCAACTTCACTTTTCTTGCATTATGAAGAAGAAAAGAATGTGCTATATTAAAAAAAACAAAAACAAAATTAGCAGCATGACGAATATGCTAGCTTCAATACGAACACTAGTTTTACAAGACAGAGCGCTTCCGCCCTGTAAATCCTTTCTGGGCATGCGCCATTCTTAGTCCGTCGGACTAGCATACTGATGACCGTATTGTCCGCTGAAACCAAAGTACGACGGACAGATTTTTGGAAAAACCAAAAATCTTAGTACTCCGGACTGCACGCTGAAAAAGTCCGCTGAAGCCCACACACGAGCGGATTGTCCGCTGAAATGTGTTTCAATGGACTAAGTACGTCAAACAGTTCGACCGTGTGTACGCGGCATAAGGAGTAGAAGCTGTTCACTTTGTAAAGAGAATGTTCCAAAATACATTCTGCTGCTTCTCCTGAGTATAGGGATACTGGCCGCGTACAAAGACTTTGTGTTGGATTCCATTAATGGTCAGTCCCAAAATGTCCGGGTTTAAACTGATTTTACATATGTATGGTTCAAGAGATAACGCAAAAAGAAGGGGTAATTGGGGGCATCCCTGCCTTGTCCCGTTAGTAATAAAAAAGGGGTCAGCAAGAACCCCATTATCTTTAACCTGAGCAGATGGGCCAGCATATATTTTACCGATCCACTTAACCATGGTCTCTCCAAAGCCTACGTGAAGCAAGACTGAGAACATGAAATTCCAGTTGACAAGGTTGAATGCTTTTTCTGCATTACTACCTACAAAAACACATGGAGTGTGGGTCACATTGGCCACATGGATCAAATTAAGGACTTTAACCTTGTTATCACGAGCTTCTAGAGTGGGAATAAATCCTACCTGGTCCAAATGAATTAAGTGTTGCAAGTGGTGTTGGAGGCGAGATGCCCAAATTTTGGTGAATAACTTGAGATACAGATTATAAAACGAGATGGGCCTATAACTGCCACAGAAGGCAGGATCTTTGCCGTCTTTAGGAATGACGGAAACATGCTCTCAGGGTATCTCTGCCTGTGCTGTTTCCGATGCAAGTGCGTTAAATAGTCTTACTAAGTACGGGCTAAGGGTGGGAAGGTAAGACAATTTCCCGATTGTGAAGGGGATGGTATCGGTAGATTATATAGAGCGGAATAAAAGTTTCTAAACTCCCGTGCGATCTATTTCGGCAGGACAGCTTTCTTGCAATTTGCAGATGAAATGTAAGGAATGTAAGTAGCCAATTTTTGATCTCAGACTGATTTGGCCAACATCGGACCACATTTATTGCCCTATTCGTAACATATCTTACAACACGTTTGGGTATAATATATTTTTCTATTTTTGCCATGTATGTACTTTATATTGCACAAAATCTCCTTTTTAATTGTTTTTTTGATACTAAATAATGAATTTTAATATCTCAAACGTTTGTACACTTTTTGAGCCTACAAAGTCCAGTTTTTTTTTTAGTAGGGGGGTATTTCGGTCTTCAAACCCAACAGCTGGAGCGCTGCCTAACCCCTGAAAACTACATTGATAAAATGCCTATAATTTAAAAACAAGTGTTAAATCATGAATCAGTCAACTTACCCCTCATCATCAGCTGAAAAAACTGTCCTAATAAATAAGCATTGTACCTATTAGGGCAATGATATCACAGGGGGGGTGGAAATTATCATGACATCATCCCTTATGTCTCCTGTGATGCCACAAGCCTAATAAGGAAGTAATGAGAAACCATGATAGTCAATTTTATAATGCTCTACAAATGGTCCCAATTAGAGATGTAACATTTCTGGAAATTCTGAAACCATGAGATAAAATGTAATGGAAACGTTGGATAAAAAAAAAAATAAGCGTGGAGTTGTTTTACAAATTGAAAAGTGAAAGTTAAAGTTTTGTTACACCAGGAAGGTGAAATACAGTGTATATAAAAGGATTATGCTTTAAATAAAAGTACAACATATTCAGTAAATAAAATTTGTTTTAGAAAATATATTATTTTTTATTACAAATCGAACAACAACAACTGTATACAGTATGAGACAGTATTAAGAACATTTCAACTTTATATGAGAACAGGTAACCTAACCATCCCCACCTTTCCCTCATAGTAATTTAAAAGCTTCCTGCCATTATGCATTTTCAGATATTGACAATGCTGATCCAAACGCATATATTACTCTTGAAGGAACTTGATCAATGTTCTCATTTTTAGGTGTAATTTTCTCTATAGATTAAGGGATTATGTATTTTTGGGAGACCGTGGTTTGTTACACTTCCTCATTTCCAGCAGCCGTTGATGAAGAACCACTTTGCGATGATCCAGAAGCCGCAGAATGAGTGTTTCTGGAATGAAAATTCTGGAAGGAAAGCTTTCACTCTGCTCCTTATCATTTCATTCCATAAAGTATTTTTAATGTCTTTAGGGCACTTTTGGCATGCCAGGAGTTGTTTTGTCATCCTTGTACCATTTGGAAAATAATATTTCTTCTTACAATATTTGCAAATTGCAGCTTTGCTCTAAGCAGAAATTGCATTCTGGAAATGTTTCCGCATTTTAGATGTTGGTCTCACCATTTTACTGAGTAAAGGAAAAGAAAAAACTATTTACTGACCAGACTATAGGTAAACAAGATTAGGCCAGGCATTTACTGGCCATCGGGACTACCGGGAGTTTCCCGGTGGGCCAATGGCTCAGTGGGCCGGTTTCAGTGATAGCCTGCCAAATTAATGGCTGGGCTACTCGCGCACCGGCTCACCGGCTCTTTCCGCCCCCACTCGGTGCTTTCAGAACACTGCACAGATCTTCGGCCACCTCCGGCCCACAGTCGTCCTTTTCCGTCACCGTTCGGCTTCCCCCGCCCCCCCTCTTCTCCGACAGCTCTTCAGCTTCAGCTATGAAAACTCGGCTATCTCCGGCGGCCCCCGCGGTAACGGACGCTGTGAATTTAAATGAGCCGGGGGCCGCCGTGTGATGTCCTGAGAGCAGCCGAAGGGCAGAGAAGTCCCCGGCAGATGAGGGAGGCCGGAGGATGGTGGTGCTGCTGGAACCCGTCCAGGTAACCGGCCGGCCCAGCACAGCCATTGCTTGCTATATATAGCATATGGATAGATTATATATATATATATATATATATATATATATATATATATATATATATATATATATATATATATATATATATATATATATAAAGGATGTGGCGCTAAATAAAATAACATGTATATATACTGTATATAGCATATGGCTGTTATTTTATATATAACATAGAAAATCAATTTTGTGAAAATAATGATTAGAAAAATATGCAAAATCCAACATACGGTAGCTAAAAGTTCACCAAAACTGTCAATTAATATAAAAAAATAAATAAAAAAAAATTCATATATAAACCATGCTTATAATTAAAACCCCCCTTTTTTTTGCATTCTTTTTGCGCTTTAATACCAAGGACATAGTTTGGATATAATGGTTTTAATTATGAAACCATTATATCCAATGGTTATAATGGTTTTATAAT
Organism: Lithobates pipiens; assembly: GCF_037356315.1. Taxonomy (NCBI): domain Eukaryota; kingdom Metazoa; phylum Chordata; class Amphibia; order Anura; family Ranidae; genus Lithobates; species Lithobates pipiens. The sequence goes on along the minus strand of NW_027507718.1, from coordinate 126,629,333 downwards.
GAATGGTTTATATATGAATTTTTTGCTGAAATTTTTTTTATGCACATTTCAATATTAATTGACACTTTTGATGTACTTTTAGTTTTGTTGGATTTTGCATATTATTTGAATCATTATTTGCACCAAATGGATTTTTGATGTTATTCTGGTTAGCGTCACATCCTTTTCTATATATTCAATTTATCTGTGGGTTTGTGTTAACCTGTTTGATGTTGGCAGCTTCTCACTACTGCGGTTGATCAAAAATAGGTGTGTGCATTAGTTGTTTATTTTAAAATATATAATGCAGAGCCAGGCTTTGGGCAGGTGACAGGGGGACACCAGGGGGTAGAGAGGGACTGGAAAATAAAAGATCACCAGGGGACCCATGGAATGAAGAGGCTTTTGTGGGAAGAAGGGGTCCTAAGTAGGGATGAGCTTCGTGTTCGAGTCGAACGTACGTTCGACTCGAACATTAGCTGTTCGTCCGTTTGGCGAAATCCGAACACTTGGTCCGTTCGCGTCAAAATTCGCGTGGCGCTCACGGCCCACAATGCACTGCGATGGCGCAGTGCATTGCTGGCTCATGATTGGCCAAGCATGCACTGTGACCCTGCATGCTTGGCCAATCGCAGCGCCAGCAGCGAGGAGAGTCATGATTGGCCACAGGCAGGATGCCTGTGGCCAATCATAGCTCAGGCTGTGTAGTGCACGCCCCACACTATATAAAGCCGCCATTGAGGCGGCCTCGTGTAGTATGTTGGCATCTGAAGCAGTGGGTGTTCTGTGTACCTTCAACACAGTACACACCGATCGTTTTTGGCTGATTTCCTATCTTGCTGTTGTGTAGTGGTTATTGTCTGTGCCCTGACCGCAGTATACACCACTATATTCACCTCACCTATATAGCTAGTGATCTATCTTTAATAATAGAGCTTGCAGTCAGTAGTGTTAGGAGATAGTGCGTGCTGTCTGCGTGCTCTGTACCCAGTACATACCGCTATAATCCACCTACATAGCTGTTCTCTATTTGAGCCCAATTGAGGTTATTTCCTGCAAATTCCTGCAATAAAACAGGGCTAATTCCTGCAATAAAACTAGAGTATATGGAAGAGGTTGCAGTGTGGTGGCACCAGCAGCAGTGCCTAAGGCCAAATTTTTCTGCCCCTGTTTAACAGGGACATGTAATTACAATTCTTGATATAATCGTTCACAGCAGGGCGCTCCAGCGCCTACCAAGAGTCACTTTGAGGGCTTACAATGTTGTGGCAAAACCAACACCTTGTTCCGCCATTTCTGCAGAGCATATAGGGCAGGCCCCTACTTTCAAACATCCAACTTACAAACATCTCCTACTTGCAAACGCAAGGAGACAACAGCAAGTGAGATGAAAAAAGATGGACGACAAAACAAATTATACAGGGGTGATAACCCTTCCCTATGTTTTCCAAAAAGCTTAAAAATTGTTTTTTTGACTGGAGCTACACTTTAAAAATGTACCAGTTGAAAATTACAAACAGATTCAACTTAACACAACAAACCTACACAGTCCCTGTCTTGTTTGCACCGCCTGTATACTGCTGTTCTGAGTATATAGGGCCTGGGGGCCACACGCATTTCCTTTTTTTAATATGGGTACAGGGTTCCCCTTAATATGCGTACAAGACCCAAATAGGCTGGTAATGGGCAGGGAGGGCTACCCATGCCATTTTTCTGAATGATTTTCAACCATATTGCAGGAACCAGATATAACATTAAAACCGCAAGCAGTTTTAAATGGTGTTATTTCCGTTAAATGTCATTTTGTGCAGGGACTGTTCTAAACACGGGAAACACGTGGCACTTCACAGGCATACTACAGACACCCCACAGGCACCATATTTAAAGGAATATTTCACTTTTTTTTTTTCACTTTAATCGTCATTAAAATCAGTGCTCCCGCCAAAACGGCCGTTTTTAAAACTTTTTTTTGCATTGACCCATGTCCCCTGGGGCAGGAGCCAGGTCTCTAAACCCTTTTTAGGACAGTATCTTGCATATTAGCTGTTAAAATTAGCACTTTCCATTTCGAACGTTCGAGTCCCATAGACTTCAATGGGGTTCTAACGTTCGTAACGAACGTGGGGTCCGTTCGAAAGTTCTGGTGCGAACCGAACCGGGGGGGTGTTCGGCTCATCCCTAGTCCTAAGGAATGAAGATTTGAGATGTAAAGGCCCTATCAGAAGGACCCTATGGAATGAAGGGGGGCCCCCAATGGGAAGAAGGACCCTATGGAATGTAGGGGTTGTATGGTATGTAGGGGGCCTAGAAGAAGGACCCTATGGAATGAAGGGGGCCCAATGGGAAAAAATTGTGTTATGGTTTCTGCATCAGTCTTGATGACATCAGAAGACATTGGAGCATGGGGGGAGAAGACTCTGAGGACCAGTCTAACAGGATGGAGGATCAAGTAAGCAAATCTTCCTGTTTCATGCTGCCTGGACCTAAACAAGCCCTTACAGTGTGGGCACGATTTTATTGTCAGATGACAAACTGACCTTTGAAGCAAAGCCCTCCAGTAGTGCGCTGTCACTGCTGCCGGGGGCTTCCCCCTTCACCTGGTCTTGCTTCTGGGTTTGCATACTCCTGCTATGTGGCTAGCCGGGCCGTGATGACGTCACTCTCGTGCAAGTGCGCAGCATACTGTTTTTGTGCGTGTTTTCAAAATTGGAGTGGGCCGGTCTGGGTGAAGTCCAGGGCCAAATTTTTGTCCCAGTCCAGCCCTGGATTAAGCCCACAAAGAAACTAAACTGGAGCCTTTCCCCTGAAGTGCCCCTAATGCCACGTACACAGCAGAGGTCCGCTGGAATTTCCGAACGAGCGGACCTGCCCACGCAGACAAGCCGTCGGACTATGGTGGGGGTCCACCGGACTTTTGAAATGAACGGTCTTGCCCACACACAGAGAAAAGTCTGTTCATTTTGAACGTGGCTCCAGGTAGACGGAACTAGCGAAGAAAGACAATGTCGTTGCCTCCATCGGCGAGATTGACACCTCGCTAGCCCCGTCACCTGGTATGGATTTAAAGGGGAACCCCTACACCGAAAAAACAATGCGGGGGTCACATGCCCTCAACATGGGGGGTGCTTTGGGAAAGGGGGGGCCCTGCGGCCCTCCCACCCCAAAGCACCTTGTCCCAATGCTGATGAGGACAAAGGCCTCTTCCTGACAACCCTGGCCGTTGGTTGTTGGGGTCTGCGGGCAGGGAGGTTTATCAGAATCCGGGAGCCCCCCTTTAATAAGGGGGCCCACAGATTCCGGCCCCCTACACTATGTGAATGAGTATGGGGTATGATGTACCCCTACCCATTCACCTGGGGAAAAAAAGCGTACATAAAAATAAACACAACACAGGTTTTTAAAATACATTAGTAGACAGCTCCGGGGGTCTTCTCGTCGGACTCCTCCACTATCTTCTGCTCTTTTGCTAGCCCTTTAACTAGCAGAGGAGCCCGGCTTTCTCCTTTGTCACCGCCGCCGTCCAGGGGTCTTCTTCCGACTTCGGGGGTCTTGTCCCGCTCTTCATTTCTTCATGCTGTCGCCGCCGCCTTCTGCTTCTTCTGCTTCTTCTTCTTCCTTCTTCTCTTCCGATGTTGACACGACGCCGTAATGCCAGGGACGTGTTGTGCGGCCACTTATATAGGGATAAGGGACGGGGTCACCAGGTATGTCACCCCTTATTATGTCCCAGTCCCGGAGGATAAATTGTCCGGCGGACTATTTTGAGTCAAGACTTCTTTCTAAGAAAAAGTCCAACGGAGCCCACACACGGTCGGATAATCCAATCGTGCGTACGCGGCATTAGTGGCCGATATGCATATTTCTCTCGTTTGAGAACTGTATTTAGAAGTATTATTACTTGAATTGTAATCTATTCCAGGACTTAGGACTTTACATAAAGTCTCAGAAATCTTTAATTAACCACTTAAGGACCAAACCTCTTTTTGACAACTGTTTACAAGTTAAAATCATTTTTTTTGCTAGAAAATTACTTAGAACCCTCAAACATATATATATTTTTTCAGACAACCTATAGAATAAAATGGTTGTCTCACCGTATTTGCGTAGCATTCTTAGGACAATTAAAAAAAAAATAAAAAAATAAGACAACAGTAAAGTTAACCCATTTTTTGTTTTATACTTTGATAGATAATGTTATGCAGAGTAAATTGATACCCAACATGTCATGCTTCAAAATTGCACCTGCTCGTGGAATGGTGACAAACTTTGACCCTTAAAATTCTCCATAGGCAACCTTTAAAAATTTCTACAGGTTACCAGTTTTGAGTTACAGAGGTAGTCTAGTGTGAAAATGATTGCTCTCACTCTAACGATCGCGGCAATGCCTCACATGTGTGATTTAAACACCGTTTTCATATTTTTTTTTTACATTTTATTTATTTTTACACTTTCCTTTTTTTTTAAAAAAAATGTTAGGGTCACTTTTATTCCTATTACAAGGAATGTAAATATCCCTTGTAATAGAAAAAAAAAGCATGACAGGACCTCTTAAATGTGAGATCTGGGGTAAAAAAGGCCACAGATCCAACATTTACACTTAAATGCAATAAAAAAATTAAAATAATTAAATTCATTTTTTTCCCCAAAAACAAAATTTTTCCATCATTCAATGTTATAGAGCCACCTTTCCCTCACTAGGACTGTCAGGCAAGAGGACGCGATAGTCTCCGCCCCTACAACGGCTCCGGTAAGCGGTGGAGATGACCGAAATGTGGCGGGAGGGGTGGTTCTATCCAGCCCCCGATAAAAGTAATCTTGCGGCGGATCCGCCATGGAGAACACTTTTATCTCAAAGAGCACCGCCCGCCAATTCAGAAAATATTGGGGTTATGGCAGCTAGCTGCTGCCATAACAACGCTATTTAGCGTCAAAGTACCGACGTACAACGATGGCGATTTGTGCTAAGTGGTTAAGGTCTTTGTGTTATATAGTTTGAATACCATGTCATAGATACCGTATATACTCGAGTATAAGCCGAGATTTTCAGCCTCTTTTTTGAGGCTGAAAGTGCCCCCCTCGGCTTATACTCGAGTCATCGCTGTCTGCCCGCTCGATCAGCGTGTCGAGCAGACAGACAGCGGCCATTCTGATTCAAAAGCCGCGCCTCCGGCTCCGCCTTCGCCTGTGATAGGCGGAACACTGAATTTCCCAGCAGCCTGTGTTCCGCCTATCACGGGCATCCGCTCATCCTCGTACTACGGACGAGGATGATACGACGTCCGTGATAGGCGGAACACAGGCTGCTGGGAAATTCAGTGTTCCGCCTATCACAGGCGAAGGAGGAGGCGCGGCTTTTGAATTTTACAATGGCCGCCGACGAAGAGGGCACGGGACGGAGGCAAGGCAACGCACGGCACGGGACGGGACGGGACGGGACGAAGGCAAGGCACGACACGGGACGGAGGCTCGGGACAAAGGTAGGCTGGACACACACACACACACACACACACACACGGATGGATGGATGGAGACACACACACAGGGATGGATGGATGGATGGATACACACACACACAGGGATGGATGGATGGATGGAGACACACACACACAGGGATGGATGGATGGATGGAGACACACACACACAGGGATGGATGGATGGATGGATGGATGGAGACACACACACACAGGGATGGATGGATGGATGGATGGAGACACACACACACACAGGGATGGATGGATGGATGGACACACACACACACAGGGATGGATGGACGGACACACAGGGATGGACGGACACACAGGGATGGACGGACACACACACAGGGATGGACAGGCATGTCTCACCCTCGGCTTATACACGAGTCAATAAGTTTGCCAGTTTTTTTGGGGGTAAATTGGGGGCCTCGGCTTATATTCGGGTCGGCCTATACTCGAGTATATACGGTATATTATTTTTCATGTTTAAAAGAACATATTCCACAAACAGTTTTTTTTGTTTTTTACAATTTTCACAGTTTTTTACAGGCCTTCCCATCTCTAGGCACACATAAAGATACCTATGGACAAACACATAAGCACATACAGGGTGGAATTGTCACATTCTCCTAGGCTATGGGGAGGCAGAAATGGAACCACAAGCAGGAGGGGGGTGTTTGCAGTGGGTAAATATAGTGCCTGGGGAGTCTCCTTTGTCTGCATGTAAAGTGGCCCATCTGTAGCATGTATAGAACATGCTGCAGCAAAAATTACATTTCGAATGAAAAAAATGCATGAAATTACATTTAACCACTTGCCGACCAGCCGCCGCTGATATGCGGCGGCAGGTCGGCTCTATTGCACGAATTGCCGTACCAATACGGCGGTTCATTTAAGAAGTCAATGCAGTTCACCCAACGATCACTCCACAGAGAGGCAAAACTGGGATCTGTCAGTGTAAACAAACAGATCCCCTTTCGGTCAAAAGAGTACAGTGTGATTGTCTGTTCCTAGTGATCAGGAACAGTGATCTCCCTGTACTCCCTGCCAGTCCACACCCCCCACAGTTGTTCCTAGGACACACTTAACCCCTTGATCGCCCCCCAGCGTTAACCCCTTCTCTGCCAGTGTAATTTATACAGTAACCAGTGCATTTTTATAGCACCGATCTCTGTATAATAAAAATGCCATAAATCTATCCCCTACTTTGTAGATGCTAAACCAATCAATATGCGCGTATTGTGATTTTTTTTACCAAAAATATCTAGTAGAATACATATTGGCCTAAACTGACGAAGAAATCGTTTTTTGGGATATTTATTATAGCAAACAAGTAAAATATAGTATTTTATTTCAAAATTGTCGGTCTTTTTTTGTTTATAGCTCGAAAAATAAAAAACACAGAGGTGATCAAATACCACCAAAAGAAAGCTCTTTTTGTGGGGGAAAAAAAAAAAAGGACATAAATTTTGTTTGGGCACATCGTTGCACGGCCGCACAGTTGTCAGTTAAATTGGCGTAGTGCCGTGTCACAAAAAATGGCCTGGCCAGTAACCACTTCAGCCCCAGAAGGATTTACCCCCATCCCGACCAGAGCAGTTTTTGTGATATGGCACTGCGCCGCTTTAACTAACAGTTGCGTGGTCGTGCAACGTTGCACCCATACAAAATTTACGTCCTTTTTTCCCCACAAACAGAGCTTTCTTTTGGTGGTATATGATCACCTCTGTGGTTTTTATTTTTTGCGCTATAAACAAAAAAGGAGCGACAATTTTGAAAAAAAAAAAAGCAATATTTTTTACATTTTGCTATAATAAATATTCCCCAAAAAATATATAAAAAAACGAATTTCTCAGTTTAGACCGATATGTATTAGTCTACATATTTTTGGTTAAAAAAACAAATCGTAATAAGTGTATATTGATTAGTTTGCGCAAATGTTATAGCGTCTACAAAATAGGGGATAGATTTATGGCATTTTTTATTATTTTTTTTCTTAGTAATGGCGATGATCTGCAATTTTTATCCTGACTGCGACATTATGGTGGACACACAGGACATTTTTTACACTATTTTGGGACCATTGTCATTTATACAGGGATCAGTGCTATAAAAATGCAATGATTACTGTGTAAATGACACTGGCAGGGAAGGGGTTAAACACAAGGTGGCAATCAAGAGGTTAAGTGTGTCCTAGGGAGTGATTCTAACTGTGGAGGGATTGTCTCACTAGAACATGACAGATCACTGCTCCTGATGACAGGGAGCAGTAGATCTCTGTCATGTTGCTAGGCAGAACTGGGAAATGCCTTGTTTACAAAGGCATCTCCCCGTTCTGCCACTCTGTGACACGATCGAGGGCCCCCGGCGGACATCGAGTCTGCGGGACCCGCGGGCACGGTCACAGAGTACACGGCTGGCGCCTATGGCATGCACACGCCCACAATGCTGCGATTTAAAGGGAATGTACCTGTACGCCCATTTGCCCAGCCATGCCATTGTGCCGACGTACCCCCTTAACCACACGTGATTAAGGGGGTAAATCCTTTTGGGGCTTAAGTGGTTAAATTGTCAGCAATACAATACCATTTCCGGCAATATAAAAATGTTTAAAAAACAGCATGGGGTCCCCTCCACCTCCAATACGGGCAGGCAGTTACACAATGACAGGAAGCTCATTGAACTACCTAGAGCTCTCAATAGTGCCCTGCTGTTAAAACTTCATTAATTCACAGGGATCTGTGAATATGCTTCATCTATTGCCAGCCTTAGAATATGGACCAGATCCTGATTCTAATTAACAAAGAGGATTGCACCCATTCTCTTTTCTGTGGCTGTGACAGGCAAAGTACACAGCACAGAGAACAGAGAGAGCTGGAGCTGCAATCTCTGATCTCTGTTCATCCTGGCCCTCAGCTCAGAGTGGAACAAGGAGGAAGGCATTAACCCTGTGCAGTTCCTGCTCATGTAGTGCGATCACTGCTGCTGATAGCTCACATCCCATATGACAAGGTCCAACCTGGCAGAAATCTATGGCAGTTATTTTTTTGGAAATCTGCAATTTTCTCTCAAAGGAGCAGATAACCTGAAACAGGTCTATCTGCACTGTTATTGTGGCACACGCCATTCCCCAGACTTTTTTCCAGAGCCAGTCCTCAGGTGATGTACTGTAGTGTTGGTCTGTGGCCTTATGTAAATATTTGCCAGTACACAATGGATCTTCAAATTAGTATGAACGGTTCTGCAGTTTCGGAGCCGCACAGGACCCCTTTATCACATACCTGACGAAGGGGCCTTGTGCAGCTCTGAAATGTTGCACTTTTTTGTAATGTGGTCTTTCTTCAATGAAATAACCGCTCTGACTTATTTGAAGATCCGTGATGTGCTGCAAATATTTACACAATGTTATGCATGCCCCAGTTTCCAGCTTGTGGTCGCTGTAGCACCCGGTACCTTTGAGAGCTCATTCCAGGAACGTGTCTGATGGGAATATGGACAGCATGTCTGTGGCCTCTTTTACAATGAAAGAAGGGGAATGATTGGGGAACTAATGAATGCATGACTTGTTCACTCATTTGCTCCAGATCAGCTGATGCAGCAACAACCACCACAATGAACAGAGTTTTAACCCTTTCACCACCTATACATCCGATCTTCTGAGTCTTTGCTATGATCTGTACATTTACCCTTTCACCTCCCTTATCCTGCGCATTGTTTATGACCATCCTCCCATTGTATGTGACATGTACACCTCCTCCTCGCCCTGTGTATGATCTGTATATTTACTGCATGCAGTGTGCAAATACAAGCTCCATGTTTTAACCTCCTCAATGATAGCATGTTTCTTCATTTACAAAAAGTTGGGGGAAATCGGTTATTAAATTCCTCCAAAAGAAGTCAAAAATTATACAAAACGAATTTGGATACAGTGCTGTAAATTCCCTGCTAATGAAATACAGGATGGTACTAAAGTGGTGAAAGGTGACTGAGCAGTTAGTTTAATCACTTCAGCCTTGGAAGAATTTACCCCCTTCCTGACCGGGCCATTTTTTGCGAATACGGCACTGCGTCGCTTTAACTGACAAGTGTGCAGTCGTGCGACACTGTACCCAAATGTCCTTTCTTACCACACATAACTTTTTGGTGGTATTTTATCACCTCTGCGTTTTTTATTTTTTACGCTATAAACAGAAAAAGATGGACTATTTTGAAAAAAAAAATAAAAAATTATAATAAATATATATATATATATATATATATATATATATATATATTTTTTTTTTTTTTTTACTTTTTGCTATAATAAATATCCCCCAAAAATATATATAAAAAAAATTCTTCCTCAGTTTAGGCCGATATGTATTCTTCAACATATTATTAGGGAGAAAAAAAAATAAAAAAAAAATAAAAAAAATCGCAATAAGCGTAAATTCATTGGTTTTCATAAAAAAAGTTAGATAGATTTATGGCATTTATTATTTTTTTTTTTTACTAGTAATGGTGGCGATCTGCAATTTTTATCAGGACTGCAACATTACGGCAGATTTTGGGACCATTGACATTTATACAGCGATCAGTGCTATAAATAGCCACTGATTACTAGATAAATGTAATTGACAGGGAAGGGGTTAACACTAGGGGGTGATCAAGGGGTTAATTGTGTTACCTAGGGAGTGATTCTAACTGTGGGGGAATGGGACTGCCTGGGTGAGGAGACCAATTGTTGTTCCTAAGCATTAGGAACAACAGATCGCTCTCCTCACCCCTGACAGAACTGAGTTCTGTCTGTTTACATTGACAAATCTCCATTCTCTCCTTCTGAGGAGCAACCGCGAGTAGCCGGCGGCCATTGGGGCTGCTGGCCACGCGCATTAGCTCCTACGTAATGCGCGACCTATATTCCTTAAAGCACACGCCATACAGCTACGGCGATTCATGCAGGCATTCCATTGTGCCACTGTCAATGGACGGCGGGTGGTCGGCAAGCGGTTAAAAGCTAAATTCACAATCAATCATTCACCTTTTTTTCCCCAGCTCCCCTATGTACCAATATAGCATTAATGGACTTTTGCAAAAATAAGGACAAGTTTTCTTATATGGAAAAGGGAATCTCATTATAGATTGAGCAATATTTTATGTCAGGGAACAATTCCGTCTCTATTAAACCTATTTCCTAGACAGTGTCCATCTTTTTTGCACATGTTGGAACACCGGTAGTTACTCTCATTTTGGTATTCTATTCGTTCGAGTAAGTCCCTGGGTAGAGATTTAACTCAACTTGAAATTCTTTTGACACAAGATCAAAAACCAAAACACGTTTTATCAGCGCTCTACAAGATGTTGATAATTAAAAATCATCCGGAGCCCCCGGAATATATAAATAAATGGGCTAATGAGATTAATGTTCAAATTGAGGTTGGGGAATAGGAGAAGGCATTTAAGCTATCACATTGTCTATCACCGATAATTAAAGCACAAGAGACGAATTACAAGTTGCTCTCAAGATGGTATTGGAGCCCAGTGACACTACATCGTATATATCCAGAAAAACCGGATATATGTTGGCGGTGCCATACAGAGAGGGGCTCACTGCTCCATATTTGGTGGAAATGCCCCCTAATTTTTTGTTTTTGGGAAAAGGTTATGCAACTATACACATTAGTTACTGGGGAGATAATCCCAAATACGCCACAAATTACCCTTCTCTCTATGTTACCAGGAACATATAAAAATATCAAAAAGAAGCTTCTTGGGCATTGGTTGACTGCAGCAAGAACGGTGATACCGCGTCACTGGCAATCAATTCAGTCTCCTTCAATAAACGAATGGGCCTTAGAAATGGACAATATAGAGAGGATTGAGATATTTATAGCACAAGAATTAGATTCGTACAAAAGGTGCCTCCTGGTTTGGAACCCATGGAGGCAGTATAGGAAATTGGTTAAAAGCTGAAGGTAGAAGGAGGAAAGTAATGGTAGGAAAGACTATGCTGGAGGAGAGAAAAGGGGAAGGGAAAAGGGGGGGGGGCCCCCATCTCCGTGTGTTTTTTTTTTCTCTCTTCCTTTCTTCTTTTTCTTATGTATGTTAAAGTACTTATGATATGTATTCACTATGTACGCAAGTAATGTATATGTTTGAAATTGTTTAAATGTGTAATGCTTTACAATAACTTGAGATAAAATTAGAATTGACAAAAATAAAACCGCTTTCCATTTATTTTACATACACTGACCTCACTCTTCCCATGGCTGTTTGAAAACACTGCTCGTTTATTTCTGCCTTACTTCCTGGACAGACTTTAGGTCGTGACACAGGAAGGAGTTGTCCAGCTGAGGGTAGATGATACAGGGAGTGTGTTAATGAGATGAGATGGTCAACTCCTTCCTGTGTCATGACCTAAAGTCTGTCCAGGAAGTAAGCCAGAAGTAATCAAGCAGTGTTTTTAAATATCCATAAAGACATTGTGGTAAGCGTGTGTGGAATTAAGGCAGAAGTAATTGAACAGTGTTTTTAAATATCCCTAAAGACATTGTGGTACATCATGGTAAACGTGTGTGGAATAAATGGAAAGCTGTTTTATTTTTGCTAAAGAAGTACATTAAATGCTATATTGGTATATAGGGGAGCTGAAATTTAGTGGGGAAAAAAAAGAAAAGTAAACAAAGGCGAACGTAGCCGTTAAATTGTATGTGCCCAATTTTAGGCATGTGTCCACCTGCAAATGCAGCTTGCTTTCTAATGCATTTAACTTGCATTTGACATCAGTTTGAGACTCCTTTGAGATAAAACAGCAGATCAAATGCCCCAGTCAATGAACTGTAAGTTAACGCTCACACTAGGGCACAACAATTGTTTTCTATGCGCCCTGGTCACACTGTAATGCAGCTGGGAAGTGTGGTTTGGTGAGCTGTGGTGAAATTCAGTAGTATTTTACCACAGTGCAGTAGTGTACCTACTTATATCCAGCACCCAGGGCCCCCCTCCCACACACACACACACACACACACACACACACACACACACAAAACATGAAAGGAAGAAAGACAGATTGTGGGTGTGGCCAAATTGTGTTAACAGTAGGAGGGGCTTAAAGAGAGTGAGTATCTCCCTGTATACATAGCACACATATGCCACAGCACTCCTACCTACACTTTCAGGAATGCATAGCACACAGATTGCAGGATCTGCAATCTGTGTGCTATGCACACAGGCCCACTATGCAAAATCCACTCAAAACTATCCACTCCTGCCAGTATAAATCAAATCCCCCCCCATGTCCACTTTCCTCAGAGTACAAATTTCATCCAATAGCCCCAATCTCTCCCAGTACATATTTTCCCTCACTGCCCTGAATCTCCCCTCCCATCCCACAGCATCAGTACAGAACCTGTTACATACCTGCCGGATGAGCCTGTGGGAAGGCTGTCTCGTACAACCCCGGCTCAAGGGCCACCGATGTTGCAACAGTGGTCACAAGAGCCTGGTGGTGTATGGGTGCCTGGTTCGTCTTTGGTCTTGTCAGTTCAGCTGGTGCAGCAGGAAACAGGAAGCAGGCTGGTAAGCTGGGGAGACACTGAATACGTAGTCAGACAAGCCAGGTTTGGTAACAGGTGATCAGATGTAGATATAGACGACAGGCAGAGAATGGTCAGGATACAGGCAAAGTTCGGCAACAGGATATCAAGCAGTGTAGAGCAGAGCGTGGTTACAAGGCAGGCCAAGGTCAGGATAGCAGAGATCAAATCGTAGTCAAACAAAGGAAACAGATTGGATCACAGGAACAGGCAGTCACTGGAACAGGTATGAGCTGCAGACCAGACAGCAAAGACACAGTGCTGCTGAGGTGTTTAAATAAGGCAGCTTGTTACCAATCATTGAAATTAGTCTGCACTATTTTAACCCCTAGGTGGCAGATCCATGACAGAACCCCTTTCCAGCCCAACTCCTCAGTACACCCCCCCCCCCCCCCAGCACATTTCCTCCTTACAGTCTAAATCCAATGTATAGATCCCCCTTCCAGCTTAACCCCTTAGTACAGCCCCCTTCTCATCCTAACCACCCAGTACAGATCCAATCAGTAAAGTCATCCCCAATACAGACACCCCCTCTTAGCCTAATCCCTCAGGCTGCTGGATAACTAAACTGCATCTATTTCCAACCGGCTTACATGTTTTTTATTTTAAAAAGAATTGCATTTACAGTCACTTGAAAAACAGCCAAAAAGATAAACCCCTATACATTTATGTTGATTAGAAAGGTCAATATCTAGAAAGCAGCAAAATTCACTGGAAAGCAAATTTAGATTGCATTACCAGTCGCACCCCATGTTTCCCAGTGAGTACCATTCACATCTGTGTGACTTCAAGTTGCAGCAACTTTAAAGTATTTCCTGCACTAATTGGTCTGACTTTCATGTGACGTGAGGGACATAGACTACGATGTAAACCCTCAAACATTACGTGCTGGGTTGCTCCTACATAATATACATGTGACTATACATGTGTTTGCAACTTGTGAAACGGATGCTGGCAATGGAAAAAACAGCATGAGGTCACCCCCCCCCCAGGTGGATTTTAGGCAAACCCCATGCCAAATTTTTTTAAATGCATGGGGTTCTCCCAAAATCTATACCAGACCTTTATCTTAGCATGCAGGCCGGGGAACGAGAGAGCACCCCCCAACCATACCATGTCCTCAACATGGGGGGTGATTGTCCTGGCCAGGGTTGTGGGGGTCTGCAGGAGGAGGGCTTATTGCAATTTGGAAGCCCCCTTTAACAAGGGGGGCCCAAGATCCTGTTCCCTCCCCTATGTGAGTGAGTATGGAGTACATAGCCCTACTCATTCACCCAAAAAAAGTGTAGTGTAAAAAATTACAGTAGGTCGTTTTTGACAATTCCTTTATTTAAAAAAATAAATAAAAATGTCTCCTGGTGCAAATCTATCGTCTATCAAGATGGCCCGCTGCCCGATGTCTGACAGTTCTTAAATAACTGAGGGACTGGGCCGCCAGTGACTTTCCCATGTGGCACTGCCCCCTTGCGACATCACCGACCCAGCATGACCACAGTCGATGACGTCACAAGGGGGCAGTGCCACCTGGCTCCGCCTCTTAGTTATTTAAGAACTTTCAGCTTTGGCCCTTCAGGAGGGATTCCCACATTAACACTGTCACATTTCTATTTTGTTTTAGTCATAGTCTTTTGACTAAAATGCCATTTTAGTTTTAGTTTTAGTTTTAGTCATCTGGATTGTTTTAGTTGTACAAACTGCAAAACCAGATTTGATCAGAAAAAAAGCAAGTTTATTTCACAGACCAGAAAAAACATAGACATAGTAAATTGGTACATATCAAAATAAAGCGTTTCTCAAAAAATAAAGGTCTGCTGACTGGGATATTACATACAAAGACATGTAAACCAGGACAGAAAATACTGACATATGCATAATAGCATAGCATAAAAGAAAAAACTTAAGCTTCAGCGGAACCAAACCCCCAGAACCCTTAGGGCTAAAAAAGAACAGGTATGACCAACCAGTTGAGAGATACCATGAAGTGCCTATACCTATATAGAACCCAACGATCAAGTTTGTTGGATCCCCAAAAGAGGTTCCTGCAAGGCCAGGAACATCTATCCAAAGTTGCACATGGAGTACAATTTTAGAGAAACATTTCTATGCTGGTATGTCAGCTTTTCTTGTATCAACAATTTGTTTACCTGTTCCACCTATTGTTGTCTGGTAGGCACCCAGGAAACAATCCAATATTGAGCAATTAGCTTACAGGCAGTATATAACAACCGCAAAACTGCAGTATGAGCTTGTGCAGTTAAGTGCACCCAACAGAACGGGAGTTCTTGGAATGCTAAACTTAAACACTTGGGAAATCCCTTCCAGGATCTCAGTCCAGTAACAAAAAAGTTTAGGATGTTTCCAAAGCATGTGGATAAGGTCACCATGGTCTCGCTCTCATTTTGGGCATAAGTGAGTGTTGCGTTTCCCCCATTTATATAATTATAAGTGTTCTATAGACACTGTATAGTAAATATCCATGGGATAGTTTTTGAGAGGCTGGGGACAGAGGGACAGAGTATAAACATAAATCCCACATCTCCCCATCTATGGCACCCGTGTTTCCCAGCCCTGCCTGCAGGGTAATTTAGAAGAATCCTGTAGGGAATTAAGAATGGTACATGGAGAGCAGTGCCCAGAGAAGCACGATTTGCCAGGTACTGTGATGAGATGAGATGGTCACCGAGATGTAGTGGAAGCAGGCTGGATAGCTGTAAAGCTGGCGTGCTTGGAATGTACCAGGTAACTTAGAGTAGCAAACTGGAAACAGAAACAGGAGCCAGGCCAGGGGTCATACACAGTAAGATCAGTTCAGGTAAGACTGGAGACTGGATAAGCCCGGGTCATATACGGTGAGATGAATTTGTAGCAGAGTCATAAGCCAAGCCAAGGTCAAACACAGTGGAGCAAGCAGGAGAGAAGTCAGAAGTACACGCCAAGGGTAAATCAGGAGATCAGGATCACAGGTCAGAGCAAGCCAGGTAAATAACAGGGGTTCAATCAGGATATGCAGTAACGCAGGAACACAAGGAATTTGGTGATAATCCAGCAATGCAAAAATTATCAGCAGCAGGTTTAAATAGTCCAAGACATGCCAGCATCTGTCACACTGTGCGCATTTGCGCCGTCACGTATCTGTGTACGCCCGTTCACGCATCTACGTACGCCAGTGTGATGTGGCCATGATGGTTATTGGCAAGATTACCGGGTGTTTCCTTGACACCCGCCCTCTCCCATTCCTGGAACCCCTTTAATTTAGGCAACTTCCTTATAACTAATGTTACGCCACAATGGGGTATGAATAATAAAAAAAGTCACTAGCATCTTTTTAACGTAAGACCATAACGTTTTCAACAAAACCACTGTCGGAGCTGTAGGATTCAAATGCATGAATCCTGCCTCCAAATAAGTAATGGCAGAATCATTAGCCCCCTGGGGAATTAAAAGTCTACTTATAGGATCCAACAGGTCTGTAGTACCCCAGCCCCCCAGCTGCTGTAACTGACAGGCAAGGTAATAGGCCCTAGTGTGGGGGACAGCCAGGCCTCCTTGATCTTTGCTATATTGCAGAGTTAATAGGCTGATGCGGGCTATTTTTTTCACCACATCAGTTCACTAAATTGGGAATCTATCCGAAGAAACCACTGCCGTGATATCCAAACTGTGGAATTATTGAATATTGTACAACAGTTGAGGTGCCTATACCATTTTTAAGAAAAGGATTAATTCTCCCGACTACCGACAGCGGCAGCTTACACCAGGTGGTTAGAGAAATTTACAGAGTAAAGGAATTCGATTTAGCTCGATAAATTGGGATGGGTAGGGGGTGACTTGAATACCCAAATAGCAAAAAGAGGAGACTAGGACATCTAGGGGCATGAGGACCAATTTGTTCCAATTCATGGAAAAGCTTGAAAGGGCACCAAAAGCCTCGATTAGGTATCCCCTAAGTATAGCAGGGTATCATCAGCATACAGTCAGACAATATCAGTTCCTGTACTTCGTCTGAATCCAACAATTTTGTCCTCTGTACGCATCCATGATGCCAGGAGTTCTAGAGCTAGAGAAAACAGCAGGGGTAACAAAGGGCCCTCTTGTCTGGTGCCCCTATAGAGTGTAAAAGTCTCTGATAACTCCCCATTCACTCTAATCCCAGCTGAGGGGTTAGCGTATAACACCCTGAACCACTTAATACAGTTGGCGCCAAGGCACATACGCTCCAGAACCACCCAAAGATATGGCCATTCAACGCTGTCAAAGGCCTTAGATGCATCTAAAGAACAAAAATGGCTCAACTAACGGGTTTATGTAGGTAGCTGCGGGTTCAAAAAGAGTCTCCAAAGATTCTGTGTACCAATTTGTGCACCACTTCGGCTAATCTGTTTGCCAGCACCCATGCCAATAACTTGACATTGCTTGTAAGGAGGGAGATATGTCTGTACGAATCAGGCAAATGGGCGTCCTTCCCTTGTTTTAGTAATACAATGATTATCATCTCATTCATAGATACAGGTAAAACCCCAGTCTGGAACACCTCATTATACACTTATGCCGCGTACACATGATCAGACTATCCGGCGGACTTAGTGTGGCAGACAAACCGCCGTAAAGTCCGGACTGTCCGAACGAGTGGACCTGCCCACACACGTGACTTTTCCGGTGGACATAGTCTGCCGGATTATCCGCCGTACTTTTGAAATGAACGGACTTGCCCACACACACGGAGGAAAGTCCGTTCATTTTCAGCGCGGCTCCAGGTAGCCGGGACTAGCGAAGGAAGCGTCGCTGGCCCCGTCACCTGGTATGGAGTCAAAGGGGAAGCCCTACACCAAAAAAACGGTGTGGGGGTCCCCCCCAGGTCCATATCAGACCCTTATCTGAGCACGCAGCTGGTCAGGAAAGGGGGTGGGGACGAGCGAGCCCCCCCTCCCGAGCCGTAGCAGGCCCTTTGGGGAAGGGGGGCTGCGTGGCCCCCCACCCCAAAGCACCTTGTCCCCATGTTAATGAGGACAAGAGCCTCTTCTGCTCTTTTGCTAGCTCTTTTACTAGTGGAGGAGCCCAGCTTTCTTCTTCTTCGTCGCCGCCCTCTTGTTCCTACTTCGGGGGTCTTGTCCCCCTCTTCGGGGGTCTTGTCCCCCTCTTCGGTTCTTCTTTCCGGGCCTCCACACCTTCTTCTAGCTCTTTTACAAGCGGTGGCCCGGTCTTCTGTCGCCGCCGCCTTCTGTTCTTCTCTTCTTCTCTTCTAGAGCTGTTGCCTCGTCGCTGTCTCTGGCCATGGGGGGGGGGGTAGGGCTTATATTGCAGCCATCACCGACAGTCACGCTAGGTCTTATTTTTGGGGAAATAGGGTAGTATACAATTATACATGGTCACAGACTACCTAACAGACACTCCATGCACTTCCATCCCTAATTTGGTTTATATAGGAGGGAAAATTTGTGACTGAGTGAAACATGCGGGAACTCATGTCTCCATCCCTATATTGTAGCTAAAAGAGTGATACTCAGAGCCACCTCCATTCCTTTTGAAGTGGGAACAGGAATTACTAGTCTCACTGGAAGACATGGAATGGGACAGAGAATTCACTAACTCTTATAAAATGTCAATCTCTTCCTAAGGCCTCTTTCACACTGGGGCGGGAGTGGCGTCGGCGGTAAAACGAAGCTATAAATCTGTCGTTTTAGCAGCGGTATTCTGCCGCTAGCGGGGGTGGTTTAACCCCCCCCGATAGCAGATGTGAAAGGGTTAAAACCACCGCTTTGCCGGCGGTATAGCCGCGCTGCCCCATTGATTTCAAAGATACTGCTAGCAGGACTATTTTTACCGTCCTGCTATCGCACCGATCCAGTGTGAAAGCCCTCGGGGCTTTCACATTGTAGAGACAGCAGCGGCTGTTTCAGGTCGGTTTGCAGGAGCTATTTTTAGTGCAATGGCGCCTGACCCAGTGTGAAAGGGGTCTTAACGAAAGAGCAAAACTACCACATTTTAGCGAGGTGGTAGCTCTGCCCTTCGCTCCTCCATAAAATTGACTCCTCTGTTCCTGACACTTGTTGGCGGTGTTTACAGGCTCCTGGCACCATGACCTACATTTGGGGTACATACCCGAAAATGTTGTCATTCCGGTATAAAATTTTACACCTATTTGTTTGGCATTTCATCACTGCTGCTCGCTCTGTAATAGCAAGGCATTGGCGACAGCTGCATCTCTGGCCGAATGGGCTTGCACAAGGGATAAACCATTTGGAACATATGATTGCGTTGGAGGAGCATAAAACAGAATCCTACAAGCTTATGTCCACAGTGCGGTATCATTTCAGATACTTTACGGCGTTTGACCCATTCATCTCTTCGCAAGTGTGAAACCTTATTCGCTTTGGTTAACCTCCCACAGGCTTCCCTCCTTTTCTTTTTTGCTCTTCTCCTCTTTCTACTCTCTCACTTTTGTTTCCTATATTCTCCGTCATAATTTTCTCCTTATGTCCTCATTAAAGGCTTGACCATATTATGTATTACCTGGAAGACCATATTTTACGTTATGTAGGTTTGGCCGGTAGGCCCCTTTATTTTTGAAAATTCCCTTTTCCTGTTCAGTTAACAGGGTATATGACATTGTTTATTTGCTATAAACCTGAAAATGTTTTGACTGATAATATACCTTCTATATATGCTTCACTACTGCTATGTAACATTATCTTTCAGTTTGCATCACACGTCGTGTGTCATAATTCGGAGCTGTCAAATTGTGAGCATACTTGTCTTAATATGATCTGTTTTGTAGGCATATATCGTAAACATTTTGCTAATAAAACTCGACTAAACCTAAAAAATAAAAAATAAAAAATAAACTCTACTGGCTATAATGAGATTGCACATATTGCCTGAATATATTACTAACATTAAATATTAAGAAAAAAAATAAAAACCTTTTTCTTGATTTTTCTTTTTCTTTCAGCAGCTCAGTAGATGCCCCCTACTTATTTTTATATGGTAGTGCAGTGTTAATTTTGACATCAAATTTCAATTTCATTATAGTCATAGTCTTTTGACTAAAATGCCATTTTAGTTTTAGTTGTATTTTAGTCATCTGAATTACAGGCATACCCCACTTTTAAGTACACAATGGGCTTTATTAGCTAAAGCTGTAAAGTGCAAGATCAAGCTCACTTCTGCATAGAAACCAATGAGCTTCTAACCTTGGCTTGTTCAATTAAGCTTTGGTAATAAACCCTGGAAGCTCATTGGTTTCTATGCAGAAGTGAGCCTGATTTTGCAATTTCCAGCTTTAGTAAATAAACCCCATTGTGTACTTAAAAGTGGGGTATGCCTGTATTTAGTTGACTAAAATAATGTTCATTTAGTTGACAAAAATATATGCCATCTTGCAGCTAACTAGCACCCTTTTTTCTAGAAATGATTAATCAATAAAATCGATAACAACCGATAATGAAAATCATTGTCAACGATTTTCATTATCGATTAGTTGGTCTAACGGCACCTTCCTTCCTGCCAGTTCTGCCTCCGTCCCAGTGAATCCTGTGTAGAAGGCAGCGGCGCCGCCGTATTCTCATGAGATTACAGCGGCACTCATGTGACCAGGCACGTCCGCCTCTCTCCTCCTCACTGACGTCAGCTCCCCCCCTCAGCCCAGCCTGCTGCTGCCTCGAGGGAATAGAGAGAGAGGCAAGAAGTAGTAGTACATTGTGATGACAAGTTGACAACAAGTGCCCCTTGATCATAAGTATTTCTGGGGTGGGGGGGAGGGATAGTGCCCCCATCATTGGTTTTCCTGGGAGGGGGGGAAATAGTGCCCCATCATTGGTTTTCCTGGGAGGGGGGGGGAAATAGTTCCCCATTGGTTTTGCTGGGGGGGGGGTATAGTGCTCTATTGGTGTTGCTGGGGAGGAATAGTGCCCCATTGGTGTTGCTGGGGGGGAATAGTGCCCCATTGGTGTTCCTGGGAGGGGGGAATAGTGCCCCATCATTGGTGTTCCTGTGAGGAATAGTGCCCCATCATTGGTGTTCCGGGGAGAAATAGTGCCCCTTCATTGGTGTTCCCGGGTGGAATAGTACCCCATCATTGGTTTTCCTGGGAGGAATAGTGCCCCATCATTGGTGTTCCCAGGTGGAATAGTACCCCATCATTGGTGTTCCTGGGAGGAATAGTAGTACCCCATCATTGGTGTTCCTGGGAGGAATAGTGCCCCATTATTGGTGTTTCCGGGGGGAATAGTACCACATCATTGGTGTTCCCAGAAGGAATAGTGTCCCATCATTGGTGTTCAGGGGAGGAATAGTACTCCATCATACCTGTGTATGAGAAGGGACTCTATCATGCATTATAATATTACAGTCCTGTCAGAAAATCTGCAGAATAGTATTTCAGGTCTTTTTTATATTTTAAATTTTTTATATTTTTAAATTTTTTATGATTTTATCTGATTAATTGAAACAATAATCGGCCAACTAATTGATTATGGAAATAATCGTTAGTTGCAGCCCTACTTTTTTCCCCTCCTCCCCTTTACCATTATTGTTTTAGTTTCATCATTTTTGTTTCTGCTGCCATTTCTTTACATAATTTTTAGCTTTTAATTTTCCCATTTGGGTTAATACTTTCTTTAACAAAATGAATTAAAAAAGTGCACCAAATGATACTGAAAATCTTACAGTATATTCCAACACAATTATTTACTTAAGTAAAGTTATTTTGTTTTCAATATTTTTTTTTTAAATCTGCAGTCCTAATGAGGACAATATTGGTGATCCTACCATGAAGGTCTTTGTTCAGGTACTTTCTGTTATCAATTTAAAATGAAAAGGCAGCTTAATTGTCACCCTGTCACATGCACCCCTGATGGAGACTACAAGGGATCATGCCAGCACATTAAGGATGAGCTTAAGCGTGTTCGCATGGACCACGTGCAAAGCCCATCGGGAAGTCGGAGCAGCGCTGCGCTAATCACAGGCAGTGAGACATTGCCCCGATGCGCAGCTGCAGAGATCGGGCAATGTCTCACTGCCTGTGATTAGCGCAGCACTGCGCCAACATCCTGGTGGGCTCTGCACGTGGGCCATGCAAACACGCCTGAGCTCATCCCTACAGCCAGGGCAGGACTTCGATTGGTGGGGGCCCCTGGGCTTGAGTCAGTTTTGGGCCCTACCTTCCCTTCTATACATTACCGCATTTATCGGCATATAACACGCACCCCAAGTTTAGGAGGGAATTTTAAGGAAAAAAACTTTTAGGAGGAAAGTTTAAGAAAAAAACTTTTAAATGCCCATCAATGCAGCCTTATCAGTGTCCATCTGCAGCCTTGTCCAGTGTCCATCTGCAGCCTTGTCCAGTGTCATTGCAGCCTTGTCGGTGTCATTTGCAGCCTTGTCAGTGTAGCCTTTTCATTTGCAGCCTTGTCATTTGCAGCCTTGTCATTGCAGTCTTGAAGTTTAAAAATGGTGCAGCCGAGATACACAGGACTCTCAGCCATTTTAAACCATTCTCGGGTCCTCTCGGTGGCTCTTGGGTCCTCTCGGCAGCTCTTGGGTCCTCTCAGGCAGCTCTTGGCTCCTCTCAGGTGGCTCTTGGGTCCTCTCGCAGTCCCGAGCGGAGTCGAGAGTAGCCGAGTGTAGCCGAGTGTAGTCGGCTCGGTTCACAGTCGCGCCCAGTCCCTGTGTTATGTCCATCATAGGGCGGGAATGGGCGTGACTGTGATCGGAGCCACGCCGAGTACACTCGGCTATGTATCTCGGTGGGGCCCATGGGCTTGAGCCCAGTCAAGCCCAATGGTAAGTCCAGCCCTGCCTACAGTACATATGGTGCAGGCATGGTTCACCATTCTCACTTCTTCACAGTTCAGAGCAATGGAGTACAATCGAAACTGGGTTATGTATGTAGACAGGAAGTGTCTGAAAGAGGCTGGAGGACATATTTTATGGTGGGAAAAAAAGTCAGTTGTTACACAGTCATTGAGTAAGGTTTGGATTAAAGTGGTTGTAAAGGCACAAGGTTTTTTTTTTTAACTTCATACATTCTATGCATGAGGGTAAATAATCTTTTGTCTGCAGCCCAATCCTCCCCCCTCCCAATCCCCCTCTCGATCCAGCCATGTCCACGCCAAAATCGCCAAGAGGAGGTTATCTCCACCGTAAGCTTCTAGAGAGAGAAGTTTTGTGGATTTTCAGTTTACAAACTAGGACACCCATAGGCTGAAACTCACAGTATGATGTTGATTTATTTTTAAACAAACTGCTTTCCGTGTTCTCTGTGCTTCTTTCTTTTACTTTTTTGCTACTTTCCCATACATTATAACAGTTGTATAGATGCTAATGCTATAAATACGCATATATTCATTGTAACTAACACTGTTTGTTGTTGTTATTGTACTATGTTTCTTGACACACCTGACCAGCTGATCACACTAAATTGTGATGTCTGATGTGAGGCATCAATTGGAGGATGGTGCTTGACTTGTACTATATTCGTCCTGCTTTTTTACTTGCAATATGTGCTGTGAACAAATCTTATCAGCCGATATGTGTGAGTCCGTTTGTATCTCAAAAATGATTTCATGTGTCAATAAAATGGATTAAGGACTATTGGAGTTGCCGGCTCTATATTCTGAATTTGTGCCTAAGGAGCATATTACAGAATGAAAGAACATTATCAACTATGGCGAAATGTATTTAAAAGGTCTTAGCTAAACAGGGTTAGTTTTTTTGTTGCTGTCTGTGTCCTTATTTGTATTCTCATCACTTCCTGCCTTTGTGACTCTGTTGTAACTTGGCACACAAGGTGTCACCAGGAGAGAATCTAGAACCTACAGCTATAGATTTATTTAATAACGTAGGACAAAGACTAATGATGATGTCTATCATGTCAAACAATAAAACATAATTGCTGATTGGCCACATATAGCTTTCTGCTAAATATACTCAAAAGTGCTATGCCCAAATCATACAAATCTGATCGACTTTCAGGTCTAATGAGTTCATATAGCAGGATAAATCTGCCTAAGTGAATTCTTTTGCATATCTTTGTGTGATTAACATTTTTTAACCTTGAATTATTCTAAAATGTGCCCATCTTGGTAACTGAAATAAAGTATTATATATAGATAAATATAAATCAATATGCATGCATATAAGCTGCATTGTAACAATATAATGTCAAAGCATAAGAGACCTATTTGTGACATATGACATCTACAGACATATAGAAGCTGTCATCTGCACGCTCCATAAATGTGGACCTTTTTATGAGTGTAAATATCCTGCTGTCACAGTGACAGAGTTCTCAGGGCAGCTGGGCACAAAGAACAGAATGATCTCAGCATTCATATTAGGGGTACAAAGATTAGAAGGTCATAAATATCATGGATCACATCCAAAGTGCCATGGGAAATCAGAAACAGGGAAACCCCCACATCTCGCCAAGCATACACTACACAGCAAACGTTATGGTTTGTTTTTATGGGAATGAAATACCTACAAAAATTACTTTATCTGCTAAAAAAAAAAAAAAAGAAAGTGTATTGAGGCAGAAATTTCACCTCCAATTTTGTCTAGTGCTAGACACAGCATTCACAGACATTCCCCCCCTCCTGCAGCACTCTAACCTCTGCCCTCTCCCACTAACCCTTCTCCATCCCCTCCCTGTGCTGGTGTTAACCTGTGACCTCCTTCTCAGCTGGCAAGGCAGGACAGAGAACAGAAAATGGGAACATGGCTTTCTGGGAAAATTTGAGTTGCTAGAACATCTGCTATTCTATTACCAGCCTGGGAACATCTTTACCTTGGTTTCACCCTGCTATCACCATCGTTAATTAAAAATACAGTTTCTTCGCTACCTGTTGATCACATCGTGCTGCCTATGTTTATTTTATATTTAAATATTCTCCTTGGCCTTCACTATGTATAACATAAAGATTACCAAAAAGCTTTTTTTTGGCATTTAAAAAATAAAAGAAATTAAGATTGGCCACGAAAAGATTTTACATAAGGGTTTGACAAAAATGCAGCTTTCTAGGTACAACAACAAACACTAAAAACCAATAGAAATGAGAAATGTCAGTTTAAAATTATGTTTCTTTTGCTGGAAAATCATTCTCTGTTGCTGTTCATTTTTTAAGAAATATAATCAGTGTAAACAGCTCTTTCAGCTGCTTTCACACTGATCCATTGAAAAAAATGCATCAAAAACACATATACTCGTTTCGCTCACAGTGCATTTTATGGGTTCCTGACTCCCTGCAGGCACCTGTGAACCATGGACATGTGACTTAAAGAACACACCAAATGCGCAACGTAGGTTTGTTTTTCATGTATTTTTGCAGTGTGTCCACATCAGAGTCCCACCCCGCCATTCATTTCAATGGGGACCTGCGTTTTTGGTACATTTTTGAAAACCGCAGCAAAGATGCAGGACTTTTCAAAATGCAACGTAACCACATCACAGTGGTTGGAATAATTCCATAGGATTTGGGAGCTGGGCTGTGGAGGGCCTGGAAGCGGCCAGCTCGGGCTCTCAGCAGCTCGCATGTGGGCGGATCCCGACTCTGGTGTTGTGCTCTTGCCCGAGCCTGGACTGGCTCTGTGACATCAGCAGACAGCGGACTTCATCCCGCTGTCTGCTGAAAACAGGTCACAGGAGTACAGAACGTACTGCACTCCTGATGAGCTTTGGTTGTACTTCTCCTTTAATTTTAAAACAGCTCCCACCCACCTTCTAACTTCTATACTAACTCCCCTGAATAAGGAAGTTGCATATACTTACCTATTCTCAGAATTGTCCAATCACCTGATCTCCCCAGTGGCCAGCTTCAGGGGAGGGGAAAGAGCTCTAATAAAGGATGGCCTGGGCAGTGATGTCACCCATAGGGTTACTATGGAGCATCTGTTGTCAGCTGTCCCTCCTCCTCCCCCTGAAGCTACCGCTGGGAACCCATCACATGCCCAGACCAGAGCACCCTGAGAATAGGCATCTTTATTCTACAGGGTAGTTAGTATACAGTAGGTGTTAGAAGGGTGCTGGGAATCATTTTAAACTTAGTTCTATGTGGATTTCCACTTTAAAGGGTCAAAACAGTCATAGAGCTGTTTAAATAGTAATCCACTGGCTCTTTACACTGTATAGAAGTGATCTTAGTGGCTACACAGTCACTGGATCACTTCTACACTGGTACAACACTGGTACAAAATTTCCCCACTACTGGTAGTCCCGTAACTTCTCTTGCTGGTTTCATTATTGGCTTGTAGAAACCTGCACATACAGTGGTGTGAAAAAGTGTTTGCCCCCTTCCTCATTTCCTGTTCCTTTGCATGTTTGTCACACTTAAGTGTTTCGGAACATCAAACCAATTTAAACAACAGTCAAGGACAACACAAGTAAACACAAAATGCAATTTGTAAATGAAGGTGTTTATTATTAAAGGTGAAAAAAAATCCAAACCATCATGGCCCTGTGTGAAAAAGTGATTGCCCCCCTTGTTAAAACATACTATAACTGTGGTTGTCCACACCTGAGTTCAATTTCTCTAGCCACACCCAGGCCTGATTATTGCCACACCTGTTCACAATCAAGGCATCACTTAAATAGGAGCTGCTTGACACAGTAAGGTCCACCAGAAGATCCTTAAAAAGCTACACATCATGCCGAGACCCAAAGAAATTCAGGAACAATTGAGAAAGAAAGTAATTGAGATCTATCAGTCTGGAAAGGGTTATAAAGCCATTTCCAAAGCTTTGGGAATCCAGCGAACCACAGTGAGAGCCATTATCCACAAATGGCGAAGACATGGAACAGTGGTGAACCTTCCCAGGAGTGGCCGGCCGCCCAAAATGACTCCAAGAGCGCAGCGACGACTCATCCAAGAGGTCACAAAAGACCCCACAACAACGTCCAAGGAACTGCAGGCCTCACTTGCCTCAGTTAAGGTCAGCGTTCATGCCTCCACCATCAGGAAAAGACTGGGCAAAAATGGCCTGCATGGCAGAGTTCCAAGGAGAAAACCACTGCTGAGCAAAAAGAACATCAAAACTCGTCTCAATTTCTCCACAACACATCTTGATGATCCCCAAGACTTTTGGGACAACATTCTGTGGACCGATGAGACAAAAGTGGAACTCTTTGGAAGGTGTGTGTCCAAGTATATCTGGCGTAGAAGGAACACTGCATTTAATAAAAAGAACATTATACCAACAGTAAAATATGGTGGTGGTAGTGTGATGGTCTGGGGCTGTTTTGCTGCTTCAGGACCTGGAAGACTTGCCGTGATAAAAGGAACTATGAATTCTGCTGTCTACCAAGAGATCCTGAAGGAGAATGTCCGACCATCTGTTCGTGTACTCAAGCTGAAACGAACTTGGGTTCTGCAGCAGGACAATGATCCTAAACACACCAGCAAGTCCACCACCGAATGGCTGAAGAAAAACAAAATGAAGACTTTGGAGTGGCCTAGCCAAAGTCCTGACCTGAATCCTATTGAGATGTTGTGGTATGACCTTAAAAAGGCCGTTCATGCTCGAAAACCCTCTAATGTAACTGAATTAGGACAATTCTGCAAAGATGAGTGGGCCAAAATTCCTCCAGGACGCTGTAAAAGCCTCATTGCACGTTATCGCAAACGCTTGGTTGCAGTTGTTGCTGCTAAGGGTGGCCCAACCAGTTATTAGGTTTCGGGGGCAATCACTTTTTCACACAGGGCCATGATGGTTTGGATTTTTTTTCACCTTTAATAATAAACACCTTCATTTACAAATTGCATTTTGTGTTTACTTGTGTTGTCCTTGACTATTGTTTAAATTGGTTTGATGTTCCGAAACACTTAAGTGTGACAAACATGCAAAGGAACAGGAAATGAGGAAGGGGGCAAACACTTTTTCACACCACTGTATGTCTCTGAAATCGTGGTCGAAATCGGGACTGAATCAGCTGAACTCGCACGTCTTCATTCCCACAGCTCATTGTGAACCTGGGCTTAATCTGACTCTGTTTCTTCTATTTAGCGCTGTATTTCCATGTGACAGAACTATAAATGACCCCAATATTTATATGCAGCACAGATTTTTTGCATGTTGAACCTGTAACAGCTTGCCATGTGGAATGCTTAACATTGTAAACTAACATGCTATTGCAGATATTATGTTTATGGATTTGTTTAAACTCAGAATTTGGGTTTTGCAGAAGTTCATCCTTATTAAAATTTCTGAAACTACAGTGACAGCTTGATAAAGACCTTACTGCTCAGGTGCTATTTTGGAATGAATGGTATTTCCCAAAGGAAAATCACATACACTGTTGAGAAAAATTTTATATCCTGTTGATTCTAATTTTCTAGTCATTTTAGATCAACAACAAACACTGATTTAACCCCACTAACTAATTGAAAGACGATTGGTAAGATAATAAAAATTTAGAACTAAATTCTACTAGTGTATAAGTAGTGACAATCCTGTGTTTCCCTCTAACAAATGTTCTTATATATCAGTAAATATGAATCCAAATGAAATGTAATCAATAATTACATAAATAAATTGTGGCTGCAAACATAAACTTGTGTTCACACAATAAACCGTAAATCAAAGGTATACGTATATACAGTTGTGCATATAAGTTTACATACCCTGGAATTTTCTTGGCCATTTTTCTGAGAATATGGATGATAACAAAATTTTTTCATTCACTCATGGTTAGTGTTTGGCTGAAGCTATTTATTATCAATCAACTGTGCAGGGCTGGCCCTACCATGGGACCCAATGGAACCATGGTTGCAGGTGGCATTCAACAGGGGCGGCAGGCAGGCCAGCAAAAGGTTTTCAGGACTCAGGAGTAGACTTCTCGGACTCTAGTAGCTGCCAGGAATCCCGGATCAGTCAGCAAGACTCTGAGGAGCAGAGTGGAGCGGATACTGGTCGGCTGTGCACTGTGCACTGGTTGCTAGAATCGCTTGCCGCCTAGCTACCAGTGATGTAAGAGGCCGCAGTCGCCCTAGCATTCACATCGCTCAGTCTCCACGCCAATCAATTGCTCTGCCCACCTCTTCCATCTTTCATCTCCAACGTGAGGGAAGGAAGGGTCTCAGGAGAGCTGCCTGTGTGGCTGCACCCGAATCCGCCCGTGTGTGGGCTCCGGCGGACTTTCTTTACCCAAAAGTCCAGCGGACTTAGAAAGTAATTTTGACTCAAAAACTGTCTGCCGGACTCACAGTCCGGCGGACAATACGGTCATGTGTGTGCTAGTCCGCCGTACTTTTGAAATGAACAGACTTTCCCGCACTGAGAAAAGTCTGTTCATTTTGAACGCGGCTCCAGGTAGCCGGGACTAGCGAAGGAAGTCAATGTCGCCGCCTTCGGCGGCCAGATTGACACGTCGCTGGCCCCTTCACCTGGTATGGACTTAAAGGGGAAGCCCTACGCCGAAAAAACGGCATGGGGGTCCCCCCCAAGGTCCATATCAGACCCTTATCCGAGCACGCTACCCAGCCGGTCAGGAAAGGGGGTGGGGACGAGCCATACCAGGCCGCGTGCCCTCAACATGGGGGGGTGCTTTGGGGAAGGGGGGCCCACCCCAAAGCACCTTGTCCCCATGTTGATGAGGACAAGGGCCTCTTCCCGACAAACCTGGCCGATGGTTTTCGGGGTCTGCGGGAGGGGGCTTATCGGAATCTGGGAGGCCCTTTAATAAGGGGCCCTCAGATCCCGGCCCCCCATCCTATGTGAATGAGTATGGGGTACAATGTACCCCTACACATTCACCTGTAAAAAAAAATGTAAATAAAACGCAACACACAAGGGTTTAAAATAATTTATTGCACAGCCCTGGGGCTCTTCTTCCGTCTTGGGGGGTCTTCTCGCTTGACTGCTCCGCTATCTTCTGCTCTTTTACTAGCTCTTTTACTAGCGGAGGAGCTCGGCTTTCTTCTTCCTCGCCGCTGCCTGGGGGTCTTCTTCCGACTCCAGGGGTCTTGTCCCCCTCTTTGGTTCTTCTTGCCGGGCCTCCGCGCCTTCTTCCAGCTCTTTTACAAGCGGTGGCCCGGTCTTCTATCGCCGCCGCCTTCTCTTCTTCTTGTTCTTCTTCCTTGAGATGTTGACTCGACGCGCTCTCTGGCCCCAATGACAGGGATGCTGGGACTGTGACATCATAATGGGCGGGACATCACCCGGTGACCCCGCCCATTGTCCCTATATAAGTCGCCTCGGAACGCATCCCTGTCATTACAGCCAGAGACAGCGACGAGTCAATATCTCAAGGAAGAAGAAGGGAAGAACAGAAGGCGGCGAAGACAGTGGCGACAGAGGTGACAGAAGAACGGAACACCATCAGTAAAAGAGCTGGAAGAAGGAGCAGAGGCCCGGCAAGAAGAACCAAAGAGGGGGACAAGACCCCCGAAGTCGGAAGAAGACCCTGAGAGGCAGCGAAGAAGAAAGCCGGGCTCCTCCACTAGTAAAAGAGCTAGCAGAAGATAGCGGAGGAGTCCGGCGAGAAGACTCCCCAAGACGGAAGAAGACCCCCAGAGCTGTGCAATAAAATATTTTTAACCCTTGTGTGTTGTGTTTTTATTTACATTTTTTTCACAGGTGAATGGGTAGGGGTACATTGTACCCCATACTCATTCACATAGGGTGGGGGGCGGTATCCAGGGGCCG
The DNA here is from genome assembly GCF_037356315.1 of Lithobates pipiens. NCBI lineage: Eukaryota > Metazoa > Chordata > Amphibia > Anura > Ranidae > Lithobates > Lithobates pipiens. Next base: position 126,598,669 of record NW_027507718.1, on the reverse strand, counting down.
CCTTATTAAAGGGGGCTCCCGGATTCCGATAAGCCCCCCGCCCGCAGACCCCACCAACCAACGGCCAGGGTTGTCGGGAAGAGGCCCTTGTCGTCATCAACATGGGGGCAAGGTGCTTTGGGGTGGGGGGGGCGCATGGCTCCCCCTTCCCCAAAACAACCCCCCATGTTGAGGGCACACAGCCTGGTAAGGCTCAGGAGGGGGGGTGCTCGCTCATCCCCACCCCCTTTCCTGACCGGCTGGGCTGTGTGCTCGGATAAGGGTGACCTAGGAAGGGACCCCCACACACCGTTTTTTTCGGCGTAGGGCTTCCCCTTTAAGTCCATACCAGGTGACGGGGCCAGCGACGTGTCAATCTCGCCGCCGAAGGCCAAAGTCTTTATGGACTTTGCTTTGTGCACTGATGCAAATCATTTGGTGGAGGAGGGATTATGGTGTGGGGTATTTTTTTTATCAGGGGTTGTGCTTGGCCCCTTAGTTCCAGTGAAGGGAACTCTTAAGACGTCAGCATACCAAGACATTTTGGACAATTTCATGCTCCCAACTTTGTGAGAACAGTTTGGGGATGGCCCCTTTCTGTACCAACATGACTGTGCACCAGTGCACAAACAAGGTCCATAAGGAAATGGATGAGCGAGTCCTTACCTCAACTCGATAGAACACCTTTGGGATGAATTAGAGCGGACAGTGGCGGAATTATCAGGGTCGCACCAGTCGCATTTGCGACTGGGCCCTTGAGCTCCGCCACTGTAAGGGGGCCCGCCGCCGCTCGGGAGATAGTCATTTACGCGGAGTCCCGGTAAGCTCCGCCCATCCTTCCCGACTGCTCCGCCCATCCTCCCCGCCCATCCTCTGCTCCCGCACTCATCGGGGACAGTCCCCGCCCGCTTCGCTTATCCTCTCCGCCCATTCCCTCTGCCCGCACAGTCTCCGCCCAAATTCTCTGTCCCCGCTTGCTCCGCCCATCTTCTCCGTCCACACCTTCAATCACAGGCCCCGCCCAGTCTCCCTGCTCACCCAAGCAAGACCGAGCAAGGAGGGGGAACCAAGTGATCTACAAGTGAGTGGCACCCATCTCTTGATCCCCCCTCCACACCACTGCTGCCACTGATACCCCCACACCACCACAACTGCCACTGATACCCCGCACACTGCCACTGATACCCCCCACACCAGCACTACTGTCACTAATACCCCCACACCACCACAACTGCCACTGATACCCCCGCACACCACCACAACTGCCACTGATACCCCCGCACACCACCACAACTGCCACTGATACCCCCGCACACCACAACTGCCACTGATACCCCCGCACACCACCACAACTGCCACTGATACCCCGCACACCACTACAATTTCCACTGATACCCCCGCACACCACCACAACTGCCACTGATACCCCCGCACACCACCACAATTGCCACTGATACCCCCGCACACCACCACAACTGCCACTGTTACCCCCACACCACCACAACTGCCACTGATACCCCCCACACCAGCACTACTGTCACTAATACCCCCACACCACCACAACTGCCACTGATACCCCCGCACACCACCACAACTGCCACTGATACCCCCGCACACCACCACAACTGCCACTGATACCCCTGCACACCACAACTGCCACTGATACCCCTGCACACCACCACAACTGCCACTGATACCCCCGCACACCACTACAACTGCCACTGATACCCCCGCACACCACCACAACTGCCACTGATACCCCCGCACACCACCACAATTGCCACTGATACCCCCACACACCACTACAACTGCCACTGATACCCTCCACACCACCACAACTGCCACTGATACCACCCACACACCATCATTACTGCCACTGATACCCCCCACACCATCACAACTGCCACTGATACCACCCACACACCACCATTACTGCCACTGATACCACCCACACGCCACCATTACTGCCACTGATACCACCCACACACCACCATTACTGCCACTGATACCCCCACACACCACCATTACTGCCACTGATACCCCCACACACCACCATTACTGCCACTGATACCCCCACACACCACCATTACTGCCACTGATACCCCACACCACCACTACTGCCACTGATACCCACCACACAACCACTACTGCCTCTGATACCCCCCACACCACCACTACTGCCACTGATTCCCCCTCCCCCACACCACCACCATTTATACCCCCCACACCACCACAACCACTTCTGCCACTGATCCACCCCACCATGACCATCCAGCAACGACCATCCTTGCCACTGATACCATTCCCCTCCCCACCACTCATCCCATCCCACCCCCCCAACCATCACCCTCACCACGGATCCCATCTTCCCACCACCACTGCCACTCATCCCATCCCATCCCCCTCCAACCATCACCCTTGCCACTGATCCCATTCCCACCACCACATCTGCCACTCATCCCATTCAACCCCCCCATCACTGATCCCACACCCCAACCACAACCCTTGCCACTGATCCCATCACCCTCACCGCTGCCACTCATGCTGCCACTCATCCCATTCCCCACCACCGCAACTACTGATCCCATCCCCACCCAACCAGCACTGCTGCCACTGATCCCATCCTCCCCACTGCTGCCACTCTTTCCATCCTCCCCACCGCTGCCACTCATCCCATCTCTCCCTCACCACTGCCACTCATCCCATCCCCCACCACCAATGCCACTGATCCTATCCCTCCTCAAACACCACTGCTGCCACTAATCCCATCCCCCACCACCACCACTGGCACTCATCCCAGGGTTCACAATTGCAATAGCGCACATGTTGCCCCTGAACACCTAGATGGGGGAGGGGGGCATTTAGAGGAACACATCCCCTCAATTTTTCTCCTGTAGCCACTAAAAGTCTGCTTCTCCTCCTCTTCCTCTGATAGGAATTAAGTAACTGCAGGAGGAAAATGGAGAGGATTTGTTCCCCCTCCTATCCAGGTCCTGCTGCCCCCGGGATCAGTCAGAAGAGCCCTGGCTGGAAGTCAGGGGGGCCCTCCATGGTTTCTTGCATCGGGGCCCTAAAGGTTCTAGTTACGCCACTGAGAGCGGAGATTGTGAGCTAGGCCTTCTTGACCATATCAGCGCCTGACCTCACAAAAGTGCTTCTGGAAGAGTTGAAGCTGTTATAGCTGGGTGGGCCAACTCAATATTAAACCCTATGGACTAAGACTGGGGTGCCATTAAAGTTTATTTGCGTGTAAAGGCAGGCGTCCCAATATTTTTGGTGATATAGTGTATATATTGGAATTCTTTTTTTTTTATACTACTAATGGCAGTAATCAGCAACTTATACTGGGACTGCTATACTATAGTGCTGTGGCAATCGGATAACTGACCCTGGCGGGAAACTGACTAACTGCCACTGACATCACCATTGACACTAATACAGTGATCAGTGCTAATAATATTGCCATTATCTGCAGTAATTTTTCATGTCCTGTCTGTCTGCTTACCTCTCTGGTCTGCGTATCAGCTTAGGGTCCATGCCCTCACACCGGTGTGTTTAAGTAATCTTCTCTCTGCTGGTGTAACACCTGCCACACAGCTCGCATACTTCAAAGTCTTGCAGGACACGGCTGCTAACGGGAACTGAGTTCCTGTTGTGGAAAAAGTACAGGAACTAAGTTCCCCTGCGTTCCTGCAGGACTTGAACCCTTGTATATACTGTTCTTTCTGGCTGGAAACTTGAGATTGTCCATGGCAACCAAAAAATTTCCCTTTACATCAAAAGTGGTTTTAGACCAGCTAGAAAACAGCGGTAGTAAATTAGAACACTTGCACAATTGAGCTATAGTGAAATGTGAGGAAATTCATTTTATTATTATTATATATTTTTTAAAGAATTATTTATAGTTATTTATTATATTATAATTTATGATTTTGTGTTTTAAACTTTATCATACCCGGGATGTCTACTAGACTCTTATTTGGACAGATTTAGGTGTGGTATTACTAAAGGCCCGTACACACGATCAGACTTTTTGACAGCAAACATGCAAATTAGCTGTTTTAAGACAACATCCGACAGTGTGTACGCTCCATCGGACAAACTTTCTCCGTTATCTTCAGACAAATGTTGGCCAAGTCCAATCGTGTGTACAGAAAACCATTGGACTTTACAAACACGCATGCTGAGAACCAATGCAAAAGATCAGACAACAATACAGAAGTTGACCAAAGGTGGCGGTAAAGAGCAGAAAAACCACATGATTTGGTAAAAGTTGGCTGAAAAAATCTGATCATATGTATGCTTAAAAAGGCACGGCCAACGCCCTTTGTACAGAAATCAACAGGAAAGTTTGTTTAAAGTCTGATCGTGTGTATGAGGCTTAGGCTCGGTTCACATAGGGGGCGACATGAGGCGACACGACTTGCCGCGCCGCGACCTGACAAGTCGCCCCCGTTCTGTACTACGGAACCGTTCTAAGAGGAGCGACTCGAGTCGCTCCGACTTAGAAAAAAGGTTCCTGTACTACTTTTGGGCGACCTCGGGCGACTTGCATTGACTTCTATACAGAAGTCATTTGCAAGTCGCCGCTGAGGTCGTGGCAGGTCGCGGCACGGCAAGTCGTGTCGCCCCCTGTGTGAACCGAGCCTTAAGAATTACAGGCCTACAATATAAAACACCAAATTTCTATGCAAAACAATTTATGGCTTTGAGACTCAAAAATCTGACATAATCATATCGCCAGGGTGGCTACTTCCTTATTTTCCTTATTTTTTTATTTTTATCCAAAAACTGAAACACTGCAATCTGCTTTTCATGTGTGTCTTTAAAAATGCTGGTATGTTATTTTTGCTCAACAGTCTGTAGACCTGTCCACATTACAATGCTTTATTATCTCGCTTGTCTTACCCAAAATTATGGCCCGCCTAACTTTAGTGCCCTCTTGCTAGTCTGTTTCTGAAGTTAAAATTTTGCCCTGTTAATCAGCCAAGCTTTATTACCTCCTGAGGGATAATTGAAATCCACCCACACCCCACCCCTATCAGTATAAAGATAAGCTTCTTTTGGGGGGAGCTATTGCAGGGGGCACATTTGCAACTGGGGCTCTTTCTCAAAGTGGCGATTTCTATAAGTGGAAGCACTGTCAGCGAATGCACAAAGCGAAGGGACACAAGAAAATACTTTGAAAAACACCACACAGACATCAGGTGACCTTGTTTACCACTTTAGCTCATTCTCCTTGTAACATGCACTCTATACCACTCCTTTTGACAGCTCTGTCCTCTATCCTAAAACTCTCCTTCACCCCTCTTATCCCCCACAGCCTATATATATCACCCTCACTTCTGTCCTCTCCTTATTACTGCACCCACCAACTCCTGCTAATTCTAAATCCACACACACTAAAAATCTCCAAGACATTGGGGCATGTCCCTTCATATAAATCCCACTCCCATATTACCTCCCTCACCCTCCCGCTTCACCTAATCTCTGGAGATATATCCCCAAACCCTGGGCCTCCATCATCAAACTGTACCCCATGCACCCATCACCCTGCACCCTCTGGCAGCAGCCGCAATCAACACAATTTTGTTCCCATTTCTATTCTTCCCAAGACCAGACTCCCTTTCTCTTGTGCCCTTTGGAACTCTGTCAGCAACAAACTCACCTCTCTCCATGATATCTTTATCGCCAACTCATTTAACCTACTTGCCATTACCGAAACCTGGCTCCACGAACCCGACACTGCGTCTTCTGCTACCCTATCCCATGGTGGTCTTCTCTGGACTCACTCCCCCAGATCCAATGGACGTAAGGGAGGAGGTGTCGGAATCCTTCTAGCCCCACATGGCACTTTTGAGATACTTCAGCCAACTCCCTCTGTGTGACTTTCCTCTTTCGAAGCACACTGCATTCGTCTTTTCACTCCAATTTCCCTAAGGATAGCCATGATCTACAGGCCCCCTGGACCAGTATCAACATTTCTTGATGACTTCTCTGCCTGTATACCCTACTTTCTTTCTTCTGAAATCCCCACAAATCATTCTCTGGGACTTCAACATGTCAGAGAATCACCAGACTTCAACGTCGGCACTTCCCCGTGCGCCTGCGGGGAAGAGCGGCACAACGACGCACGCATATGTGTGATACAATACAATGTTGTACGCGCATGTGCACACTTGTGCACATGGCTATGGGCCTTACCTGATTGGCCTGACAGGCCTATAAAAGTCATCAATGTGCTCTGTGTCTTTGCTGGTTTGTCTCCTCAGCTCACCTGTGTTCCTCTGTTTCCTGTTCCTGTTTACCACTTCCGGTTGTGACCCGGATTGCTTGAAGACTACTCTGATTCTCTCCTGATCTGACCCCTGGCTTGTTTAACTGACTTCTTGCTCTTAGCCTTGCTGACTCCCGGACTGATACCTGTGTTTGACCCCCGGCCTTCACTCCAGGTGTTAGAACCCCTGCCGGGCATTTCCTTCTGCCAGTTCCAAGACCATCTGCACGGGCATATCTTCCTTCAGAAGACCTTCTGCGTACTAGTCACCTGCTGGCAACCCGTGCCTCTCCGTGCCCTGTACCCACTGTTCCATCCTCAGTGGTACTGTGCACCCAGCTGCAAGGGAAGCCGCTCTCAGTACTTCGGCTCTGGTGAGTACCTGACACAACATCCCTATTAATACTAACACTCCTGCCCCTTCTAAACTTCTCAACCTAACCTCCTCCTTTGACCTGAAGCAGTGGATACATGCTCCTACTCACTCCGAATATGCTTGACCTCGTTTTCTCTCACCTTTGCACTCCATGCAACCTCTCTAACTATCCATTCCCTCTCTCTGATCACCACCTTATTAGTTTCACTCTCTCCCTCTCCTTCACCTCCTCTCCCTCCAACCTCCTTAAAGTTACCCGCAGAAACCTACATCATCTCAACCCTTCTCTTCTCTACTCTGTTATCGACAACCTGTACGACAAAATCTCACCCCTATCCTGCACCAAACCAGCCTCTTCTGTCTACAATGCTTCACTTCTAGCCTCACGGGACTAACTGGCCCCCCTCACTACACACAGAATCAAGCCCCGACCCCTTCAACCTTGGCAAACAGATGTTACTAGAAGTCTAAAAAAACATAGTCGTGCTCTTGAGTGCCTGTGGCATGAGACCAAGTCTCAGAGAGATTTCAACCAATATAAATCTGCCCTCCAAAAATACAATTCCAGCCTCCTCTCTGCCAAGCAGACCTATTTTATCACTCTCATTAGCAAGTTATCATCCCGTCCCCGTCAACTCTTCTCTAGCTTCAACTGTCTACTTCGTCCTCCACCGCCTCCACCCGCCAACTCACTCACTGCCCAGGAGATTGCCAATGCCAATCACTTCAAACAGAAGATTGATAGAATTTGCGCAGAGATCTCTATTGTTCTGATACCCTCCATGCTTTACACTTCATGCCCACAGGCACAATCATTACTTCCCTCTTCCAACCCCACCACTATAGACGAAGTTGCTAAACTACTTGGTAATGTCCACCTTACCACCTGCCCTCTGGATCCTGTTACCTCACAAATGCTACGTTCACCCTCTGGCTCTATGCTGCACTCTCTAACCCACATCTTCAATCTCTTCCTCTCTTCTGGCATCTTCCCCAACTCTCTAAAACATACACTTGTCAGATCCATACTTAAAAAGCCCTCACGGACCCATCCAATCCTAAAAACCTATGCCCCATCTCCTTGCTCCCCTTCTTATCCAAACACCTCCCTGATAATAGTCTTCTTGATCCCCTTCAGTCTGGATTTCATCCTCAAAACTCCACAGAAACTGCTCTCCTAAAACTAACAAATGATCTACTAATGGCCAAACCCAATTGACATTATTCTGTACTCCTACTCCTGGACCTCTCTGCTGCCTTTGATATGGTTGACCACCCCCTCCTCCTCAAAAAACTTCACACCTTTGGTCTCCATGACTGTACTCTTCGCTGGTTCTCTTCCTACTTATCCAACCGCACCTTTAGTGTTTCCTACAACTCTATTTCCTCCTCTCCTCTTCCTTTCTCTGTTGGGGTCCCCCAACAAGGTTCTGTTCTTGGACCGCTTCTATTTTCAATCTACACCTCCTCCCTGGGTCAAATGATAGCCTCCCATGGCTTCCAATACCACCTCTATGCTGCCGACACCCAAATCTATCTCTCTACCCCTCAGCTCACTCCCTCTGTCTCCTCACGTATCACTAATTTACTATCAGATATATCAGTCTGGATGTCACACCACTTCCTCAAACTCAATCTATCCAAAACCGAACTTATAATTTTTCCTCCCCCATATGCCCCTTCCCCTGATCTCACTGTCAAAATCGATGGCACAACCATAAGCCCATCCCCACATGCCGAGGTTCTAGGTGTAGTCCTGGACTGTGAACTCTCCTTCAAGTAACACATCCAATCGCTGTCCAAATCCTGCCGCCTCAACCTCCGCAACATCTCCAAAATACGCCCCTTTCTAACCAATGACACAACAAAGCTCTTAATTCACTTGCTGGTCATCTCTCGCCTTGACTACTGCAACTCCCTTCTCATTGGCTTACCTCTACATAGTCTATCGCCTCTTCAATCCATCACGAATGCTACTGCCAGACTCATTCACCTTACCAATTGCTCTGTGTCTGCTACTCCTCTCTGTCAATCCCTCCACTGGCTTCCGCTCGGCCAAAGAATTAAATTCAAAATACTAACAACTATGAACAAAGCCATCCACAATGTTGCCCCCAGCTACATCACTAGTTTAGTCTCTAAATACCAACCCACTCGTTCTTTTCGTTCCTCTCAAGACCTCCTGCTCTCTAGCTCCCTCATTGCCTCCTCCCATGCTCGCCTCCAGGACTTTTCCAAAGCCTCTCCAATCCTATGGAATGCCCTACCCCAATCTGTCCACTTTTCTCCTACTCTATTAGCTTTTATTTTATTTTTTTTCACAAAGGTTTATTAGCTTTTAGATGATCCCTGAAAACCCTTCTCTTCAGAGAAGCCTATCCTACCCACACCTAACAACTGTATTTTCATTTTCTCCATCAGCTCATCACCCACAGTTATTACCTTTTGCTTCAACTTGACCCTCCCTTCTAGATTGTAAGCTCTAACTAGCAGGGCCCTCTAGTCCCTCCCGTATTGATTTGTATTGTAAGTATACTGTCTGCCCTCATGTTGTAAAGCACTGCACACTTTTGCTGCTATATAAACCCTGTATAATCATAATAATAATAATAATATTTTATATTGATTGGCTTATTTTTTTTAAAATTTTTGTCTGGAGCTCCTAAAAGTAAACTCCAGTGTTACCTTCAGGCTTCTCTCCTGTACTGAAATAGCTTACTCTGATTTCACTGCACACTCTGAGCTTCTGACAGCATGCATTAAAAGCTGCAGCAAGTCAGATAGATAGAGATAGAGCCTGCCTCATTTCCTAGCTGGAGGACACCTAGCATCATCTAAGCTTTTCCTCACGAGCTTTCCAGTCCCTGGTCTGCCCCATTCATTCTTTGAAATTCATTTTTTTTTCAAACATGGAGGCTCAGCATCATATGTGCTACTTAGGGACTGTGTGAAATGCAGTCTGCCTAAAAATGGCCACTGCTCCACACAGAAATCCACCCAACAAGACATTTTAACATTTGCATAACCCCTTCCAAGAGCCAGCCCACTGCTTGCATGAGGACTGCTGGCTCTTGAGAGGAGTAGAGGCAGGGTGCTGTGATGTTTTTAGGAAGCTAATGTACAGCACCCTGCTGGCTCCTCCCCCCAGCCACAACCTGCCTGTATTGCCTAGAGAAGTACAGGGATCCAGTCATGATGTCACTGGATTTAGAATAAGATATTTCATGAAAAAACAAACCCTTTATTTGAAAGATGAATTAGCGTGTTGATGAGGGGGGTGGGGGGGAATGAGGAACCAGGGAAGGCAAAATATTAACAGATTAAACTTCAGCTATAATAATTAATGTAAGGACTCACAATGGTCATTTACAGTATTATTATACTAGGGCATCAATATATAGCAAAAAGTTCACTAGTTATATTTGACTTGTTTATTTGTGATTCACCATTTTATGTATATAAATTAATTAATTTAGGATTAAGGATTGTGCAAAAAAACTAATTAATCCATATAAAGTGCTTATGTGCACGTGAATATGTGCAAACCAAAACAATCCTCGTGATTAGCTGCATAAACTTCATGCAAAAATAAAGTGGTATAAGTGCTTGAAAAGTGGTAAAGTACCACCCAAAACTTAATCCATCTAATTATTTACATATAGAAAAGTAAGGTGCCTTTGTGTGTGAAAAACCTTATTACTCAATAATTAATTGCCCAATACGCAAACAATACCAAATAAATTAAACCAAATTCATTAATAAACACTTGAAAATCCAATGTTTCTGCAATCAGATGCAATTAATTTCTTGTGCACTAGTCTCTTAATAGCTTCATAACATCATAACATAGTGCGCTGATCTCTTGGCAACTTCCTATATGCTCCGCAATTGATAATATATCTTTTCAGCCTCAATCAATTCCAATCTTATCCATACATTCTCATCGCTGCCTATGTCTGGTGTAACGTTTTTCCTTCCTCTTTATCTGAAACTCACTCCACCATTCGCAGACATGCAAAGAGAAGGGAACCCAGAATAGTGTATTACTGTAACACAGGATACTGCTACGCTCCCTTTAGTGATCCTACTCACGAAACCAGTTGAAAACATAAGACAGATAGAGCGTCAGATTGTACTCCTCCTCACAGCCTCCCTGCAAACCGAAGCCTCCTCCCGATGCGTTGCATCACAGGTCACGTGATAATCCTTTTTCCTTGAGAATGTCACGTGACCTGTGACGCAACGTTACACCAGACATAGGCAGCAATGAGAATGTATGGATAAGATTGAAATTGATTGAGGCTGACAAGATGTATTGTCAATTGCGGAGCATGTATGAAGTTGCCAAGAGATCAGCGCACTATGTTATGATGTTATGAAGCTATTATGAGACTAGTGCACAAGAAATGAATTGCATCTGATTACAGAAACATTGGATTTTCAAGTGTTTATTAATGAATTTGGTTTGATTTATTTGATATTGTTTGCGTATTGGGCAATTAATTATTGAGGTGCCTACACCTCTGCTGCTGCTCCACACACTCACCCAGGCCACAGCCCAGGTGGAAAGAACCCTGACTATCTAAAAAAAAAAATAGATATCCCAGCACCCTTAGCGGGCCAAAGAAGCTCCTGCTGATTGGCTGAAAAAAAGCATATTCACGCATAACCTAAATTCACTGCACTGTTATTTTTTTGTGTTTTAATTCTTAATGGTCACGGTGCAGTAGGTGAATGACAAGAGTATGTCCTCTGCCCACATGCAATAGGCTCAATTCAAAAATATACAACATCCTCCTTAGGCACTTCGCCACGTGACTGTAATGCCGTGTACACACGGTCAGACATTCCGACGGGAAATGTTGGATGTGAGCTTATTTGTCGGAAAGTCCAACCGTGTGTATGCTCCATCGAACATTTGCTGTCGGACTTTCTGCCAACAAATGTTTGAGAGCAGGTTCTCAAAATTTCCCCCAACAAAACTTCTTGTTGGAAAGTTCGATTGTGTGTACACAAGTCCATTGCACAAAAGTTCACGCATGCTCTGAATCAAGCAGAAAAAGCTGCACTGGCTATTGAATTTCCTTTTTCTCAGCTCATCGTACGTCTTGAACGTCAACATTTGTGTGACTGTGTGTATGCAAGACAAGTTTGAGCCAACAACCTTCAAACAAAATTCCACGGTTTTGTTGTTGGAAAGTCCTATCGTGTGTACGGGGCATTATTTTCAAATTTCATTGGACTGTATTGAAAATAACTCATTTTTTTTAAAATAAGGATACTTATCCTGCTGTGATAAGCTGGGCATACACTAGAAGAATTTCATTCAAAAATGTTTTTCAGAACGTCCATTTGATTTTCCAATGGTTAGTGGAGTCAAATTATTTATATATATATATATATATATATATATATATATATATATATATATATATATATATATATATATATATATATATATATATATATAGTGAAGTGAAAACTCAAAGGAGCAGGATGGAAAATATTTCTTAAACAAATGAATTTCTAATTGTGAATGTGGTATTCATTTAGGACAAAAAAATGAACATATTCTAATGAAAAAGTCTAGATTAGATTCAATGTCTTGATGAAATTTTAGAAAGCTTTTGAACAAAATTACAGTAAAACCTTGGATTGTGAGCAGAATTCATTCCGGAAACATGCTTGTAATCCAAAGCACTCGTATATCAAAGCCAATTTCCCCATAAGTGATAATGGAAACTTCCACAACCATTTATACCTAGGTCTTTCAGTTTATAATCCATATAAAAATATTATAGAAATGTGATAGGTTATGTAAGCATAAAATGTCCATCCACAAATGGTGACCTCCACAAGGAGATTAGAAGCAAAATCCAGCAGGAGCTACAGAGTATAAAAGAGAAGATAGGCGCCTCTAAGTGTAGCAATATGGTTACATTTAATGAAGGTACATCATTTAGCAACTCACATGGTTGATGATTAAGAGGCACATCTAAGTATGCAGGCATCTGGGGTAAAGCTGGCCACATAGACCATCCTCCGCACTGCCAGCTCTCACCGCTGTCAGTCTGCAATCGTGACCAGAAAGACTACCCTGATAGTGGAGAGCAGCATTGAAGGGATGACGTCCATGGCGGTGCGGAGGATGGTCTATGTGGACAATTTTACCCTGGATTCCTGCATACTTAGATGTGCCTGTTTTAATCATCAACCATGTGAGTTGCTAAATGTTGTACTTTCATTAAATGTAACCATATTGCTACACTTAGAGGCACCTCTCTTCTCTTTTATACTCAGTTGTGACATGAGACACATATATATGTATATCAAGACATCGCTTGTATATCAAGTCAAAATGTAAAAAAATTGCTTGTCTTGCAAAATGCTCTCAAACCAAGTTACTCTCAAACCAAGGTTTTACTGTAGTTGATAATAATGGTGACTAGCTGACAAAGCTTTAGTTTTGTGAATTTAGCTTTTTGTGCCTAATGGTGTCCTTTTTTGGTATCTTGTAGTTGGGAGGTATGCCAAAGTTTTTGGTAAACGATTCGGTAACCGCGTTTACCTAAATTTAGACCTTATTACCTAAACAAAACGTGAAAAAAAATACAAATACCAAAAAATCTCCTCACCAAATTGCATCAACAAGTGTACAATACAAGTGAATATTTTACGAAAGTGCAAACATTCAAAAAGAAAGTCCAAAAATTGTTTTTAAATATATGAACCTTATAAGGTGCAAGTGGTCAAACAATAAAATATGTGTATTAGTCCAAGTTCATCAATAGAAAAAGTTTTTTTCTCCTCTAGCTCATAATTACCATATAAAAAGTGCAAAAAGTGCTTGAATCCTATAGTGCAATAAGCTTATGCAAAAAAGAATAGGAAGGTTTTGCACCCAGTGTCATCCACCCTCAACAGGAAACGGTGTACTCTCCCAAAAAAGGTAATTAAAAACTTTACACAGCCCAATCAAAATCTGATGGAATTGGCCCCAATCTGCATTCACATACACTATATTGTCAAAAAAGTATTGGAGCCTGCCTTTACACCCACATGAAATTTAATGGTATCCCAGTCTTAGTCCTTAGGCCGCGTACACACGCGGGGACTGTTCGCTGAAACTGTCCGCTGAAACCAAGTTTCAGTGGACAGTCCGCTCGTGTGTGGGCTTTCAGCGGACAGTTTCAGCGAACAGTCCGCTGAACAAGGTTTTTCGGAAATTCCGAAAAACTGTCCGCTGAAACCTTGTTTCAGCGGACAGTCCCCGCGTGTGTAGGCTTGTTCGTCAAACAAAGTTGCGCGCATGCTCAGAAAGGATTTTCACGCCGAAAGTTATAATGCAGTGTATAGGACGTTGTATTTTTCGTCCCGTCGTACGTGCCGTTCACGTCATCGCGCACGGTTTCAGCAAACTGTTCGTCCGTCGTGTGTGGCCATGTCCGTCCATGCTAATTTTGAGCGGACTGTTTGCCGAAACTGTTTGACGGACAAAGTTGGGCGAACAGTCCCCGCGTGTGTACGCGGCCTTAGGGTTCAATTTTAAGTTGGCCCACCCTTTGCAGCTATAACAGCTTAAACTCTTCTGTGAAGGCTGTACACAAGGTTTAGGGATATGTCTGTGGAAATGTTTGACCATTTGTATTGATAAATCTGTTGATGCAATTTGGTGAGGGTTTTAATTTGGTGAGGATTTTTTGGATTGGTATAATCATTTTTTTCACCTTTTTATTTAGCTAAGTAACATATAATAGGGTCTAAATTAGTTAATGTCGGTTGCCCGATTGTTTCCTAAAAAGGGTTGTAGCAACTGCTGCTACACCTGTTTTCATATGTGGCACGAGATTAGTTTATCTAATTTTGGTTTAATGCTGAAGTTTTTATTTAGGATCATTTTTCTTTAAAGTCACTTTAAGTTCTGTTTAAATTATAGCATGTCACCATTTAAATACAATATTTTGTATGCTGAACTACACTGAGGGAAGGCCTATTATTCTGTTTCCTTTATAGCATTTTAGCTCTGCTGCTCTTGCTGTCTACATGGACCACTAATTACTTGAATCATGTCTGCAGTGGCACATACTCCTCCCCTCTGGCAATGCACTTGGCAGCACAGCTCCAGTGTGCAAACTTGCAGATGCTCTGAACCCTGATCAGCTGGAGCAACCCTCTTTAGATAAATCTGAACTGTTCAATAGGCAGCACAAAGGCTCCCTGCTAGCTGTCACAAGTCACCTCTTTTTACCAGCTGAGGCTCACATTGCCCCGGTGACAGGTCTGCGACCTTGGTCAGCTGTTCATTGACCTTAAGATTTTAACACTTGACCTAAGAATACCCCTCCTGATAGATATTGTTTGGAAATAGCTGAATTAAACTGCATTAGTAAAAAGATGCAATTCATTAAATACAAATGTAAGCTTGGGGGACTCTGAAAAGCATTATTCCTCTGTCATGTCCTGAAGCACCACTCCCTTGATAATTGTATTGCCTCAACAGAAGCTTATCGTTTTTTTCATGTAATGCTGCTAGATATACTAACGCTGATACATAAACATTCATTTTGGTTTAAATTGCCATGTGACCTGCTTCTAGCAGGCCACACAAACCCCACATCAGATTTATAAAAATTGGTAGATACAGTACAATATATAGAATGTACAAGAATACCAACACCTCGCCAGGTACTGTAGATACAAAAATGTCCCACTCTTCTGTTCCAAAGTCTGTAGCTCTGCACACCCAATAATGAGTGCTGGCTCCTTACATGGCTTGCTACCACTTACAACACATTATTCAAATAAAGGAATGGAAACAGCAATCTGAAAAGCTTTCCACTGCAATTAATTCATTTTAGTCCAGAGATGTTGGGCAACCCACCTCCCTCTAATGTGTTTTACTTGCAATGACCTTATTTATAGAATTTTGCTATATCATCAAACAATATGAGAGTATCACATCATCTAGTTGCATTACTTGATATTTTCTTTACACACTTATGCCGCGTACACACGGTCGGATTTTCCAACGGGAAATGCTCGATGTGAGCTTGTTGTCAGAAAGTCCGACCGTGTGTATGCTCCATCAAACATTTGCTGTCAGAATTTCCGCCAACAAATGTTTGATGGCAGGTTCTCAAATTTTCTGCCAACAAAACATGTTGTTGGAAAGTCCGATCGTATGTACACAAGTCCGTCGCACAAACGTTTGCGCATGCTCTGAATCAAGCAGAAGGAGCAGCACTGGCTATTAAACTTCCTTTTTCTTGGCTCATCGTACGCGTTGTACGTCACCGCATTCTCAGGTTCTGAACTTTTGGCCAACATTCCACGGTTTTGTTGACGGAAAATCCGACTGTGTGTAAGCGGCATTACTCGATCACTAGAACATGCCCACAGGTGTCTGTGCATTGGGTATTCCTAGCAAAGGAAATTCATATTTTCCATCTGCACAGCTAATGCAAAAACTTAGGCCTATTAAGATTGGTGAGCCTACAAACAGTAGCGCTCCCTGTATTTCTGGTAAATAAAGTAAAATTATGGGCAAAACTTTTTTTTTTCGTTTTGGATAGAAAAAGGGAGGGTTATAACCCCTGTAAGATTTTTTTTTTTTTTTTGCCATTTGTGTCCCAATTTCTGCAAATTAAAGGAATTCCTTGGGGACCCCCAGGTCACCAGAACTAGTGTCCCCATTCAAAGTTTTCCACTCTATTATTTTTCAGGTGACAAACCAAAATTCAGGATTTTCTCTTTCACTTTCAATGATACAACCAGCAGAACAGTGACATGCTTTCTCCCTGTGAAATCTAGAATCAGAATTATCTTCCTTTAAAAAGACCCATATGCCTCGCTGTCAACTACATATACCATATATGCTTTATAAGAAGCTACATTTATCTTAACACACCTGTTGCTACAATTTTAACCCCTTACCGACTGCAAACTAGTAACAGCTGGTGGGGAAAGAGCACATACCTTATGTTGCTGTCATAAAATTAGCCCCTTTCTATTCTTTGGGCAGATAAAAGCAGGGCATTTTTTCAGCGGGAACACGGGGGAACGCAGTTCCGGCACCTCCAGCACTTAATGTATGTAATGGGAAGGGGTGCTGGGGTGGGTTGCAGTGTCTAATGTTGCTGGAGCAGATCTATTTTTGAGTGGTGGTCTATCATTGCTGGTGGGTCAATTATTGCTGGAAGAGATCTACTATTGATGGAGGGGGTCTATTGTTGCTGGCTGCTGGATAGTCTATTGATGCTGGCTGCTGGGAGATCTGTTGTTGCTGCTGGGTGGTATTTTGTTGTATGGGTCCATTGTTGCTAGGGGGGTCTATTGTTTCTGAGTGAATCTATTGCTGCTGGCTGGGTGGAATCTATTTTACTACTTTTCTTGCTATGATTAACACATTTCATACAAATTACTTAGCACCACACAATTATACTTGGCTCTGTACTGTCTAAAAGGGGCAGTACTGAGAGGTGGGTAGGGAATGAAACCAAGGAACGGTGCTCAGAGGTAGGTAATGGGCGGAGATAAGAAGTGACTCAGAAGGGGCAGTTCCTGCACATATTCTCTGAGAAAAAAAGCCCTGGAAAAAAGTAATGATTTTAGAGGGTTCTGGGGAAAAAACATCTAGCCACCTTCTTGATTAGTGATGGACGAACGTTTCGCCCGGCGGTCGTTTCGCGGCGAATTTCCGACATTCGCGGTCCGCACGTTCGAACGCCTTTTTCCGTCGTTCGCCGCGGCGGACTTACGTGTTTAATGTATACAAGAACTTTAACCTTTGGTGACACGTTTATCATGTGATACAGGACAGCCAATTGAGACATGACAGCACATGGACACTTGGACATTCCCCCTAACCTATAAATACACCCGATCCGGTGGCCATTTTACATTCTTTCTTCTGTTACGATAGGGACAGGTTCCTGTGTGGAGTAGGGAGAGATAAACCACTAGCTATTTGGTACACAAAAGTTCTTTTCAGGACTGGTATAGGTGTTAGGTGTTGATAGGTTTGCTGTGCTGCTGATTCTTGCAGCAGCCTGAGTGTCTTTTGTTAGTTTAGAGAAAGGGAAAGGACGGTGTATGCTACAGGGACAGCCAGATTAGTCTTTCATCATCATCATCATCATCATCATCATTAGCTGTTACTATCAAGGTCCACAAAAGAGCTGTTCCAGTAACCACTAATCGTTCTCTTTTTTTGCCAATTTGTATAGGGACAGGAAGGAAGCAGTGTTGTCAGGCAGTGAGGGTAATTTTAAAGACTTGCTGTTATTATTAGTTCCACAAAGGTTCTTTTCAGGACTGGTATCAGTGGTACAGTAATAGGCTTGTACATGTATAATATTCTTTCTTCCAAATATAGAAAGGATATTATACTTGACTGCTGCCCTTCTGCTGCAGTCTGCTAAACATTCACAACTCACTTGTTCCACAAAAGTTCTTATAAGGACTGGTAACTTGGTATAGGGTGCTACGGTACATAGGCTTGAGTGCGGTACAGTCTGCTGTTCTGTAAGGACCGCTATCGGTCCACAATAGATAGGGTTGACGTGCACCACTGCTGACCGCTGCCCTATACTGCAGCAGTCCTTCAGCGGTATAGGGACTGACGTACAGTCTGCTAATCACTAACACACAACCTGCTTGTTCCACAAAAGTTCTTATAAGGACTGGTAACTTGGTATAGGGTGCTACGGTACATAGGCTTGAGTGCGGTACAGTCTGCTGTTCTGTAAGGACCGCTATCGGTCCACAATAGATAGGGTTGACGTGCACCACTGCTGACCGCTGCCCTATACTGCAGCAGTCCTTCAGCGGTATAGGGACTGACGTACAGTCTGCTAATCACTAACACACAACCTGCTTGTTCCACAAAAGTTCTTATAAGGACTGGTAACTTGGTATAGGGTGCTACGGTACATAGGCTTGAGTGCGGTACAGTCTGCTGTTCTGTAAGGACCGCTATCGGTCCACAATAGATAGGGTTGACGTGCACCACTGCTGACCGCTGCCCTATACTGCAGCAGTCCTTCAGCGGTATAGGGACTGACGTACAGTCTGCTCACTTCCTTGACCCAAAAAAGCACACCGTACTATATGCCCCTACCCTCCTCTTTGAAGAGGTTGAGCGGTGTCATATTTCTACTGGGGCTGCTTATGATATCCCTGTGCTGTGCTGACTTCCTCCTGGGGGTTCTTATTATGAAGGGATCACACTATCCCTGTGCTGTGCTGACTTCCTCCTGGGGGTTCTTATTATGAGGGGATCACACCATCCCTGTGCTGTGCTGACTTCCTCCTGGGGCTGCTTACGGTGCTGCTGTCAGTGCTGTATGTCACGGTGCTGCTGTCAGCGCTGTATGTCACGGTGCTGCTGTCAGCGCTGTATGTCACGGTGCTGCTGTCAGCGCTGTATGTCACGGTGCTGCTGTCAGCGCTGTATGTCACGGTGCTGCTGTCAGCGCTGTATGTCACGGTGCTGCTGTCAGTGCTCTGTATTACGGTGCTGCTGTCAGATGCCTCTATCACGGTGCATGTGTCATTCCGGTATGTCACGCTGCTGGTGATCATCTCCTGCACCCTCTTCTTTGCCTACCCTGGTCCCTGACCTTCCCTCTCCTCCATTGCCTTCATTAGCTCCATAGTCCTGAATTGTTAGAACAATTTCCCAAATAAAATAAAAATGCTTGTAGTTATCGATCCCAAATTCACCTCATACATGTATTATGTCATTGTCCAGATGATGGGACTACGTTTTACCCCCTAATAATTACCACGTGGCCGCAAATTCGACATGAAGGTTTGCAAAGTTCGCCTCCCATTGAAGTCAATGGGGCCCGCGGCGAACGTTCGGTTTCGCGAACGTTTGGGTCCGTTCGCATTTCGCTTTCGCGAAACGTCCCGTCGGAAGTTCGTCCATCACTATTCTTGATGTAAGGAAAGTCAGCCAAAAAACCTTTGTCTGAGAAACATCCAAAAGCTGATCACACTTGAAACGGCAGAGGCGGCATTAACTTGGTTGATCCATTAACCCTGTGTGGGTAAACCACTTACTGCCAAACACGAGAGTGTAATGCCATGTACACACGGTCGTAATTTCAGCCAGCAAGAGACTGATGAGAGCTTTTCGTCAGAAAATGAGACCGTGTGTATGCTCCACCGGAATTTTGCAGGCTGAATTTGCGCCAGCAAAAGATTGAGAGCATGTTCTCAATTGTTCCGATGGGAAAAGTTTCTATCAGAAATTCCGATCGTGTGTATGCAATTCTGACACACAAAAACTCACGCATGCTCAGATTCAGCTATGAGACGGAAGCTATTGGCTACTGTCTATTGAACTACCCTTTTCTAGTCCCGTCGTTCGTGTCGTACATCACCGCGTTCTTGACGGTCGGAATTTGGTGTGACTGTGTGTATGCAAGACAGCTTGAGCGAAATCCCGTTGGAATTCCGTCGGGAAAACCATTAGAGGTTTTTACGACCAAAATTACGATTGTGTGTATGTGGCATAAGGCAAACAAATCCGGTGAGTTTACACCTAATGGGGAGAGGCGAGTAGTGCACTAACGTTGTGGTGTGAAGATCTCATCTTGGTTAACCACTTGACAACTGGGCACTAGGGATGAGCCGAACACCCCCCGGTTCGGTTCGCACCAGAACTTTCGAACGGACCCCAAATTCGAACGAACTTTAGAACCCCATTGACGTCTATGGGACTCGAACGTTCGAAATTAAAAGTGTTAATTTTAACGGCTAATATGCAAGATACTGTCCTAAAAAGGGTTTGGGGACCTGGCTCTTGCCCCAGGGGACATGGGTCAATGCCAAAAATGTTTTTAAAAATGGCCGTTTTGGTGGGAGCACTGATTTTAATGATGATTAAAGTGAAAAAAAAAGTGAAATATTCCTTTAAATATGGTGCCTGGGGGGTGTCTGTAGTATGCCTGTGAAGTGCCACGTGTTTCCCGTGTTTAGAACAGTCCCTGCACAAAATGACATTAAACAGAAATAACATAATTGAAAACTGCTTGCGGTTTAAATGTTATATCTGGTTCCTGCAATATGGTTGAAAACCATTGAGAAAAATGGCATGGGTAGCCCTCCCTGCCCATTACCAGCCCCTTTGGGTCTTGTACGCATATCAAGGGGAACCCTGTACCCATATTAAAAAAAGGAAATGCGTGTGGCCCCCAGGCCCTATATACTCAGAACAGCAGTATACAGGCGGTGCAAACAAGACAGGGACTGTGTAGGTTTGTTGTGTTAAGTTGAATCTGTTTGTAATTTTCAACTGGTACATTTTTAAAGTGTAGCTCCAGTCAAAAAAACGATTTTTAAGCTTTTTGGAAAACATAGGGAAGGGTTATGACCCCTGTATAATTTGTTTTGTCGTCCATCTTTTTTCATCTCACTTGCTGTTGTATCCTTCCGTTTGCAAGTAGGAGATGTTTGTAAGTTGGATGTTTGAAAGTAGGGCCCTGCCCTATATGCTCTGCAGAAATGGCGGAACAAGGTGTTGGTTTTGCCACAACATTGTAAGCCCTCAAAGTGACTCTTGCTGGGTGCTGGAGCGCCCTGCTGTGAACGATTATATCAAGAATTGTAATTACATGCCATTGTTGAACAGTGGTAGAAAAATTGACCTTTGGTGGTTGTGGTGCTGGTGCCACAACACTATAAGTCCTCACAGTTACTCTGGGTGGGCACAGGAACGGGCCCTCCTGTGAAATATTATGTCAAGAATTGTAATTACATGTCCCTGTTAAACAGGGGCAGAAAAATTGGGCCTTAGGCACTGGTGCTGTTGCCACGACACTGCAACCTCTCCCATATACTCTAGTTTTATTGCAGGAATTAGCCCTGCTGCAAAGCATTGCATCAAAAATTGTAATTAAAAGCCCCTGTTAAACAGGGGCTGAAAAATTGGGCCTTAGGCACTGGTGCTGGTGCCACCACACTGCAACCTCTCCCATATACTCTAGTTTTATTGCAGGAATTAGCCCTGCTGCAAAGCATTGCATCAAAAATTGTACTTAAACGCCCCTGTTAAACAGGAGCAGAAAAATTGGGCCTTAGGCACTGGTGCTGGTGCCACGACACTGCAACCTCTCCCATATACTCTAGTTTTATTGCAGGAATTAGCCCTGCTGCAAAGCATTGCATCAAAAATTGTACTTAAACGCCCCTGTTAAACAGGGCAGAAAAATTGGGCTAATGGCATCACCCAGAACCAGAAATGTTCTTCCAACATATCAGCGGAGGAGGAAGAGGATAGACAATCAACATAACAGGACAGTCACTCAGCATCAGCATAGGCAGTCTTGAAGGGATGTGATATTTCCAAAAAAATTATTCGTTTACATCAGCTTCAGGTGCTTGGTAGCTGTGGGTGATCCAAGACTGATTCATCTTGATGAAGGTCAGTCGATCAACTGATTTGGTGGACAGATGCACCCTGTGATCGGTAACAAAGCCACCAACAGCACTGAAGGTGCGATCCGAAAGAACGCTGGATGCAGGACAGGCCAGTAGCTCAATTGCATACTGTGCAAGCTCTGGCCAGTGATCCATCCTCAAGACCCAGTAAGCCAGAGGATTTTCGGTGGGAAAGGTGTCCAAGTCTGACCTTGCCCCTAGGTATTCCTGCACCATGTAAATCAGACGCTGGCGATGGTTGCTGGAACCGATCATACCTTGGGGCTGCGGACTAAAAAATTGTCTGAAAGCATCAGTCAGACGGCCACCTTCTCCACCGCTCCTTCTGACCGATGCCTCAGCAACACGTTGTCCAGGACCAGGAGTTTGTAACCTCCCAGTCTCTGGAACGCGTTGCACAGACCTTTCTGCAAGGCCTCCCGGAGATGTCTCATCCTCTGCTCCCTCTGCGATGGCAAGATAAGGTCGGCAACCTTACCCTTGTACCGTGGATCAAGGAGAGTGGCCAGCCAGTAATGGTCCCTCTCCTTGATCCGAAGAATACGAGGATCCTTCCGCAGGCTTTGCAGGATAAGGGAGGCCATGCAGCGTAGGTTAGCTGAGGCATTCGGTCCGGAGTCCTCTGGGTCACTAAGGGCAACATGATCCGCAGCTACCTCCTCCCAGCCACGTACAAGTCCACGTGTTTCTTGGGACTGTAAATCATCCCTACAAGACTGCTGCTGCTGCTGATGCTGAGTGCCAGCCTCCACCTCCATGCTGACACAATCATCCTCCTCCTCCTCTTCCTCATCCTCTTCCTGTGTGATGGGTGGCACAGCAGGAACACTGTCTGGATAAAGGGGGCCTTGAGAGGCAAGGAAGTCCTCCTCTTCCTGCCTCTGTCCTGCCTCAAGTGCCCTGTCCATTATTCCACGCAGCGTATGCTCCAAGAGGTGGACAAGAGGTACAGTGTCACTGATGCATGCACTGTCACTGCTCACCATCCTTGTGGCCTCCTCAAACGGTGACAGGACAGTGCATGCATCCCTGATCATGCCCCACTGGCGTGGTGAGAAAAAACGGAGCTCCCCTGACCCTGTCCTGGTGCCGTAGTCGCACAGGTACTCATTGATGGCCCTCTGCTGCGTGTGCAGCCGCTGCAGCATGGCCAACGTTGAGTTCCACCTGGTGGGCATGTCACATATAAGGCGGTTCTTGGGCAGGTTCAACTCCTTTTGGAGCTCAGCCAGCTGAGCACAATCATTAAATGATCGGCGGAAATGCACACAGAATTTCCTGGCCTGCTTCAGTACATCCTGTAAGCTGGGGTACCTGCCCAAGAACCGCTGCACCACCAGGTTAAGAACGTGAGCTACACAGGGCACATGGGTCAGTTGTCCCTGTCGGAGGGCGGAGAGGAGGTTGGTGCCATTGTCACAAACCACCATTCCTGGCTTAAGCTGGCGTGGCGTCAACCACCTCTTGGCCTGCCCCTGCAGAGCTGACAAAACATCCGCCCCAGTGTGGCTCCTGTCCCCCAAACAAACCAGCGCAAGCACGGCATTGCATCGTTTTGCCTGCGTACTTGCGTAGCCCCTGGAACGCCTACGGAGCACCGCTGGTTCTGAGGACAGAGCACTGGAAGAGGCCATGGAGGAAGAAGAAGAGGAGGGGGTGGAGGAGAGAGGTGTGTCACAACCAATAGTAGCATTTTGGAGCCGTGGTGGCGGAACAACCTCCAACACTACTGCACCCTGTCCTGCATCCTTCCCAGCTGCCAGAAGAGTGACCCAATGGGCCGTGAAAGACAGGTAACGTCCCTGTCCATGAGTGCTGGACCATGAGTCAGTGGTAATATGCACCTTACCGCTGACCGCCCTGTCCAGCGAGGCAAGGACATTGCCTTCCACATGCCGGTAGAGAGCCGGAATCGCCTTCCGTGAGAAAAAGTGGCGTTTGGGGACCTGCCACTGAGGAACTGCACATTGTACAAACTCACGGAAGGGGGCCGAGTCTACCAACTGAAAAGGCAGCAGTTGAAGTGCTAGCAATTTAGCCAAGCTAGCATTCAACCACTGGGCATGTGGATGGCTGGGAGTGAACTTCTTTCGCCGGTCCAGCAGCTGGGGCAGGGACATTTGCCTGCTATAATCGGACGTGGGTGTACCGCTAGCAGAGTTCCCGGAAGCACTTGGCTGTGACACACCTAATTCTACACCTTCATTCCTCTCAGAGCAGGTTTCAGAGAGGACTGAAGGTCTAGTGGGGTTGGAGATGCCAGCTGATGAGGAGCAAGGAGAGGTCCGCTTTGTTCTTTGGTGTGGGTCTTTGAGGTACGCTTGCCAACGAGCTGCATGGCAGGTCAACATATGTCTGGTCAAGCATGTGGTGCCCAAGTGGCTGATGTTTTGGCCATGCGAGATACGCTTGAGACATATGTTGCAAATAGCAGCGGTGCGATCTGATGCACTCGTCTCAAAAAAGGCCCACACCAAAGAACTTTTAGAATAACGCGCAGAGGCAGTGCCCTGCACAGGCGGAGCTCTGCGGTGTGATTCAGTCGGTGTGCTGCCCCTAAGCTGGCCCCCGGAGGGCATCCTGCCTCGTTGGACATGTGCCTCCTCCTCCTCCTCCTCTCTCCTACCAGGCACCCACGTGGAGTCAGTGCCCTCATCATCCCCTCCCTCTTCATCGCTGTAGCAAACCTGGCAGTATGCTGCAGCTTGTGGAACATGACTGCCAGATTGCTGTCCTTCTTGAGCATCCCCTCTCTCTGCGCTCACGCTACTGCCTTCCTCTAGCTGAGTGTCATCATCAGAGCCCACAAAACACTGGGCATCCTCCTGGAGCATGTACCCAATACTGTGCTCAAAGAGTTCAGGAGACTCCTCAGGAGGACGTGGTGGGTCTAGGGAAGGAGTCACTGATGATGACATTGAGAGGAGGGAAGACGATGCGTTGGCAGCTGCTTTGCTAGTACCCTGAGACTGGGTGAGAGAGGATGAGGAGGATGAAGAGGGCTTGGTCATCCACTCTACCAAGTCGTTGGCATGTTGCGGTTCAACATGTCCAGCTGCCGAAAAGAAGGACAAGCGTGTCCCATGGCCACGTGCTGATGACAATGCACCGCGTCCACGACCAGCACTGTTGTCTCTAGACACAGAGCCTGCTTGCCCTCTTTTATCGGCTCGCGCCTGTCTGCCTCTCCTTGCTGGCCTTCCAGACATGGTAATGGCCTGAAGGGAGTTGGGTAAAACAGCAGTGTAATGGAGTCACACAACACCCACTAAGCCCTGCAGATGCCTCTATTAGAGAACAGCAATAAAGGGTAGATACAGGTGTATATTGTGCTGGAGGCACAAAAAACCTACTAGCTCCTGCAGATGCCTTTTTTATAGAACACCAGAGATAAAGGGGTATATACAGATGTATACTGTGCTGTGCTGGAGGCACACACAACTTCCAATAACTCCTGCAGATGGCAAGTGGGCTCAAATAGAGAAGAGCTATGTAGGTGGATATAGCGGTGTGTACTGGGTACAGAGCATGCAGAGAGCACGCACAAGCTCCTAACACTACTGACTGCAAGCTCTATTATAAAAGATAGATCACTAGCTATATAGGTGAGGTGAATATAGCGGTATATACTGCGGTCAGGGCACACAGACAACAACCACTACACAACAGCAAGATCCAAAATCGGCCGAAAACGATCGGTGTGTACTGTGTTGAAGGTACACAGAACACCCACTAACTGCTTCAGACACCAACACACTACACTAGGCCGCCGCGCTGGCGGCCTTATATAGTGTGGGGCGTGTACTACACAGCCTGAGCTATGCTGTGGCCAATCATGGCTCTCCTCGCTGCTGGCGCTGTGATTGGCCAAGCATGCGGGGTCACCGTGTATGCTTGGCCAATCATGAGCCAGCAATGCACTGCGATGACGCAGTGCATTGTGGGCCGTGAGCGCCACACGAATTTGGCGTGAACGGCCCATAACGTTCGGAATTCGCCGAAGGGGCGAACAGCCGATGTTCGAGTCGAACGTATGTTCGACTCGAACACGAAGCTCATCCCTACTGGGCACTTAAACTCCCCTCGTGACCAGACCCATTTTCAGCTTTAGGTGCTCTCACACTTTGAATGATAATTACTCAGTCATGTAACGCTGTACCCAAATGAATTTTTTGTCCTTTTTTTCATACAAATAGAGCTTTCTTTTGGTGGTATTTGATCACCTCTGGGCTTTTTATTTTTTGCGCTATAAATGAAAACATTTAGAAAAAAAATGCATTTTTCTTTGTTTCTGTGATAAAATTTTGCGAATTATTAATTTTTCTTCATAAATTTTGGCCCCAGTTTATACTGCGTATGTTTGGTAAAAATAACCCAAATTAGTGGATATTAGTTGGTCTGTGTGAAAATTATAGAGTCTACAAGCTATGGTGCATAAAAAATTGATCACATCTGATGCACTGGTGGCCTATCTCATTTCTTTCGACCCTAACAAGCCAGGAAAGTACAAATACCCCCCAAATGACCCCTTTTTTGAAAGTAGACATTCCAAGGTATTTAGTAAGATGCATGGTGAGTTTTTTGATGTTTTCATTTTTTCCCACAATTCTTTGATTTTTTTATTTATTTTCTATTTTTCCACAAAATTGTCATTGTAATAGGTTATTTCTCTCACATGGCATGAGTATACCACAAATGACACCCCAAAACACATTCTTCTACCTCTCCTGAGTATTACAATACCACATGTGTGGGACCTTTTCACAGCCTTGCCACATACAGAGGCCAAACAGGCAGGGAGCACCATCACGTGTTCTAGGAGCACTTTTGAAGGCCCTGGAGCACCAAGACAATTACACGTGACACTGACGTGGTGCTGATGACAGATGGCACTAATACGTGGCACTGATTACACGTGTCACTGATGACAGATGGCACTAATATGTGGCACTGATGACACGTGACACTGATGACAGATGGCACTAATATGTGGCACTGATGACACGTGGCACTAATATGTGGCACTGATGACAGATGCACTAATACATAGCACTGATGACACGTGACACTGATGACAGACGGCACTCATGACAGATGGCACTGATACGTGCCACTGATGACACGTGACACTGATGACAGATGGCACTGATACATGGCACTAATGACACGTGGCACTGATAACAGATGGCACATGGCACTGACTGGTGGCACTGATGACACTGATACATGGCACTGATGACAGATGGCACTAATATGTAGCACTGATGACACGTGACACTAATGACAGGTGGCATTAATACATGGCACTGATGACACGTGGCACTGGGGACAGATGGCACGGACAGATGACACTGGGGACAGGTGACACTGGGGACAGAAGGCACTGGGGACAGATGGCACTGTGGGCACTTTATTTTCGCTTTTTTTAATTTAACTTACTCTGCAGCCGTTCGCTCTCCCCCCTCATACGCTGTCTCTGTGTAAGGAGGGAGAGCCGGCGATGAGAGATGATCTCATATGTTTACATTTGAAGATCTTTCGGCTATAGCGTGGACGCCTAGTGGTTAAAAGAGTGCTTCTGTGTACCGCACTTTTTGTTTACATATAGACTTTTTTGGACATTGGCTTTATATGTGTATTTTAATTATCTCCCACAGGGTGATTACACACTTATATGTCTTTATTCATTTATGACATTAAGACACACATATTTACAGGACATGAGAATTTAATAATTTTTTCACTTGTGTATTTGTTTATACACGTGAGCACCGCTGTTCACTTATAATTTGTTTTAGGTGTTCTTATGTGAATACTTTAACCCCTTGCCAACCAGCTCACAGCGATATATGTCAGCACAATGGCACTGCTGGGCAAATGGGCATACAGGTACGTCCCTTTTAAATCGTGGCATATTGGACGCATGCCCCTGCAGCATAGTGCTTGAGCATGCCCGTGGGTCCCGTGGACTCCCGCTATCGTGTCATGGAGTGGCAGAACGGGGAGATGCCTATGTAAACAAAGCATTTCCCTGTTCTGCCTCTGACAGTGCCGTATCGCAAAAAAGTGTTCTGGTCAGGAAGGGGGTAAATCTTTCCTGGGCTGAAGTGGTTAAACAATAGTAAATGCTGGTACCAAGGACAGGTATCTAGTGTACCTTCCTAGAGCAGTCCAGGTGGTCATCAATGCTGTGAAAAGGCAAACTACAGTATATTGTAAATAGTGGTCCTGCACACCATCTAAGTGAAATGTTTCTTTTGATTTGCATCAAGCTGAATAACCTCAGTCTGCCCCTGCCATTATTAAAATTATTATAGTTTAATGATTTATGTAGTATAATTATCTCTCTTAGTAGGAGAACAATCTGCCTGTAGGAAGTCACATTCTAGCAGTATAAAGGAAGAGACATGCCAGATAGAAAAGGAGGAAGCAATGCTTGATCAAAGACTCTTAATAGGAAAATACATACTAGATTATACAGTATATTTCAAAAGGTAAGCTTTTATGGCGTGCTTAAAGCAGAACTTAACTTTATCTGAGCACAACTGAAAACATTATTTAACTGAAATCCATCTGCCCTTAGGTCAGGCATACAGAAAGGAAGGTGTGCTTAGCTGAGAAAACCCCTCCTTCCCTCCTGTAGACTCCTGGGATGTATGACATTATTTTGTCCTAGGCCAGGGACCTAAAGCAACAGTAAAAAAAAAAAAAAAGGTTAAAACAAACAAATCTATTATACTTCTATCTACAGCGGGTAAAATAAGTATTGAACACATCACCATTTTCCTAGGTGAATAGATTTGTAAAGGTGCTATTGACATGACGTTTTCACCACATGTTGGTAACAACCCATGCAATCCATACATACAAATAAACCAAAGCAAATAAGTTTGGAAATTAAATGATGTTTAATAAAATAGAATGACACGGGAAAAAAGTATTGAACACGCCAACTAAAATGTATTTAGTACATCGTACAAAATCCTTTGTTGGTAACGACAGCTTCAAGATACCTCTTGTATGAAGAAACTAGTCACATGCATTGCTCAAGTGTGATTTTGGCCCATTTTTCCACACAGTCTTCAAATCTTGAAGGTTCCATGGGACTCTTCTGTGAACTTCTGTGATCTTTAGTTCTTCCCATAGATTTTCTTTGGATTCAACTCTGGTTATTGGCTGATCAATTCTAGCAGCTTTACTTTCTTTCTTTGAAACCAATTGAGAGTTTCCTTGGCTTGGTGGGATCATCGTCTTGCTGAAATGTCCACCCTTGTTTCATCTTCATTATCCTGGTAGATGGCCGCAGATTTTTATCAAAATGTCTTTGTACATTTTTCCATTCACCCTTCCTTCTACTACATGAAGTTTGCCAGTATCGTATGCTAAAAACCAGCCCCACACTATGATGTTCCCACCTCCAAACATCACTGTTGGTATGGTGTTTTTGGGGTGATGTGCAGTGCCATTTGACCTCCAAACATGGTGTGTATTATGGCATCCATTTTGGTCTCATGTGACCAGAGTATATTCTCCCAGTATTTCACAGGCTTGTCTAAATGTTGTGCAGCAAACTTCAAACAAGCTTCAACATGCTTTTTCTTCAGCAATGGAGTGTTGCGTGGTGATACAGGCCATAGTGGTTGAGTGCATTACTTATTGTTTTCAATTGCACCTGTTAATTCCAGGTCTTTCTGGAGCTCTCCACAAGTGGCCCTTGACTCTTGGACAACTCTTTTGATAATTCATTTCACTCCTCTGTCAGAAATCTTGCGAGTATCACCTTGTGGTGGCTTATTTATGGTGAAATAATGTTCTTTCCACTTACGGATTATGGCCCCAACAGTGCTCAGTGGAACATTCATAAGTTTAGAAATTCTTCTGTAACCAATGCCATCAATATATTTTGCAACAATAAGGTTGCAAAGGTCCTGAGAGAGCTATTTGCTTTTACCCATCATGAGATTTTTCTTGTGTGGCACCTTGGTAATTAAACACCTTTTTATAGGACATCAGTTGAGACTGAACCAGCTGACATTCATTTGTAATGACAAGGGTCAGTATTGCTTTCTAATTACTGATAGATTTCAACGTTTATCTTGGCTTTCTATGCCTTTTTGCACTTCCCTTTCTTCATTACCTTTTGCCTGTGTCATTCAATTTTATTGTACAAAACAAAATTTCTGACCTCATTTGTTTTGGCTTCTTTGTATGTATGGATTGCATGGGTTGTTACCAACATGTGGTACAAATTTCATGTCAGAAGCACTTTTAGAATAAAACGATGACGTGTTCAATACTTATTTTACCTGCTGTATTTACAAACTACGTCTCTCCCTAAGCTGTCAACCCGCTGCATGTGCAGTAAAACTGTATGTAGCTGTGGCTACATACAGTATAATGCATTGTGCTCTGGGTACGAACGGAGACTTCCCAGAACACAGACTAGTCTGCAGCAGTGGCGTTTAGCCAATCACAGCGAGCAATGTATTCTATTACTGAATACAAAGTCTCCTCTGATTGGCTAAGTTAGAGGTTGTGACAGCATCAGCCCACCTCTCTGACTCAGCCAATCAGAGGAGGCTTTGTATTCATTAATAGAATACATCCCTCACTGTGATTGGCTGAGCGCCACTGCTGTAGACTAGATTGTAGACTAGTCCTTGTTCTGGGAAGTCTCCACTTGTACCCAGAACACAGTCTATCTTTACAAGACTGAAGGACTTCCAACATGCATCTTTGCACAGGTGATGAAAAGAGTCAAACATCCTCTGGGCAGTTTATAACTTGAAAACCTGTCTATAATATTTCACCAGCCGAAAGACAGCAGGGGAAAAAAACTGTATATATCTCCTGAATGTGAAGGGAAAAGAGACATATATAAATCAAGGCCTCATTTAAAATATGTGGATACTGTACAAGATATGTCTAATTAGGAATATTGGCATGTTTATCAGTGTGCAACCTCTATAGTTCATAATATCCTAAGATGGAACTATGGAGTTTATTCAAGTATTGATGAGAGTATACTAATAGGAATCTCCCCGTTTCCTTATACATAAGAGTATATGATAATGTGACTTAGCCCTTGTACACACGGTCGGAAATTCCGACCACAAAATCCGTCAGTTTTTTTCCGACGGATTTTGTCCGAAACTGGTGTTGCATACACACGGTCAGACAAAGTTGTCGGAAAATATTATAGTTCGGAATGCAATGACGTTTGTTCGTTCCGACAGTACTATGTTCAGCCTAGTAGCCAATAGCTTTGCTCTTGTACTTTGATCTGAGCATGCGTGGCACTTTGTCCGATCAGAATTCTCTACAAACGATCGGAAAAAGTCAGATCGGATTTTGTTGTCGGAAAATTTGAGATCCTGCTCTCAAATTTTTTCTGTCGGAATTACCGACAGAAAAAGTTTGATCGAGCCCACACACAATCGGATTTTCCGACAATATAATCCGATCGGACCGTTTCCGACCGTGTGTACAAGGGCTATGACCTAAGATATCATATCACCTAAAATGAGTTCAATAACAATCTTATAGTCTGCTGTTGTTATATATTGATAATGTTGATTTATTCATCTTATTAGAATTATCATATACACTATCTCATTAAAGTGAGTACACCCCTCATATTTATGTAAATATTTTATTCTATCTTTTCATGTGACAACACTGAAGAAATGACACTTTGCTACAGTAGTGAGTGTACAGCTTGTATAACAGTGTAAATTTGCTGTCCCCTCAAAATAACTCAGCACACAGCTATTAATGTCTAAACTGCTGGCAACACAAGTGAGTACACCCCTAAGTGAGAATGTCCAAATTGGGCCCAATTATCCATTTTCCCTCCCGGTGTCATGTGACTCATTAGTGTTACAAGATCTCAGGTGTGAATGGGGAGCGGGTGTGTTAAATTTGGTGTTATCGCTCTCATTCATATTGGTCACTGGAATTTCAACTTGGCACCTCATTGCAAAGAACTCTGAGGATCTGAAAAAAATAATTGTTCCTCTACAAAGATGGCCTAGGCTATAAGAAGTTTGCTGAGACCCTGAAACTAAGCTGCCGCATGGTGTTCAAGACAAAACCACACAGCGGATTACAGGTTCCACTCAGAAGAGGCCCCACCATGGTCAACCAAAGAAGTTGAGTGCATATGCTCAGCGTCATATCCAGAGGTTGTCTTTGGGAAATAGACGTACGAGTGCTGCCAGCATTGCTGCAGAGGTTGAAGGGGTGGGGGGGTCAGCCTGTCAGTGCTCAGACCATACGCTGCACACTGCATCAAATTGGTCTGCATGGCTGTCGATGATGATGCACGATGATACCAAGATAAACGTATTTGGTTTAGATGGTGTCAAGCGTGTGTGGTGGCAACCAGGTAAGGAGTACAATTACAAGTATGTCTTGCCTACAATCAAACATGGTGGTGGGAGAGTCATGGTCTGGAGCTGCATGAGTGCTGCTGGCACTGGGGAGCTACAGTTCATTGAGGGAACCATGAATGCCAACATGCTCTGTGACATACTGAAGCAGAGCATGATCCCCTCTCTTCGGAGACTGGACTGCAGAGCAGTATTCAACATAACGACCCCAAACACACCTCCAAGCTGAGGGTAAAGGTGATGGACTCGCCAAGCATGTCTCCAGACCTAAACCCTATTGAGTATCTGTGGGGCATTCTCAAATGGGAGGTGGAGGAGCGCAAGGTCTATAACATCCACCATCTAGTTGAGTGGAAGAGGACTCCAGTGGCAACCTGTGAAGCTCTGGTGAACTCCATGCCCAAGAGGGTTAAGGCAGTGCTGGAAAATAATAGTGGCCACACAAAATATTGACACTTTGGGTCCAATTTGGACCTTCTCACTACTTTACATTGTAGCAAAGTGTCATTTCTTTAGTGTTGTCACATGAAAAGATATAATATATTTTCAAAAATGTAAGTGGTGTACTCACTTTTATGAGATACTACTAATTACATTAACATTCACAAAAAATATTTTAAAAAAATGTGAAATTTTTTTTTTTTTTTACTTACCAGAAACCCCTGTTGCTAAGCAGTCTTCCTAATCTGCCTCTTCCTATTCCACGGTGCTTCCTCCTCTTTGGCAAGCTGCCCCGTTGTCTTCTGGAACATGTGTGTGTCCCAGAAAACATCTGGGCCATAATGCCGCGCGGCTCATGCATGCGCAGTAGGAAACGGGCAGTGAAGCCGCAAGGCTCCACTGCCTGTTTCCCTTCGTTAAGATGGCAGCGCCAGCACCCGATCCGATGGACGGATCAGCCTCGGGCAGCCGACATCGCAGGCTCGCTGGACAGGTAAGTGTCCTTATTAAAAGTCAGCAGCTACAGTGTTTGTAGCTGTTGTCTTAAAAAAAAAAAAAACGCGGCTGGACCGCTTTAGGCCGGGTTCACACTGCTGCGGGGGGAGATCTGGATGTGATTCGCACCGCACTGCAGTGCAAATCACATCCGATCTCCATAGCGATGCGAGTTCAACCATACAGATAGTATGGCTGAATTCGCATCGCTCCCGCAGCAAACTCGCACGGGACCCTTTTTTTGGTCCGCAACAGAATCGGATCGCATGGGTGTTCACACCATGCGATCCGATTCCTGTGCGAGTCTGCAGATCGCACTGCGATATGCGGACGGATCTGGGGGTGTCATTAACATTTCATTGACAATCCCAGCCGTTCGCATAGGGCAGTGTGAACTGCCGGCGGGAGTCATGCGATGCGGGAAAACGCCGCGGATTCGCGGCGTTCCCGCATCGCTGTGGTGTGAACCCAGCCTTAAGGACGGAGCCTCTTTCGGAGATGTTTACAAGTTAAAAACATTTGTTTTTTACTAGAAAATTGAAGAATAGAAGAATTTTTGCTGTCGCTCTATCGATTGCGTCGATAGCTCACATGTGTGGTTTAAACACCGTTTTCATATGCGGGCGCTGCTCACGTATGTGTTTTTTCTTCTGCATGTGAGCTCGGCGGGATGGGGGCGCATTTAAAAAAAAAAGTTTTCTTATTTATTTTACCTTTTACTTTTTATTTTGACACTGTTCTTTTAAAAAAAAATGGTGTCACTTTTATTCCTATTACAAGGAATGTAAAAAAGCATGGCAGGACCTCTTAAATATGAGCTCTGGGGTCAAAAAGACCTCAAATCTCATATATACAATAAAATGCAATAAAAAAAAAAGAAGTTAAATATAATTTGAAAAAAAAATGTCTTTAAGAGCTATGGGCGAAGTGACGTTTTTAACGTTACTTCCGCCCTGCAATGTCTTTAAGAGCTATGGGCGGAAGTGACGTTTTTAACGTCACTTCCGCCCTGTAATGGTATGGTATGGAGACGGTATGGAGACGGTATGGAGACGGGTGGGGGCCATCTTCCCCTCACTCGTCTCCATGCCCAGCAAGGGTGAAAATCCGATCACCTCCGCCACTACCAACAGCTCTGGTAAGCGACTGGGCACCGGAGAACAGTGGGAGGGGGGGCCCACCGATAAAAGTGATCTCGCGGCAAATCCGCCTCAGAGACCACTTTTATCTGAAAGCGGACCGCCTGCTGAAGAAGATGATACCGGGGTTATGGCAGCTAGCTGCTACCATACCAACGATATCCCTCTTCAAAGTACCGACGTATAATGACGGCAGGCGGTGCATAAGTGGTTAAAATGAGTATATAGTACTGTTAAATATTGCTGCAACAGAAATGTGTGCTCATATGTTGGCAGTTACCAGATCTCCTAAACATTACATACAGTATATATTTTAGGACTATCACATGGCCATACTTGTTATAGTGAGAAATGTAACAATCTTATAACAGATTATTTTATAACTTCCTAGAATGACCTGTCCTAGAATGGCACCTAGTGATCAAATATGGCAATGCAAAAGCAAACACAAAATTAGTTATTAACATAATTACCCAATGAAAAAAGTTCCCATCTTCTGGGCTAGGCTTAGCAAAATTTTATCAGCTTATTCCTCAGAACTCAACATATGACAAGTGTAGGAATCCATTAGGACACATACCCATTCGATCATACTTCATCCGGACAGACAGACATCCATCCACAGATATATACCCCACCATCACGCCTCATGATCCGACACCTCAGGGACACCAAGACGCAGCTCCAACCTAACAAGACACCATCTTAGAAAGGTAACCATCTTAGGAGACTCTAGTAAGGACCATTGTAAGCCAGCAGCCATTTTAAAAGGGTAACTATGACACATTGACATTTTTTTTTGATCCATTGCTTAACTTGATAGCCTATAAATATATTTATTTTGATGCCTAAATTTATCTCCCCAAATCTTATATATCCATTGACATTTTTCTTTAAATGTATTTTGTTTTTCCATTTTTAATTATTTTTCTGTTTATTTTTCTGTTTTTCTGGTTTTGCACCATACGGCATAACAATTTAGGTTGTTTAACTTCATTTTATTGTCTGATATAGTTGCATATAGTTTTTTTATCTCACAGGGAGAATTTATTTTGTTTTACTCAATACATAGCGATATACATATCTTATTGAATTTTATATACGATTTTGTTTTCTTTATGTAAAATTGTTCTGTTTATGCACATCCACTAATCTAACTATTTATTGTAAATATTTGAGTCCTGAACAATTATTATCTGCCTGTCCATTGAGAGCATTTCAGCTGCTATTACGGATCCTTTTAATGAATAGGGTCAAGTTGGTGTGTGGGGCTTAGCCCATATGTCATGTCCCCAGTAAATACCTAAAATTAAAGTGGAGGGCCACCCTAAAAAAAAATTACATGAAATTGTCCCTAAAAATCGGGAAAAAAAATGAAAAAAAAACATTTTTTTAACTTACCAGAAATGGTTGTTGCTAGGCAGATCGTCCTAATCTGCAACTTCCTAAACGGTGTGTTCTGGGAACTGTATGAACTGGCCATTCACAAAGCGCTGCGCGACTTGCGCATGCGTAGTAGGAAACGGGCAGTGAAGTCACAAGGCTCCACTTCCTGTTTCCCTTAGTTGGAATGGCAGTACCAGGACCCGAGAGCCAAAGGGCGGGTCGGCCTCAGGCGGCTGACATCACGGGCACCCTGGACAGGTAAGTGTGCTTATTAAAAGTCAGCAGCTCCAGTGTGTAGTAGCTGCTGACTTTAAAAAAAAATTTCAGCTGGCCCGCCACTTTAAATTAACAAAGGAATCAGAGGAAAGCTTTTTAGGTTAGTTAGCAAAGTTAGAAGTTTGAATTTTCTAAATCATTTTATAATTTTTGTACTTGGCATCCAGTGAACTTACAGACAAAAGCAGTTTGCTGTCTAGAAGGCCACAGAAGGTATTATTTAACTCAAGCCAGCATACAATGAGGCCATGCACTTGCAATTGAGTCTTGCCATGTGTAAAAAAAGGGATGGATGCAAGATCTTTTTCCTGGTGCCTCCATGGCAGCATACCAATGGTTGATGGCTCCACCCTCGATCAACCCACAGGACCACGTAACTCTATATTGTTTTTCCTGTCCTTATCCCTGCAGGATCACAGTCCAGCCCTACCTCACCGTCATATGGTGCGACCATTGCAGGTTCATGCTCTCCTGCAGTATGGAGTCTCATTACTTGGGTTGCTAAATGCACCAGATAAGTATGGGAGCCTGTTTTTCTGTGGATCTTTTTGGGGCAGAGAGATCCAGGAGCATGTGTTCTCCTCAGTCTCGCGGCTGCCTATCACAGAATTCCCCCGGCGGGGGAGCCTTTAGCACAAGATACCTGTTTCTAATCAGCCAGGCCAATATGCTGCTTTTTTCCTCCTCATGGCTGGCTCCCTGGAATGGCCAGCAGCCATCACAGTGCTCTTCCTGCTTCCCCGAGGGGGGGGCTGGGCTACAGCGGAACGCTCGGAGCATGCCCAGTAGCCTGCTGAAGCCAGGCAGCGGCCATCTTGTTACCCCCAAGCTGAAATGTCCTATTTAAACAGCCTGAAGTATCATTTTAGCCAGGCTGTCAGTGGGAGGGTATCTCTGAGTGTCTTATCCACCTTCTCTCTCTAGATGGACCCTGGCCAATTTGCCCCTGAAATCATCATGCCGCATAATAAAAAAGATCCTCAACATCCCACTAGGTAAGGGCTGCAACATTTAGGTAAGTCTCAAAAAAATAAGAGCTTTCTTGAGGCATTTGGAAATATTTTGTTGTTCTTTTATTTCCACAGCCCGCACCGAGAATCATCTCGCAGATCCTCCCACAGAGATTCTGCCGATAGGTCAGGAGGTCACAGAAGCTCTGGACATTCACACTCATCTTCTGCGCATGCTTCCCGCAGCAGTCAGAGATCACCCCAACATGTCTCAAGCAGGCATAATTCCCAGGGCAGGTCGGCACATCCAGGGAAGAAGGCCTGCTGGGTCTGTGGGAAGCAAGCTCTCCCCGATAAATTGGCATGCAGTCAGTGCCTCTTGGAAGCCACAGCAGATAAGCAGGGATCCATGGA
This sequence comes from Lithobates pipiens, assembly GCF_037356315.1. Classification (NCBI taxonomy): domain Eukaryota; kingdom Metazoa; phylum Chordata; class Amphibia; order Anura; family Ranidae; genus Lithobates; species Lithobates pipiens. The sequence goes on along the minus strand of NW_027507718.1, from coordinate 126,561,098 downwards.
TTCAATTAAAGATTTAATCAAAGAGTCCATCTGGGAATTAGCCTTGTCTCAAGATCAATTAGTTCCGCCCGTGGAAGAAAGAGCGGGGGAGGAGCCCTCTCACCAACCCAGTTCGGAGGCTAACTCAGAGGATGAATCAGGTACAGCTGAGGAAAGTTCATCAGCATTTTATTTTGCCTTAGTGAATCCATTTATTACCGCAGTTAAGGATGCAATTCAGTGGGAAGAAAACCCGGAACCTCCTTCCAAAACTAAAAAATACTTTCCTCACCTGACCAAAAAGGTTGCAAATTTCCCTCTAATGGATGAAATTAAGGAAGTGGTGATGGAGGAGTGGCGGCAAGTTGGCAAGAGACCCGTCGCCTACAACCGGTTTCTCAAACTTTACCCGCTGGCAGAGGCAGACGCCCAGCCCTTTGACTCCGTACCAACTGTGGACGCTTCGGTCATGCAATTAGCCAGGAACACAGCACTGCCTTTAGAAGATGCAGTCTCTTTCAGGGACCCCGTGAATCGCAGGATCGACTCAGATTTTAAAAAAATTTATCTGGAGGCGGGGGAGCCTGCAAACCAGCAGTGGCACTGTCTTCGGTCTCCAGAGCTACAAAAGTATGGGCGGACAATATCGAGACAGCCCTCAGGCGAGGCCTGGATCCAAACAAAATCATCAAAGCTCTGGATGAATTAAAACTGGCCTCTGATTTTATGGCAGAAGCGGTCATCGATATCCTGAGGTGCTCCTCCAGGACTATGCTTTACTCTATCACAGCCAGAAGAGCATTATGGCTAAAGCCATGGTTGGCGGACCCATCTTCAAAGCAGTTATGGTGTCGCATCCCATATAATGGTAAGGCCCTGTTCAGCGAAAAGATGGATACAGCCATTACCGGAGTCACAGGCGGCAAAAGTGGCCTTATCCCTCAGGATAGGAATAGGAAAAGAAGGTTCACTTTGCGACCAACCACCCAGCAAAGATCTAGGGTTGCCAGATCATACCGTCCTGAGAAGGAATACAAAAGAATCCACTTTCTTTAAGTTGGGGAAGCCTAAGGCTTCAGCTTCAACGGTTGAGAGCCAGAAGTCTTTTTGACTCCTTACCCACCCCAACCAGTCCAGTAGGAGCAAGACTCAGGTCTTTTACCCAGGTTTGGGTGGAAAGTTACACGGATCCATGGGCAGTCTCCACGGTCCGGCAAGGACATTTTCTGGAGATTCAAACGCCGTCCTACAGCTTTTTCATTACAGCCAACAAGTGGTTCGGCCAGTTCCCGACTCGGAAGTTCACTCGGGGTTCTATTCCCCAATCTTTTTAGTTCCCAAGAAATCAGGAGGTTGGAGGCCTGTTCTGGACCTAAAGAGGCTAGACTGTTACATATGGGTAGAGCATTTCAAGATGGAATCCCTGAATACAGTAATTCTGTCGGTACAGCCAGGGGATTGGATGGTCTCTATAGATCTTCAGGATGCGTACCTCCACATCCCCATCCACCATAATTTTCAGGCTTTTCTCCGTTTCAAAGTGGGCAATCTGCGCCTCCAGTTCCAATGTCTCCCATTTGGAATCTCATCAGCTCCCAGGACTTTCACCAAAGATTTAGTGGCCATCCTAGCTCCCCTCTGGGAAAAGGGGGTCAGGGTCCTGCACTACCTGGACTACATTCTAATCCTGTCTCAACACAGAGAAACTCTGGAGGTGCAGGTGCAGCTAGTCCTGAACACTTTGACCAGATTCGGGTGGCTTATCAACTATGCAAAGAGTCAATTGACACCTACCCAGAAAATTACATACCTGGGAGCTTTATTCAACACCCCAGAGAAAGCCGTGTCACTACCACCAGAAAAGATCCTGATATTGACCCAGAAGGTGAAGCAGGCGTTAGGGAGCCGCTCCATTGCAGCATCAGGTTGTCTGAGCCTCCTAGGGTCCCTTTCATCCTGTATACCAATGGTGAAGTGGACCAGGTGGCATCTGCGAGACTTCCAGTCGGGTTTTCTGGCGCAGTGGAGAAGGAAGCACCTGAGGCAATTAATAGTCATCACCTTGTCAATGATGTCCAGCCTCTGGTGGTGGACAAAACCACCCAACCTTCTGGCTCACGGTTTCCTGGGACCCATCTCATGGTCAGTCCTTACTTCGGATGCAAGCCAGCTAGGATGGGGGGCACACTTCCAAAACTAGCTAGTGCAAGGGAGGTGGTGATTCAATGCAGAAGGGATGATTTCCAACATCCTAGAGCTAAGGGCAGCATGGATGGCAATCTTACATCTGACTCCACTGCTCAGGGGCAAGGCCATATTGCTCCAGATCGACAACAGAGCGGCAGTGGCCTATGTTCGAAACCAAGGGGGGACATGCAGCAGGTCCCTAGCCAGCGAGGTAGCCCCAATTATATCTTGGGCCGAGAACAACTTGATCGATCTTCGGGCCGCTTACATCCCAGCCCCCAAGAATCAACTAGCCGATCGTCTCTCGAGGTCTTTCAACAACAACATCGAGTGGTCACTGAATCCACAAGTTTTCTGCTAGATATGCCAACAGTGGGGTACTCCCCAGATAGATATTTTTGCCTCCCCGCTCAATGCCAAAACTCCTCTGTTTTTTTCGAGGTCCCCATCTCCGAGGTCAGCCGGGGTGGATGCCCTAATCCAGCCCTGGATTTTCCAGAAGGGGTATGCATTTCCTCCGGTTCCCCTGATACTGAGGTTCCTCCAGTGGCTGACATCGGAGAAGGTCACTATCCTGACGGTCATCCCATACTGGCCGAGGAGACCATGGTTTCCGCTTCTAATCAAGATGGCTTTGTGCAATCCACTTCCGCTTCCCCACTCGGACAACCTCCTATCGCAAGGCGACTTCTTCCACCCGCATCTGGAGATTATGGACTTGAGGGCCTGGAAATTGAGCGGAAGAGACTGGGCAGCCTAGGGTGCTCACATGAAGTTATACAAACTTTGTTGCAAGCAAGGAAGTCATCTACCAATGCCACCTACTACAGGGTATGGAAATAATTCACCTACCTGGCAGAATCCAGCCATTTCAATCTGCTGGATCCTGGAGTTCATAATGTTCTACTCTTCTTGCAGTCAGGCCTGGACTTAGGCTTAGGTCTTAACACGCTGAAAGTTCAGGTTTCGGCCTTAACAGCCTTAAGAAACACACGCTGGGCACTGGAGCCCCCTCGTAGGCCGCTTCCTAAAAGCGGCACTAAGGTTGAGTCCTCCTAGGAAAACTCTTTACCCCAAGTGAGATCTGACAGTTGTCCTCAATGTCTTAGCCAGTCCACCCTTTGCACCCACTGAAGAGTGTACATTGGAAGATATTACCTGGAAAACGAAATTTCTGATCGCCATCACATCAGGGCGCAGGGTGTCGGAAATTCAAGCTTTGGGAGCTAGAGAACCCTACGTCACGTTTTTTCCAGATAGGGTGGATCTGCAGCCTATTCATCAGTTTGTCCCGAAGGTACCATCAGTTTACCACCTTAATCAAGAATGGGTTCTTCCTGCCTTTGGAGAAGATCCAACCTCTTCAAAACTACATGAATTGAATTTAGAGTTGACACAGCAATTACGCAAGGATCAGCGTCTGTTTATTATTTCCAAGGGTGAAAGGAAAGGAATGGCAGCCTCCAAGACAACCTTAGCCAACTGGATTGTAAAACGAATTCAGAGGGCATATCGGGTTAGTGGGCTCCCAGTCCCAGTTGCGGTGAATGCTCATTCGACGCGGGGAATGGCCTCTTCCTGGGCAGCCTTGGCGCGGGTCTCCCCTGAGACAATTTGCAGAGCGGCTAGTTGGTCATCCTTCAACAACTTCATGTCGCACTATAGCCTAGATCCAGCAGTCCTCACCTCCCGAGATTTTGGGAAAAAAACCTTAGAATTATCAGCTCTGTAAAATCATTAAAAATAATTATTGCAGTAACCCTCCCTGTAAGCGAGTTATTTACCATTGGTATGCTGCCATGGAGGCACCAGGAAAACGGAAAATGTAATACTCACCTTTCCGTAATTTTCCTTTCCTGATGCCTACCCATGGCAGCATACACCCTCCCTTCAATAATCCTTAATGTTCTGAAGACTAGTTATAAAGAATACCTGAGGGGGGAGTAACCCTTTTTTTATAGCGTTACGTGGTCCTGTGGGTTGACATTTTGAAAAACACCCCCTGGCATTTTTGGCAGTGCCCATGTCACATCACATTCGGCTACCGATCACATTTTGCTACCCACTGGAGTGCGCATGCGTGATGACGCCATTTGCGTTGCAACACAGGGCCCCTCGCGGGCTTGCTTCTCTCACCACGCTTCGGGCACGGCCTCGCTTCGCTCAGCATAATTATAATGTAACTATGTCCAATTGGATGGTGTGGCTTTAACCTGGACTCAGGGGTGTGGGCACAAAATTATGCACAAGCACAGATCGCCACAGTGTTGGAACGCATATGGCAATGTCGCGCACGCACAGTCCAGTGGGTAGCCAAATGTGATGGGTCGCCATATGTGACAAAACACCCATCTTGAGTAAGGGCAGATGATCCATGTAGCATTCACTTCCTGAAATCCATTTGGTCTTAGCTCAGGTATGGGCTGAGCCGAGAACCCTCGCTTGACTCCTGGGGTATATGACATATTTTACCTAGGCATGGAAACTAGGAAGTAACTGAAGAAATGTAAAAAACAAAGTTTAAAACAAATAAATATTATATACTTTCCTATCTATTTACTAATGCTAGAAATAGTCAATGTTGATTGAGAGAGTGAAGTTCCGCTTTAAGGGAATTTTCACAGAGATTAGTGAATGTGGAGACATTTGCATTTTGCTTTCACATAAATGGATGATGGGAGTCATTAGAGCTTCATCTTAGGCCGCGTACACACGGGCGGACTGTTCGCCCAACCTTGTCCGCTGAACAGTGTTTGGGCGGACAGTCCGCTCGTGTGTGGGCTTTCAGCGGACAGTTTCAGCGGACAGTTTGACGGACAAAGTCTTTCGGAAATTCCGAAAAACTGTCCGCTGAAACTGTGTTTGAGCGAACAGTCCGCCCGTGTGTAGGCTACTTTCGAAATGAGCAAACTGTTCCCGCTCGGAGGAAAGTCTGCTCATTTCGAGCGCGTGTGAAGGTAGGCGGGGCCCGCGACGTCGCCTGGAATGGGCTTAAAGGGGAACCCCAACGCCGAAAAAAATCGGCGTGGGGGTTCCCCCAAAGTCCACAACAGACCCTTGTCCGAGCACGCTACCCGGCCGGCCAGGAAAGGGGGGCGAGCGAGCGCGCCCCCCCTCCTGAGCCGTACCAGGCCGCGTGCCCTCAACATGGGGGGGTGCCTTGGGGAAGGGGGGGCCGCGCGGCCCCCCCACCCCAAAGCACCTTGTCCCCATGTTGATGAGGACAAGGGCCTCTTCCCGACAACCCTGGCCGTTGGTTGTCGGGGTCTGCGGGCGGGGGGCTTATCGGAATCCGGGAGCCCCCTTTAAGAAGGGGGCCCCCGGATACCGGCCCCCCACCCTATGTGAATGAGTATGGGGTACAATGTACCCCTACCCATTCACCTGTGAAATAAAGTACAAAAAAAAACACAACACAGAGAAAAAATATTTTATTGCACAGCTCCGGGGGTCTTCCGTCTTCGGGGGTCTTCTCGCCGGACTCCTCCGCTATCTTCGTGTAGCTCTTTTACTAGCGGAGGAGCCCGGCTTTCTTCCTCCCCGCCGCCGGCCTCTTCTCCCGACTTCGGGGGTCTTGTCCCCCTCTTCGGTTCTTCTGCCGGGCCACCGCGCCTTCTTGTAGCTCTTTTACAGGTGGTGGCCCGGTCTTCTGTCGCCGCTGTCGCCGTCGCCGCCTTCCGTTCTTCTTCTTCTTCTTGTTCTTCTTCTTCTTCCCCAGGAGATGTTGACACGTCGCTCTCTCCGGCCGGAATGCCAGAGCCGCGCTGTGCGGTCACTTATATAGTGACAATGGGGCGGTGTCACATGGTATATGTCACATGGGTTGGTCACATGGTGACCCCGCCCCTTACGATGTCATAGTCCCCATGTGACATCAACCCATGTGACCAACCCATGTGACATATACCATGTGACACCGCCCCATTGTCACTATATAAGTGACCGCACAGCGCGGCTCTGGCATTCCGGCCGGAGAGAGCGACGTGTCAACATCTCCTGGGGAAGAAGAAGAAGAAGAACAAGAAGAAGAAGAAGAACGGAAGGCGGCGACGGCGACAGCGGCGACAGAAGACCGGGCCACCGCCTGTAAAAGAGCTACAAGAAGGCGCGGTGGCCCGGCAGAAGAACCGAAGGCGGCGACAGAAGAACGGAAGGCAGCGGCGACAGAAGACCGGGCCACCGCCTGCAAAAGAGCTACAAGAAGGCGCGGTGGCCCGGCAGAAGAACCGAAGAGGGGGACAAGACCCCCGAAGTCGGGAGAAGAGGCCGGCGGCGGGGAGGAAGAAAGCCGGACTCCTCCGCTAGCAAAAGAGCTACACGAAGATAGCGGAGGAGTCCGGCGAGAAGACCCCCGAAGACGTGTTGTTGTGTTTTTTTTTTGGGTACTTTTATTTCACAGGTGAATGGGTAGGGGTACATTGTACCCCATACTCATTCACATAGGGTGGGGGGCCGGTATCCGGGGGGCCCCCTTCTTAAAGGGGGCTCCCGGATTCCGATAAGCCCCCCGCCCGCAGACCCCGACAACCAACGGCCAGGGTTGTCGGGAAGAGGCCCTTGTCCTCATCAACATGGGGACAAGGTGCTTTGGGGTGGGGGGGCCGCGCGGCCCCCCCTTCCCCAAGGCACCCCCCCATGTTGAGGGCACGCGGCCTGGTACGGCTCAGGAGGGGGGGCGCGCTCGCTCGCCCCCCTTTCCTGGCCGGCCGGGTAGCGTGCTCGGACAAGGGTCTGTTGTGGACTTTGGGGGGACCCCACGCCGATTTTTTTCGGCGTTGGGGTTCCCCTTTAAGTTCATTCCAGGCGGCGGAGCCCGCGAAGTCTCCTTCGTGGGCCCCGCCTACCTGTACACGCGCTCGAAATGGGCGGATTTGCCTCCGCCTTACGTGGGCGAGTCCGTTCATTTCAAAAGTTGAGCGAACTGTTTGGCAAACAGTTCGCTGAAACAGTCCGCTCAAAAAGTGCCGTGTGTGGCCATGTCCATCCATGCTAATTTTGAGCGGACTGTTTGCCGAAACTGTTTGACAAACAAAGTTGGGCGAATAGTCCGCCCGTGTGTACGCGGCCTTATTCATTAAACACTTGCCGACCGCGCTATAGCCAAATGACGGCTGCAGAGCAGTCAGATAACTCTGGGAGGGCGTACATTGATGTCCTCCCAGAATACCGCTCTCGCGTGACCCCTGGGATGCGCACCCGGGAACATCCATACTGCCGGGTCCTCTCCGCTGTTAGCGGCCGTTTACCACACAATCACTTCATCAAATGACAGAGTGATCACTTGTAAACAAACCGGCCTCACATCTGGTTCCTCCCTCCCCTCCCTGTACCTATGGGTACAGTGAGAGGGAAGAGAGGAGAGATCGGTGGCAGCAGCACTGTGGGCTGGATGTGTAGTGCCCACAGCGCTGATATGTGCCCATTCCAGCCAGCCATCCATCCATGCTCAGCATACTCATCCATCCATCCATGCTCACCCATCCATACTCAGCATACTCATCCATCCATCCATCCATGCTCAGCATACTCATCCATCCATGCTCACCCATGCATACTCATCCATCCATCCATGCTCAGCCATCTATACTCAGCATACTCATCTATCCATCCATGCTCAGCCATCTATCCATCCTCAGCAATACTTATCCATCCATCCATGCTCAGCCATCCCATCCACCCCATCCATAATTAGCCATACCCATCCATACTCAGGCATACCCAGCAATACCTAGCCGTACCCAGCCGTACTCAGCTGTACCTAGTCATACTCAGCCATACTCAGTCATAACCAGCCATACTCAGCTGTACCCAGCTATACTCAGCCATACCAAGCCATCCCATCTATACCCAGCCGTACCCATCTGTACTCAGCCATACCCGGCCATACTCAGCCATACTCATTCATGCTCAGCCATCCCCATCCACGGCTCATCCATCCCCATTAATGCTCATCCATGCCACACTAGTTATCATCCATGCCATATCCATGCCACTACAGTGCCTCACAAAAGGGTAATAGGTAGTTAAATTAGATTTGAAATGTATGCCCCTAGAACACCTGATGGTGCTCCCTGCATGTTGGTCCTCTGTATGTGGCCACGCTGTGGAAAAGTCTCACACATGTGGTAACGGCGTACTCAGGCCGTACTCAGGCGGGAGAATCTATTTTGGGGTGTAATTTTTAGTATGTACATGCTATGTGTTAGAAACATTGTGTAAATGGACAACGTTGTGTAAAAAAAAATGCGTTTTCATTTTCTGTACACATTTTCCAAAAACTTGTAGAAAAAAATGACATGTTCAAAAGACTCATTGTGCCTCATAGATTATACATTGGGTTTTTTTCTTTCCAAAATGGGATCATTTTTGGGGTGTTTCCATTGTCCTGGTTCTCCAGGGCCTTCAAAAATGCAGGACGCCCCCCTTCCCCAAAGCACCCACCCCCCCATGTTGAGGGCATGCGGCCTGGTACGGTTCAGAGGGGGGGGGGTGCACACTTGTCCCCATCCCCTTTCCTGACCAGCCAGGCTGTGTGCTCGGATAAGGGTCTGGTATGGACTTTGGGGGGACCCCCACGCCATTTTTCGGCGTAGGTGTTACCCTTAAAACCCATACCAGGCAACGGGGCTCGCAAGGTGTCAATCTTGCCGATGGAGGTGGCGAGATGGACTTCCTTCTCTAGTCCCGTTGTATCTGAAGCCACGTTCAAAATGAACGGACTTTAGTCCGTGTGTGGGCAAGTCTGTTCATTTGGAAAGTCTGGCGGAACAGCATACAGACAAGCGGATTGTCCGCTCGAAAGGTGAGTCTGGCGGACAATTTTGAGTCAAGTCTTCTTTCTAAGTCCCCCGGACTTTTGGGAAGAAAAAATCCGCCGGAGCCCACATACGATCGAATTGTCCGGTGGACTCTGGTCTGTGTGTACGTGGCATTACTCTACATCAATGTGGAGTTGGTCTTAAAGAGGAATTGCAGTCTGCTCACATAATTTGTAATCAAAAAATCTTTGCCATTCTGAAGCTTCCCTCCAACCACTTTGCATATTATTTTATATAGACTTTGATTCGGTACTTGCCAATTATGCTGCAGAAATCTCCCTCCACTAAGTCTGGCTGCATCCATTTTAACTGAGGGCAGGTGAAGCTGCTGCAAGTTCACTTCCTGTATTTACACAGACACACAGAGGCACACCTCCAGGCCTGCAGCTTTGATTGGCCCTCTTATGACTCATCCCCCCTCCCTTTCTGGCAAACTCTCACGAGATGTCATATCATGAGATTTAATTTCAGATGTCTCATAATGTCATAAACCTAGGCTTTTTACCAGAAAAAAAAACAGGAAGTGGGCTGTATAGGGTACTTACTGGCAGAAAAAAAAATGTTTCACTATCCAAACAACAAGGGCAGAAGATTTAATAGATGGAAAGTTGAAAAAATTGCTTAAGGTCTGCTTTAATTACTTCCAGTTTCCTTATGTATAAAATGCCAGTAATTATTTTACAGCCATAACGACACTTTGTAAAATTGTTGTAACTAATAACTACATTAACCACTTAAGGACCGCCTCACGCTGATATACGTCGGCAGAATGGCACAGCTGGGAACAAGCACGCACAGGTACATTGCCCTTTAAGAGCCCAGCCCGGTCCTGAGCTCCGTGACTGTGGCCGCGGGACCCGCGGACCCGATCACCGCCAGTGTCCTGCGATCGGTTCACAGAGCTGAAGAACGGGGAGAGGTAAGTGTAAACAAACCTCTCCCCGTGCTTCCTAGTGAGCTTGTCACTGATCGTCTGTTCCCTGTCATAGGGAAAGACGATCAGTGATGTCACACACCAAGCCATGCCCCCTACAGTAAAAAAAACACACACTGCCCCCTAGTATTAACCCCTTCACTGCCAGTGACATTTGTACAGTAATCAATGCTTTTGCAATCGCACTGATCGCTGTATTAATGCCAATGGTCCCAAAAATGTGTCAAAATGACGTCTGCCATAATGTCGCAGTCACAATAAAAATCGCTGATCGCCGCCATTACTAGTAAAAAAATAAAAAAGTATTAATAAAAATGCCATAAAACTATCCCCTATTTGGAAGACGCTATAACTTATGCGCAAACCAATCAATAAATGCTTATTGCGATTTTTTTTAACTAAAAATATGTAGAAGAATACGTATTGGCCTAAACTGAGGAAAAATGTTTTTTTTAATATATTTTTGGGGGATATTTATTATAGCAAAAAGTCAAAAATATAGAATTTTTTTCAAAATTGTATTTTTGTTTATAGCACAAAAAATAAAAACCGCAGAGGTGATCAAATACCACCAAAAGAAAGCTCTATTTGTGGGAAAAAAAGGACACCAATTCTGTTTGGGAGTCACGTCGCACGACCGCGCAATTGCCAGTTAAAGCAACACAGTGCCAAATCGCAAAAAGTGGCCTGGTTATTTAGCTGCAAAATGGTCCGGGGCTTAAGTGGTTAATCTGATGCACATGTAGCACCATCTAGTGCTAGAAGTGTAGATAGTGTTTTTTATGTGTGTGTGTTTAGTGTAGGTAGATTTTTGCAGGCTTGGCTGTTTTTCTTGGGTTGGGCAGAGATCCAGGGAGAGCTGGATGACCCACAAGCAGCATCACTGAGGCCTCCCCCTATTTCTAGAATGTGCTGGAACCTTCTAGAAAAATGGGAGGGGAAGTAAGGTGGAGTTGCCTGGAGTATTCTGAGGGCCCTGACCAATCCCCAACTTGGGTTGGCAGGGAGCAGGCCCCCTCAAATACTCTTGGCCAGCCCAGCTGGGGAGGAGACCCACAAAGGTGTCCTGGCCAGGAGGCACTGGGAGCAAGGAGAGGACAGCGGGAAAATACTGCCGGGTGAGCCTCCAGGAGGAACAGGAAGAGCAAGGAGGGCTGGTGAGTGACACACAGTCAGGAGGACTGGGAGGCATGCCTGAAAGAACTGGGATGGAGCAGTCTAGGATGGGTGCAGAGCCAGTCAGGAGAACTGTGGGGACACAGGCAGTGGAAAGGGGCAGCTGCAGCCAGGAGGGCTGGCAGTGCCTAAAGAGGTGGTACTAGAAGCAGTAACCACATATAGGACAGCTAGCACCAAGACTCCCATTTTTGCTACACAATAGGGGCCTGCGGTCCATACCTGCAAAAAACATTCAACCAGACCCAGCAGAGATTGTGCTGGGTCTGAAACCTGTGCAGCATTTGATCAAATGGGCATCCCATATGCACCCTTCCCCATCCAAGTTAAATTTCCCTAATAAAAAAACAAACAAAGTTGCAAGGACTGCTTCTTGTCTCTGGGTGACTGAAAATGTATGTGCCTGGCTGTGCAGGGTGGGAGATGGCCACATTCACCATCGGCCCTTACAGGGGTAGCGCTACACATGTGTTAGGAGTCTTGCCAAAACTGTCTCAAGACTTTTATAAAATAGGCACAGAACTTTTAAAGGGACCTTACCACCAGAAAAGTGTCACAAATGTATCATTGATTTCCTCCAAATGTCTCATATCTTCCTTTTTTTCAAAATGTAAGCAACTGACAAACATAAAATGTTTTTTTTTTTTCAACAAGAACACATAATAATGCTGGACTGCTGCACCTAAAAAGAAAAGTTGTTAAAGGACCAAAAGTCTTTTTATCTTGCAGGTGCCTGGAGTAACTCAAGTTAAGTGCAACATAATGTAGTAGGACCAGGGGCAGACTGACAACTCATTGGGCCCCTGGGCAATAGGAGATTATGGGGCCCCCGGGCAATAGAATATTATGGGGCCCCCGGGCAATAGGAGATTATGGGTCCCCCCGGGCAATAGAATATTATGAGGCCCCCAGGCAATAGGAGATTATGGGGTCCCCAGGCAATAGATTATGGGGCCACAAAGTATATACACACACACACACATACAGTATACACACACAGACACACAATATACACACACAGTATACACACACAGAATACACACATTGAAAAGGTACTGGAGAGGCGGGGCAGGTATAATCTTGGGATTTTTTTAAAAAACACAGATTTTTACATACTGTCCCTGGTTTTATTGAGGCTGGCAACCCTGATGGGGCCCCTTAGTGGCATGGGGCTCTCGGGCAGTGCCCGAGTGCTCGAATGGTCAGTCCGCCCCTGAGTAGGATCATCTTCCATAGTCACTTTGAGCTCGCGTTTGTTTGTTAATTTGTTGTTTCACTACTCACTGTTTCCTTTCATCTCTCTGGATCATGTAGCAGTACAACAGGTCAGGAAGCTGGTCTCCCTGCAGAAAATCAGTCCACACAGGCAGGTGTTCAGCCTGGAGCCTAATGCTTGGGCTCAGTGACCTTCTCTCCAGCCGCAGCTAGCCAGAGATCCTCCTCTGCTTTTCTCCTCAGTCTACAGCACACTTCACAGCCTGTTCCTGTAGCATCTCTATCCCCATGAGTGTTGTCTTTCCTGCATTAGATCTCAGTTCTTTCTCTGCCTCCTTTTCCATGGAACCCTGGGAAATGTAATTCCTGCTTTCCTGCTTTCATGCAGTAGACATTTTGTTATATACTGTATATCTGGCATTCTCAATTTCTTATAAATGTACTTTCGGTTAGACCTTTTTTCATTATTTCACCCGATGATCAAGTCTTTTTTTTTTTTCAACTTTTTTTTTTAACAGACCAAGCTGTCCAGTAAAATTGTCAGAGGGTTGAGGCAAACCATTTAACACTGACAGGGGCGCTTACAGTGATGAGCTTTTTTGTTATTTATGTAAAAACCGTTATCCCAACCGTTATGCCTAGAAAGTGTTAGCTGGAGTTTGGCTTTCATTTTTTAGTCAATCTAAATCTAGTGTATCTAACACTACCCTCTACCCAAACTGACAATGCTGCTGTCTAAGGGTGTCTCTGCTGCACCTCCATCCAGAGTCGGGATACTCTAAAGCCTTGTACACACGATCGGATTTTCCGACGGGAAATGTGTGATGACAGGCTGTTGGCGGAAAAGCTGACTGCTTGTATGCTCCATCGGACAATTGGCCGATTTTCCATGGACAAATGTTGGATAGCAGGTTTTAAAGTTTTCCGCAGGCAAATCTCTGTTGTCGTATTTTCCGAGCGTGTGTACATAAGTCCGTTGGACAAAAGTCCAAAGTACAAACACGCATGCTCGGAAGCAAGGATGAGCCAGAAGTGGTCAGTCTTGTAAACTGGCATTCGTAATGGAGAATTAACATTTGTGACGTAGCAAATTATGAAATCTCCAAATGCAGTGCACAATTCTCTTCTTCTTTAATGGGATAATAAAGAAGCTGCTTTGCTGGTGATATGGATGGAGTTATTGCAAACAAATATTTAAAGGCTTTTTTTTCTAGTGATATCAAGAATATTATTATGCTTTTTTTATTTTGTATTTGGGCAAGTTACCATAACACCATTATCCTGTAGTTTTTAAGATCAAAGATACAACTATGTTGATGTCCCTTGTCAATTTTACATTATATTTTTTTAAATGTAACTGCCTACTCCCAAACTGTCATTTGAAGTAAAACACATAGCCAAGTATTATTCTCCACTATTTTTTTTATTGTACATTAAAAAAAGAAAACAAATAAAATTAGATATGCTATCTGCCAATAGAACAACCAAAAAGTGCATTCTATGCATCCAAAAATATAGAAAATACACCAAATCAAATCATTATTATTCAACTAAAAGAAAAACCTCATGCATGTGTTCATAATATAGGGGGTCAATAATGCTAAAAGTTGATGAAAGCAGGGGTCCGTCATCCAGCGATAATTCTGAAAAACATCTGGGTTATTCTCTTGGAGTTCCCGCAGCAAAGGCATATGACATAATTGGTCACGATTAATAAAGCAACCAATTTTTGGTCCAAGAACTCCTCCTCCTGTTCCTGGACTGGACTTGGGTCAAAGAAAAAACTCAAAGGCCAATAAAACACGTTATCTCCTTCGATTGCGCAACATGGATAGTTGACAGACGGCCGTTCAGAAAGTAACTGAAAAGCGCAAAATGAAAGGCGTGAAGCAACATTCACCAAACTTCTACTAACCCGAAATTAGCAGAAGGAGCCCAAAGGGTGGCGCTAAAGAGCTGAAAATAACGTAGTACGTCACTACGTTCATATTTGTTGGCCGACAATTCCATGCCGTTTATATGCAAGATAGGCTTTGGACAAAAATTCACGGTTTTGTTGGCCAACAATCCGATCGTGTGTACGATGCTTTAGACAAGACATTTGTTACTGGCCAGATAACTACATGACAATAAAAAAATAACAAAATGAATGTAGCCAACATATTTACAGTAGAATTCCAGGATAAATCTAACTAATTTCAAAAATGTTTCCTCCCTCCTCCTAACACCTATTCCAACTAACCTGTATAAAAAAAATCTATATACTTACCTATTTTCAGGCTGCGCTGGTTTTGCCAAGTGATCTCCACTGTGTCAGCCAGCACTAACTGCAGGGAAGAGGCAAGAGCGTTCAATGCAGGGGGCAATGCCTATGGCCGCGTACACACGTGCGGACTGTCTGACGGACTTGGTCTGCTGAAACGTGTTTCAGCGGACAGTCCGCTCGTGTGTGGGCTTCAGCGGACTTTTTCAGCGGACAGTCTGGCGGACTAAGTCTTTCGGAATTTCCGTAATATTGTCCGTCCAACTTTGGTTTCAGAGGACAGTCCGCTCGTGAGTAGGCAAGTTGGACGGACTAAGTATGGCGCATGCTCAGAAAGGATTTACACGGCCGAAGGTTGCATTGCAGTGTATTGGACGTCGTATTTCTAGTCCCATCGTACGTGCTGTACACGTCATCGCGCAAGCTTTCAGCGGACTGTCTGTTCATCGTGTGTGGTCAAGTCCGTTCATTCAAAAGTAGGACGGACTGTCTGTCGGATTGTCTGACGGACTTAGTTGGCCAGACAGTCCGCCCGTGTGTACGCGGCCTAAGAGCGGTGATGTCACCTATAGCCTTAGTATTGCCCACCCATTGTCAGCTCTCCCTCTTCTCACCTGCAGCTGCCGCTGGCTGACACAGGGGAAATGGATCATGTGACTGGACTGGAGTGGTCTGAAAAAAAGCTTAGTATACAGATCTTTCTTATGCAGGTTAGTCAGAATACTGTAAGTGTTAGGAGAAGGGAGGGGTCATTTTTAAAATTAGTTAGCTTTACCCTGGAATGTTCTTTAACACTTCCCATCTGGGCACTTTATTTAAACTGCCAGACAGGACAAACTTAGATATAAGAGGGCATATGTATATGCAGCCTCCCGCATCAGCCAATCCAACCCGGCTACTAAAGTGTGCAGCGGCGCACGGTATGAGCACTGTGTCACCCAGACACAGCAAACCACAGATCAGGATACAGGTGAAATTGACCCCATGTCATGTGATCGCTGTGACCAATCAAAGCTCTATGCCTGCAGCCTTTGGGCCATTTCCTGTCACAGCGATCGGCCGTGTGAGGAAACTGACTGCTTACTACAGTCATTGGGACCCCGCAGAGCAGTACAGTGTCACTATGGTGGTCTGCTCTATGGTGATCAGACCTGTGAGTAGACCTGTGTTCACATGCATAGAAAGAGCATTTGAAACAAAGCCTATTTACATGAGCCCTAAAAGCGTTAAACATATCCAGGCTTTACTTTAGTGTAGGTGCATGCCTGGGGCACCTATTGGCAAGTAACACTGAGCAAACTCATGTCCTGTCACCCCAAAACAGAGTCACATGGGAAGCGATTACTTCTTACCATATATGCATTGCCAAGATAGTGTGAGGAAATGTTATCCAACAATCCCTGTCTGAAAAATTGGCCTGATCCTTAAGCTTCTCTGCATCAGCATCACAGCTTTTCCAAAAACCCTCAGCCAAAACATATGCCCACCCTTTTTTTAATCAATAAAGAACCAGTGTCATACAGCTGGTTCTGCTTATTATTTTTTTTACAGTAAAAAAAAAAACTTTATGCATAATTTATAATACATATATCCATTACACATTTTAGCATTGCTTTTTATAAGTTTTACCTATAATCACGCAATCACCACAACTAAAGGACCTTTCTACCACTTTTTAAATCACATATATTTTTAATGTGTATATATATATATATATATATATATATATATATATATATATATATACATATACACACACACTCTAACTATATATATATATATATATATATATATATATATATATATATCTTTGTCATTTCTTCAGTGTTGTGAGGGGTGTACTCACCTTTGTGAGATACACAGTATATATATATATATATATATATATATATATATATATATTTATGGTCAAAGCCCTATGGCCGATATGGATATGAACAAATAGACTTTACCATAAGATTAACAACATGAAATGGACCTGAAGTGTGCCCTGGTCTGATGGTCGGTATACCAAAATAAGGGGGCATACCCTAGATTAGAAATTAATATTTGTGAAGAGAAATGAATTGAGAAATGCCCTGAAAAGGGGATGGGAGGGTGGGTGCCGCGCACCGGAAACCGACAAAGACCACAGGCGAGCGGGCTGGTTAAATACCCTCCGGGCTCCTCCCATAAATTCAGGCCACCACACTGGCCTTCCTACTTATGGTCAAAGCCCTATGGCCGATACGGATATGAACAAATAGACTTTACCATAAGATTAACAACATGAAATGGACCTGAAGTGTGCCCTGGTCTGGTGGTCGGTATACCAAAATAAGGGGGCAAAAACATTCAGGTAGGGGTGTAGTTTTATTAGTTTTAGCTTAATTAGTTGAGCAAGTTTGGTGAATGCTTGTGCCATTTCCATCCGAGGATTGGGGATGTACTGGGCGAGGTAGGCAGGGTTCCAACTGCTTAGTCTCTCAATGACGTGACTTGGGACCCATGCCAACATGCTGCCAAGGGTGCTCAAATACTAAAGAGTGACCACGGTATGGACCGAGGTCGAGGTGTAGGCTGCGTAGAAGAACCCCATGTGTTTGGGAAACTGGCAGGTACACAAGTGTTAGCACAAAAAGGCAATAGGGAACTAGAGTTTACGCGTTCCGGTAGGAGTGACAGTAGGTAGTCGAGTATGGTTCCTCGACACCAAGCACTGCCTTTTCTATAGAAATGGACATCTATCCTGGAGCCAGATTGCTGGGTTTTAGACACTGCAAGGTGGAGGATGAAATGGTGTTGGTAGCGAGCCAAGTGACGACTATGCAGGACTTGGCCTGCGGGGTTGCTGAAGGCCTGGAATGCCCATACAATGGACTTTAACTGGTGCCACCAAGATAACTGCAGCAGTCTGCGCAGGAAGGACACAACCGAGAGCGGCCAGACCTGGCTTCATCAACAAGGTGAGCCTTGGCCCAGTTGTCAGTGGTGAAAGCCACAGCCTGTCCTGTCCTGACATAACCCCAGATTCGAGAGGCTGTCATGACCGGGTATAGCTTGAAGAGGGAGGAAGTCCAGGTAAACCCGGGGTTTAGGAGTATCCCTGATGCCATGGTTCTGTAACCAGTGGTGGCCAAAAATTGCAGCGAAGCCTGTGGAGGCTGTGGCATCTGTCACTACCGGGGGTGACAGGGGCATCGTAGATGGTCTAAACATCGCTACACCAATCCATGCAGTAAGGAACCTTCCGACATTGATGGTCTGCTATTGCCACGGCATCTAAATTAAGGATCTGAGAAGGGTCCTGTGTCCGTGAGAGGAGGACCAGGAGGCGTGACATAAAGATGGACCCTGGGGAATGGCCCGTATTGCCGATTTGAACGTTCGTCAGGTAGTGTGTGTGTAGAACCTGGCTGCCAGTGCTACCAACAATAAATTGGCTAGGCCATGGAAAACCACAAAGGGCCAGGTAGATGGCCGCTTGGATGACAAGACTGGGGAATATGCGAGGATTTTATATGTCCTTAAAGATGGCAGTTGTGATGGGCGAGCGTTTGCCGTTGGCTATGGGCGATGCCTCTAGATGCCTCGTAGTGGAGATCTTGCTGTATGGGCCGTAAAGACAGATGGCTCTCCGGGCCCTGTAAGGATAAGAAATGCTGAACGCTGGCTAGGTATAGCCTGAGCGTGTTACAGGAAGAAGCCAGTTGCGTGTGTCAACACGATCCTGGTGCAGGATGGAAGTTGAACTCAACTGTCCTAAGGGAGAGACAGACAGACAGGAAACGGTGAGTGGCTTGTAAGAAAAGACACAGGAGACAAGTGGTCAATTAAGTGCTGCTGAAAACGACGTGTAGCCAGTTTGTGTGCCACTGAGAATGTGCTTGCAAAAGAATGATTGCAAGAAGTTATGCTAAGTCGCAAGCCTTGGCATGATTGCAAAAGTAGTGTTTAAACGTGTACTTGCGACAATTGCGCGGGAGTTTGTCACTGGAGATGTGTTGGTAGTGACTGTGAGAAATTCGTGTTACCGCATGTGCTTTGCGAAGACTGCAGGAGTTGTGCTTGAACATGTGTTTGGATGCGTGCTTGCAACGATTGCCAGATGTTATGCCAAGATGCGTGCTTGCAACGATTGCAAGATGTTATGCTAGGATGCGTGCTTGCAACGATTGCAAGATGTTATGCCAAGATACGTGCTTGCAACGATTGCAAGATGTTATGCTAGGATGCGTGCCTGCAGCGATTGCAAGGAGTCACCAGGATGCGTGCTTGCCATGATTGCAAGATGTTATGCTAGGATGCGTGCCTGCAATGATTGCAAGAAGTTATGCCAGGATGCGTGCCTGCAATGATTGCAAGGAGTTATGCCAGGATGCGTGCCTGCAACGATTGCAAGGAGTTATGGTAAGATACATGGGTAGCCAGGTCGGAAAAGACAGAAGTGCATCCAGTCCTAACCATAAATCAAACAAATAAAATACCACACAACCCGACACACCCAATTCTACACCCACAGCTGATCCAGAGGAAGGCAAAAAACCCCAGCAGAGCATAGCCCAATTTGCTACAACAGGGAAAAAATTCCTTCCTGATCCCTCGAGAGGCAATCGGATTTTCCCTGGATCAACTTTACCTATAAATATAAGTACCCCGTTATAACGTACATTTAGGAAAGTATCCAGGCTTTTCCTAAAGCAATCTATTGAGCCAGCCAGAACTGCCTGCTAGCAATGATTGCAATAAGTTTGTGCCTGGACATCTGCTTGCAATGATTGCAAGAGGTCTTATGCTCAAATGTGTGCTTGCAATGATTGCAAGAGGTCTATGCCCGAATGTGTGCTTGCAACGATTGCAAGAAGTCTATGTTTTGGATGCATGCCTGCAACGATTGCAAGAAGTCTACGCTTGGATGCGTGCTAGCAATGACTGCAAGAAGTCTACACTTGGATGCGTGTTTGCAATGATTGCAAGAAGTCTATGGTTGTATGCGAACTTGCAACGATTGCAAGAAGTTCATGCTTAATGCGTGCTTGCAACGATTTGCAAGAAGTCTATGCTTGGATTCGTGCTTGCAACGATTGCAAGAAGTCAACGCTTGTATGCGTACTTGCAACGACTGTAAGACGTCCATGCTTGAATGCGTGCTTGCAACGATTGCAAGAAGTCTATGTTTGGATGCGTGCTTGCAATGATTGCAAGAAGTCTACGCTTGGATGCGTGCTTGCAATGACTGCAAGAAGTCTACGCTTGGATGCGTGTTCGCAACAATTGCAAGAAGTGTACGCTTGTATGCGTACTTGTACCAACTGCAAGATGTCCATGCTTGACTGCGTGCTTGCAACGATTGCAAGAAGTCTATGCTTGGAAGCGTGCTTGCAACGATTGCAAGAAGTCTACGCTTGGATGCGTGTTTGCAATGATTGCAAGAAGTCTACGCTTGTGTGCGTACCTGTAACGACTGCCGTGACTGTGACTGATGATGAACCGGACTCTGGAGCATGCACTGAAATGAGGCTAAAGCACTGGGGCACACCGTAACGAATCGGTGCATGTATGCAACTGGATTCGAAACGGAGCGCGGTACGTGGCAGTGAAATTATTTTTTTGCCATGACAGAGGCACGAATCGATCATGCCGCTGTTGCGACTATCCGTTAATCGTGCATGCTCTGAAGCATGTACTGAAATGTGGCTGAAATACCTGGGGCGCGCCGAGACGAATTAGTGCACGATGCGACTGGATTCGTATCGGAGCGTGATACGTGACAGTGTAAATGATTTCCCATGACAGAGTCATGGATCAGAGAACCGAAACCTGCAACCAATAATGAATCCTGACTCTGGAGCATGTACTGAAATGAGGCCGTAACCAACTGGGGCACATCGAAACGAATCGGTGCATCACGGATGCGACTAGATTCGAATCGGAGCGTGGTAAGTGACAAATGAAATGAGTGACAAAAGTTTTGCCATGACAGAGGCCCGAACCGGTCGTGCCGCGATTGCGACTGACAACGAACGGGACTCTGGAGCATGTACTGAAATGAGGCCGAAGAATACCTGGGGCACGCCGAGACAAATTGGTGCATGGTAGATGCGACTGGATTCGTATCGGAACGTGATACGTGACAGTGAAATGATTTCCCATGACAGAGGCACGAATCGGTGCGCCGCAACCTGCGACTGACAACGAACGGGACTCTGGAGCATGTACTGAAATGAGGCCGAAAAATACCTGGGGCACGCCGAGACGAATTGGTGCATCGTAGATGCGACTGGATTCGTATTGGAACGTGATACGTGACAGTGAAATGATTTCCCATGACAGAGGCACGAATCGGTGCGCCGCAACCTGCGACTGACAACGAACGGGACTCTGGAGCATGTACTGAAATGAGGCCGAAAAATACCTGGGGCACGCCGGGACGAATTGGTGCACGGGGATGCGACCGGATTCGAACTGAACGTACTACATGACAATGAAATGCTTCCCATGATAGAGCTACGAATCGGAGAGGACGCAACCTGCGACCGTCAACGAACGGGCTCTAGAGCATGTACCGAAATGAGGCCAACGCAACTGGGACACGTCGATCGAACCTGTGCGTTTTGAGAAAGCGACTGGTTTCGATTTGAACGTAATAGGTGAGGTGAAATGAATCCCATGACAGAGACCCGGGTCGATTTAGCAACGAGCGGGCTCTGGAGCATGTACCGAAATGAGGCCGAGCAACTAGGGGCACACCGGAACGAATTGGCGCATTTAGCGGATGCGACTGGATTCGAATCGGAGCGCAGTGCGTGACAGAAATGAGTGAAATGATGAAATGACCTACGTGAGCCAGCTATGGCAGAGGTACGAGTCGTTGTGCCGTGAGACACGACTGGCAACGATTTTGACTGTGGAACACGGTAACGAGACTACATAACAAGTTACTAAAACAGTGCAGTTTTTCCTACAAGCAATATCTACCGAAATGACGCCCGTGAAATGAAGGGCGCTGCGAAAATAGTGCGTTTTGAGTGATAACAACCCGGTATCATAACGAACGATTCGATATTTCACATTTTAACGACACTCAAAAATAGTACAGGAAGGTCAATCGAGACCCTTACCTGCGGCAGTCGAGCCGGCGACGTTGTACAAAAACGAACGGGAAACGAAAACCACGAGATTTCTAGTAGAGAGACGTTTATCCGAATGGCAACGAAACACGAGCAGTCGGCCTAGTGACGTAGTGCCGCGCACCGGAAACCGACAAAGACCACAGGCGAGCGGGCTGGTTAAATACCCTCCGGGCTCCTCCCATAAATTCAGGCCACCACACTGGCCTTCCTACATATATATATATATATATATACACACACACATATATATTAAAAACAAACACATTTTAAAGCATTTTTAAATGACAATCATCAAATCATTGAATATACTGAGAATATTCGTATGAAGGTTTGTTTGAAAATCTACTTGTATATGGCTTAAGCGTTTTGGACATTTAAAAGTTGTTTAGGTTGATATTAAAACCTAAGTTAAAGTTAAATTCACAGTTTATTTAAACCCCACAAGGTCACAGTCATAAGTTCTACAATAAACTCTTTTTGTTTTTGTTTTTGTTTTTATTTGTTATTTGGGTAGGCAAGTGTGGTATTGTGAGTGGTTATGGGGCGTACAATCCCATACATGATGTTTTCTTATATCTACTTGGAGTTTTACTACATTATGGTTTACTTAACCTTCAGTGGCATATATTAGTTCCAAAATATTTTCTTACACCATTGAGGGGGATATAAGGTAAAGTAGTGCTAGAGCTCCCCCTTATGGATTAAGTACACATTACAGCCTAATATACATTGCTAAAGGTTCATCTGGAATTCTTATGAACCTCCTTTTTAAAGGAAAGCTTTTCTTAGGCAAAAATAGATGCTGCCATTTAGTATCTGGTTGGTGTTCTTATCATCTTGCTTCAGTAATGATCATTTTGCTTCAATAATGTTTGTCATACACCTGAAAAAAACATGCAGATAATTACTTTAACTTTCCTGACCTGCATACTGATTCCAGGTCTGTGTAAAAGATCAGCAGTGACAGCCCTCATGTTTTTCAATGGTTCATATTTGTTTAGCCAAATATGTTGAAAACTGTATGGCTTGAAACATGTGCTATTTATATAGCACCGCCAGTATACGCAGCACTTTACAATATACAAGGGAGACAGTGCAGTTACAATACAATAAAATACAAGAGGGTAAAGATATCCCTGCTCATAAAAGCTTACAATGTAAAGCCTCATACACACGATCAGACTTTAAACAAACTTTCCCGTGGATTTCTGTACAAAGGGCGTTGGCCGTTAACTTGTTAAGCATAAACAAGATCGGACTTTTTCAGCCAACTTTCACCAAATCACGTGGTTTTTCTGCTCTTTACCTCCACCTTTGGTCAACTTCTGTGTTGTCTGATCTTTTGCATTGGTTCTGAGCATGCGTGTTTGTAAAGTCTGATGGTTTTCTGTACATACGATCGGACTTTGCTCCATCGGACTTATGTTGTCGAAAAGTTTGTCTGTTCGCACAGCCAACATTTGTGAAAACCGAAAAAGTTTGTCCGATGGAGCGTACACACGGTCGAATGTTGCCTCAAAACAGCTAATTTGCATGTTTGTTGTCAAAAAGTCAGATCGTGTGTACAGGCCTTAAGAGGGAAGTGATAAAAAATTAGTTTTGAGGCGTGATAGGCTTCCCTGAAGAGATGAGTTTTCAAGGATCACCTGAAGGCAGCCAGAGTAGTAGATAGCCTGACAGATTGAGGTAGAGCATTCCAGAGGATGGAAGAGGCTCTGGAGAAGACCTGAAGATGAGCATAGGAGGAGGAGACAAGGGAGCTTGAGAGTAGGAGGTCTTGAGAGGAGCAGAGAATGATTTGGGTGAAATTTGGAGACAAGATTGGTGTTGTAGCTCGGGGCAGAGTTGTGAATGGCTTTGTATGTTGTAGTTAGTATTTTGAATTTAGTTTCGCTGGGCAATCAGAAGGCAGTGTAGGAATTGGCAGAGAGGGGTAGCAGACACTTAGCTGTTGGTAAGGTATATTATTCATGTCAATATGATTAATAGACTCTAAAAAAATAAAGCTTTATACTGCTTCGCTACTTATACCAATCCAATGCAATACATTTTTGCATATGACCACTACATTTTTCAATTGAATGTGTACTTAATACACTAGTGCAGATGTAATGAAAATGTACAAAATGCAGTTTGTAACATTATTTGGAATTGCAACTGTACTTGGCACTTTCTTACCAAATAACACAATAGATCCAGAAAGCAAGTTTAAAGTGGTTATTGAGCCACTGTAATATAATCTTCCTATTCCCTTTGTATCATAAGAACATGTGTCCCTGTGCTTGTGTAATATAAAAAAAATCCACCGATCTATAATGAAATAAGCCCTGCTCCAGGCGCACAGCTGATTCCTCTCCTCTCTTCGGCTCACAGCTGCAGTGGGCGGGGCCAAGCCATCCTGCTGACGTCAGTTGGGGAGGCGGGGGAGAGAGAGAGCCGACAATCAGCTGAGTGATGGGAGACATTTATACAGATATAGATCGGTAGGGTTTTTACATTACACAAGCACGGGGACATATGTTCTTATGGTACAGAGGGGATAAGAAGATTTATGATAAGTAATGCCCCGTACACACGAGCGGACTTTTCGACATCCAAACTCCGACGGACTGAGTCCGGCGGACTATCCGATCGTGTGTGGGCTGCAACGGACTTTAGCGAAGCTAAAGTCTGACGGACTTTAGAAATGAAGCATGCTTTAAATTTTCCCGACGGAACTCCGCCGGACCCGGTCCCCTTTGAAAAATCCGCTCGTGTGTGTGCTACTCCGACGGACTAAAACCGACGCTAGGGCAGCTATTGGCTACTGTCTAGGAACTTCCTACGTCGAATCCAGTCGTACGTCATCACGTTCGACTCCGTCGGAGTTTGGTGTGATGGTGTGTGGTCAAGTCCGTTCGGTCGAAAAGTCCGCCAGAACTCCGTCGGAACTCCGTCGGAACTCCGGCGGAACTCCTTTGGAGGTCTGTCAGACTTAATCCCTCTCGTGTGTACGGGGCATTAGAGAGGAGCAGGGGAGGCAGGAGCAAGGGGGGCAGGAGTGGAGGGGGGGTGGGCCCAGGTAAGAACAGAGAGGGGAGGGGGGAGGAGGACAAATGACACAGACACAGGGAGAGCTGCAGGCAGCAGAGCTGCGGCTGACGAAATCATGCAAATAGACCACGGTATCAGGGACTTAGCAGCCATGAATATCGTGGCCAGTTTGCAGGGTGGAGGGTATAGCCAGGCAGGATCAGCCAGGTTTTTCAGGATATACGGGGGCCAAATGACACAGAACAAGCACTGTGCTGTATAACATGCTTTAAGGAAATAGTAGCAGGGTTTTTGTTTTGTTTTGGTTAAAAAATGCTTTAAAGTACTGTGAAACCAAGGCTATATTAGATATAGATTACAGGGGCACAAAAACAAAGAAAAATAGTACTGGGCATCTGTGGCACATGTTCTGCATGTCCTACCTGATGCACATGGTGCTGTGGTTGCTGCCTATCGTTTGCTGTGTCTCTGTTGCTGCTCAAAACCGTTGTGTACAGGCTGCAGCAGGGACACAAAAGTAAAAGGCTGCATGCCCACTGTGGGGTAGCTGACTCATTCATTGTAGCAGCCAGGATTTCAAGGGGTACAGGTGAGCAGTGGGAAAGAGGCGTCAGCCCGTGGTACACAAGGAGTTCATGGGTGCAAATAAGTTGTGGATGAGGGCTGCAGAAACAAGCTGTGTAGGAGGATATATAGCCCAGCATACAGTGTACAGTGGTCAGGAGTATGCAACATATGTAAAGTGCTGTGTAAATTGATGGTGCTATATAAGTAACTGAAATAAATAAATAATACTGCATTACATACAGAATGCATTAGAAAAGAAAAAAAGAAACTCTCTAGGTCGGACTTTGGAAGCAGATTGGAACAACAATATATTATCTTAAAAATTATATTTTATTGAACATAGATACATAAGATTAGACAATAGAAAATTATAAATAAGGTATCGTCCATTGATGGCCATGCAATGGCCAGAAGAGACAGAAGTTACATATATCCAAGAAAAGGAATGATGTTTCAACAGTATGGCATCAAAAACATGCGTGAGGTCTCACTGATCTGGACATACGCCACTGTCTACACAGTACTCTCCCTGGATGGGCATCATAATACCGGAATAACCAAAGCCAGGATTTCAAATCTGACATATATACCAAAAGGTGGTTCAACCTCTAGGGGCAAAATGAGAGCTTGTATGGTACACTTATCATCAGACATGTTACATAGTTGCATGAAGGTCTACTTCACAGCTTATAATTGCATAAATTCACAGGCAGGGGCAGCACCTGTAATATGCGCCTGTGTATCTTCCCCTGAAAACTATAACTGCATAAATCCACAAGGGGGAGGGGACAACACCATCAGGTGGTACTTTCAGGGAAAGATATACAGGCTCACGTTACCCTTTTCTTGGGTATAGCATATGATTCAAAGATGGTGGGTGATGTCTGCAAAGGTAGCTCCTCCCCCGGCCGGAGTTGCGGTAATCACTTACCGTCTTTGAATCCTATGCTTTAGGAGAGGCTTTATATTTTCATCATGTAATAAAATGCAGCTCTCGGTGAGGAGAAGCTTGTAGAAAACACCACCACCAATTGCATGACGGCTTACCGGAAGTAATGGACTTAAAATGGCTTATACCTCTTAAGGCCGCGTACACACGGCCGGACTGTTCGCCCAACCTTGTCCGCTGAACAGTGTTTGGGCGGACAGTCCGCTCGTGTGTGGGCTTTCACATGTTGATGAGGACAAGGGCCTCTTCCCGACAACCCTGGCCGTTGGTTGTCGGGGTCTGCGGGCGGGGGGCTTATCGGAATCCGGGAGCCCCCTTTAAGAAGGGGGCCCCCGGATACCGGCCCCCCACCCTATGTGAATGAGTATGGGGTACAATGTACCCCTACCCATTCACCTGTGAAATAAAGTACAAAAAAAAACACAACACAGGGGAAAAAATATTTTATTGCACAGCTCCGGGGGTCTTCCGTCTTCGGGGGTCTTCTCGCCGGACTCCTCCGCTATGTGTGTGTAGCTCTTTTACTAGCGGAGGAGTCCGGCTTTCTTCCTCCCCGCCGCCGGCCTCTTCTCCCGACTTCGGGGGTCTTGTCCCCCTCTTCGGTTCTTCTGCCGGGCCACCGCGCCTTCTTGTAGCTCTTTTACAGGCGGTGGCCCGGTCTTCTGTCGCCGCTGCCTTCCGTTCTTCTGTCGCCGCCTTCGGTTCTTCTGCCGGGCCACCGCGCCTTCTTGTAGCTCTTTTACAGGCGGTGGCCCGGTCTTCTGTCGCCGCTGCCTTCCGTTCTTCTGTCGCCGCCTTCGGTTCTTCTGCCGGGCCACCGCGCCTTCTTGTAGCTCTTTTACAGGCGGTGGCCCGGTCTTCTGTCGCCGCTGTCGCTGTCGCCGCCTTCCGTTCTTGTTCTTGTTCTTCTTCTTCTCCAGGCGATGTTGACACGTCGCTCCCTCCGGCCGGAATGCCAGGGACACGCTCCGCTGCCACTTATATAGTGACAATGGGGCGGTGTCACATGGTATATGTCACATGGGTTGGTCACATGGTGACCCCGCCCCCTTACGATGTCATAGTCCCCATGTGACATCAACCCATGTGACCAACCCATGTGACATATACCATGTGACCCCGCCCCATTGTCACTATATAAGTGACCGCACAGCGCGGCTCTGGCATTCCGGCCGGAGGGAGCGACGTGTCAACATCGCCTGGAGAAGAAGAAGAAGAACAAGAAGAAGAACAAGAACGGAAGGCGGCGACAGCGGCGACAGAAGACCGGGCCACCGCCTGTAAAAGAGCTACAAGAAGGCGCGGTGGCCCGGCAGAAGAACCGAAGGCGGCGACAGAAGAACGGAAGGCAGCGGCGACAGAAGACCGGGCCACCGCCTGTAAAAGAGCTACAAGAAGGCGCGGTGGCCCGGCAGAAGAACCGAAGAGGGGGACAAGACCCCCGAAGTCGGGAGAAGAGGCCGGCGGCGGGGAGGCAGAAAGCCGGACTCCTCCGCTAGTAAAAGAGCTACACACACATAGCGGAGGAGTCCGGCGAGAAGACCCCCGAAGACGGAAGACCCCCGGAGCTGTGCAATAAAATATTTTTTCCCTGTGTTGTGTTTTTTTTTGTACTTTATTTCACAGGTGAATGGGTAGGGGTACATTGTACCCCATACTCATTCACATAGGGTGGGGGGCCGGTATCCGGGGGCCCCCTTCTTAAAGGGGGCTCCCGGATTCCGATAAGCCCCCCGCCCGCAGACCCCGACAACCAACGGCCAGGGTTGTCGGGAAGAGGCCCTTGTCCTCATCAACATGGGGACAAGGTGCTTTGGGGTGGGGGGGCCGCGTGGCCCCCCCTTCCCCAAGGCACCCCCCCATGTTGAGGGCACGCGGCCTGGTACGGCTCAGGAGGCCGGCCGGGTAGCGTGCTCGGACAAGGGTTTGGTGTGGACTTTGGGGGAACCCCCACGCCGATTTTTTTCGGCGTTGGGGTTCCCCTTTAAGCCCATTCCAGGCGGCGGATCCCGCGACGTCTCCTTCGCGGGCCCCGCCTACCTGTACACGCGCTGGAAATGGGCGGATTTGCCTCCGCCTTACGTGGGCGAGTCCGTTCATTTCAAAAGTTGAGCGGACTGTTTGGCAAACAGTTCGTTGAAACAGTCCGCTCGTGTGTGGGCAAGTCCGCTCATGCAAATTTTGAGCGGACTGTTTGCCGAAACTGTTTGACGAACAAGGTTGGGCAAACAGTCCGCGCGTGTGTACGCGGCCTAAGTCAAACAGGCTTATGGCGATAAACACCGTATATAGAAAACCATCAGAACTCCTGGAAACATCTTGGAATACTGTTGATTAGCATCAAATCCACAGCGTACAGGCACATGAGGCTCAAAATGGAAGGAGGAGGATATTCTTTGCTCACACGTTGCAACCAAAATTCTAAGAAAAGTTCCACATAGTGTAATAAATAACTGAAATAACTAACAATGGAACACTCACGTTTAGGAAGTGCATACAAAGCTCATAGAAGGACATGAAGAGGTGCAGTAATGTTGGCAGAGGTTGCATATTTGCGTGTGACCAGCGCCAAGAGGTTAATTAAGTTATTTTTTAAGGTAGGCTCAGACAAAGTATTAGCTCAATGTTTATATGATGTATATGGAAAAGAATGTGTAATGGAGGAGTTTCAGTTTTTAAAAAGAAAAAGAAAAAAATACCCAGCGCATAACAGTGGAGGAATCTGCACAGCAGTTCAATTTTGTATATGTAGAGGTAATGTTGTCCTTAACCACTTCAGCCCCGGAAGAATTTACCCCTTTTCTGACCAGAGCACTTTTTGTGATTTGGCACTGCATTGCTTTAACTTACAATTGCGCGGTTGTGCAATGTTGTACCCAAACAAAATTGAAGTCCTTTTTTTCCCCACAAATAGAGCTTTTTTTTGGTGGTATTTGATTGCCTCTGCGTTTTTTATTTTTTGCGCTATAAACAAAAAAAGAGCGACAATTTTGAAAAAGACGCATTATTTTTTACTTTTTGCTATAATAAATATCCCCCAAAAATATATAAAAAAATATTTTTTTCTTCAGTTTGGGCCGGTATGTATCCTTCTGGTAACAATTGCAATAAGCGTATATTGATTGGTTTGCGCAAAAGTTATAGCATCTACAAAATAGGGGATAGATTTATAGCATTTTTATTTTTTTTACTAGTAATGGCAGTGATCTACGATTTTTATCATGACTGCGATATTATGGTTGACACATCAGACAATTTTGACACATTTTTGGAACCATTGGCATTAATACAGCGATCACTGCGATTAAAAATGCATTGATTACTGTAAAAATGACACTAGCAGTGAATGGGTTAACACTAGGGGGCAGTGAAGAGGTTAACTGTGTTCCCTGGGAGGTGATTCTAACTGAAGGGGAAGGGACTAACTACAGGAAGTGACAGATCGTGGTTCCTAGCTAACAGGAACACACAATCTGTCACCCCTGTCAGAACAGAACAGGGAAGTGTGTATTTACACACACTCGCACAATGCAAAACAAAGTTACAAAAATATACAAATTCCAGTATGACAAAACTAAAACACATATCAGCTTTAATTGTGCTTTAACAGTGCTCTCCAAACTGTGGCCCTTTGCTTGCCTTTATACCTTGAGGCAGTTTTTCTGAGACTGACACCAATAGGGCACTATTTCTGCCATGGACACCAACAAAAGAGCACTATTCCTTCCACTGATGCTAACGATGGGGAAAAATTCCTTCCACTGACAACAAAAATGGGGCACTATTCCTCCCACTGACACCAACTATATCTTCCTCTAATACCAAAGATTGGGCATGGTTTACTCCCACTGGGCACAGTTTGGTCCCCCTAAAGCCTGAAGGATGTTAAACTGGCCCTTTCTTCATCAGGTTTGGAGTCCCCTGGTATAGATGGATGCATTGAATGGGGAGGGGGGGGGGAGCGAATTACTACCAATGTGTTTTGTATGGACTGCCTATTTAATAACATATTTTTTTTAAATCAAATAAGTTTTTATTGTAAAACACTTATGGTACAAACCAAACATAGGAGTAAAGTACAGTCTTACAGTAGCATTGGTTTTTACATCCAAAAGTATACAGAGAATATAGAAATACAAATAGGTTCGGTTTGAAAACTGTTGAGACATGGAAAATATCAATAAAACCAAAAAATAAAGAAGAAAGGAGGTAGAGAAAAAGAAAAAAGGAACCAAAAGTAAAAACAAAAGTATCGTTCTCTCATAGACCACTCCGCATCAGGAAACAGCCGCATAGGTATCTTACATATATACTACGGCCCACCGCCCAGCACACAGTCCCATTGGTGTCTCCCTACACCCCGTACAATGACCGGATAAGGGAGAGACATAGAGTTAGACCCATCCTGGAAACATGACCATTTATGTACCTCCATATACCGGTCCTAGGACCTTCAGTTAACCCTGTAAAAGTCTGTCCTGTATAAGTTGGTGGGGAGCTAGTCCCGGGACCTCAAGCCACCCCCCCCACATGGCATTAAATTTGTGCGGTGCGTTTCTGTGTTGGTATGTTATCTTTTCTCTGATCAGCATCTGGTTCACCTGTTCTATCCATTGCTGCCTGGTGGGAACCCTGTGGGTCATCCATAGTCTCGCTATCAATTTTCTAGCTACATATAGTAACCTGATAATGGCTGTATGGGCCGAGGGTGTCAATGATTCCTCATCTAGGGCCCCCAGCAGGCAGACCAACGGACACCGCGGGAATACCAACAGAGAACACTGAGGATATAGTGTCAAAAATTCCCGCCCAATATCGTTTTAGTTTCGGGCACCTCCAGAACATGTGCATAAGATCCCCATGGTCCCGCATACATTTAGGGCAAAGGGGAGACCCTCTAACACCCCAACTGTGCAGTTTAACTGGAGTTCTATAGGTCCTATGTAGTAAATATAGGTGGGAGAGCCTATGGGAGGCCGATACCGACACCAACGGAGCGGAGGACAAGCAGAGGTTCCAGGTCTCTGCGTCCATGGGCCCCAGGTCCGCCTCCCACCTCTGCCGACATGGAAGACGTGCCGGGTCCTGCACCACGTCAAGAAGCATAGCATACCCCCTAGAGATCATGCCTTTACGGTCAATCTGCATAAATATCTCCTTCACCACAGGATGGTCTGTTAGGGAGAGCTGCACACTCCGTGCCTGTGTCTGCAACGCATGACGTAACTGTAAATATTTAAAGAAATCCCTACGAGGGATGTCAAACTCCGCTTGTATTTCCATAAAGGACTTCAGTACCCGTCCACTATACAGTTGCGAGAGATACTGAAGACCACTCCCACTCCAGTTACCAAATCCCTTGAGCTTAAAAAGTTCACCATAATTAGCGTTCCGCCAAATAGGGGTGAGGGCAAGGAAGCCACGTATTCGTAGCAGTTTTTTAACATGAGACCACAGTGTATTCAGCAGTATAACAGTCGGGGAACCCCTGTCCATATGAGGGAAGCCTGCCTCTAATCTAGACAATGCTGTGTCCGAGGTGACCGTGTCAGCCAGTATCCTTCGGATCGGGTCCAATGGGTCATCCAACCCCCACCCACCCAGGTGTTGGAGCTGCGAAGCAAAAAAATACATCCTAGCGTGTGGAAGTGCCAACCCCCCTTCGTCCTTATTATATTGCAAGGTAAGTAAACTAAGTCTGGCCGTCTTTCTACACCATATTAATTCCCTAAACTGAGAGTCAATTTTATCGAACCAACGTTTCGGGATCCAGGTCGGGGAGTTATGACAAATATAGAGCAACTGCGGGGCCCACACCATTTTAATGAGGTTTACCCTGCCCACCACCGATAACGGTAGTTTACACCAGATCTTACATTTATCTCTGAACTTAAGTAAC
This sequence comes from Lithobates pipiens, assembly GCF_037356315.1. Taxonomy (NCBI): domain Eukaryota; kingdom Metazoa; phylum Chordata; class Amphibia; order Anura; family Ranidae; genus Lithobates; species Lithobates pipiens. The sequence goes on along the minus strand of NW_027507718.1, from coordinate 126,528,966 downwards.
AATGGCATAAGATTCAGTTTGGCATATTCCGTCACCTCGGGGGATATCTGCACCCCCAAATACTTAAAGGATGTAACCGTCTGGATCATGTTTGCACAAGGGGGTAAGGGAGCCGTTAGAGGGGACAAGGGCATCAGTACAGATTTGTCCCAGTTAATCTTAAAACCTGACAATGTACCAAATAGGGTAATCAGGTTCATGGTGGCCGTAAGGGAGCCCTGGGTGTCCCCCAGGTATATAAGCGTGTCATCAGCGTAGAGCGATACCACATCCATTCCAGTGGGCCTGCAGAAACCCACAATATCCTGAGCCGATCTCATTCTGGCTGCAAGTGGTTCAAGCGCCATGGCAAAGAGCAGGGGCGACAGAGGGCACCCCTGTCTCGTGCCTCTGTGCAGCACGAATGGGTCGGAGAGCTCCGCATTAGCTCTGATTCTAGCCGTAGGCTTGGCATATAACAGTCGGACCCAACTAATAAATGTGCTGCCCAGCCCCATCCGCTCCATCACTTTCCACAGATAAGGCCACTCAACACTATCAAAGGCCTTAGCCGCGTCCAGCGAGAGGATGGCCTGATTACCGGGGTTATCCACAGGAACCTGTAGGTTCAAGAATAAACGGCGAATATTTAGGGCAGTGGAACGTGAGGGAATGAATCCTGATTGATCCCTATGGATCAGTTTGTGTATTACCAGAGATAATCTCGTTGCCAAGACCCGAGCTAATAGTTTAACGTCTGTCGTGAGCAAGGAGATTGGCCTATATGCGTCCGGTGATGTTGCTACCTTACCCGGTTTCAGAAGTACAATTATGATTGCTTCATTCATAGAGGCAGGTAGGACCCCCGTCTCTAGGGCGTTGTTAAACACTTTTAAAAGGGTTGGCAAAAGAACCCCGGCATAACGCTTGTATACCTCGGATGGGAGACCATCCGCCCCCGGAGCTTTGTTATTATGAGAGTGTTCCAGTGCAGAAGCCAATTCCTCCTCCGTTAAGGGGGCGTTCAACAGCTCTCCGTCCGACGCAGACAGGCATGGAATATCACACCCATTTAAAAAGTCCCCAATCTCCCCATCACCGGGCTGCACCTTAGAGGAGTACAGGTCTGCATAGAAGGATCGAAATACCCGCAAGATCCCAGGGGTGTCCGAATGGGTCACTCCCTGCGAATCGCACAGTGAGTGAGTCATAGGCGCGGAACCCTGGGCCCTCGCCAGCAGAGCCAGCATATGGCCCGTCGATTCCCCCTCCTCAAAGTGTGTTTGTTGGAGGAAAAACCTTTTATTTTCTGCCAGTTGTAAAGTTACTTGTCTAGACATAGATTGCGCTCCCAACCAAGCCCTCTTAGTGTCCTCCGAGGGGTTGTCAACATAGGCCTGCTCCGACTCTCTAAGTGCTCTACCGACCTCCATTTCCCAAGCTTTAGTGTTCCGTTTTATATCAGTTATAGTAGTGATAAATTGTCCCCTAAGGAAGGCCTTAGTTGCATCCCAGACTACATCTATAGCTGCAGAGCCTAAATTGTCCTGCAGGAAAAGTTTAAGAGCACTTGTAATGGGGTCAGGCTGCGGGAATAATGCAAGCCAAAAGGGGTTAAGCTTCCAACTCCTAGGTGCGTGGTCAGTAGATAGGGACATCTCAATCCACAAAGAAGAGTGGTCGGATATATGTCTAACCCCATAACCAGAATCTCTAATTAGGGGGAGGAGGGCGGAGTTTCCCAGTCCCAGGTCTATTCTGGACAAGCTCCCAAACGCTGGAGAGCAACAGGAATATAAACGGGAGTAGGGGTGGGCTTTCCGCCAGACATCCACCAGCCCGAGTTCAGCTAACAGAGCTGCAAAAGGAGTATCGCCATTAGGGCATGAGGGGACTACCGGAGGAGTTGGAATCTTATCCCACAGACCGTTGACATAGTTGTTAAAATCACCCATCGCCAACAGGGGTATGCCAGGGAACTGTGCCATAAACCCAGCTAGGCGCCTAAGAATCTCTGCCGAATACGGCGGCGGGATATAAACATTGGCAATAATGCATTGTATAGTAGCAAGCTTACACAGCAAAAAAATGTACCTCCCCCCCCGGATCAATAACCTGTTGGGAGCAGGAGAAGCGTGCATGCTGTTTAATTAGGATACTCACTCCTCTTGCATAGGCAGAGTATGTGGAATGGTATTGGTGGATATACTGTCTAGAACCCAGGCTAGGAGTACCAGCAGGAGCAAAATGTGTCTCCTGCAGACACACAATGTCAGCCTTCATATCTTTAAGGTGCCTGAGCACCGCCAGCCTCTTCACCGGACTGCCTAGTCCCCTAACATTCCAAGAAAGAAATCTAATCTTAGCCATCAGAAATACAAAACATAAGTGCAAGTAGGAGTAACCATAATAACAGTCGTAAACCACCAGGGAGGAAGAAGGCAATTAACACACATTTATCAGCGGCTAGCTACTGGGAAGTCGCATCACCTGAGATGTCCCAAGACTGGAGAGAAAAAAGTCCGACAGGAGCTGTCGCAGCTAGGAAGAGGCGCCCAGATGGGTGCAGACAGGCCGGAAAATAGTCCTTGTCCGTTGCGATCCTGAGAGAGAAAAAATGAATCAAAAATAAAAAGAAAGGAAAAACAGTTAAACAGCAAAAAACCGTAGCGTCTTCTGTATTAAAGCCCATGGGGCTCACACACGGGGAAGATAGCAGAATAATAGGCCCCATCCGAAACTTGGGGGCTGGGGGAAGGCAATGGAATCACACCGAGAGAGGACTCTCCCAGATGACAAGCGGGGTTTCACATATGCAGACATGTTGTAGTTCTAGTAGGGTTACAGTGGAACCACAAACCTCAGCCTTCTGCCGGTCTTGTAAAAGTGGAAGTCCAGTCAGCCTGTTTAGATGTGCCGTTAGCGTGGAGGAGATCTTTGAAGTATGGCGGTAAATCATACAAGGATGCACCGGCGCCATCTTGGCCTGGGGGGTCCGTCAACCCCTTCCCTCCGGTATGGCGTCTGGACATCACAGCGAGGGTCCCGGGATGTACCGCGGTGGTCCGGGATGCTTCACCTAGCGTGGCAGGAGGTAGGGGCCCCCGAAAACGGCGTTTCAGGGCAGACTGGAAGGATGGAATCACGGATGGCCGGCGGAGCTCAAGGTAAGCACGTCTTCCTACATTCGCCGCTAAGCCACGCCCCCTTTAATAACATATTTAATACTCTGGATATGGCTGGATATGGCATACATTATTATTATACAGGATTTATATAGTGCCAACAATTTGCACAGAATTTTACAACATGGGGGCTGGCAGTACAGTTACAATACAATTCAATACAGGAGGGATCAGAGGGCCCTGCTCTTTAGAGCTTACAATCTAGAAGATACATTATTGGGTAATGCTGCCCTAGGTTCTTGTAACTGATGATGATTTTCATCCAGGCTATTCTCATTATGTTAGCATCTGAGCCATAGGTTTATTGAAGATAAAATTCACACAAGCAAGGGAGTAATTATAGCCATTGCAAAGCATGCAACTGTAATGGGGCCCGACAATACAGAGGGCCCAGAGCTGCCTAGGTACACAATGATATTTGCAGATAGCAATATATTTGGCTAACACATTTGAATAAAGTAATGATACACATAAAGTTTTATTTATAAAGCAGGAGTATTGCCTTACGACAATCATGCCATTTCATAGTGCTCCACTGACTTCAAGTGGTAATAAAAAGCTAAATCCAGTCATATAATCTGTCCCGTAGCAAGCCTCTCCTTGAATCATCACCCTGCTGCATTAGAGAAAAATACAGGACATACTGCACACTTCACATCTACACATTGCTATGAAAAACATTCAGTAACACGAGTAATTGTCATTTAGATGTAGAATACGAATACAGGGAGCTCCTTAGTGGTTTTGCTATGAAAAACATCACACATGGTTACAACCCCGCATACTAGGCTGTATTGTTGGAGGAGTTATCTTTGGACTATACTACCCCCAAAATGGGTTGATTTACTAAAACTGGAGCGTGCAAAGTCTGGTGCAGCTCTGCATAGAAATCAGTCCGCTTCCAGGTTTTATTACCAAAGCTTAATTGAACAAGATGATTGGCTACCATGCACAGCTGCACAAGATTTTCCACTTTTAGTAAATCAACACCAGTATCTTGTTAGATCATTCTTATTCCTCCTGTCAGTTTTACCATTTGATTTACCTATAAATGTCCCAAAAAAAACACAGTGTAAGGCTATGTTTCCACTATTGCGTCCCCAAAGTCGTGCGATTTTGCCGAAATTTTTTACAGTGATTTTTTGCCATGACTTGAAGCAATGCCTGTGTATTCTTGAGGGCTATGGACCTCAAGTCGCATCAAAGTGGGACCAAAGTAGTGCAGGGACTACTTTGAAGTCGCTGCGTCTTGAAGTCGCACAGATATGAACGGTACTTATTGGAAATCATGGGGAACGACTTGTCATGCGACTTTTCAGTCCCAAATTGCATGAAAAGTCACACTAGTGGAAACCTAGCCTAAATGTGATCTGACTTCCCCTGTTTATCCACATTTTCCAGTAAATCCTACCCCATACATCAGTTCACTGCACATTAAACTGGCCAAACCATGTTTACAGAAACCCTTTAAGAACCATATAAAACCCTGAGAGTCTGGTGAGATCTGCTACTATAATGATGTTTCTCCTGTATCCCTCTCTGCTTTTTTCCTCTGTAGACTCTGGATGGTTTCCATCAGCTTCTGTATTTGTTGACATTGATGCTGTGATATCAGTGCAACCTGAGACTCCAGTCTGTGCTGCTGCTCCTGGTATTTCCTGCATGCATTCTTGTATGTGAGGAAAAGATTTCTGTAACCATAAAAGCACCCACACACATATTAGTACCTGTATACAGTATATCCTACATCCAGCTAACACACTCATCATTAAAACACACCTGTCCCGTTTTCATGACAGCAAAGTCAGACAGGCAGGTTTTTTTTTTTAAAGGCTCAGTCCACCAAAAATTCATACTTTGTTTTTGGTAGATGCTGGAAAGTTAAAACACATTTTCTATTTTATTTTTATTGGGCTCCTCTACTTCCTGAACGTCAAAAAACTTTGCCAAGCAGTACTTATCCTCTCTATTTTCCAGTGCCCTACGCCTTCTCTTCCAGGGGTCCACTATTGGTCCTCTTCCCTTCCCTTTCTTCTGTGGCATCATTCAACCTATAACCTTTGAGCCTGGGGTGTCAAGGACACATTCCTTGGCTGTGGGTCTTCAAGCCAGCCTGGTCTCATAAGAGAATCCTGCAAGATTGGAACTACGGTCATCGTATTCTGTTACATTCAAACTACCCACTGCCAGGGGCCAGAAGAGGAAAAAGACTTGACCCAAGACGTTACTGGATCAAACACATCAGGAAAAAAGTGTGTATAAAGAAAATTTTTAAAACATAGCTTGGGGAAGAGGGATCCTAAGGGTTGGGGTCTTTCAGGGCTAGAAGCAGGCTTTAAGGGACCTGTCAGTTTCTTATATCTCTTGGGCACTACATATGTGAGTTTAGTGCACTTGCATTGCCAAATTTGCACATCTCTCAAGGCAATTTTAAGTAGGCATGTGCAATTCATGTTGTTATGAATCGAAATTCGGACAAAATTTGCGTGATTCAGAGATTCGGGTGTATCCAAATCACAATAGTTACGGATCTTAACTAATCAGAAATAAATTATAATGAAAACATCAAATTAATTTGTTTGACGTGATGCAATAGTTTGGGCCTTTTGTTAATGACCTAAAAATTGACTAGAATCCATTCATTTTTAGTCTAGTGAACATTGTGTGTATATTTTAAGATTCTTTTCATATTGGGGTTGGGAGACCATTCATTTAATTTGTATGTGTGCACCCCAACAAACAAAGCCAGTTGTAAATAATTCAGAATATTTTTTCTTTATACAGTGGTGAAAATAATTATTTGATCCCCTGCAGCTTTTGTAAGTTTGCCCACTTACATAGTAATGATGGGTCCATAATTGTTATATTTTAAATGATAGAGAAAGAATATAAACCAAAAATCCAGAAAAAAAAACACATTATACAAATGTTCTAAATTGAGTTGTGGTTCAGTGAGTAAAATAATTTTTTGATCCCCTACCAACCAACAATAATTCTGGCTAGTTATGTTTATAAAATACACCTTTCCACAGAACCTCTTTCTTCCATTCAAACCTCACCATCATGGGCAAGACCAAAGAGCTTTCAAAGGACAGGGACAAGATTGTAGACCTGCACAAGGCTGGAATGGGCTATAAGACCATAAGCAAGAAGCTTGGGGAGAAGGAGACAACTGTTGGAGCAATTATTTGCAAATAGAAGAAACACAAAATAACCATCAATTGCACTCGGTCTGGAGCTCCCTGCAGGATTTCACCTCAGGGGGTAAGTATGATTATGAGAAAAGTGAGGGGTCAGCTCAGAACTACATGGGAGGAGCTTGTGAATGATCTCAAGGCAGTTGGGACCACAGTCACCAAACAAACCGTTGGTAACACAATACACCACTATGGATTGAAATCCTGCAGCACCCACAAGGTCCCCCTCCTCAAGAAGACACATGTACAGGCCCATCTGAAGTATGCCAGTGAACATCTAAATGATTCAGAGAAGGATTGGGAGAAAGTGCTGTGGTCAGATGAGGCCAAAATTGAGCTCTTTGGCATTTTCAACTCGCTGTGCTTGGAGAAAGAAAAATGCTGACTATGACCTTAAGTCAATTCAGCACCATCCCTATGGTCAAGCACGGAGGTGGAAACATGATGCTTTGTGGTTGTTTCTCTGCTAAAGGTATAGGCCAACTTTGGATGAGAACATTCTTCCCTCAGCCAGAACACTGAAGATGGGTCGTCGATGGGTCTTTCAGCATGGCAATGACCCAAAACAAAGGAGTGGCTCAAGAAGAAGCACATTAAGGTCATGGAGTGGCATAGAATGCATTAAGATAAAAAATGTTTTAACTTTACAACCCCTTTAAAGATTTAAAGAAGCTCTGTAAAGAAAAGTAGACCAAAATCCCTCCTGAGATGTGTGCAACCTTGTAACCAACTACAAGAGACGTCTTACCTCTGTGCTTGCCAACAAGGGTTTCTCATCCAAGTACTAAGTCATGTTTTTCTTGGGGATCAAATATTTATTTTGCTCACTGAACTGCAACTCAGTTTATAACATTTGTATCATGTGTTTTTTCTGGATTTTTAGCTGATATTCTGTCTCTATCATTTAAAATACATCTATGATAAAAATTATAGACCCTTCATTTCATTGTAAAATGTACAAACTTACAAAATTTGCAGGGTATCAAATAATTATTTTTCCCACTGTATAAGAATGGCTAATCTCCCAAAATAACAAATTAACATGCTAAAATTAATTTAGCCGATCTTCTGAAATAACACCAGAATAACAGAACTTCAGAAAATATGAATCGTTTCGAAACAATGAATATATACTCTCCTGAAATACCAAATTTAGCATTGCGATTATGATTAAACTAAATGATATACTTAACAAATAAAACAAAACAACATTTTCTGTCATTGTACATTCTTAACTTTAGGTAGGTTTCCCTCTCCCTGTTGGCATTTTCATTTATTTTATAAAGCAGGTACGGAAGAAGGAGCAGTGGGAACACCCCAAAAGTGAATGTCAACACAAAGCACTCCAAAGTGGGCAGCAGCAGAGATGTCACCACCAGAGAACGCAAGAGATATAAGAAGCCAGAGGGAGGCGATCAGCGACTTAAAACAAAAAACACTACATCCCCTCTGGCAGGACAAAGCTCTGCATTGTTTACATATGCAGAGCTCTGTCCAGTCTTCCTCCTTGCCAATCAGCTTGTGATGTATCTAATTACAGCACAGCTGGTGCACATGCGCACCCCTACCCAGATGTGCCTAGTATGTGATCCTGCACAGGAGAGCTGCTTTGCCGCCTTATGTCATCCGCAAGTGGTTAACATACAATGAGGAAGTCCAGCTTCTAAATCGTTAACCCATTTTAGAACAGACAGAATTCAAATCTACTTTGTGGGCTCCTAGATGGTAGGAACCGATGTGAGTGTGCAATGTACAGGGTTAGGGACAATTATAGACACTCACTCAGGTTGAACTCGATGGACTGGTGTCTTTATTCAAGCTTACTAACTATGTAACTATGTAACTATGTAACAACCAATAATAAGATCTGCCAGCACAGTATGGTGAAGGTTAATTATGGCAAACACAGCTCTCCAGCCCCCTCATAAACAAAGAGAATTAAGTATGATTTTTTTGGTGCAGGAGTTATCAGAAAAATTCATCTAATTTCACCTTTAAGGGGAAAAAAAATTACACACACATTTTTTTGCAGAGAAAAAATGTGCATTTATTATTTTTCCTACAGAAGCTTGCAAAGCATTGCACCCGTGTTCAGTGGATTGTGGGAGTAATGGCAGGCTCCTGTATACTCCCCTTCCAGCTTTCTGATCGTACCTCTGTATGGGCTTTCAGTGAGCTAGAGGAAGAGTGGACTACGAGCACACTGATCAGCGCACTTGTAGTCCATTGACAAGTACAAGTCCATCTGCCATGGTGGAGGATGGGACTTGTAGTAAATTAATTGACAGATCCCTATGAATGAATGACATGGCTGACATATTAAGTGAGACAGTGGCTGCGGAAGAGAAGAATCCCCGATCTGTGTCACAAGGAAGAGGGAGAGCTCAGGGGTAAAGGGGATGCTGGAACATGTTACAGGTTACACCCTTAATATGGGTGTAACATGTAACAAGTTTTAAAGTGAACTAAGCCTTTAAATATACTTTTAGGTATTGCTATATAAATGGGAACATGTACAGTAAATACTGTATAAAGTAGGTGTTTGGCTGTAAAAGCGCAAATTTTTTATTTATTACAACACATAAACTGACATTGATACAGTGCCATTGAAGTGTGCATATATGTTATGTTTGTATTGCTGTTAATACCTGTGGGCTTTAAAGAAGTCTTTGATTGTTTGTGCAGACTGCATAGTCTGACCATGGACTTTACCGGCTAAATTGTCCAGGTCTGAGATCAAACTTTCAACTTGTTCTTTAATTTCACGGTTTCTGGAATCACAAAATAGGCAGGTAATCTTTGTAATACTTACAGGTATACATTAAATAGGAAAATGGATAGACATATGATGACACAGGTTGACAACTAAGGATGAGCCGAACACCCCCCCCGGTTCGGTTCGCACCAGAACCTGCAAACAGACCTAAACTTTGTGTGAACTTTAGAACTTTAGAACTTTAGAACCCTGTTAAAGTCTATGGGACTCGAACGTTCAAAATCAAAAGTGCTCATTTTAAAGGCTAATATGCAAGTTATTGTCATAAAAAGTGTTTGGGGACCTGGGTCCTGCCCCAGGGGACATGTATCAATACAAAAAAAAGTTATAAAAATGGCTGTTTTTTCGGGAGCAGTGATTTTAATAATGATTAAAGTGAAACAATAAAAGTGTAATATTCCTTTAAATTTCGTACCTGGGGGGTTTGTATAGTATGCCTGTGAAGGGGCGCATGTTTCCCGTGCTTAGAACTGTCCCTGCACAAAGGGTAATTTCTGCAGGAAAAAAAGTCATTTAAAATCACTCGTGGCTATAATGATTTGTTGGCTCCCGGTAATACAGAGAACACTCATTGAAAGTCATTGATAAAAAATTAAAAAAAAGCGTGGGGTTTCCCCAAATTCAATTACCAGGCCCTTCAGGTCTGGTATGGATATTAAGGGGAACCCCGTGTCAAATTAAAAAAAAAAATGATATGGGGTTCCCCCCAAATATCCATTCCAGACCCTTCAGGTCTGTTATGGATTTTAAAGGGAACCCCATGCCAAATTTTAACCACTTCCCGACTGACGCACAACGATGTACATCGGCAGAATGGCATGGGCAGGCAAATTGGCGTACAGATACGTCCATTTGTATTTGCCGCCCTGCCATCGTGTGCGCACCCCGTAAGTCCGGTCGTGGGTCCCGCGGACTCGATCGCCGCGGTGATACCCGCGATTGTCTCACGGGGAGGCTGAACGGGGAGATGCCGATGTACACAGCATCTCCCCGTTCTGCCTAGCAACAAGTGACACTGATCTCTGCTCCATGTGATTGGAGCAGAGATCAGTGTTTACTAACACACAGCCCAGCCCCCCACAGTTAGTAACACGCCCCTAGGACACACTCAAAAATGTGTCAAAAATGTCCGATGTGTCCGCCATAATGTCGCAGTCACAATAAAAAAAAAATTATTAATAAAAATGCCATAAAACTATCCCCTATTTTGTAAACGCTATAAATTTTGTGCAAACCAATCAATAATCGCTTATTTTTTTTTACTAAAAATATGTAGAAGAATATGTATTGGCCTAAACTGAGGAAAAAATATATTTTTTATATATTTTTGGGGGATATTTATTATAGAAAAAAGTAAAAAATAATGCGTTTTTTTTTTCAAAATTGTCGCTCTATTTTTGTTTATAGCGCAAAAAATAAAACTGCAGGGGTGATCAAATACCACCAAAAGAAAGCTCTATTTGTGGGAAAAAAAGGATGTCAATTTTGTTTGGGAGCCACGTCGTACGACCGCGCAATTGTCAGTTAAAGCGACGCTCTGCCGAATCGCAAAAAGTGGTCTGGTCTTTGACCAGCAAAATGGTCCGGTCTGCAAGTGGTTAAGGTACTTTTTTAAAATTAAATTTTGTGCAGGGACAGTTCTAAGCACGGGAAACATGCGCCCCTTCACAGGCATACTACAGACACCCCCAGGTATGAAATCTAAAGGAATATTACACTTTTATTGTTTCACTTTAAGCATTATTAAAATCACTGCTCTAGAAAAAACAGCCGTTTTTAAAACTTTTGCATTGATACATGTCCCCTGGGGCAGGACCCAGGTCCCCAAACACTTTTTATGACAATAAGTTGCATATAAGCCTTTAAAATTAGCACTTTAGATTTCTCCCATAGACTTGTACAGGGTGTTCCGCGGCTTTTCGATTTTGTATCTTGATTGAAGCGTCAAACAGCAATTATTAAACCTTGTGCCTTATGACTATACACAAAAATTTACATGTTAATATATACATACAATACAGACCAATTCTTAATTAGACTATAGATCAATACATTTATAATTATGTCATTTCAGTTTCTGTTTAACCACTTCAATACCAGGCACTTATACAAATTCCTGCCCAGACCAATTTTCAGCTTTCAGTGCTGTCACACTTTGAATGACAATTGTGCGGTCATGCTACACTGTACCCAAACTACATTTTTATCATTTTGTTCCCACAAATAGAGCTTTCTTTTGGTGGTATTTGATCAACGCTGGGATTTTTATTTTCTGCTAAACAAATAAAAATGTTTCTGTTACAAAACGTTGTAAATAAGTACGTTTTCTCCTTCACTGATGGGCACTGATGGGGCTGCACTGATGGGCATCGATGAGGTGGCACCAATGAGGTGGCACTGATGATGGGCACTAATATGCGGCACTGATAGGTGGCACTGATATGCAGCACTGATGACTACACATAGGTGGCACTAATGGGCACTAAAAAGCGTCACGGTTGGGCACTGATATGTGGCACAGGTGGGCACTGATAGGCGGCACAGATGGGCACTGATAGGTGGCATGAATGGGCTTAGATGGGGACTGATAGGTGGCACTGATGTACAGTAATTGATGGTACGGTATGCCAATCAGTGCCAAACTATAATGCCTGCCAATCAATGATGCCCATTGTGGGCACTGATTGGCATCCATTGTGGGCACTGATTGCATCCCTGGTGGTCTAGGGTGACATACATGGTGGAGACATCCCTGGTAGTCCTAGTGGCCTCCCTGTGGTCCTAGAGGCATCCCTGGTGGTCTAGTGTGGGCATCCTTGGGGGGGTTGCGCTGATGATCAATCAGCACAGAGGAGCAGCCGATCGGCTCTCCTCTACTCGCATCTGACAGACGCAAGTGAGGAAAAGCCAATCAACGGCTCTTCCTGGTTACACTGTTATCAGCTGTGATTGGACACAGCTGATCACGTGGTAAATAGTCTCCGTCAGACTCGCACACCTCACCACGATCGCCTTGATGTGCACCCCCACGGGCACGCGGCAGCTGTTATCCTGCTGGACATCACATGACGTCCGGTCAGGATATTGAAACCACTTTGCCGCTGTCATTTTGCTATATGGCGGGCGGAAAAATGGTTAAAAATATCCAGGAAAGAATCAACCATCCAGCAATATGAAGGAAATCCAAAATGTTCAAGTGTTTCTCCCATGCTCAGAATTATACCCATAGATGTGCAATTCACTAAAAGGTATATTTCCCCACAGGCAAATAAATATGGTCAGCAGCTCCAACATAATCACATAGCTATTCCATTTCAAATATGTTAAGCAAAAGAAAAAGAGGCTCCATGGTCTTAAACAATATAATAATTTATTTAAAGCTAAAAAAAAAAGCTTAGAAACACTCACAATTGATCATGCAATTCAATTCAACTCATCACCCAGTGTTGGATCCCTTCATGGTAGTGTGATGACATCACCAAGCTCCTCACACTGTGTTTCATTGAAATCGTCTTCTTTAGGAGAACTCTTCTTTTACAACCAACTGGCTCTCTCAAAAAATTGCCAATATAATTCTCTGAAAATTCCAAATCATTTTATAATGAAATATAATAAAAAATAATCTTCCCTGGTCTCACAATTCGATTACGATTATCTGGTCAACGATTTGTCATGATTCGATTCCGCCGTGCATCATGATGCATCACAATTATTGATGATGGTTTCCATCAAAAAATATTTAAACATTTAGAAGAACTCAATTTTTTTAAACACTACTTGCATATAGCAGGACAAGGACATGGAAGAGTCCAGGATATCAGGGAGGAGTAGGAACTGAAGGATGGAAGAATACATGAATAAGAAAGAAAGAATGGAAGAGTCTGGGGATGGGGGAATCCATTGATAGAGATTGGAAAGCTAGAGGAGTCCGGGGATGGGAACTGAAGGGTGGAAGAGTCTGGGGATGGAGATGGAGGAATCCATGGATAGGAACAGAAGGATGGAAGAGGCTGGGGATGGAGATGGAAGAATCCATGGATAGGAACAGAAGGATGAAAGAGGTTGGGGGTGGTGATGGAGGAATCCATGGATAGGAACAGAAAGATGGAAGAGTTCAAAGATAAAAATGGTGGTGGTGGGGGTGGGGGGGGGGGCTGAAGGATGGAAGAATCAAAGGGAGGACGTTTCAGCACCCCTAGGCATAATGCAGCCCCAGGGATTGAATGGTGAGCTCACTTGAGTTTAATTGTTTTAAAGCTAATCAATAATATCTGGAAATATAGTACAATTTTATTATATTTTATGTCAGTTACATAGCTGTGTATTTTTTGGGGTTAGTTAGAAATATATTGTTGAGATTATTTTCATATATGTTATCATTTTCATTATATTTATAATGAACTATTCAGATATACAGTATCTCACAAAAATGAGTACACCCCTCACATTTTTGTAAATATTTTATTATATAATTTCATATGACAACGCTGACGAAATTACACTTTCCTACAATGTAAACTAGTGAGTATACAGCTTGTATAACAGCATCAATTTTCTATCCCCTCAAAATAACTCAACACACAGCCATTAATGTCTAAACCGCTGACAAAAAAAAGTGATTACACCCTTAAGTGAAAATGTCCAAATTGGGCCAATTAGCAATTTTCCCTACCCGGTGTCATGTGACTTGTTAGTGTTACAAGGTCTCAGGTGTGAATGGGGAGCAGGTGTGTTAAATTTGCTGTTATCGCTCTCTCTCATACTGGTCACTGGAAGCTCAACATGGCACCTCAGGGCAAATATCTCTCTAAGGATCTGAAAAAAAGAATTGTTACTCTACATGAAGATAGCCTAGGCTATAATAAGATTACCAAGACCCTAAAACTGAGCTGCAGCACGGTGGCCAAGACCCTACAGTGGTTTAACAGGACAGGTTCCACACAGAACAGGCTTTGCTATGATTGACCAAAGAAGTTGAGTGCACGTGCTCAGCATCATATCCAGAGGTGGTGAGTAGTGTCAGCATTGCTGCAGAGGTTGACGGGGTGGGGGGACAGACCATATGACTCACACTGCATCAAATTGGTCTGCATGACTGTCGTCCCAGAAGAAAGCCTCTCCTAAAGATGATGCACAAGAAAGCCTTCAAATAGACTGCTGAAGACAAGCAGACTAAGGGCATGGATAACTGGAACCTATACTGTGGCCTGATGAGACCAAGATAAACGTATTTGATTCAGATGGTGCCAAGCATGTGTGGCGGGAAACAAGATGAGGAGTACAAAGACAAGTGTGTCTTGCCTACAGTCAAGCATGGTGGTGGGAGTGTCATGGTCTGGGGCTGCATGAGTGCTGCCGGCACTGGGGACCTACAGTTCATTGAGGGAACCATGAATGCATACATGTACTGTGACATACTGAAGCAGAGCATGATCTACCCCTTTCGAGACTGGGCCGCAGGGCAGTATTCCAACATGATAGCAAACTCCAAACACACCTCCAAGATGAACACTGCCTTGCTAAAGAAGCTGAGGGTAAAGGTGATGGACTGGCCAAGCATGTCTCCAGAACCTAAACCCTATTGAGCATCTGTGGAGCATCTTCAAATGGAAGGTGGAGGAGCGCAAGGTCTCTAACACCCACTAGCTCCGTGATGTGGTCATGGAGGAGTGGAAGAGCCCTTGAGTGGCAACCTGTGAAGCTCTGGTGAACTCCATGCCCAAGAGGGTTAAGGCAGTGCTGGAAAATAATGGTGGCCACACAAAATATTGACACTTTGGGCCCGATTTGGACATTTTCACTTAGGGATGTACTCACTTTTGTTGCCAGCGGTTTAGACATTAATGGCTGTGTGCTGAGTTGTGTTGAGGTGAAAACACATTTACACTGTTATACAAGCTGTACACTCACTACTTTACATTGTAGCATAGTGTAATTTCTCCAGTGTTGTCGCATGAAAAGATATAATAAAATATTTACAAAAATATGAGTGGTGTACTCACTTTTGTGAGATACTGTATATTATATAATATGCGAAGTTGTGGTATGAATAGTGTTGTTCCATTGGAGTATACAGTGGATATAAAAAGTCTACACACCCCTGTTAAAATGTCAGGTTTCTGTGATGTAAAAAAATGAGACAAAGATAAATCATTTCAAAACTTTTTCCACCTTAAGTGTGACCTATAAACGCTACAACTCAGTTGAACGACAAACTGAAATATTTTAGGTGGAGGGAAGTAAAAATAAAAAAATAAAATAATATGGTTGCATAAATGTGCACCCCCTTAACTGCTTGCCGACCAGCCGCCGCAGTTGTACTGTGGCAACATGGCTCGGCTGCGCGAATCGTCGTCATGTTACGTCGCTTCTAGATTTGGCCATTAGGAACAAATGCACGCGCCCCCTGCTCGCCTATGGAGCCGATGCGAGTGCCCGGTGGTTGCAATCACCGCCGAGCTCCCACAATCGCTCAGGGCACACGGAGAAATCCTGGTTCTCTGACGGGAGAACAGACAGAGTACGAACAGCGATCTGTCATCTCCCCTACACAGTCCCCTCCCCCCTTCATTTAGAACACACAATAGGGAACAATAGGGAACACATTAACCCCCTTATCGCCCCCTAGTGGTTAACCCATTCATTGTGAATGACATTTTTACAGTAATCAATGCATTTTTATAGCACTGATCAACGTAAAAATGCCAATGGTCACAAAAATGTGTCAAAATTGTCCTACGTTTCCACCATAATGTCGCAATCCCGATAAAAATCGCCACCATTACTAGTAAAAAAAAATATTAATAAAAATGCCATAAACTATCCCCTATTTTGTAGACGTTATAACTTTTGCGTAAACCAATCAATATACTCTTATTGCGATTTTTTTCTACCAAAAATATGTAGAAGAATACATATCGGCCTAACCTGAGGAAAAAAATCGTTTTTTTTATATATTTTTGGGGGATAAAAAGTAAAAAATATTGCGTTTTCCCAAAAAATTGTGCAAAAAATAAAAACCGCAGAGGTGATAAAATACCACCAAAAGAAAGCTCTATTTGTGGGGAAAAAAAGGACATCAATTTTGTTTGTTTGCAACATCGCACAACCGCAGTTAAAGCGACAGTGCGGAATCGCAAAAAGTGCTCTGGTCAGGAAGGTGGTAAAAACTTCCGGGGCTGAAGAGGTTAAACTAATACAATATTGAAGCACCTTTTGATTTTATTACAGCACTCAGTCTTTTTGAGTATGAGTCTATCAGCATGGAACATCTTGACTTGTCAATATCTGCCTGCTATTCTTTGCAAAAACACTCCAAATCTGTCAGATTGTGAGGACATCTCCTGCGCACAGCCCTCTTCAGATCACCCCACAGATTTTCATTCAGATTCAGGTCTGAGCTCTGGCTGGGCCATTTCAAAATCTTCTTCTGGTGAAGCCATTCCTATGTTTATTTGGATGTATGCTTTGGGCGGTTTTCATGCTGAAAGATGAGGTTCCTCTTTATGTTCAGCTTTCTAGCAGAAGCCTAAAGGTTTTGTGCCAATACTGACTGGTGTTTGGAACTGTTCATAATTCCCTCTACCTTCACTAATGCCCCTGTTCCAGCTGAAGAAAAACAGCCCCAAAGCATGATGCTGCCACCACCGTGCTTGACTGTGGGTATAGTGTTCTTTCGGTGGTGTGCAGTGTTGTTTTTGTACCAAACATATCTTATGGAATTATGGCCAAAAAGTTCAGCCTTGGTTTCATTAGACCATAACACATTTTCCCACATGCTTTTGGGAGACTTCAGATGTGTTTTTGCAAAATTTAGCTGGGCTTGGTTTTTCTTCGTAAGAAAACGCTTCTGTCTTGCCACTCTACCCCATAGCCCAGACATGAAGAATACAGGAGATTTTTGTCACATGTACCACACAGCCAGTACTTGCCAGATATTCCTGCAGCTCCTTTAATGTTGATGTAGGCCTCTTGGCAGCCTCCCTGACCAGTCTGACCAGTTTAATTCTCGTCTTTTAATCAATTTTGGAGGAACGTCCAGTTCTTGGTGATGTCACTGTTATGCCATATATGCTCCACTTGATGACTGTCTTCACTGTGTTCCACGGTATATCGAATGCCTTGGAAATGCTTTTGTACCTTCTGACTGATACATTTTAACAATGAGATCCCTCTGATGCTTTGGAAGCTCTTTGTAGACCATGGCTTTTGCTGTAGGATGCGACTAATAAAATTAAAGGAAAGACCTACTAGAACAGTTAAACTTTATATGGGGTTAATCAGAGGCACTTTAAATAAACGGCAGGTGTGTACTGACTCCTATTTAACATGAGTTTGAATGCAATTGCTTAATTCCGAACACAGCTACATGCCCAGATATAAGAGGGTGTGCACACGTATGCAACCACATTATTTTTTATTTTTACTTCCCCCCCTAAAAGATTTGAGTTTGTCTTTCAATTGAGTTGTATAGTTTATAAGTCACATTAAAGGTGGAGAAAGTTCTGAAATGATTTATCTTTGTCTCATTTTTTTACATCACAGAAACCTGACATTTTAACAGGGGTGTGTAGACTTTTTATATCCACTGTATATGGTAGAACGTTTGTGGAGATATTTGTTTTAAATTTCGTTTTAAAATGCTGTTGTATTGTTGAAATATTATGTTGCTAAATAACCGCCTTGTTTTGGGAATAGACATCTCTGTGATATCTGATGCCCAAAATAGGAATATTGGGAGACTAATAATAGGGAGGTGATAGTGATAGGTCCTTGGCAGATGAAGGGAGGGAAAGCCAGTTTCAGCATAAAATGGTAGCAGCGGTGATGATGTACACTCCACTCCGGAGGAAGCAGATTCAGACAAAACACATGGGGAGGAGTTTGACATCATCACGCTACCAGAAAGGAATCCACTGCTTGCAATGTTGGGGGATGAGTGCACATGAAAATGTTGCATTGTCAATTGTGAGTTTTAAGATGTTTTTAGTTTTTGAATAAATTCTTATATAGTTTTAAACTTTGGAAGCCTCTTCTTTTTTTGTCTAACACATATACGATTGAATGCAAGATATTTGTTGAACTAGATGGACTTGTCTTTCTTCAACCAGACTAACTATGTAGCAAGCGCTTTTGACAATACTTATTTATAAGTGCTCAATAAAAATTCAGTGAGCATGCATGCCTGAGGGGGAGCACTTTGATTGCATATCGAAGACTTTATTTCTGAGCACAGGGAAAGCACTTGGGGAACTTTTTGAATTTTTTTTTATTGCT
The DNA here is from genome assembly GCF_037356315.1 of Lithobates pipiens. Classification (NCBI taxonomy): domain Eukaryota; kingdom Metazoa; phylum Chordata; class Amphibia; order Anura; family Ranidae; genus Lithobates; species Lithobates pipiens. The sequence goes on along the minus strand of NW_027507718.1, from coordinate 126,510,553 downwards.
GGAAGGTTGATTATTTTCTGGATCATTTTGAGCCTCCAATATAATAAATATTGTGTTGATCTATAAACTATTCTATACCATGAGTTGGTTTATGTATTGATATGTGAATTTACATATGCGTAAATACACTATATTGTCAAAAGTATTGGGATGCCTGCCTTTACATGCACATGAACATTAATAGCATTCCAGTCATAGTCCGTAGGGATCAATATTGAATTGGCCCACCCTTTGCAGCTTCAACTCTTCTGGAAAGGCTGTCCACAAGGTTTAGGAGTGTGTCTATGGGAATGTTTGTCCATTCTTCCATAAGTGCATTTGTGAGGTCAGGCACTGAGGTGGATGAGAAAGCCTGGCTCGCAGTCTCTACTCTAATTCATCCCAAAGGTGTTTTTATCACGTTGAGGTGCAGGCCAGTCAAGTTCTTCCACCAGAAACTCCCTGGCCAAGCATTCCCATAGACACACTCCTAAACTCCCATACTCCCAAATTCCTAAAACTTGTGGACAGCCTTTCCAGAAGAGTTGAAGCTGTTATAGCTTCAAAGGTTGAGCCAACTCAATATTGAACCTTACAGACTAAGATTGTGATGCTATTAAAATAAATTTGCATGTAAAGGGAGGTGTCCCCATACATTTGACACTATAGTGTTTTAGAAAAGCACTGGATTGATTTTAAAAGAAGCACAGGCAGTGCAATGCACTTTATTAAAACTATTCTTGTACCATCTTACAGATAGGAAAAATTATCTAATTCTCCACATGTTATTCCTGGATGTAGTGTTAATTTCGTTGATGATACACTGTTTTAGTCAACTAAAATATGACTAAAACTAAAACAAATCAGATGACTAAAATACAACTAAAACTAAAATGGCATTTTATTCAAAACTGATTTACTAAAACTGGAGAGTGAAAAATCTGGTGCAGCTCTGCAAAGAAATCAGCTTCCATGATTTTTGCCATAACTTAATTGAACAAGCTGAAGTTAGAAGCTGATTGGTTACTATGCAGAGCTGCACCAGATGTTGCACTCTCCAGTTTTAGTAAGTTAACCCCTATGACTAAAACTAAATTGTAATTTGACATCAAAATTAACAAAGGTTATATATCACAATGGCTAAATCCGTGTCTGTAGTGCATGTTCAAACCTTAATATCATAAATAATAACATGTTATTAGATTTTTACTCCAGAAGTATATAATGAGTTTGAAAATTCTAGAGAAATGCTTAAAAGGAAAAGTCTAGCCAAAGCTTGTTTGGCTGGGCTCAGGGCCGGACTGGGAATAAAAACCAGCCCTGGAAAAAATTTCATACCAGCCCAACAGCATTATTATACCAGCCCAACAGCATAACGTCATTATTTTCTTGTTCGTGAAAGGGAAAACCATACATTTTAAAGCAGATTTGATGAAGAGAGTATTATATATAGATATGAAATCACATAGGGAGATTATATATATATATATATATATATATATATATATATATATATATATATATATATATATATATATATATATATATATTTATATATATATATATTTATATATATATATATATATTTATATATATATATATATATATATATATATATATATTTTTTTTTTTTTTTTTTTTTTTCAAATTCCAGACTCCTTCAGAGACTGCAGACATGATACAGGAAATGGTCAGAGACTGCAGACATGATACAAGAGCTCAATGCAGTCTCACCAGTGCCCATCAAATGCGGCCTCACTGTGCCCACCAATGCGGTCTCACTGTGCCCACCAATGCGGCCTCACTGTGCCCACAATTGCGGCCTCACTGTGTCCATAAAATGCAGCTTTACTGTGCCGTGAATGCAGTATCACTGTGCCCATCATTGCAGCCCCTCCTGTGTCCCATGTCCCAGTCTGCAGTTCCTGTCTGTGGGAAGGTGTGTTGTTGATGCTCAGTACAGTACCTTGCATGCCAGCAGGATATCCATTACGGCCAGCAGCAGGCAGGGTCTGTTCTCGTTTTGGATGGGGACGGTGCTCCTTCCAGAGGATCTGTTTGCTGTGAGATGGAGTGGCCACCTGCACCTTCAGCCGTTCTCAAAGAGCAGGGGGGAGTGGAGATCACAGGGGTGGGGAGCAGAGAGCACTGGGGGGTGCAAAAAGAACAGGGGTGGAGAGCACGGTAGGCTAAGAGCACTGGGGGGCTAAGAGTGTGGGGTGGTGAAGAGCACTGGGAGGGGGGCAGAAAAACAGGGGTGGAGAGCACAGGGGCTGGAGAGTACTGGGGGGGGTACAAAGTGCAGGGGGGAGTGGAGAGCAATGGGGGGGAGCTTGAGAGCACCAGTGGGGGCCAGAAAGAACAGAGGTGGAAAGCATGAGGGACTGGAGAGCACTATGGGGGGTGTAGAGCACTGGCAGGGTTGGAGAGCACATGGATGGGAGCAAAATGCAGGGGGGAGTGGAGAGTACAGGGGTGGGGAGTGGAGTGTGCTGGGGGGAGCCAAAAATAACAGGGGTGGAGAGCACGGGGGTAGAGAGCACTGGGGGAGGCTGGAGAGCACCAGGGGGCCAGAAAGAACCGAGGGGGGAGAGAATGGGGGGCTGAAGAGCACTGGGGAGGGGGCCGGAGAGTGATGGGGAGAGCTGGAGAGCACTGGGGGGGGGGGGCGAAAGAACAGGGGGGAGAGCACTGGGGGAAGTGGAGAGCACGGGGGGGAAGAATAGGGGGGGAGCACTGCACTGGGGGGAAAGAACAGGGGGGAGAGCACTGGGGGAAGTGGAGAGCACTGGGGGGGGGGGAAACAGGATAGAGAGCACTGGGGGGGAAACAGGGGGGAGAGCACTGTGGGGAGTGGAGAGCACTGGGGGGAGAGGAGAGCACTGGGGGGAAGAGCGGGGGACAGCACTAGGGGTAGAGCACTGGGGGAGAGGAGAGCACTGGGGGGGAAAGAACAGGGGGGAGAGCACTGGGGGTGAGCACTGGGGGGGAGAGCACTGGGGGGGAGAGCACTGGGGGGGAGAACAGGGGGGGAGCACTGGGGGAAGTGCAGAGCGCTGGGGGGGAGAACGGGGGGAGCACTGGGGGAGTGGAGAGCACTGGAGGAGAACGGGGGGGGGGAGAGCACTGGGGGGAGTGGAGAGCACTGGGGGGAGAACAGGGGGAGAGCACTGGGGGGCAGAGCACGGGGGGAGCACTGGGGGGGAAAGAACAGGGGGGAGAGCACTGGGGGGAAGAACAGGGAGGAGAGCACTGGGGGGGAAGAACGGGGGGAGAAGAACAGGGGGAGAGCAGAGCAATGGGGGGGGAGAACGGGGGGGCACTGGGGGAGTGGAGAGCACTGGGGGGAGAACAGGGGGGAGAGCACTGGGGGGGAGAACAGGGGGGAGAGCACTGGGGGAAGTGCAGAGCGCTGGGGGGAGAACGGGGGGAGGGCACTGGGGGAGTGGAGAGCATTGGGGGAGAATAGGGGGGAAGCACTGGGGGGAGTGGATAGCACTGGGGGGAGAACAGGGGGAGAGCACTGGGGGGAGCACTCGGGGGGAAAGAACAGGGGGGAGAGCACTGTGGGGGAAGAACAGGGAGGAGAGCACTGGGGGGGAAGAACAGGGGGGAGAAGAACAGGGGGAGAGCAGAGCGCTGGGGGGGAGAACAGGGGGGGAGGGCACTGGGGGAGTGGAGAGCACTGGGGGGAGAACAGGGGGGACAGCACTGGGGGGAGTGGAGAGCACTGGGGGAGAGAACAGGGGGGGAAGAGAACAGGGGGAGAGCACTGGGAGGGAGAACGAGAACGGGGGAGAGCAATGGGGGGAGAGCACGGGGGGGAGAACACTGGGGGGACTGGAGAGCAATGGCGGCGTGGGGGAACAGGGGGGAGAGCACTAGGGGGGGAACAGGGGGGAGAACACTGGGGGGAGTGGAGAGCACTGGGATGGTGGCTATAGAAGGATGGGGAGAGCTGGAGAGCAGGGGGGGCAGCAAGAACAGGGGAGGAGAGAATTGTGGGGGGCAGGAGAGTGGGGTGGTGGAGGGGAGCACTGGGGGGTAGGAGAGTGTGGTGGTGGAGGAGAGCACTGGGGGGCAGGAGAGTGTGGTGGGGGCTGGAGAGTGTGGTGGTGGAGAGGAGCACTGGGGGGGCAGGAGAGTGTGGTGGTGGAGGAGAGCACTGGGGGGGGCAGAAGAGTGTGGTGGTGGAGGAGAGCACTGTGGGGGGGGCAGGAGAGCGTGGTGGTGGAGGAGAGCACTGGGGGGGGGGCAGGAGAGCACGTGGTGGTGGAGGAGAGCACTGGTGGTGGAGAGGAGCACTGGGGGGGGGGCAGGAGAGTGTGGTGGTGGAGAGGAGCACTGGGGGGGGGGCAGGAGAGTGTGGTGGTGGAGGAGAGCACGGCGGGGGGGCAGGAGAGTGTGGTGGTGGAGAGGAGCACTGGGGGGGCAGGAGAGTGTGGTAGTGGAGAGGAGCACTGGGGAGGGCAGGAGAGTGTGGTGGTGGAGAGGAGCACTGGGGGGGCAGGAGAGTGTGGTGGTGGAGGAGAGCACTGGGGGGGCAGGAGAGTGTGGTGGTGGAGAAGAGCACTGGAGGGCAGGAGAGTGTGGTGGTGGAGAGGAGCACTGGGGGGGCAGGAGAGTGTGGTGGTGGAGGGGAGCACTGGAGGGCAGGAGAGTGTGGTGATGGAGGAGAGCATGGGGGGGCAGGAGAGTGTGGTGGTGGAGATGAGCACTGGGGGGCAGGAGAGTGTGGTGGTGGAGGAGAGCACTGGGGGGGCAGGAGAGTGTGGTGGTGGAGGAGAGCACTGGGGGGGCAGGAGAGTGTGGTGGTGGAGGAGAGCACTGGGGGGGCAGGAGAGTGTGGTGGTGGAGATGAGCACGGGGGGCAGGAGAGTGTGGTGGTAGAGGAGAGCACTGGAGGGGCAGGAGAGTGTGGTGGTGGAGGAGAGCACGGGGGGGCAGGAGAGTATGGTGGTGGAGGAGAGCACGGGGGGCAGGAGAGTATGGTGGTGGAGGAGAGCACTGGGGGGGCTGGAGAGTGTGGTGGTGGAGAGGAGCACTGGGGGGGCAGGAGAGTGTGGTGGTGGAGGAGAGCACTGGGGGGGCAGAAGAGTGTGGTGGTGGAGGAGAGCAATGGGGGGGGGCAGGAGAGTGTGGTGGTGGAGGAGAGCACTGGGGGGGCAGGAGAGTGTGGTGGTGGAGAGGAGCACTGGGGGGGCAGGAGAGTGTGGTGGTGGAGAGGAGCACTGGTGGGGCAGGAGAGTGTGGTGGTGGAGGAGAGCACTGGGGGGGGCAGGAGAGTGTGGTGGTGGAGAAGAGCACAAGGTGAACTGGGGACAGTACAATAAGTTGGATGGGAGAATCGGCAGCCCACACCCCGCCGATCCTCCTATCCAGACAATGTGGCACACAGGGCGGGCTGTACCTGCAGCATCTGCTCCCGCAGATCACAGCGCTGGCTGGCTCTGTGTTCGGCGGTCGCTCTGTAACATGGCCCCGCCCCCTCAGACCTGCTCGTGTGATAGGTGGAAAGTTGATTCTATCTACTATCACACGAGCCAGTCTGATGGGGGGGGCCGTGTTACAGAGTGGCCGCCGAACACAGAGCCAGCCAGCACTGTGTGATCCACAGGAGGCAGCACTAATGCAGCCGCAACTAAAAGCGGCCCCAGGGCAGGCGGCCTACCGGGAAATCTCCCGGTATCCCGGTAGGCCAGTCCGGCCCTGGCTGGGCTTCTCCTATGGATCACAAGAGTGCAATTCCTTTTGCACTCCTGTGACCCATTTTCAGCAGAGAGCGGACTGCAGTCCACTCTGTTGATATCATAGAAATCAGTCCAGGCACTGTGTCTTCCCGATAATGGAAGTCTGGATCTGCCAGGTGCCTGGACTGACACCCATATCAGCCTGAGAGGGCTGCTCACCGCCCCTCCACAGCTCAGCACTCCAGTGAGTGAGGAGGAGCAGAGCGGAGAGCTGCTGATTGACAGTTAGTAGCTCTCTGCTCGGGGGGCTGTGAGAATCGAGCTATTGGCGGTGTTCAATTGCTCAGTTCTCAGTGCAGAGGCGCAGGGGACAGATGCAGCATCAGATCAATGCTGCATCCATCAAGGTAAGTATAGCACTGAAAAAAAAACACCATACTACTTCTGTTTAAATGATGCATTACAATTTAACTAAACTCATTATATTTTAGTCAAATAAAATTATTTTAGTTGCCTAAAATGTACTGGAGATTTTAGCTGACTAAAATACAACTAAAACAATTCAGATGACTAAAATACGACTAAAACTAAAATGGCATTTTAGTCAAAAAGCTATGATTAAAACTAAATCGAAATTTGACATAAAAATTAACACTGCATAGGTGTGGCAAATGTGCTGTTTTTAAGTACAATTATTCATGTTATGGTATTTTTATTATTAAAGCGGAGTTCCAGCCTTCTTTTTTTTAATCACCCTCATGATAGTCATCAATTATGTTTTAAAAATTATTGGTACTCACTGTACCCTCCTGATCCAGCAAGTGTCCATCCTGAGTGTGGGCATCTGAAGCCCACTAAGAATCTTTCCCGGAATAAGGAGCTGCTGGATACCCAGCAAGCACCTCCCGATCTCGCACATGTGCAGTGGGGCTTTACCACAGCCATAGCAATGAAGTCTAGCATTGCATCATTTCAGGTTTAGAAATAACACGATGATAGCAGCCGAGGAAGCCCATTGACTCCTGGGATTGATTACACTGGAATCCCAGGAGCCAGTGCGAATAAGGATATGATAATTTTTTTTTTTAGCAAAAATGGTACTATATATTTTATAAAAAATTACACTACCCAAAAAGGAATAATGGAGCGATCAGCAACACATGCGAACGTGCATGCAAATTAGGGTGGAACTTTAAAGCTTTAAAGCTTTAATATACAGGATTTATATAGCAGCAACAGTTACAAATTACATAATCGTGATACAGAGATTTTCTACTGGAAAGAGCCAGGGTACATTCTTGCTATTTTAAACTACTAAGAAATGTTATTTTTTTTTGTAAGGCATTTAGAAGTCATATTTTTAGGCTTTTCCCATTTACAATACAGCATCAGATATTTAACGATCAACATGCGAATGCGAATGCAGTATTACTGAAGTTCTAAATACAAGATCTGTTGAGTGTAGGTTGGAAAAAGGTTTTCCTGTTATTGCTGTTGTATACAGCAATGATTTTGTTATTTATTGTAAATTCTACTACAGGTACAAATAGATAAAAAAAAAAAAAAGATCTTTTAGGTTAAATGTTACCACGAGCACCTTCATTATGCCATATGGTAGCGTGCATTGAGGTAGAACTGTCAGACACGCACTTTTTTTTCACAACCCACCACAATGCACAGGTGGTTCACATCTGTGCGTCATGGTGCGGATGGGTGTTGAAGTGCCACGCAAACTGCAACACAAATATTTAAACATGGCTATCAAAACTGATGGTATCAGGACTTGGGATACTTACAAAAAATGAAATGATAAATTGTACTAAAAATGTGAATGATATTAACACAATTTAAAAAAACTCAGCATACATACTGTTTTAAAGACTCTAGTAGCTGTTGCATAACAGGTGAAGATGGCAGTTTCTTGCCTTGACATTGCAAAATTCTTTCGCGGCCTGTGTGCTTCTTCTGCAACAAAAACAAATGATCTTTCATTTACTGCTGATAAATAGAACGAATTTAATGTCTTGATATACAGTATGTTTATAGTTATGCAGTGAAACCTTACTCTCTTAATCTATTTTAAAGTGACTCTGTCATGAGAGAAGTATGGGGGCTGCCATTGCATCTCCAGATCCAGTGAAACCCCTACCTTTGTAATTATTGTAAGGGAGCTGGAAAGAGAAGGAGTAATTCTGCCCATAAAGGTAGCGAGTAGGAGTAAGAGGAAGTAAAGACGAGTTTCATCAATTTCCAAAATTTTTGTAAGCGTGGACATTCCCAGAATATGTGCAAGTGTGCTCTTGTAGTTGAATAATATGATATGATTGGTTTGTAATTGTGAGAAAGGGTGGTCCAGATCTCTTTACCACCTTTGAATGTATGAAGCAGGAAATTATCCTCCGTATTCAGCAAAATAGAATGTGCCAGTATGAATGAACGCTGTAAAGGGGAGGAATTTAGACATAACATTTCAAATGGAAAGAGGAAATTAAACGGAATCCTGCTTCTGGATAGTGCGGATGTAGTGACAGAGCTGTAAAATCTGCCATAATTTGACTCCCATACCCAGTGTAGACGTGAATTACCCTGGAGATGTATATTTGTTATCTTTTGTAAAATGAATGCCCATGAAGGCACCCCCTTGGGCATTAAGACACAGAACCCCTGAAAAGCCAGGGTTTAAAGGAAAGTATTACTAGAAAAGGGTCTTTGACTAAGAAATGTCTGACGTTTTGGAGATCGTAAACAAACTACTGTCAAAGTGGGACTGATAAGAGTGTCATTTTTGACTATTGGTGGAGGTGAAGTCTGTAACTGGGGTAGGCCATTTACTAGAAGATGGGTGGAATCCTATTTTAATTGTATCCATTGTTTGGTGGTATTTTGGGGACATGGGCTGATAGAACTGCTCTGTTATAACAGACAGGTTCTGGAAATTCAATTCTTCTTTAATGTTTGGAAGTTTAATGATTTGGTGTCTATTTTTCTTCTGAGCCCAAACAAAAAAAAAAAAAAATTAGTATAGAGCAGAAATTCACAAAGCATTTGGGGTAAGGGAAATCAGAGAGTTTGTAATAAATACAGCAATCTTGTGAGATAATTATTTTTATTGTTATTGTGACCAGTTTTGTGCCATCTAAGGTAATGTATTTTAAAGGAATTAAAAGAGTGGTTTGATGTTTAGGTAAATAGGTTTAGGTTTAATAAAATAAGGAGATGTTGATGCTTGCCTAGGTATCTAATGTGGGTAGGGGAAGGTATCCTTAATTATTTTGTATGGTTCTATCTGGTGTCAGCTCACAAACTGCTTCAGGTTTAGCATCATTTATTTTCTAATTGGATAGTAAGCTTGACTAGTTCAGTTTGGGTTTAGGGCGATACCATTTGTTGGTTAACTAAATAGATTGTGCAAGCTTTGCAAGCACGATGGCCTCTTTTTTAGGAAATCAACTAGTAAGAGTGAAAGAGTTGTCTTGGGGTGAGAAAGTAAAAAGAGAAGATTGTTGGCATAGGCAGCTACTTTATGATGACCAAATCAAGTTGCAAAGCTGTAGATGAACAGGGAGTCCCAAATTGTGCATAAGAGAGATTCCATGGTTATGACAAATATAGTAGGGGGGATAGCGTGTAGCCCTGCCTGGTGCTGTTTGTAAAGTCAGAAAGGGAATAATTTGTTTTGACAACAATGGGGGTATAGAATTGATAGCTTGACTCTATTTACTCATATTATTACCTAGAGCTACAGTATATGAAACATGGTCTCACAAATTAATTGTCATTTAACCCTGTTGAACATTGAGTCTTTGTGGAGGCAGCATGATAAATTTACATTTACAGATTTAAAGATATTATCATTAGCTTCTCTACCTGGGAAAAAAACATGCTTGGTCTTAATGAGTTAAGGTAGGTAGGTGGGAAAGCAGATAACAGACTTAAAATTAAACACTACCACAGTTATCCTTGCTATCTGAGATGCAGCTTGCAGGGGTCTGGAAGGGTCAGCTTGCAAGGGCTTAGAGCTCTGTTCACCTGATCAAGTTCTAAGTAAGCTGTATTAGTTTTGTTAAGAAAGGTTGTTTCATCTCCTGCAGTTTTTAATATCATCCAATTGCAATGCAATTGAATGCATGGAGAATAGTTGTTCCTAGAATCTATGTGTGCTCTTTATTCTACTAATTTAAGTTCACATAGGAATTAAAATCATTGATTGAGAATGGGAAGAGAGAAAGTATATTGACTAAAAAAGAAGGAAGATATTTGGTACCTCAAGCCTCAACGAGGCCCACTATATATACCTAGAGTAGGCTCCTTGACATCTATGTAGGGGAATATTTTGATACATATTTGCAACCCTCAGTGATAAATACACGTTCCTTTTTAAAAGATAGCAGGCATCTGACTACCTTGTTGAAGGAGGTCTCATAATGAACATATTTTTGCTGCCATCGATGTAAATTCACTATACACAAATATCCAACAGCGATGGTTTAAATGCAGTAAAATGGAGACTCCAGAGGAAGTCAGGACAGGAGAAAAAGCAGATTGATTTTTCTGAAACAATGTTTGGGGTGTGCAATTGGAAGGGATTATTTTTGGTATAAGAATTATTATTTCCTACAGATTAAAGGAGTTGCTGTGGGAGCTAAGTATCCTCCCAGCATGGCTAACCTTTTTATGTCAAATGGGAGAAGAAGCTCATATACAGTGGAAAATGGCCTGGGTTAATTTTTTTGGAAAAGATACATTGATGACATTTTTGTTATCTGGAAAGGCACTCAGGAATCTTTAGAAGCATTTTTTATTAATCCTAATATCAATCATTATGGGATTCGATTTACAGAGGAGTGGAATAAAGAAAAGGTTCATTTTTGGACTTAAGGGGAATGGTAGAATTTTCCCTAAAACTTACTTCAAAAGAAACAGACACAAATGGCTACATACACATCTAAAGTTGACATCATTATAGGTGGATGACGACAAGGGTCAGAATTAGGCGAAATTGTGATCTTAGAAGATTTTACAATCAGAGATCCTTGTAGAAAGATTTTAAAGGAAAGGATATGACAGGAGGTATCCTGAGGAATCCTGCAAGAAAAAAAGCAATAGCTGTAGAGAGTGATAGATTGATGGTAGAGCCACCTGGGATGGTAGGGAGGAACAGCGAGCATGATTTTGCATTTATTATTTATTCAGTGCAGAACCATCAACAGGGTGGAACATGAGAAGTGCTAGAAAAACCTGTCCTCTTTAACCATCTAGTTATGTGCTTGGAAGCTAAAATATATAGGACTTGATTTACTAAAATGGATAGTGACTGTTCACTGCACAAAGTGAATGTTCAGTATGAATACCCAATCTTGTGGAAGGGGAATAAAATCTTCCTGTTTGAACACGATTAGATGATTAACATGAACACAGCTTCACCTTATTCACTAAGATTTCAAATGTAAAGATATGTTTTTGAAAGTGAGCTTTTTATATCATTTATTGCATAGTTGGAATGAACACAATTTAATTTCCTATTGCTTTATTAAATGAGGCAAACTAAGTGGTAAAGCTAGAACAAGGATGACCTTTCAGCACTTCAGTCAGCAAATATAGCTCCATATTGCAATTGTGACAGGTTTCCATTCAGCAACACTGTCGACTCTGTGAATCCGGATTGGAATTGAATCAGTCAGTTTGTTTAGCTAAACTCACTAACAACATTTTTTTAAACTCCTGAAGAACAAATCGTTCATATAAGAGAGCAACAATTCCACTAAGCTGCATTACATTAGATATACTTATCAAACAAACTTTGTTTACTGTTAAATGTAATTTTAAATGTAATTTCACTAAAAACAATATGATGCCAGTTCAAATGAACTTTCAGGACATGGACAGTATGTAATTGCTGTTTGATCTTCTGTATAATGCCAACCAATCATTTAAAACAAAGACAGGCAATGAAGCATGATAAACATAGTAATTGGGGTAAACTGATCATTACTGAAAAAAGGGCCCTCTTTGTACCAAAAATGACTTGCAACCAACAGCAACCATTCAGACCATGACAGCTATTCACATAGTATAGTTTTCAACATCAATGCAGTCTGCCTGGCTGCCAACTTTGTTTTTTAATTATATAGAAACAAAAGAATCTTGATTAAAAATGCAAGTATTAATGGTTTTCTTGTGGCAAACCCCACAAAATCCTGTTATTTATTTCAGGTAAAATGTCACAGACTTGGCCAGTTCAGTTTGAGTGTAAAATGAAATAATGAATTTAGGAAAGACTACCTTCAGTGCAAACCACATTTAAATCAGTTATTCTAGAGCTATGGGCAACTTAAGGTTTCCTGATGCTTGGAAAAGCCTCATTCCTTTTGTCTTCCAAGGTGACAGTCCTGTCAAATGATCAGATTCTAGCTTTGTAAATATCAGCATGTGACTTTTTATTTTAGCATGACGTTAAAGGTTTTATAAATAAGGATCAATGCAATTTATTCTGTAGATTTATTTTGCAGAATTTGTAAGTAATGGGATAATAATTGGGTAATACACCCATGTACCTTTTCAACAAGGTTGTTGCTTTGGAACTAGTGTAAATCCAGGTGATTGAGAATAGCTTATCTCACACAGGTATTTTGTTATAAGTTATATTCCCTCTAAAAACCTTGCCGCATATTCTACTTTCCTCTTTTCTATGAAGTATAGTACTCATTGTAAATATTTGCTTTCAGGCATTATATTAAGCTGTTTAATTGTACTAAACCAACAGACACACCTGTTCTTCCTTCCTGTTATAGGCAGATTCCTTTTCTCTGTTTGTCCATTCACTCTGCTCCAACTGCAGATGGTCTCTAATGAGCATGTAGGCTTTCTCCTGTTCTTGCTGGGTTAAACACTGCAGTTCCAAGGCTCGCTTCTCTGTCTGTAGTAACTGAAGGCAGGCCTTCAGCTCAGATAGCCCCTTCTGTGGAAGATGATAAATATAACCACATGCACCGTCTACTAGTCAATTTTTACATTCTCCAACATACAGAAAGAATATTAAGATGGAAACAATACAACAGAAACATTGAATAATTATTGAGTTAGGACAGTATTAAAGTAGATCTAAACACTAAGCCCTTGTACACACGATCGGACATTCCGACGGAAAACGTCCGATTGGACCGTGTTGTCGGATAATCCGACCATGTGTGGGCTCCATCGGACTGTTTCTGTTGGAATATCCGACCAACAAAGTTTTAGAGCTGGGCTATAAGATTTTCCGACAACATGATCCAATCGGACTTTGTCTGATCGTTTGTAGAGAATTCCGATTCGGTAAAGTGCCACGCATGCTCACATCAAATTCCTAGACCAAAGCTATTGGCTACTAGCCTGAACGTGGTCCCGTTGTAAGGAAATAACGTCATTACATTACGAACGATTGGATTTTCTGACAACTTTGTCCAACCGTGTGTATGCAACATCAGTTTCGGACAAAATCTTGTTGTCGGAATGTCCGACCGTGTGTTCAAGGGCTTACTGGAGTACTAACACACTGTGGGGGAGAGTTACTAAAACTGGTGCACGCAGAATCTGGTCCAGCTGTGTATGATAGCCAATCAGCTTCTATCTGTAGCTTGTTCAACTAAGCTTTGGAAATAAAACCTGGATACTGATTGGTTTCTAGGAAGAGCTACACCAGATTTTGCAGTTTTAGTAAATAAAATATTTTGCTTTTGCAAAGCTGCCAGTAATGTCCACCAGGAAAGCATGTGACAGGTTGGCAACAAAGGAACACAACTTTTCAGCCTATACCAGAAGTGCTCGAGCAAGTAAATGCATTACTGGATCACCTGGAATTATTTGAATAAAAGTGGCAGATTTATTGTGCAGGCTAATGAGAAGGTCTCTGTAGTGATTGTGCTGCTGACAATGTGTTGTCAGCAGCAGGAACGACCACGTGACATGGTCCTAAATGATGAGGAAAAATATAAATAAAAGGAAATTAAAAAGGAATTCATATTTATGTTTGTAGATTTTGGAATGTGACAATTTTACCATGACTTTGCACATTTTTAGATTTTTTTACATTTTTGATTTTTGCCACTAACAAACTGGTGACTTGTACAATACTAGATGCTTCCAAACCATGTTAAAAAAATTTACTGAATGAACTGCACCTGAATCTCAGACAGCTTTAAGGATTTGCAGGTTGATGTCTTAGGGGAATTGCTTTTTACATTACCCAGATTCACCTTGCTTGTTTTTATGAAAGATTTCTACTAAGAGAGACAATAGGGTTAACACATTTTTAATAAGAAATATTTCTTTACCTTAGTATCCATCAATTCTTGAAATATCCGTGCTCTGCCAGGTTTCTCTAGCAAGTGTGGTGAAGCTTCCACTGAGACCTTGATGGCATCATCAACTTTAGCCTTGATAATATCTGCACAATGAGCAACTTCCCTTCTATGTGAAGTATCAATGGCCAGGTGTTCCAACACTGTAACAGATGACAGGTCCCACTTAAGAGACTGGATATAATCTTTTAACATCTTTTCATCTTCTTCAGTAAGCCAAGGAGCATAAGGCCTAGAAGAAATTAGGCAAAGGAAAACATTGAATTCTTCCACTCAAATATGTAACTGTGGATCTGCTGCATTCATATGTAGTGGTCTTCAGTGGGGCACTTTTACACGGACTATGGGATAGCATTGTTTGTATACAGAACATGTATGTACTGTGTAAGGGAATGTGTTGCCTAATTTTTATTCACTTACTACCAGCCTTACAAGTTTGTTTTAGAAGAGACGTAAAAGGCAAAGAGCTAAAAGCAGAAGGCCAGTGCCAGTTTACCAGTGAAGAACAACAGTGACCTTCAAAATTTCTAGGTTATTTGAAAATTGCTACTCTTCCCTCAAAGCAGCCTTCTTTTTTCACATGGACATCAATTTGCAGTCCAATTTGGCCTAAAAATAGCCAGAGTAGGCAATTATGTCTAAGCCCTTGTACACACGGTCGGAAATTCCGACGGAAAATGTCCGATCGGACCGTGTTGTCGGATAATCCGACCTTGTGTGGGCTCCATCGGACTTTTCCGTCGGAATGTCCGACCAACAAAGTTTGAGAGCTGGATATAAAATTTTCCGACAACATGATCCAATAGGACTTTGTCCGATCGTTTGTAGAGAATTCCGATCGGACAAAGGGCCACGCATGCTCAGATCAAATTACGAGCGCAAAGCTATTGGCTACTAGCGTGAACGTAGTTCCATCGTAACGTACAAACGTCATCACATTCCGAACGATCGATTTTCCGACAACTTTGTCCGACCGTGTGTATGCAACACCAGTTTCGGACAAAATCCGTGGGAAAAAATCCGTGGGACTTTGTTGTCGGAATGTCCGGCCGTGTGTACAAGGGCTAAGAGTACAATATAATGAGTCCATGCTTTGCCATTCATGTCCAGAGCAAGATTGGCCCAGCTCAAATAATTTAGTCCTTAAAATCTTTTGCAAACTAATGTTACTGTAGATTAGGTTCTCTAAGTGGTCTTTTGCTGAGAGGTTCTCTGTAGCTTGATCTCTGATCAATTCCTCTATTAATGTTCTAGAATTCAAGATGTTGTTAGACCTTAAAACCTGGTCACATAACTGTCAGTTGTTCCCCTTCTTGAGTAGCTTGTCTAAACATACACCTTTCAAACGTTTTTTTTACCCTGGCCAAAACTGTGCACTTAGTCTGCTTATGCAGTAGCTGGATGTATTGTTATCTGAATCTTGCCCTATTCCTTCCAGGGTTTCAAATATGTCCTGATGCAACAGTTATAAGGTAATGAGGGAACCATCTTGTTAGAAGACATCCATTTTGGGTAATGGAAAAATTACTGTTAGCTTGACATAGAAACCTATTGCTTAAGGTCATATGTGTTTTTTTTCTTGTACAAGGCATTTAGAATTATCACAAAGTTAGATATCTGTTCAGAACAGATGGATGCGGTTAAGCTACTTCCCTTTTTAAGAGCAGAAGTAACTCCATGGCGTTAGACCACAGGCCTGTCTTGCACCACACCTAAGAAACATTTTAAACTGTATAAAAATGTATATATTTAGCTTTTTGTTACTAGGCAGAGATATTGCTTGTACAAAAAACCATGATGACGTAGTAAAATATACTATCTTGCATATTTTATGTGGCAGTCCCTGATTGGCTAAACCACAGGGCTGTGCTTTAGCTCAAACTAAATAAAACTACTGTGTGTGCTCCAATATGCACAGTCATTATTCACGTACAAATCGTGTATGTGTGATGTCTGTCCACCGGTGATCGGGACCTCCGCTCCTCCATCCTAGCCTAGGCTACCAGGGGTTACTTACAGAAGACGAGCAACCTAACAGTTTTGGTACCAGAAAAGTGGGGTCATCTTGCGGCAGGTAAGTCACTTTACTCCT
This sequence comes from Lithobates pipiens, assembly GCF_037356315.1. Classification (NCBI taxonomy): domain Eukaryota; kingdom Metazoa; phylum Chordata; class Amphibia; order Anura; family Ranidae; genus Lithobates; species Lithobates pipiens. The sequence continues at coordinate 126,494,453 of NW_027507718.1, read as the reverse complement.
TTTTGCCTAAAAGGTGAATGGTGTGAATACTTACTCTGTCCAGATGGTCGCCATGAACTTAGTTTAATTTAAAAGAAATAACTGTGCCTTCGCGACGGACTAGGTTGGTCCCTCGGGAGGTTAAAAGGGCTCGCAAGGAATTTATAGGTTTAGGGGAGTCCGACTAGGTTGGTCTGACTTAAAACTATTGGTAATAGTATTTTTAACACGGGAAGTAGTAGATTACGCCCGTGACAAAGGGATTGGTGGAGTGGACGCCCATTTGAAATTTTTTTTAAAAAAGTGCACTATAAATTGATAAATGTATTGCAATACGGTTATTTCATGTCTTAAAGTATATTAAGAATATGTCTGTTTCTCTCTAGGTACGTGTGTAAGTATATAGAGTATAAGTTTTAATATAGAGTATAAGGAAAATAATTGTTGTTGTTTAAATGAGTGCAGAGTATGAGGAGCCCTCTTGTAGTGACATAGCATCCGCCTGCCCCCATTGCACGTTAGGTCTACTCTTCCTATGAATAGATGACAAGTGGATTTTACTGACCACCAGACCAGGGGGGTTCTCTTGCAGACTTGGTGTAAGAGGGGTATATCCCGCCACCAGGAAAGATTTACCCTTCATCGTATATTAAGGGTAAATCTTCATAGTTTTATATAAGTCCATCTGCCCCAAAAAAGATCAGGGATCCTACTCCCAGACCAAAGACCGGATTGTTGGACAAACCGGGTGTTATCACCTGTGTCCTGCCACTAGACACACACTGCCCAGACTACTAGATGGGGAATTCTGCAGCAACCCAAGCTATGGCCACCCCATCACCCTATGAATTTGTCAGTAATATGATCCCTGGCCCCCAGGTAGAACCATTTTGGACACAAGTCCGGGAAAGGTGTCACCAATTGGGAATCCATGACCCAGGACCCCAAGGTCCTTGTTCAGAGGAAGACTGGCAAGAAGTCAGCAAAATTTGTCAGGTACATAAGCATTCTTATCCTCCCTGCAAAGGGGCTGACCCACAATACATGAAGGATTGTTTCTGTGCATGGAACAAATGCCTTGGAAAATATAGGCAATTGTGGACAGCAAGGACATTGGAAATCCCAGTGCCCTTATAGGACTGGACAGATTAGAGCAAGAGGCAGAGGCAGGGGATTTAACCCCCAGACCCGCCCACAGTATCCCCGTTATCCGCCATACCAGAACCCTCGTCAACCACTACCCCAATATCCTACACAGCCACAAATAATGTACTGAGGGAAACTCTATTGGTATAAATGGGACATCCGTCACCCACCCCATCACCCCACCGTTGTCTGTAGCCACTCCCGAGGGACAGGAGCTATGTACCCAAAGTTTTGCGGTTTTGTCCTCATGTCCCGTGTCCCTTATGGGCAGGGACTTGCTGTCCAAACTGAGTATTACTATAAAATTTGACAAAAAGGGTTCTCTCACAGCTAGTTCCCCATTATGTGACTTACACGCCCCTAAACGACACACACACAGAGGGTTCCCAAAAAGGCATGCACACAGGAGTTTCTTTCTAATGATACCTTCCTCCCTTGACCATCACACAATTTGGGCAGAAAACAAAGGTAGTGTGGGCTTTATTAATTGCACCCCAAATGCACCCCAAATGCGGTCAGATGCAGGGATACAATATCAAAAACAGTATCCCCTACCCCCAGAGAAAGTCAAAGGCATCTCCCCTCAAATTAATGATTACATATCAAAAGGTATCCTGAAACCAATCATCAGTCCCTGGAACACACCCATTTACCCTGTAAAGAAGGCCAGTGGCGAGTGGAGACTCGTCCAAGACCTCAGAGCAGTAAACAAACAAGTGATTCCCCTCCCACCCCTAGTCTCAGACATCACTTTTATTTTCTCATGCATACCGGCAGACTCTCTATGCTACACAGTAATTGATTTAGCGAATGCTTTCTTTAGCATTCCCATTGCAGAGGAAGCCCAACCTATGTTTGCTTTCTCCTGGGCCAGGGCCAACTAACCTGGCAAGGGTATGTAGACAGTCCAGCCGCCTTCTCTATGGTACTCAACGAGACTGTCAAGTCTTGGACTTCTGAGCGTGGGTCGGTACTAATACAGTATGTGGATGACCTGCTCCTGTGCAGTCGAACTGCTGAAGATTGTGCGGTCGATTCAACATCACTGTTACAACACCTAGCTCACGCCGGGCATCTAGCCTCAAGGAAGAAAATACAATGGTGCCAGCCACAGGTAGAATACCTAGGGTGCATTCTAAAGGAAGGGACAAGGCTAGTGTCCCCCAAACGTGCCGCAGCCCTTCGAGCTCTCAGTCCCCCAAAAGACAAAGCCGCCCTACTCCTTGTTCTTGGGTGCAATGGTATATTGCCGCCAATGGATTCCTGACTGTTCTCATTATGATAGTATCCTAAGAGAGGCTACTGGCTCGACAGCCCCTAAATTAATAGATTGGACTGAAGACAGACTACAAGCTTTTCAAGCTCTATTAAACAGTCTGTCATGTACACCCGCCCTGGGATTGGTAGACTATGGTAAAGCTTTTCAGCTGTACTGTGTAGTTTCAGGGAAATCTTTTGCCGCGGTTCTCACACAACAACATGGAACAGGATACCGCCCGGTTTCTTACCTATCCAAGAAACTCCCTGTCCAGGTTCAAGGCATGCCGTCATGTCTCCAGAATTTAGCAGCCTGTGCTATGGCAGTACAGGACGCTAACAAAATGATCTTGGGCCACCCAATGACACTTTTCACCACCCATTCTGTCACCCACCTCATACAGAACATGAACACCCAACACATGACCTCACAAAGGCTCAGCGGTTATAAGATTACCCTTATGAACACTGACAATCTATCTCTTAAATATGTTCCCGTTAGCAACCCTGCTGTCCGCCTCCTGCACTCCATGCTGCGTCTACCACAAGACCCAGACCAGCTTCATGACTGTGTGGAAAAAGTGGAATCCATCACATCCCCTAGACCTGATCTCACGGATACACCTATTATAGATGCGGAAGATGTTTTCGTTGACGGTAGTTGCTCCCGCCCCTCTGATTCCACTTTCCTAACAGGTTATGCGATAGTCCAATTACCAGACAAGGTGCTAGAAGCCAAGCCGCTACCTCCCTTTTCAGCCCAAGTAGCAGAATTGGAAGCTCTCACCAGAGCCTGCATTCTATTCACTGATAAAAAGGTGAACATTTACACTGACAGTAGATATGCTTTCGGATTGGTGCATGACTTTGGTGTGATATGGGCTAATAGAGGTTTCAAAACCGCAGACAATAGACTAATTGCCAATTCAACACATATTATGGCTCTTCTCCAGGCCATCCTTCTCCCAAAGGAAGTGGCTATTATCAAGGTAAAAGCCCATTCCTCGGACGACAGCAAAATATCCAAGGGTAACCCCTAGCCGATAGGACTGCAAAGCAGGCTGCCGCCTCCTCCCCTAACCCCCCTGCCCCCACAACAGTTTTCTTTAAAGAGCATTTCACTTCATCTAACTTCAAAACAATTGTAGCACAAATACAAACAATGGCCACAGACCAGGACGTTCGTTTCTGGGTCGCTGCAGGATTGACCAAAGACCCCGAGGGTCTTTGGACAAAAGAGGGGAAGGTACTGGGAATACCTGAAGCAAGTTGCATTCTCATACTCTCATACCTCCATGGCCCAGGACACATAGGAGCTGCCCCTTTAACCAACCTGTATAATAAATCTTTTTGTACAAATAATTTGAATAAACAAATCCAACTTCTGACTATTACCCCCATTAGACCCTAACTCTGACATTAACATTTATTCCCAACAGGAAGTGTACGTGAAAAATCTGGTAAGTATGCTCCACGAAATAAATGAACAAGTTTCTGTCACCTTTTTCCCTCTTCCCACAGAACCAACGCATCCCTTCATCCCTGGGGATAAAGTGCTGATCAAACAATTAGCACAAAGAAAGAGTATCGGACCGGCTTTCTCAGGACCATGGAAGGTGGAAAAGGTATCCAGGACCGCAGTGTTAACAGACCTAGGAAACACCTGGATCCACGCCAGCCGTCTTAAAAAGTGTCCCCAGCTTCCCTCGACTCCAGAGCCCCTGGCAGTGACAGAGAGCAGCAACTCCCAAGAACAAGATCTACAAGAAGTTCAGAGAGGCATAGAACAAATTTCCCTGGAAGATCCCACACCCCCTCAAAAGGACAAAACAGAGCCAACAACTGCCGGGATGAGAAACGAAGAAGAAGAACAGAACTCTTAGATAACAAATAATCAGAACTTTAAAAAACAAAGATGCTTTCTCCATCAGTGTCAGGGAAGGCCTTGTGCCTCTTATGCTGTATTACCCTAGTAGTGTTCCTACCAACCTGGTTGATAGCTAACTGTATATACCATCCAGAAGATTTGGGACCATTAAAAGGGATTTGTGGGACTCCCTCCCCCAAGACAAATAACACACCCGCTGTTAGACACAAAAGAAGTGAACCTTCCCAAGAGTTTACTGATAAAATGTTGTTATTAAAATTTAAATACAGCTATGCCCAAAAATCAGGTTTTGATAAATGCTGGATATGTAGTAAGCTTCACCCTAGTACTGCTAGGATTCCTTTGATGGCCATACCTTTAAATTTCACCCTTCTCCTTAATGGCACACCCCCAATAGTTCTTACCAATGTTACAAGAAAAGCTTCTAACAAAACCCCAGGGATGGTGTTATCTCGCAGCACTAGCTCCCATCATGGGTGTGCTGGGAGATAAGGAAGGGAGTCACCTTCTTGAAGCCAGTGTTTATCCCAGATATCCCCTTAGACACCGTAATAAACGAGAATTGTTTTTAGAAAAAGATATGGCCTGGGCATGGTTCCCTTCCTGGACAGGGTGGGGAATTGACCTAATGAAAAGATTAAATAATTACACTGGCATAATTGATGAGATTCTGGAGGAAAATTCTGATGACATAACCAAACTAAATCTAGAAACTAGGGCAATTAGGAAGCAACTAGAACTACATGAGTTGGCTATAGAAAGTATGAGTGCAGCCCTTACTGGCCTCTGTGAGACTACTGAGGATTATGAGTGCTGTACCTGGATTCATAATACCAGCATCGAAGTCCCAGACTACTATGATGTTATTGCCCAACACAGGGAAGAGGTAAATAAACTACAGAAAGAGGCAAGGAATATAGGAAAAAACTGGGATCCCTTCTCGAGCAGTTTTAGTTTTGGGGGATTAATATCTTGGCTCCGAAATGCTGCCATGACAATTGTCACTGTGATTCTCTTCATTCTATTTTTATATGCCTGTTATAAGATAATCAAATGTTTATGTAAAAAGGGAAACACGGCCGCTCCGAAGGATCTGAAACTCACTTCCATTGTTAAGGATCCAACGGTATGGTATAAAAACCAAGAGCACAAGGGTTCGGAGTATGAAGCCTGTGCTATTAAATTAGAAATGGAATGATCATTATGTAAATCACAGAATGATCAAAGGGAGGATTATAAGGTAATGAGGGAACCATCTTGTTAGAAGACATCCATTTTGGGTAATGGAAAAATTACTGTTAGCTTGACATAGAAACCTATTGCTTAAGGTCATATGTGTTTTTTTTCTTGTACAAGGCATTTAGAATTATCACAAAGTTAGATATCTGTTCAGAACAGATGGATGCGGTTAAGCTACTTCCCTTTTTAAGAGCAGAAGTAACTCCATGGCGTTAGACCACAGGCCTGTCTTGCACCACACCTAAGAAACATTTTAAACTGTATAAAAATGTATATATTTAGCTTTTTGTTACTAGGCAGAGATATTGCTTGTACAAAAAACCATGATGACGTAGTAAAATATACTATCTTGCATATTTTATGTGGCAGTCCCTGATTGGCTAAACCACAGGGCTGTGCTTTAGCTCAAACTAAATAAAACTACTGTGTGTGCTCCAATATGCACAGTCATTATTCACGTACAAATCGTGTATGTGTGATGTCTGTCCACCGGTGATCGGGACCTCCGCTCCTCCATCCTAGCCTAGGCTACCAGGGGTTACTTACAGAAGACGAGCAACCTAACAACAGTAAAGCCTTCTTTTGTACAGGCACCAGTGGCGACTAGTGCTCAAATTTTTTTGGGGGGCACAAACAAACTGAAAAATACTAAAGCCCTCCTTCATCAATTGCAGCCTCACTGTGCCCATCAATTGCAGCCTCACTGTGCCCATCAAATGCAGCCACTATGCCCATCAAAAGCAGCCACTGTGCCCATCATATGCAGCCACGTGTGCCCATCAAATGCAGCCACTTGTGCCCAGTATATGCAGCCACTTGTGCCCAGTATATGCAGCCACTTGTGCTCATCATATGAAGCCACTTGTGCCCAGTATATGCAGCCACCTGTGCCCATCATATGCAGCCACTTGTGCCCATCATATGAAGCCACTTGTGCCCAGTATATGCATCACTTGTGCCCAGTATATGAAGCCACTTATGCCCACCAACCCGCAGGGCTTGTGGCCCTGGCAGCACCCCCAACCGCCACACGCGTGCAGCTCTGACAGACCCACCTGGCACTTACTGCCAGGCAGCAGCTCCTCTTAGTGCAGTGAGTGCACCAGAGTGACGGCGACCTCCACTCCAGTGTGTGTCTCCTCCGCTGAGTCCGCTCCTCTTCCTAAAAAAGCTTTGGCCAATCAGGAAACAGCTCTGACGCCCTGCCTTCTGATTGGCGGGCAGGAAGGTTAGTGAAAATAGCAAAAATTAATTCACTATCTTCACACATTTGAGCGGGACACTCTTTGTGCCCCGAACCCACCCTATTTTGAAGCCTATTAGAGCCTCTGGCTCTAATCAGGTGCTTCAAAAAGTACCACCCCCCTCCCACTCACGGGGCTCATGGGTCTGGCAGCTCCCCAACCCCCCTGCGCGCAGCTCTGACAGACGCCCCTGGCACATACCGCCAGGCAGCAGCTCCTCTCAGTGCAGTGAGTGCACCAGAGCGGCTGCGACCTCCACTCCAGCTCGTGTCTCCTCTGCTGAGTCCGCTCCTCTTCCTAAGCGCCAGGAATCCAATAGGGTGGCCTGCCACTTTGGCCAATCAGGAAACAGCTCTGAAGCCCTGCCTCCTGTTTGGCAGGGAGGAAGGTTAGTGTGAAAATAGCAAAAATGTATTTACTATCATCACACATTTGGGTGGGATCAGGGCACACTCTTTGTGCCCCGAGCCCACCCTATTTTGAAGCCTATTAGAGCCTCTGGCTCTAATCAGGTGCTTCAAAAAGTACCACCCCCTCCCGCCCCCACCATAGGAATCCATGCGTCCAGCGTCCTGAAAGGGGCCAGGCGCATTGTTTGGGGGAGCGGCGACCGTGCGCCCACAGTGCATGGGCCGCCACCGACAGGCATTATTACTTAATTTGCTACAACATAGCATAAAAACCTTTTTATTCCACTTGTCCAGGCTTTGTAAATGAACAGTAAGTCTGGCCATATGTGGATCGAAAATTCAGCAAGTTCAGCAAGGACTGCCAGAATTTCAATCTATGTATGGGCAGAGTATTTATACAGAAGTCAAACTACCAATCGACTTCTGTACAACCACCCTGTTTGAAAATTTCCACTCGATCAGAGCCGCCAGCAACAGCCAGCAGCTCTATTCAGTGTATTCTGATGGTGCGGAAGTCTTTTTTTTCGTTCAACACACAAATCTGAATCATCTATGAGCTACCTAAGGCCGCGTACACACTGGCGGACTGTTCGCCCAACTCAGTCCGCTGAACAGTGTTTCAGCGGACAGTCCGCTCGTGTGTGGGCTTCAGCAGACTGTTTCAGCGGACAGTCTGACGAACAAAGTCTTACGGAATTTCCGTAAGACAGTCCGTTCAAACTTGGTTTTGTCCGTCCAAACTTGGTTTCAGCGGACAGTCCGCTCGTGTGTAGGCAAGTTGGACGGACTAAGTATCGCGCATGCTCAGAAAGGGTTGACACGGCCGAAGGTTGCATTGCAGTGTATAGGACGTCGTTTTTCTAGTCCCGTCGTACGTGCTGTACACGTCATCACGCACGTTTTCAGCGGACTGTTCGTTCATCGTGTGTGGTCAAGTCCGTTCATGCTAATTTTGAATGGACTGTTTGTCTGATTGTTTGACGAACTTAGTTGGGCGAACAGTCCGCCCGTGTGTACGCGGCCTAAGACCTCTAGAAAGACCAAATGTTCATACTGTTAGCAAATCTAAGAATTTAGTTATCAAGATCACTGATATGTACTGTATGACTCAGATAACTAAAGCAATCCATGCACATCAAGTCGTGTGTCTTATTCCCCAATCAGGTGAAATTCCCAACTGAACCACACTTTCTGCAAACTGGGATAAGGCATGTCGGTGTAACAATTTTTGCTGCTTACTCTTTAGTACATTGCTATTCATGCGGTGCTATGCCCTCACGTAATCCATGCCATAATTTGACTTTGCCCACCTCTGTGGTTGCAAGTAGCTATTTCATTTAAGGACTACTAATATTTAATAATTCCGTTATTTACTAAATCCATGCAAAAATGACATGACAACACCTCTTGCAATCTAGATAACATGTTTGCATTTAACTATAAAAACTATAAAAAATAATATGAATGCAAAACCATTATACAGAGCAGGTTAGTATAACATGTTTGTTTAACCACCTTCAGACCGGACCATTTTGCTGGTAAATGACCAGAGGTCTTTTTACAATTTGGCACTGCGCTGCTTTAACTGGTAATTGCGCGGTCATGCAATGTTGTACCCAAACAAAATTTGCGTCCTTTTCTTCCCACAAATAGAGCTTTCTTTTGATGGTATTTGATTGCCTCTGCGATTTTTATTTTTTGCGATATAAACGTAAAAAGACCGCAAATTTTGAAAAAAAATGATATTTTCTACTTTTTGTTATTAGAAAAATCCAATAAACTCAATTTTAGTCATACATTTAGGCCAAAATGTATTCAGCCACATGTCTTTGGTAAAAAAAAAGTCAATAATTGTATATTTATTGGTTTGCGCAAAAGTTGTCACATCTACAAACTAAGGTACGTTTTCTGGAATTTACGCAGCTTTTAGTTTACGACTGCCTATCTCATTTCTTGAGGTGCTAAAATGGCAGGGCAGTACAAAACCCCCCCAAATGACCCCATTTTGGAAAGTAGACACCCTAAGGAAATTGATAGGTGGCATGTTGAGCCCATTGAATATTTTATTTTTTTGCCTCAAGCGATTGAATAATGACAAAAAATTATTTTTTTTATTTTTTTTACACAAAGTTGTCACTAAATGATATATTGCTCACACATGCTATGGGCATATGTGAAATGACACCCCAAAATAAATTCTGCTGCTTCTCCTGAGTACGAGGATACCACATATGTGGGACTTTTTGGGAGCCTAGCCGCGTACGGGGCCCCGAAAACCAAGCACCGCCTTCAGGCTTTCTAAGGGCGTAAATTTTTGATTTCACTTCTCACTACCTATTACAGTTTTGAAGGCCATAAAATGCCAAGATGGCACAAAACCCCCACAAATGACCCCATTTTAGAAAGTAGACACCCCAAGCTATTTGCTGAGAGGCATTTTGAGTCCATGGAATATTTTATATTTTGCCACAAGTTGCGGGAAAATTACAAACTTTAATTTTTTTTTATTTTTTTTTCACAAAGTTGTCACTAAATGATATATTGCTCACACATGCTATGGGCATATGTGAAATGACACCCCAAAATAAATTCTGCTGCTTCTCCTGAGTACGGGGATACCACATATGTGGGACTTTTTGGGAGCCTAGCCACGTACAGGGCCCCGAAAACCAAGAACCGCCTTCAGGTTTTCTAAGGGCGTAAATATTTGACTTCACTCCTCACTACCTATTACAGTTTTGAAGGCCATAAAATGCCAAGATGGCACAAAACCCCCACAAATGACCCCATTTTAGAAAGTAGACACCCCAAGCTATTTGCTGAGAGGCATGTTGAGTCCATGGAATATTTTATATTTTGCCACAAGTTGCGGGAAAATTACAAACTTTTTTTTTTTTTTTTCACAAAGTTGTCACTAAATGATATATTGCTCATGCATGCCATGGGCATATGTGAAATGACACCCCAAAATAAATTCTGCTGCTTCTCCTGAGTACAGGGATACCACATATGTGGGACTTTTCGGGAGCCTAGCCGCGTACGGGGCCCCGAAAACCAAGCACCGCCTTCAGGCTTTCTAAGGGCGTTACAGTTTTGAAGGCCATAAAATGCCAAGATGGCACAACCCCCCCCCCAAATGACCCCATTTTGGAAAGTAGACACCCCTAAATTTAGGGGTACACTAGTGAGACTAGGTAATAAATGGCGGGTGCCCTGAAACTATAAAAAAAATAACTAACCAACCAGCGTCACCTGTAACAGTTATATGGTGATCACTGGTGAAAGGGTTAACTAGGGGGCAATCAGGGGGCTTTATGCGGTAGTATATGGGGGTCCCTGGCGCTATAAAAAGCTGCGGCGAACCTAAATACCTACCTGCCTAACTAGCGTCACCTGTGACACTAATACAGTGATCAGAAAAACGATCGCTTATTAGGCTGGGTTCACACTGGAGCGATGCGGGAACGCCACGAATCCGCGGCGGGTTCCCGCATCACATGCCTCCCGGCGGCAGTTCACACTGCCCTGGGAGTGTCAGTGAAATGTTAATGACACCCCCAGATCAGTTCGCATATCGCAGTGCGATCTGCAAACTCGGATCGCATGGTGTGAACACCCATGCGATCAGATTCTGCTGCGGACCAAAAAAAGGGTCCCGTGCGAGTTTGCGGCGGGTGCGGCGGGTGCGACACGAATTCAGCCATACTATCTGTATGGCTGAACTCGAATCGCACAGAGATCGGATGTGATTTGCACTGCAGTGCGGTGCGAATCACATCCGTTCTCATAAACCGCTGCAATGTGAACCCAGCCTTAGTGACACTGGCGACGGGGGGTGATCACGGGGTTAAACCTTTATTGGGGGGGTTAGGGGGGTGCCTTAGAACTAAAGGGGGCTAACCCTAACTGCCCTAACAGTTATTACAGTCACAAATGACACCCGCCGGGTGATCAGGGGGTTAAACCTCTATTAGGTAATAAATGGCGGGTGCCCTGAAACTATAAAAAAATAACTAACCAACCAGCGTCACCTGTAACAGTTATATGGTGATCACTGGTGAAAGGGTTAACTAGGGGGCAATCAGGGGGCTTTATGCGGTAGTATATGGGGGTCCCTGGCGCTATAAAAAGCTGCGGCGAACCTAAATACCTACCTGCCTAACTAGCGTCACCTGTGACACTAATACAGCGATCAGAAAAACTATCGCTTATTAGGCTGGGTTCACACTGGAGCGATGCGGGAACGCCATGAATCCGCGGCGGGTTCCCGCATCGCATGCCTCCCGGCGGCAGTTCACACTGCCCTATGCGAACTGCTGGGAGTGTCAGTGAAATGTTAATGACACCCCCAGATCAGTTCGCATATCGCAGTGCGATCTGCAAACTCGGATCGCATGGTGTGAACACCCATGCGATCCGATTCTGCTGCGGGCCAAAAAAAGGGTCCCGTGCGAATTTGCGGCGGGTGCGGCGGGTGCGGCGGGTGCGACACGAATTCAGCCATACTATCTGTATGGCTGAACTCGAATCGCACAGAGATCGGATGTGATTTGCACTGCAGTGCGGTGCGAATCACATTCGTTCTCATAAACCGCTGCAATGTGAACCCAGCCTTAGTGACACTGGCGACGGGGGGTGATCACGGGGTTAAACCTTTATTGGGGGGGTTAGGGGGGCACATTAGAACTAAAGGGGGCTAACCCTAACTGCCCTAACAGTTATTACAGTCACAAATGACACCAATGCAAAAAAAAAAAAAAAAAAAAGCAATTGGTGTCACTGTGACTGGGGGGGCAGGGGTAATTGGGGGGTGATCGGGGGGTAAAGGGGGGGTGTGAGTGTGCCTGGCATGTTCTACTGTGTAGTGTAGTGCTTGTGCAACTCACCGATGCTCTCTCCTCGGTGCCGGAACGAAAAATACCGACACGGAGGAGAGAATACATCACTTCCTCTCCTGTGTTTACATTACAGGAGAGGAAGTGATGTCATTTTCATTCATTTTCATTTCATTCCCGACATTTTCATTCGTCGGGAGCGATCGCGAGGGGGTGGCCATGAATGAATGGCCGTCCCCTCGTCCGGGATCGCTCCCGAACGAATACCGACCGCCGCAGGCACCGGGCGGGGGCCCGATCGGGCCCCCGACCGGCGGGCAGGCAAGGACGTACATGTAAGCCCTTATGCCTGCCCGTGCCATTCTGTCGACGTACATCGTCATGCGGCGGTCGGCAAGTGGTTAAAAAACAAAATTAAAAAACAAACCTTTAATGTCACTTTAAGTGAACAATTTACAGTAGCTGTCTATTACCTGTATATCGCTTTGTCCTCTGTGCTTCTTTTTTCCAATTCTAGATTAGGACCTTCTCTCCGGAAACTCTTCCTTATCTCCATCATGAACAGCTTAGTTTTTATTTCCAAGTCTTTTGGTAGCAGGTTCCAACCTTTATGCAAAAGGGAAATACATTAATAAGTCTCCTATGATCCAATATGTTCTCAGGCAAAGGAACTAAACCATACCAACTATTTGCAAAAATATTGAAGACTGCAACAAAAGAAGTGTTCTTACACATATGATTTTCAACATCCTGTTCAGACTGTAAAGTTAAAGTGGTTAGTCTGCCCTGTCTTTCTCTTTTCACAGAATGTTTGTGCAGCAGCGCCATTGGCTCCTGCTGCTGTCAGTCAAGTCCTGTGAGCAGAGAGCGGGAGGTGGGGCAAAGGGTGGCATATGATTGTCTATAGACAAACACAGCCCAACTCAGGAGCGAGCCTGCATATCTGCCCGATGGCAAGCCACTTGTTATGGGGCAGGCACAGAAAAAGGAGGAGCAGAGAGTGCTGGCAGGAGACCCCAGCAGAGGAGGTTCAGGACGCTCAGTGCAATACTACTGCACAGAGCAGGTGAGTATAACATGTTTATAAAAAGTGTGTAAAAATATGCGCTAGGTCACAAGCAACTGAACAGCAAGCAGCCACTTATATAACTGTGATACCAGCTCATAACATACATAGATACAAATAGGCGGCGCTAATATAATAAGTGCAAATATGCAAAGAGAGGTTAAAGTGGATGTAAACCCGCTGATCACCCTGTATAAACCAAAGTCACAATAGTAATGTGCCAACATGTTGAAAGGTCATGCATGTTTCATTGCTTTAAAAATGTTACTCTCTTCAGCTGTAGGAGACCCTCAAAACTCTCCAATTGGTGGATGGGTCTATTTGCTGGCACTCAGGGCCGGGACAAGGGGTGGGCAGGAGGAGCACCTGCCCTGGACACTGTATCATGTAAGGTGGGGGGAACCACAAGGAGATTGGGGAAGAGGGTATTTGTGTTATAAGGGGGAATTTGATTTATGCTAGGAGGGGGGATTGTGGGAGAATTTGTGCTGGGAGGGGGATTTGGAGTTGTGGGACAAGAGGCGTAGTAGCAGGGGAAATTTTAGGGGTAGAGGATTTGTGCTAGGAGGGGGGGGCTGAGTGAGTTGGGGGATGGGGGGGGGGCAAAGATTTGTGCTGGAGGGGAATTACACTTAGGGGTAAGCATGCAGATTAGTGCTCAGTTTTTGTACCAGCAATGACAGGACTCCCCGCCCATCTCAACACTCCCCCTCACAATAACAGAAACCATAATAAAAGAAGGAAAGAAAGAACGAAAGAAAGAAAGAAAGAAAGAAAGAAAGAACGAAAGAAAGAACAAAAGAAAGAAAGAAAGACATTAGTAAGGGTTAGTCCCCTCAGCCCAGACCTCAATCCCCATGGTGTTCCAGCAACTTGGAGGTACGCAATCCAGGGGTTCCATACTTTTTCAAACTTAGCTTGTTTATCTTTACCGATACTGGTCAGTTTTTCGTTTACCATAATCCAAGATATTTTGTTTCACCATCTTGACATTGATCACTGGAGATTTCTATGCTCCTGCTATGGTTATTTTGGCTGCTAGAAAAATAAAATATGAGAGTTCGAAGATGTCTGGGGAGCTCCTCCAACAGGTTAGCACAGCGCAGTTTTGGAGCCTCTGGGTATATTCAGTCCTGTCACTGAATAGACAAAATTGAACACTCTTATCCAGAAACGTTGGACCTTCAGACAGGACCACCAGATATGAAACATATCACCCTCCTGTCTGCATTCCCCAAAAACAAAGGGGCGAGCTGCCTGGGTATAGTTTCGCCAAACTTTTTGTGAGGAGGTACCAACACGATAACACTTTGTAATTTACTTCCACAAGGGATTAATTCGTATTGTAAATCCGCAACAGCTGCCAGTCCCAGCACCACACACTTAGCAGACATGCAAGCAGCTCTGCTCAAACAACTCACTATTAATGTGTTGTATATAACAGCAGCCGCTGTACATCTGTGGGACTCCGGTGTTTTTTCTTTATTGTAGAAGAGTATTCTTATAGAAAATGTTTACTTGTTAGTATACATCATTCACACTAGTCTTTTTTCATAAAAAAACTTGCCCATCAATGTAAGGGAAGGTCAAAGGGAAACTACTGTAAAATGGTTCTTTTTTTTTCCCTAGCAGATACAGATTTGAATATTTATACATTTGTTTTTATTATTTTTATAAATTTTGCACTAAAACAATGCAGTACAAAATAAATGCAAGGTACCAATAGTACCAGAAACAATCGATAATGAAAAAAAGAAGAAAAAAAAAACAATACAGTCAGAAGGGAGTAAACAGTACCACTGGTCTTGCAGGACCAACTTGTTCTTGACAAAAATCCCCCAGCATTCAACATGCAAAACAGATATAATGGCAGAATAGACTGTGCAGAGAAGTGCAGGATAACAGTACAGGTGCTAATACTAATCTCACATAGGCAGCTCCCCAATCAGGATTGTTACAGTATAAGCACAATAGCATCAGTATCTTGGACGTCAGCTCATATACAAGCAAGAGAGGCATAGAGTAAGCTTGTAGGCCCCCATCTATCTGGGAACTAGTAGCTCTATTCATACCACACTCAATCCAACCCAGTACCCACATGGGACTAACCGTTCATCTCCAGAATTCCACCAACCCCAGACTTTCTAAAATGTATGGGGATAACCTTGATTCAAATATGCAGCCTTATAGAATGGGAGTGCAGCATTCACTAGGCCCTTCCAGGATCGTAAAGAATGAGCCAGGGGTTTCTTCCAATGTAAGATGATATTTTTACATAGGTAGTATGACTTTGCATATGTCATACCTAGCCAGTGCCCTGGAAGCTGAAAATCACTGTATTGGGCACCACTACTCCAGTGATCTCCACTAGCTTTGGGATCCTGTGTCGAGAGGCTGCCCTTCTACGTACTGCACACAGGGGGTGATCCACTCAGCATGGGGCCATTCACAGAACACTTTGCATTTTTTCAATTAATGCAAAGCATTCTCTGATTGGATGTCACTGTCCCACCTCTCCACCTCATCCAATAAGAGATTACTGTGCATACTTAGAGAAAATTGATAGAATTCCCCGATTGGCACCCATCCTGAATGGGTGACCTCCTGTGCTCCCAATGCAGCAAGGCAGTCACTTGGCATGAGACCCAGAAGCTAGTAGAGATCACTGTAGTAGTGGTGTCTGCTCCCAGGAGATCAGCCAGGTATGGTATATACATAGTTAGTGAGAAGTGAGAACTCAATGTATATAAAAAAAGAATAAACTGTGCTCCAAAGCAAATTCTAAATAAAAAGCTGCAATAACAACCAAAAAAATATCCATATGGTGTCAAAAACGAAAAATATATAAATTGCGCTAATTACTGTGACCACTCTTTATCCAATATGACATAAAAATTAGTGATAAATAATAAGGAATCTATATATGTGCATATACAAGAAACACTAGCATAAAATTAATCAAAATATATATATACAAAGTGAAAAAATATATATATGATTAATACAAAGTCCATCAACAGTCCAAGCCAAAAAACGAAAAAATGAAAGGCCAAAAAAACCCCGTAAAAACAGGAAATCCGAAGTTTGAGGGAAGAACCTTCACCAGAGCTTGTAGGAAGAAGGAAGATGGAAGACGAGATGGGGATAAATCAAAATGATCAATGCCCTTACCAGATGCGGTGGACCCCCTTTAGTGGCAAGGTCTAAAATGCAGGCAGATATAACCCTCTACACGGGTGGATTAGATATCCAGCTGCTCACTTGTCTGCTCACTAGGCTCGTCTGTCTCCAGGAATCAGTGGTGCAGGAAACAGGATTCCACTCAGAACAGCCACTCGTTCGCCAGGGAAACCATGAGTAGGAGGTAAAAATAACTCCAATAGTGTGATATTGTAAGTCAAAAACATTTGTTTAAAAAAAGACAGGAGCGGAGACCGTCAGCTGGTTATTATTATTATTATTGGGCGATTTAAAGGAAGAGCCCTTCGGTGGGTATCCCGATGCCTTCCTTTAAATCGCCCAATAATAATAAGAAATTTAAGAACCATAAATCTAATGGGTATGGCCAACACTCTGATAATCAGTATCGGAATTCCTTCCCCCGAGGGACTCACGCTGATGAATACCAGTATGGCCCCCCTGGGAGAATGTATGAAGAATACCAATATTCCAATTATACGGTCCCAACTCAGAATAGATTCCAGCCTTTAAGGGATGAGGATTTTCAATATGATAATGTATACGAAAATAGGGACAATTTTCGCCCCGATTATCATACCCCCCAGAGAATAACACGATCAGATACCCTTGGTATCAACCCCCTCCTCAGTGAAGTGAATTGGGAGGGTGGCGTACTCCCCAGTATCCACAATGGGAAGAGCACCACCAACCCCAAAATTGGGGTTTTCCCCAGGGAGTACAAAACTTCCATAGACCTATAAAACAAAGAGAAGAGTCAGAGGGGGGCGGGGATCAAAAAGCCAAACAGAAGAGAGAATGAGGGGACAAAGAATTTTTAATCTGAGTAAAGTTACCCCTACAAACGCTGAGACATCAATTTTGGATAAGGGGCTTAAATTCGCACCTCCAAAATCCCTTAAATTCCAGACATATATGGACATTCATAAATATACTAGAAAACAAAATGTTCAAGTGGAAGTAAACCCTCCTATCATTTTCAGCCAAGGAAGCTGTCATCTTGACCTCTGTTTAATCTTCAACTGCCATGTTGTTGCACATGTGATCAGTTATGACACCAGCCATTGGATGGTTTAACAGTTTGGTTGAGAGCACAACCAATGTGACAGTTACATTTCTGGCATGCCGGAAATGTAACTGTTTTTTGAAACCTATTAGCAGTGGTGGTGTGAGCCCCGCTGGAATTAGATATTCGGGCCTTGCTAATGCTTCCCTATTCAATCCCCCAGGGGGCATGTCTGCTTTGATTAAGGTTTTCAGAGATGTTCTTCTCAGAGATCTAGACAATTTGAAAATCAAAAAAGTGAGAATGGCTAAAAACCTACAATTGGGACTTGACCAACTTTGTAACCAAAAGGACCTCTTAATTAGACCAGCAGATGGGGGGGGGGGGGGGGGGTCGTCAATTCTTGACAAGGCTGATTACCTTCAGGAGTTAAATAAAATTGTTGGTGAACGTGATACATATACTTTACTCAAATCCGATCCACGATTCAGGCATAGCAAAGAATTGGAAAGAATTGTGGATTCTGTCTTTGAGTCTGGTATAATTAATAAAAAGGAGAAGCTGTTTTTGATCCCAGTCTCTTCAAGGATCCCTATGCTATATTACTTGCCAAAGATCCACAAGGATCCGGTCTGTCCGCTAGGCCGTCCAATTATCAGTGGAATTGATTTCATTACTTCAAGGGCAGGGAAATATATCGATGGGTTCCTTCAACCCTTAGTCAAATTATTACCAGCTTATATTAAGGACAGTAGACACATTATGCAACTTCTAAGGGATTGTATGTATAGGGAGGGACACTGGTTGGTGACGGCCGATGTCACCTCCCTATACACTATTATTCCCCATCATTGGGGTATTTCATCAGTGAAATATTTTTTGGATAAGGATTTCTCTTTGCTGAATAAACAAAAGCGCTTCATTATGTAGCTTCTTGAATATGCCACTACTCATAATTTCTTTTGGCATAGTAATCAGTTTTTCCTTCCAGACAAGAGGTGTAGCCATGGGGGCAAAGTTTGCCCCCAGTTTTCCCAACCTCTTTATGGGGAAATGGGAGGAGGACGTCATCTATGCCCAACAACGACCTGAATTGGTCTTGTGGGCAAGATATATAGATGACACCCTCCTCCTATGGAATGGCACTTATGAGTCCTTACATGCCTTTATAGAGGGTTTAAATAACAATGATAGGGGCATTGAGTTTAAATATGAGGCCAGCCAAACATTTTTTCTGGATCTTAAGATTTGGGGTGAGGGGGACTCTATACTAACTTCTACCTATTTAAAGACCACAGATCGTAACTGATTTATACCACGGGACAGCTGTCATCACAAGTCTTGGCTTGACTCAGTCCCTAAGAGTCAATACATTAGAATCAGACACAACTGTTCTAAGTTGGATGATTTTAAGATTCAATCTAAAGTACTTACAGATAGGTTTATAGAGAAGGGTTACGAGAGTTCCTTCTTGAAACAAAAATCGGATCAGGTAGAACGATTGGATCGTAACTCTTTGTTGTCTGAAAAAGTGGTTCGGGATGAGGATAAAAACAATAGCAATTTTGCGTGCCCCTTTATCACAGGGTATTCCCATAATTTTTCTATTAAAAAATTACTACTTAAACATTGGCATATTGTAAAAAATTATTGGATACTTGGGTCTGTACTCCCTGAGAAACCTCAGATAGTTTTCAGAGGGGTTCCGTCACTGAGGTCTTTGTGGCCACTAACGTCTGTGATCCCCCCGATAAGAAAGTAATGTTTTTCCAAAATATGGTGGGTTTCTACAGATGTAAGAAATGTGCAGTTTGTACTGTTAATGCGATTAGAGATAGGAAAATCACACATTTCAAATCTAATAGTACCTCACGTGAGTTCCCGATAAAATCGCTAATCACCTGTTCCACTCATAGGGACTTCTCACTTGCCCGTGCGGGCTTTAATACGTGGGGCGGACTGTTTGACCATTACAGGTTAGATTGGGTGAACATATTGGGAACATCAGGAGAGGTTTTAAGGGGCACCCCGTATCAAGGCACTATCTGGAGTGCCATAAACAGGACCCAGAGGGGACTAGTTTTGTTGGCATTGACCGATTAAAATTGCCCTGGAGAGGGGGCCCCAAACGTCGAGCTATTTCAAAGCTCGAAATGGGATGGATTTATAAAATCAGATGTCTCAGACCCTTTGGGTTAAATGTGGATATTGAAATAAATGCGTAAATTTTAGAATTTTTTTTGACATCTATGTGGAAATGTTGCTTATATATATATATGTGAAAAAGGTTTATATGTCTTATCGATGGAGGTTTGAGAGAGCACCTGTCTTGATATGTAGCCTGTCATATTTACCTTTTGATACTGATGTGTTTTTTGTTATTTGTTATTAGTTACTTTCAGTCCCCTATTCTGGATTAATTTACATGAGGATTGACTTTTATTATATTTTATATTTTTTTATATAGACGTATGGTTATTTCTATTAAGGTATGCTTTATGTTTATATTTAGGTGCCTTTATTCTACTAGTGGTTGTAGTGCATTCACATTATTGCATACAGTTTTTCTTCTGTGTGCTCTATTGTCAAGCCGTATAGACGTGATATGCGTCAGATCGAGGTCTGGTGCTCTCTCGCAAGGTTTTGTGTGACGACTCAGTGGCCACAACAAGGCTTGGTTACGGTTCAGTCATATAAAGGTGATGGTTTCAGTACGTCTCCCGTGCCCCATTGAAGATGTCAGCTCTGACGAAACATGTAGGGCGGTGCTATGTACTGACGCCATCACGCCCCTGTGTGTTTTTTGGAACACGGGTGTTTGTTTTTATCGCTTGTCGGCAAATATTTTTAAATTTAGCGAGTGATGCTGGTCTCCGCGCCTGCCTTTTTTTTTAACAATAAATGTTTTTTACTTACAATATCACATTATTGTAGTTATTTTTACCTCCTTCTCATGGTTTCCTTGGCGAACTAGTGGCTGTTCTGAGTGGAATGCTGTTTTCTGCACCGCTGATTCCTGGAGACAGACGAGCCTAGTGAGCAGACAAGTGAGCAGCTGGATATCTAATCCACCCGTGCAGAGGGTTATATCTGCCTGCATTTTAGACCTTGCCACTAAAGGGGGTCCACCGCATCTGGTAAGGGCATTGATCATTTTGATTTATCCCCATCTCATCTTCCATCATCCTTCTTCCTACAAGCTCTGGTGAAGGTTCTTCCCTCAAACTTCGGATTTCCTGTTTCTCCTTTGGGATATTTTTGGGCTTTAATTTTTCAGCACATATATAGATTCATTATTATTTATCACTCATTTTTATATCACATTGGATGTAGAGTGGTCACAGTAAGTAGTGCAATTGATATATTTTTAGTTTTTGAGAACTCAATGTACCTTGGTATCAATTTCTTGCATTCCCTGTAAAGCAAACAGCTCAAAGAGCCAGTGAATTGTGCTGCAGTTCAAGGAGGATGCTGATAGAAAAAGAGAGCAGCGTGAAAGAGACATTAACTTATCAGTCCGCTGATTCTCTTTTCACTTTCCAGTCACAGACCAAGGAAAAGAAAAAACCTGTTATGCCCCATACACACGATCGGATTTTCTGACAACAAATGTTGGATGTGAGCTTTTTGGCGGAAAGTCTGACCGTGCGTATGCTCCATCGAACATTTGTTGTCAGACTTTCCACCAACAAATGTTGGCTAGCAGGTTCTCAAATTTTCAGCCAACAAATGTTTGTTGTCTGACTTTCTGATTGTGTGTACACAAGTCCGTTGGACAAAAGTCCATGCATGCTTGGGATCAAGTATGACTCGGAAGCACTCGGTCTTGTAAAACTAGCGGTGGTAATGGAGATATCATGTACGTCTTGTACATCACTGCGTTCGTAATTGTTGGCCAACATTTGTGTGACCGTGTGTATGCAAGACAAGTTGGAGCCAACATCCTTTGAACAAAAATCGACAGTTTTGTTGTCGGAGAGTCCGATCGTGTGTATGGGGCATAAGTGTTACTGAACTGAAACAGAAAAATCAGATATATTGGCCAACCAGACAGGTTTGTATGGTGTACAGCACAGCAGAAGCAGCCCACATCAAAGCATTTTTTTTTTTATTAAACTGTGCTTTAGAAATATATTTTGTACAGTTGCTTAAAAAGCCCTCAGAATAAATAAAAAAAATATATATCTTTTTTTCTGGTGCAGCATACTCATATTCATCATACACAATTCAAGTATCTAACATTGCATCTAAAGAATTGTTAATGAATGTGTGTGCATGGTTGATAATATTTTTATTTCAAGGTAAAGTGGGTTGCTGTGAATTCTGCAAAACAAAAAAAAAAATATATATATATATATATATTTTACCTGAGTATAGAAAATCTCCAGAAGTCACTTGGCTCAGTAGGATTTCCCCCTTTGCTTCAGCAAGTGCCAATAATACACTGTAGGTCTTTAAGCATCTCTCACTGTCAAAATAAAATGATACAGAATGAGCACTGTCAATACATATATCACATTATCAATCTTTTAACAACATTGTTACTTTTTTATTAAAGGATTAACCTTTTGGAACGTGATACATGTTACAGCTGTATTTAGGATTGAATCTGTAACATGTTCCAGCTCCTGCTTCTTCTCCGGCAAATCCCCCCTTCACTCCCCTTCAGTGTGACAGCAGGTTGGGGTTCTTCTCCCCCACTATCACAATTCAAAAACAGCATTGCCATTCATTCACAGTTTCACAGCAACTACAAATATCATCAGCCACTGCAGCAGATGGTTTGAAGCTCTGAATGAACTGCAAGGGCTTTCAAACTGAAGGCCCGTATGGAGGTACTGGCTGAAAGTTGCAGGGCTTGTTTGTAGAAGCCTGACATAGCACCCCTGATCCACTGATCATGAGTATCTCTGCAAAAATATGTGCATTTATAATTTATTTCTAAAAAGGTGATCTTATCCTTTAATTGAAATGTATGTATAGCCATTTTTTGGGGGGGGGGGGGGGGGTTTGGAGTATGAAAGAATTAGAACTCCTGTCAGGTTTGTATTGTTGTTTGTGTCCCTGACAAAATTTTTGCAGGAGGTAAGAGGTAATTCTCCACTTGGCTTTCTGTTCTGATGAGAAATGTCCAAGATGGGAATTCACCTCACTTTATTGGAAGTTCTATTTCATCTCTGTGAGAGGAGGTTAAAGTGTAACCTTAGTCAGAAAATTAAGTCCTGATAGACCACTTTAGCCTGGCCCCTTTTGCATGCATAGATATGTAGCAATGTGGACTACAGTTATAAAGTACAGTGTTCCCCCGGTATTTCTATGCATCGCATGTCCCTCTAGTGCCCAGTGTTATCAACTGACATCATGTATGTGAGCCAAGCTAAAGAGATTGTGGGCTGGGTAGTTCCACAGATTGATAATCGCTTCACCTGACCTTGTACCTGGACTACATATCCCAAGGATCTTTGCTACCATCTGAGAAATTGCAGGAACTACATAAGAAGCCAAAGCCCTGCCCTGCCATCTCTTCCTCCTGGGCCTGATGCCAGACAGACCTCTCCATGCATGGAGAGTGAGAGGTCATGGTCTACCACGCGGTGTATAAGATTCCAACCTGGATGAGAAGGGCCAAGCACTGCTTGCTGTTTGTTAGACATCCATCTAGCACAGCTTTTTTCGACTGCCAACTGTCAGAAACCATGAAACAGACTGAGACAGAAGTACAAACAAATCACACTTGTTTATTAATAAAAATAAAAAGGTAAATAGAAAAAAAGCGTAGTCAAGCATAGCCAGAGTCCTGTAGCCAGATCGGGTAGTCAGCCAATCCAAAGTTCATTAACCAGATCGGGTAATCAGCCAGGCCGGAAGTCAGGGATCCAAGGAGAACAACCGCAAGCAGGATAAGAAGCCAGGTTTGGATGTCAGCAAGCCAGTCTTGAAACAAACAGCAGGAGATGGTTCCCTGTGATGTGACCAACGCGAAGGCAAATGATAAAGTGAGCAGGAAGGCTTTAAATAGGCAGGTCAGACGAGCATCATCGGGAACAGCTGGATAACTGTGGAAAGAGAAGAGAGCTGGCAATTAGCCAACAGCTGAGCGGCCAGCCCAGAGGAGAAAGGGCTAAGCCAGCCCTGACAGTACCCCCCCAATGACCCCTCTCCCTCGGAGGGCCACCAGACTTGAGGGGAAACAGTCTATGGAACTCGTGGAGGAACACAGGGGCATGTACGTCAGAGGATGAAACCCAGGAGCGTGCCTCCGGACCGTACCCCTTCCAATGCACCAGGTACTGTATGCGCCCATGGAACCTACGGGAGTCAACAATGGATTGTACCTCATACTCCTTATGGTTCTCAACCAGAATAGGGTGATGTGGCACTGAGGTGGTAAATCGGTTACAGACCAACGGTTTCAATCAGGTGACATGAAACACATTATAGATGCATATACTAGGAGGAAGGTTCAACGCGTAAGCTACTGGGTTAATCCTGCGAAGGATACGGAACGGCCCAATAAACCGAGGTGCAAACTTCAGTGAGGGAACACAAAGCCGGAGGTTGCGAGATGACAGCTAGACCCTGTCCCCAACCTGGTAGGAAGGGGCAGGCAGGCGTCTGCGGTCAGCATGGAGTCTGTACCTATCATTAGCATGACGCAAAGCCTCTTGGACTTGTACCCAAGTAGAACGAAGACCACAGAGATGCTCCTCTAACGCAGGAATACTCTGCGGAACAAACGAATCAGGCAACATGGGAGGTTGGAAACCATAATTCGCCATAAATGGAGACAATCGGGAGGCAGAATTCAAGGCACTGTTGTGAGCAAACTCTGCCCAAGGTAATAGGTCAGACCAGTTGTTATGATGGTCAGAAATATAGCAATGTAGGAATTGCTCCAAGGACTGATTGGCTCGTTCTGTGGCCCCATTAGACTGCGGGTGATACGCAGACGAGAACGCAAGCTGGATTCCCAACTGTGCACAAAAAGCTCGCCAGAACCGGGAGGCAAACTAACTGCCCCTATCCGAGACAATCACCTTGGGTAGCCCATGTAAGCAAAAGATCTCCCGAGCAAAAATGGAAGCCAGTTCCTTTAGAGGTGGGCAACTTCTTAAGTGGAATACAATGACACATCTTTGAGAACCGGTCAACCACCATAAGGATAACTGTGTTGCCTTGGGAGTTGGGCAATTCCACAATGAAATCCATAGACAGGTGAGTCTAGGGCCTCTCTCCATTGGGTATGGGTTGTAGGAGGCCCACTGGAAGGTGTCGTGGAGTCTTACCCTGAGCACACACAGGACAGGCAGCTATGAAGGCAGTAACATCAGCCCGTAGACTAGGCCACCAGAATGGTTGGGAGATGGCCCAAATGAGTTGATTCTTCCCTGGGTGGCCAGCTGCCTTGGGAGAATGGTATGTCTGGAGCACAGCAGTAGGGAGACTCTCTGGGACAAAGCAGCAGTCCCAAGGTTTATCAGGAGGAGCATGGACCTGAGCGGCAAGAATTTTGTCACCCAAAGGAGAAGTAAGACTGGTGCGAACCGTAGCCAAGATACGATCAGGAGGAATCATAGGAACCGGAACCGACTCCGACTTGGAAGTGGAGGAAAATTGTCGTGACAAGGCATCAGCCCTTACATTCTTAGTAATGGGTAAGAATGAGACAATGTAATTAAAGCTCGACAAGAAAAGAGCCCATCACGCCCCTTCTGGGAGAGAG
The DNA here is from genome assembly GCF_037356315.1 of Lithobates pipiens. Classification (NCBI taxonomy): domain Eukaryota; kingdom Metazoa; phylum Chordata; class Amphibia; order Anura; family Ranidae; genus Lithobates; species Lithobates pipiens. The sequence goes on along the minus strand of NW_027507718.1, from coordinate 126,469,462 downwards.
TCGCTTAGCCTCAGACAAGAATGTAAGATTCTTATGGTCAGTAAGAATAAGAACCGGCACAGTGGTACCTTCAAGGAGATGTCTCCATTCTTTCAGGGCTAAAATGATCGCCAACAGCTCTCTGTCACCAATCTCATAATTGCACTCAGCAGGTGACAATTTCTTTGAAAAGTAGCCACACGGATGCATAGCGCTCTCAGAGTTAGGACGTTGAGACTGAAGGGCACCAACTCCAGTCTCAGAAGCATCAACTTCTAGGATAAAAGGCAACATAGGATCAGGATGTGCCAACACAGGAGCAGAAAAAAAGGGAGCCTTGAGAGTCTCAAAGGCCTTAATGGACTCTGGAGACCAACTCTGTGGGTTACCGTCCTTTCTGGTCATATCAGTCAGAGGCTTGACCAGAGACGAGAAGTTACGAATAAACTTCCGATAGTAGTTGGCAAAGCCCAGGAAACGCTGCAGAGGACGTAAACCCATTTGTCGAGACCACTGTAGGACTGCCGACAGTTTCTCTGGGTCCATCGAAAAACCAGCAGTGGAAATGACATAGCCCAGGAATGTAACCTGTTCACGATGGAACTCGCACTTCTCCAGTTTACAATAGAGATTGTTCTTTCTTAGGTTTTGAAGTACACAACAGACATCTGTGTGGTGGCTCTCCAGGGACTTGGAAAATATTGAGATAAACCACCACACATAATTGCAACAAATGTCGGAGGACATCGTTAATAAATTCCTGGAAAACTGCCGGGGTGTTACAAAGGCCAAAAGGCATTACCAGGTATTCATAATGGCCTGTTCTGGTATTAAACACAGTTTTCCACTCGTCGCCCTCCTTAATGCGCATGAGATTGTATGCCCCTCTCAGGTAAAGCTTTGTGAAAAACGTTGCTCCCTTGCGGCGGTCAAATAACTCCTTAATCAATGGAATCGGGTAGGCATTTTTAATCGTGACACGATTGAGACCCCTATAATCTATACAAGGTCTTATTTCACCGCTCTTCTTTTTCACAAAGAATAAACCAGCACCAGCAGGAGACGAGGACTTGCGGATGAAACCTCGAGAAAGTGCGTCAGCAACATACTCCTTCACGGCCTTATCCTCCAAGACCAACAAAGGGTAAACCCGGCCACGAGGTTGTATGGCACCAGGTTGAAGGTCAATTGCGCAATCATAAGGCCGGTGTGGAGGCAAACTACCAGCTTGACCTTTATCAAAGACATTGCCAAAATCATGGTACTCCTCCGGCAAGGAGGGGAGTGAAGCGGTGCACAGGACCTTGGATACCTTCAGGAAGCATGTCTCACTGCATTGTGGTGACCAGGAGAGAACTTCAGCACAGAGCCAATCATAAGAGGGGTTGTGCCTCTGTAACCAAGGATAACCAATAACCAGCGGAAATCTGGGTGAGGAAATAACTTGGAATTGGATTATCTCATGGTGAAGAGCCCCTACGGCCATGGATAAAGGAACCATCTCATGAGTCACATGGGCAGGCTGTAAAGGTCTCCTGTCAAGAGCCTCAATGGCAAGTGGAGTGTCACGCAGCTGCAGCGGAATCGAGTGCTGCAAAACAAATGCAGCATCAATGAACAAGCCTGCAGCCCCAGAGTCGATTAGAGCCTGTATCTCGATGGACGACTCAGCCCAAGAAAGGGTGACCAAAACTAGGGGCTTATCCTTCTGGATAACTGGGGACAAAACAACGCCACCTAAGGTCTGTCCATGACAGGACCTCAAGGTTTGGGCGTTCCCTGGACGGGTAGGACAAGACTTTAAAAAGTGACCTGCCTGGCCACAATAAAGGCACAATCTCTCCCTCCTCCTAAAGGCTCTCTCATCCGCAGAAAGATGTGTGAAGCCCAGGTGCAAGGGTTCATCTTCACTGACCAACTCGGTACCAGGAGGCATGGGAGGCGAGGGAGGCATGAGTGGGACTACAAAGCTCGGAGGCAAACGTACAGGAGGCTTCCGCAAGCGCTCCTTAAGAGAAAGTCATCCTTTGAGCCATCCTCAAGTCTGGAGTCAATGAGGATGGCAAATGAGATCAAGCTCTCCAGCTCAGTGGGTATATATCGGGCTGCTATCTCATCCTTAATGGAATCCGAGAGACCATGAGAAAAAGCAGCCACGAGGGCCTCATTGTTCCAAGCAACCTCTGCTGCCAGAGTACGGAATTCAATGGCATAGTCGGCAACAATTCTCGTACTCTGATGGACATGAGGCACTTGGCAGCAGAAGCGGAGCGTGCGGGAACGTCAAAAACCCTTTTAAAGGAGGCCACAAACTGAGGGTAACTCAAGACAACAGTTTTTTGCGTCTCCCATAGAGGGTTAGCCCAGGCCAAGGCTCTCTCAGAAAGCAAAGATATCACGAAACCTACTTTGCTTCTGTCCGTGGGAAACGCCTGGGGCAGCATTTCAAAATATATCTCAACCTGATTGAGAAACCCTCTTCATTGAACTGGATCGCTCCCAAATTGCTGGGGAAGTGGAGCAGAACCAGACATACCTCTTATAGAGGTAATACTCAAGGCGGGTGCCTGCACAGAGACTGGTGCAGCAGCAGGGACGGCCTGCGACTCAGGTTGTACCGGAGCAGCCACCGTGGGGGATTCCAGGTGAGCTGTGCGATTCAGGAGCGTTTGTAACGCCAAGGCAAACTGATCCATGTGGTGATCTTGCTCATTCAATCTGGAAAAAATATTACCAACAAGTGGATTGACTGTATCTTCTGAATTCATGGCCTTCGCTTATTGTCAGAAACCATGAAACAGACTGAGACAGAAGTACAATCAAATCACACTTGTTTATTAATAAAAATAAAAAGGTAAATAGAAAAAAGCATAGTCAAGCATAGCCAGAGTCCTGTAGCCAGACCGGGTAGTCAGCCAGTCCAAAGTTCATTACCAGATCAGGTAATTAGCCAGGCCGGAAGTCAGGGATCCAAGGAGAGCAACCGCAGCAGGATAAGAAGCCAGGTGGGATGTCAGCAAGCCAGTCTTGAAACAAACAGCAGGAGATGGTTCCCTGTGATGTGACCAACGCAAAGGCAAATGACAAAGTGAGCAGGAAGGCTTTAAATAGGCAGGTCAGACGAGCATCATCGGGAACAGCTGGTAACTGTGGAAAGGGAAGAGAGCTGGCAATTAGCCGACAGCTGAGCGGCCAGCCCAGAGGAGGAAGGGCTAAGCCAGCCCGGACACCAACCTGTATTCTAAGCTCCACATCGGGAGATCGAACTGGCAGATCCACTGCACATGTGTCGCTTCAGGGGCTGCTGTCCGGAGGACATCAAATCGGCCTGGTTGTTGGTGAGAGGGCAATCATCCACCTTTACAAATCCTTTTCTCATGGTTTCACTGGGACACTGTGCAGTGTGCACAGACATCTTTACCTTGGGAATACTTGACTGAGCCTATCTTGAACACTGTGCATAGACACCTTTAGTTACTTCCACTTCAAGAAATTGTATTGCTATTACACCTTATTGGATACAATTAATGAGCTCCTACATGCCAGTAAAGACCATAAGATCTGCAATGGGCATTGCTGTCATTATTGCTATAAGGGTCCTTATACCATTGCCATTAAGTCTAACCTCTCATTAGGGTTAAAGATTTACGGTATAGGCTGTCCGAGGTTTCCCCCTTTAGTAATTTGTCAATATAACCATCTAACTTTGTTTATCCTTTCAGGTGCAAGCAGAACCCCACTGTACATGTGTATATAATAGACCACTTTACCTGCAAATATTTAGCTTGTGAATTTCCTTTGCTGAGTTGGCACGTTACCCAAAACTCAGTAGATCCATTACCTCCTTTTTTGTGACAATGCCTTCTTTGAACTGTTCTAATAAACATTATCAGAATATAAATGTGCAGAGTTGTCTGACTTGTTACTAAGGTGGTGCAAAGATGTCTGAACCCAGTGTCAGGTGGGTTTGAATGTTCATCAGGTCATGACAGTGCAGATGAGCAGGTAAATGTAAGCAGCCCTCTAGGGTGCCGTGCTACATTTGGGGGCTTGACCGAGATGTTATCTGTAGCTGGCCTTAGCCGACCTAGACAAGAGCCACAATCTGCATGGGAAGTCACTTTGATGGCCGCGGTTGCTTGAGGCAGGAGTCAGGGAGCTCCCACAGGGAAAAGCACTGTTCTGGAAATCTCGGGAAGTGAGCACACCGAGATGGAGATCAGAAAGTGGCTGAAAGCTCTGGTCCCAGGACACTGGGCCTATATCATGGAAACTGAAGCCACACATGAGTTGGATTAAGTCACGGTACTACTAGAATGGGAGGAAGAGGTACCTATGTGTTTTCAGGAGGAAGAGATACGTTTAGCTGAAGGGGTGATTGCTAAAGTGTTCCCACTCAAAGTGGGGGAGAACAGATTGAGAGGCAGCCCTTGACCAAAACTCAGGAGAAGGGTCCCGTAGCTCTGGGATCCGACTCTCTAGGGACCAGTGCCCCCCTCTCTCTTTCTACACAGATATGAGCCGGCTAGTTGATAGCTTAGTGAAAAATGGATCTGGAAATGCCAAACAGAGCTATGGAAGACTTATGCCCCGTACACACGAGAGGACTTATGTCCGACAGACTTCCAAAGGAGTTCCGCCGGAGTTCCGACGGAGTTCTGACAGACTTTTCGGCCGAACGGACTTGGCCACACACGATCACACTAAACTCCGACGGATTCGAACGTGATGACGTACGACCCGACTCGAATAAGGAAGTTCATAGCCAGTAGCCAATAGCTGCCCTAGCGTCGGTTTTAGTCCGTCGGAGTAGCATACACACGAGCGGATTTTTCGAAGGGGACCGGGTCCGGCGGAGTTCCGTCGGGAAAATTTGAAGCATGCTTCATTTCTAAAGTCCGTCAGACTTTTGCGAAGCTAAAGTCCGTTGCAGCCCACACACGATCGGATAGTCTGACGGACTCGGTCTGACGGACTTTGGATGTTGAAAAGTCCGCTCGTGTGTACGGGGCATTAGGTTCTTCTCAGGGCAACTGCCGACTCCTGTAGGGAAGATGAGTTTAAAACATGGATTCAGGTAATGCAGACCATGGAAGAGTGGAGTGTTCCAGAGGCTATGAAACGACAACGGCTTAGTGAGAGCCTTCGAGGCCCATTGCCTGATGTGATCCATAATCTGAGCCTCTGAACCTCTTTCCACGTGTGTAGTCACCCTCTTTTAACCAGGATATTTCATCACAAGAGTCACTCTATCGGACATCTTTATATACACTTGAATTTATGTGGATTTGAAGATAATTTTTGAACACTTGATAGGAATGAAAAGATTTTGTTCACTGTGAACTTGCTTGATATACCAGTTTTTTATATTATATATATATATATATATATATATATATATATATATATATATATATATATATTGTGGCAGCACGCAGGTAAAGTCACCTGGTTGTATCCAGGATGGGAAATATGTGTGCCCTAGATTCAGGCTTTATGCAGACTTTTACAATTAGAGGGGAAGAGTTAATGAGCCCAGCTGAAGTAAGTGGGCTCATTAAGACCTCTACAAAAAACCCCAGCATGCTTAGGGAGATGCTCCATCCTGGAACCAGTTTTGTGTTGTATAGACTGGGGAGTGTGATATCTGTTCTGTGCGGTGAGTTAGCGCCTGTGTGGCAAACCTCTACAACAGAGACAGGGACTGGTGCAGCACAAGGCTGCACTCAGTTGTTAGACAGGGAATCTAAGTGTGTAGTTAGAGGTCAAGCTGACCAGGATTTATTTTCATGTTTTATTTTTGTTTGACTGTTATATGTATCACTGCATGTAGCATAAATAAACCGCATCTTTTGTTTTTTGCACCTACAACGCTGTCTGCTGTGCCTGATTTTGTGTTGTGAACCCATCCAGGGGGTCACACACACCCGCTGCCGAGCTAACCCCTCACAGTTGGTGGAGAATTTTGGCAGTTTTTTTTTCATTTTTTTTAAAGGCCAGCATGGAGGAGATACTGAGACAGCTGGCTCTAGCAAATGCAAATCAGCAGCAAACAAATGCGGCTTTACAAAAGAGCCTTGCAGCTCAACAACAGAGCCTTGCAGCCCAGCAGAAAGCTCACCTGCAGAGTCTGGAAGCTCAGCAACAAGCACAGCAGCAATCTGAAGCCCGCTTTATAGACCTGTTGCAGAAGCAAGAGCAGAGTTTTCAACAGAAAATAGAGACATTAATACAGCAACGTCCGCAGACCAATGAAGCAAGTGGTTACAATAATACCGCATCCTTTGGTGTGAGCCGTTTACTGACAAAAATGACTGGAGAGGATGATCCGGAGGTGTTTTTGACCACATTTGAAAGGACTGCTGAAAGGGAAAAGTGGCCTAAGGAGCAATGGGCTGGACTGGTGGCCCCTCTGTTAACTGGGGAATCGCAGAAAGCTTATTATGACCTAGAGCCTGACCAAGCAAAAGACTATGTGGTGCTAAAAACAGAAATATTGTCACGGCTGGGTGTCACCCTGGCCGTCCGGGCTCAGCGTGTGCATAATTGGACTTTTCAGGTTGGAAAACCCCCCAGGTCTCAAATGTATGATCTCATTCACCTGAGCAGGAAGTGGCTGCAGCCAGAGACTTTGACCGCACCAAACATTGTGGAACGTGTTGTTATGGATCGTTTCCTAAGAGCTCTTCCTACTGCCATCCAAAAATGGGTAAGCCATGGAGACCCAGAAAATGCAGATAAACTTGTGGATCTGGTTGAGAGGTACTTGGCTACAGAGAACCTGGCCACCTCTTCCAGGGACTCACGGACTTTCCACCCTAAGACCAGAACATCCCCAGTGGCGGGTAAGATGACTCCAAGGGGTGAGGGTGGAGAGAGTGAGAGGGTGGGAGTTCTACCTAAGGTCTGGCGGGAGCAGCCCAGGAAGCCCATGCTGCAAGAGACAGCGAAAAAGATTATTTGCTACCGCTGCCGGCAAGAGGGACATATTGCAGCCAATTGCCCCATTGTGGATGAGCCTATGCAATGTGACTTTATAAGGGAGAGACGTCAGTCGCTGTTTGCGACAGTTGCATGCACTGCCATTCGGGGACCTGAGAAACATTTATGTAAAATGTGTATTAATGGTAGAAATGTTGATGTGTTGCTGGATTCAGGTAGCCTGGTAACATTGATAAAAGCTGAATTAGTTACTACAGAGGTCTCTGGGAAGAACAGGGTGGCTGTTATTTGTGTGCATGGGGACACCCGAGAGTATCCTGTAACTTCAGTGTTTTTTGAGACCCCCAAAGGTAACCTCTCTCATCAGGTGGGGTTAGTGTCTCACTTACCACATGATGCTATTGTGGGAAGGGATTTTCCAAAATTCTGGGAACTCTGGGATTGTCCTGAGCCCCCCACTGGTGCCCTATAAACCAGGAAGATGACCAGAATTCCTCTGGGAGTGGTGAGGACTCTCCTGAATTTCCCTTGTCGGTATTGGCGGGGGAAACTCGAGAAACTGGGGAGGAGCCAACATCCTCAGATGAAAACATGCCGTCTGTGGAGTTTTCGGATCTTGAGGTTCACAGGGAAAATTTTTGCCACAGAACAGTTAAAAGACCCCACCCTAATAAAGGCACGGGAAAATGTGGTGAAAATAGATGGCTAGTTAGTGAACCCAGATAAGACTTGCCCTTATCCTTACTTCACTATGGAAAGGGACCTGCTGTATCGAGTGGCTCAAAGGGCAGAAGAAACCATTGAGCAACTTGTAGTGCCCAAACCTTACAGGAAGTTGGTGTTAGAATTGGCTCATGGGCACATTCTGGGAGGTCATCTGGGGACAGAGAAAACCAGAGAGAGGGTATTGCAGAGATTCTATTGGCCTGGGGTCATGAAGGAAATATAAAATTATTGTTCCTCCTGCCCTGTGTGTCAGAAGTCGGCACCTATGCCACATTTCCGTAAAGCGCTGGTACCTCTTCCTATCATTGAGGTCCCCTTTGAAAGGATCGCAATGGATTTGGTAGGTCCGATAATGAAGTCCGCCAGGGGGCATCAGTACATTTTGGTTATATTGGACTATGCCACCCGTTATCCGGAAGCAATTCCTCTCTGAAATACCTCGGCCAAAACCATAGCCAAAGAGCTATCTCTTGTTTTTAGCCGCGTGGGTATTTGTAAGGAACTGCTTAAGGACCAAAGTACACCCTTTATGTCCCGGGTTATGAAAGAATTATGCAAGTTGTACAAAGTGACGCAATTGCGTACATCTGTGTATCACCCCCAAACAGATGGGTTGGTTGAAAGATTCAACAAAACCCTTAAACAAATGTTAAAGAAGGTGGTGGATAGAGATGGAAAGAATTGGGACTGTCTAATACCCTATCTAATGTTTGCCATTAGGGAGGTACCCCAATCCTCTACGGGTTTCTCACCCTTCGAGTTGCTCTATGGGAGACACCCAAGAGGGCTGCTGGATATCGCCAAGGAAACTTGGGAAAATGAGAGTTCTCCTCACAGGAGTGTGATTGAGCATGTCGCCCTGATGCAAGATAGAATTGCACAGGTAATGCCAATTGTAAAGGAACATTTAACCCAAGCGCAGTTAGCACAGCAGAGAGTGTACAACCGTGGGGCCAAGACCCGTACTTTTTTCCCAGGGGATAGGGTCTTGGTGCTAGTCCCTACGGTTGAAAGCAAATTTCTGGCCAAATGGCAAGGTCCATATGAAGTAATTGAAAAAATTAATGAGGTGAACTACAGGGTTAGACAGCCAGGAAGGCGAAAGCCGGAGCAGATCTATCACGTCAATCTGCTGAAAGCCTGGAGGGATAGGGAATCCCTAGTCGCAGAGACTTTGTCACAAGTACAGCCTGATTGCTTAGTTCCTGAGGTTGGAATAGCAGACACCTTATCGAAACCCCAACAACAGGAGGTTAAAGAGTTTGTACTTCGTAACAAAGAGATTCCGGGACAAACATCTGGCGTAGAGCATGACATTATTACCCCGCCAGGAGAAAGGGTAAAACTAAAACCTTATAGAATACCAGAGGCCCGACGGGAGGCAATACGCGGGGAGGTTCAAAGGATGTTGGAATTGGGTGTGATAGAGGAGTCCCAGAGTGACTGGTCCAGTCCTATCGTACTAGTGCCCAAACCTGATGGGAGCTGGCGGTTTTGTAACGATTTTCGACAATTAAATAAAGTTACAAAATTTGACACCTACCCCATGCCGCATATAGATGAGTTGATTGACCGGCTGGGAACAGCCCGATATATGACAACTCTTGATCTCACCAAAGGGTATTGGCAAATTCCCCTGGCCGAGTGCCCCATGCCCCATCTGGGGTTACAACTGCGTTTGTAACCCCAGATGGGGCATTCCAATATAAGAGAATGCCGTTTGGGTTACAGAATGCACCGGCAACATTCCAGCGGAAAATGGATAAGATTCTGAGGCCCCATCAGAAATATGCTGCAGCTTACCTGGATGATGTGATTATCCATAGCACAGACTGGGTCTCACATTTGCCGAAAGTACAAGCAGTCCTAGACTCTATCCGGGAAGCTGGGTTTACGGCCAATCCAAAGAAGTGTACCATTGGACAGGAGGAGGCCAAATATCTTGGGTACACTATTGGGAGGGGGGTGATAAAACCCCAAGTCAATAAAGTCGAGGCCATACAGAGTTGGCCACGTCCCAACAGCAAGAAACAGGTACGAGCCTTTCTGGGAATCGCTGGCTATTATCGACGATTCATTCCCCATTTTGCTTCTTAGGCTGTGCCCCTCACCAACCTGACAAAAGGGAAAGAGTCTGTCATGGTTAAATGGTCCCCAGAGGCTGAAGAAGCATTTCAGTCCTTAAAAACAGCCTTATGTAGCCAGCCAGTGTTGTACTCACCAGACTTCTCTAAGGACTTTGTTGTACAAACTGATGCATCAGACGTTGGGTTAGGAGCAGTGTTATCCCAGGTCTGGAACGGGGAAGAGCACCCAGTCATTTACCTCAGCAGGAAGTTGAAGTCCCATGAGGTAAATTACGCCAAGATTGAGAAGGAATGTTTAGCACTGAAGTGGGCTCTAGATTCCCTTCGGTACTATCTGCTAGGTAGGCACTTTGACCTGGTGACTGATCACGCTCCTTTAAAGTGGATGGCTCAGAACAAGGAGACCAATAGAAGGGTAAATAGGTGGTTCCTGGCCCTACAAGAATTTAACTTTACAGTTAAGCATCGCCCTGGTGTTAAAATGGGGAATGTGGATGCTTTGTCTCGGATACATGCGTGTCTGACTGCTTGTGTTACAACCCCAAGGTTGAAACAAGAGGGGGGGGTATGTGGCAGCATGCAGGTAAAGTCACCTGGTTGTATCCAGGATGGGAAATATGTGTGCCCTAGATTCAGGCTTTATGCAGACTTTTACAATTAGAGGGGAAGAGTTAATGAGCCCAGCTGAAGTAAGTGGGCTCATTAAGACCTCTACAAAAAACCCCAGCATGCTTAGGGAGATGCTCCATCCTGGAACCAGTTTTGTGTTGTATAGACTGGGGAGTGTGATATCTGTTCTGTGCGGTGAGTTAACGCCTGTGTGGCAAACCTCTACAACAGAGACAGGGACTGGTGCAGCACAAGGCTGCACTCAGTTGTTAGACAGGAAATCTAAGTGTGTAGTTAGAGGTCAAGCTGACCAGGATTTATTTTCATGTTTTATTTTTGTTTGACTGTTATATGTATCACTGCATGTAGCATAAATAAACTGCATCTTTTGTTTTTTGCACCTACAACGCTGTCTGCTGTGCCTGATTTTGTGTTGTGAACCCATCCAGGGGGTCACACACACCCGCTGCCGAGCTAACCCCTCACAATATATATATATATATTTATTTATTTTTTATTTTTTATTTTTTTCTTCTTCTTTCTAGCACTTTGATGATATTGTTTATCGTGATAATTTGGGTTATTATCACATAGCGCTGCATTTTCTTTATTTTTTTACATATCTTCTCACAAATTATGGGATTTTGGTTAATACTTAGCTGCTGTGAATTGGTACGTTATTCGCTTTCATACAAATTGTTTTCATTACACCTGAAGCTAGTTGGAGCCTTGGGTTATCTTAGGGTAGCTCGCAAGATTTTGATATATTTATAGATGCTCTGTATGCTGTATTTTGGAGGGTTAAATTCAATCTCACCCACCAACAGAAGAGGGAGAGTCTGTCCAAATACATCTCTCAAGTAGACAGGATGCTGCATCAGATTATCCTCAAGGAGGGGTATTGACCCCAAAGATGTTGACCAAGCAAGCTTGGACCGGGTTCTGCAAGGGGCTTAGCCAAATCATCCTATTGTATTAAAGTTACTACTGAAGAGAACTTAAGTGGTACCCACATACCCTGAACTGATAAGAGAGGCTCTATTAGAAGAAAAAAGCCAAAGATCGAGACAAATGGGCTCTATTGCTGGGAACAAAGAGTAGTGGCCTGAGCTGTTAATGCGGAAATGGATTTCTTGGATTAAGATAGTGGAACTCGGGCCAACCGAATTGATGGCTCAAGTAGCTCAGGCCCAATCCCAAATGTATCATGCTTTGATGCGAGTGATGCAGATCAAAGTGAAGGTCCAGGAACAAGGGACTTGTCAAGGTGAGCAAAAACTGTACCAGGGGCTAGAGAAGACATGTTATGAGTGTGGAGACATTGGATACTTCCGAGCTCAATGCCCCAAGTCTGGCATCAGCCTTCAATTACTCACAGAAGTTCTGAGAACATTACAAAAGCTACTTTTCCCAAAGCCGATGGGAATCTTCAGGGGACCTCAGTGAAGGAGCTAGTTGAGAGTCCCGAGGGGAAACTGCACTCCAAAGCCAAGAAAAGAGATAAAAAAGGGGACGCAAGTCACCTGTTACCTCTACCCCTTCTTTACCTAAACGAGTGAGAGAGACAAAATCCTTAGACAAGGGAAGACAGAGGCAATAAATCAATGCACACCTTACTTAATGAATAGTTAGACTCCACCGCCTCCTCAGAGGTTGGTTGGGGTACAAACTATAAAGAACCAAAAGAACTTAGTGGGGTCCTTCCCCATAGTCTCAATACAAGTAGAGGGTATCTATACTCAGGCCCTACTGGATACTGGAGCTCAGGTGACATTGCTGTATCAAGACTTTTACCACAAGTACTTGAAACATATCCCTTTGTACAAGCTCAAGGAACTAGAGATTTGGGGCATTGGGACCCAGAAGTGCCCATACGACTGATACATACCCATCAAGATAACCTTTGATCCTGCCATGGCAGGAAGACCAGAGACTTTTTAAATACACTTGCTGTCATCTGTCCCCGACCTCCTGGGGCAAGCCAAAATTCCTTATTGATAGGCACCAACACCAACCTTGTCAGGAGACTACTCACTCCCCTGGCCTTGGAGGGCGCTCTAGTAGGGAAGATTCATCCTCTGCTGAGGCAGATGTTCCAGCGAGTGTTACAAGAGAAGAAGGCACCTGTTGAAGGTGTTGCAGCCTGGGGAGAGGGCCTGTCTGAAACCCACGGTCAAGCTGTCATGGGACCAGCTGGCCCCTTACGTGGTGGTGGAAGCTGATCCAGCAGAAGAGGAGGCTGAAATAGAATTGGTCCCGGAGATTGTATCCACTCCGGCCTTACTGAGAAACGGGGGAAGAATTTCTGTCAGTTTGAGGAACATCACTAGTCACCCAATCAGCTTAAAGCCTCGTATGGTGATTGGAAAAGTGAGTGCTGCCACCCCAGTGGCAGGAGATGATGTAGGTCAGAAGGGAGATGGAAGAATAACCACTGTTCACTGCCCAAATCTACCCTCTGCCTAGAAAGAGAGGATCAAAGCTCATATAGCTCGATGGGAGAAAATGTTCTCCAAGAATGACTTTAATTTGGGCTGTGCCAGGAGTGCTCCACCTCGAATTCGACTGACCAAAAATAGGCCTTTTCGAGAAAGGGCCAGGCGAATCCCCTTGTGTGATTTAGAGGATGTTCAAAAGCTGCTGGCTGAATTGAAGAGATCAGGGGTCATTAAGGAGTCCAGGAGCCCCTATGCCTCCATGATCGTGGTGGTGAGGAAGAAGAATGGGTCCCTTCGGATGTGCATCAACTACCGAACCTTGAACCGAAGTACTATCCCAGTAAGCAAGTGGTTAAAAAACAATAATTTTTATCAAGTTGCTATAGATAAAGTTCCGCTTTAGGAGAAATCTCCTCAGGGTGGCAAAGACAGCAAAAAATATACTGACAAAAAAAAGGGTTGAGCTAGACATGCACTTTAACCTCAATCACTGCTTTAGCGATACAGTACATATTGTAATTTATGTCAACCTGATTATTTCAAATATACAGTATTTAATGAAATCATAGAAGTTATATTTAAAGAGGGAGTCCACCCGAAAAAAAAATATTAAAAGCCAGCAGCTACAAATACTACAGCTGCTGACTTTTAATAAATGGATACTTACCTTTCCTGGAGTCCAGCAATGTCGGTAGCCGAGGCCGATCAATTGCTCGGCTCTCGGGTGCTGCCGCCGCCATTCTTGGTGAGGGAATCAGGAAGTGAAGCTTTGCAGCTTGACTTCCCGGTTCACTACTGCGCATGCGTGAATCGCACAGCACAATGAGAATGCACCGCGCTGTCTCTGGGACCCGTGTGTGTCCCATCAGACAGTGCGGCGGGACAGGAAGAGGCATAGACTCCCATGGGAGTCTATGCCCGGAAGTGGGTGCAAATACCTGTCTTTGACAGGTATCTGTACCCCCTCCCCCTGAAAGGTGGCAACTGTGGCACCAGAGGGGGGGAGGGTTGCAATGAGTGGAAGTTCCACTTTAGGGTGGAACTCCGCTTTAATATACAGTATCTCACAAAAGTGAGTACACCTCTCACACTTTTGTAAATATTTTATTATATCTTTTCATGTGAAAACACTGAAGAAATTATACTTTGCTACAATGTAAAGTAGTGAGTGTACAGCTTGTATAACAGTGTAAATTTGCTGTCCTCTCAAAATAACTCAACACACAGCCTTTAATATCTAAACCGCTGGCAACAAAAGTGAGTACACCCCTAAGTGCAAATGTCCAAAATGGGCACAATTAGCCATTTTGCCTCCTGGTGTCATGTGACTCTTGATGTGTTACAAGGTCTCAAATGTGAATTGGGAGCAGGTGTGTTAAATATGGAGTTGTCACTCTCACTCTCTCATGCTGGTCACTGGAAGTTCAACATGGCACCTAATGACAAGAACTCTCTGAGGATCTGAAAAAAAAATTGTTTCTCTACTTAAAGATGGCCCAGGCTACATGAAGATTGCCAAGACACTGAAACTGAGCTGCAGCATGGTGACCAACACCGTAAAGCGGAATAGGCCTTGTGCCCCATGTGCAGCCTGGGTCCTATGTGCAGCCTGGGTCCCCCATGTGCAGCCTGGGTCCCCCATGTGCAGCCTGTGTCCACCATGTGCAGCCCGTGTCCACCATGTGCAGCCCGTGTCCACCATGTGCAGCCCGTGTCCACCATGTGCAGCCCGTGTCCAACGTGCAGCCTACCTGTGGAGGGTAAGAGAGGATAGCCGCCACTGGATGATCAGAGCCGGGAACATCACAGCTTTCATTTCAATAGCTGTGTGTTCCCCGCCACGCGCGTCACATAAGTCCCTCCCCTTGTCCGGGGAACTTTGATACAAGGCAGCCGTCCTAGGATTTGACAGGTGATCTGTCTATAAGTCCCGGAAAAGGGGGAGGGGCTTATGTGACAGCACACGGCGGGGGAACACACAGCTATTGAAACGAAAGCTGTGACGTTCCTGGCTCTGATCATCCAGTGGCAACTCTCCTCTCTTCCCCTCTGTGATCGGCCGTGCTCGCCTACACCCCTCCCCCTCTCTCAAAATCCACTCGCAAAACTTGAGCGGAATTTTTGAGGGCAGCTCAGACCATACGCCACGCGCTGCATCAAATTGGTCTGCATGCTTGTTGTCCCAGAAGCATGCCCCTTCCAAAGATGATACACAAGAAAGCCTGCAAACAGTTTGCTGAAGACAAGCAGACTAAAGACATGGATTACTGGAACCATGTCCTGTGGTCTGATGAGACTAAGATAAACTTATTTGGTTCAGATGGTGTCAAGCGTGTGTCGCGGCAACCAGGTGAGGAGTACAAAGACAATTGTATCTTGCCTATAGTCAAGCATAGTGGTGGGAGTGTCATGTTCTGGGGCTGCATGAGTGCTGCTGGCACTGGGGAGCTACAGTTCATTGAGGGAATCATGAATGTCAACATGTACTGTGACATACTGAAGTAGAGCCTGATCCTCCCCCTTCGGAGACTGGGACGCAGGGCAGTATTCCAACATGATAACGACCCCAAGTGCACCTCCAAGATGATCAACTGTCTTGCTAAAGAAGCTGAGGGTAAAGGTAATTGATTGGTCAAGCATGTCTCCAGACCTAAACCCTATTAAGCATCTGTGGGGCATCCTCAAACAGAAGGTGGAGGAGCACAAGGCCTCTAACATCCACCAACTCCATGATATCGTCATGGAGGAGTGAAAGAGGACTCCAGTGGCAACCTGTGAAGCCCTTGTGAACTCCATGCCCAAGAGGGTTAAGGCAGTGCTGGAACATAATGGTGGCCACACAAAATATTGACACATTGGGCCCAATTTGGACATTTTCACTTAAGGGTAGGGATGAGCTTCGAGTTCGAGTCAAACTTATGTTCGACTTGAACATTGCCTGTTCACCAAACAGCGAACAATTTGGGGTGTTCACGGCACACAAAAGCCGCAGAACACCCTGTAAAAGTCTATGAGAGAAATCTAAAGTGCCAATTTTAAAGACTTATATGCAAGTTATTGTCATAAAAAGTGTTTGGGGACCTGGGTCCTGCCTCAGGGGACATGTATCAATGCAAAAAAAAGTTTTAAAAACTGACGTTTTTTCGGGAGCAGTGATTTAAATAATGCTTAAAGTGAAACAATAAAAGTGTAATATTCCTTTAAATTTCGTACCTGGGGGGTGTGTATAGTATGCCTGTAAAGGGACACATGTTTGCCGTGCTTAGAACTGTCCCTGCACAAAGTGTAATTTCTGCAGGAAAGAAAGTTATTTAAAAGCACTCGCAGCTATAATGAATTGTCGGCTCCCCATAATACAGAGAACACTCATTGAAAGTCATTGATAAAAAAAAAAGCTGTGGGGTTCCCCCAAAATTCAATTACCAGTCCCTTCAGGTCTGGTATGGATATTAAGGGGAACCCTGCGTCAAATAAAAAAAAAATTATGTGGGGTTCCCCCCAAATATCCATACCAGACCCTTCAGGTCTGGTATGGATTTTAAGGGGAACTCCACGGCAAATAAAAAAAAAAGTGGAGTTCCCCCCAAAAATCCATACCAGACCCTTTATCCGAGCACGCAACCTGACAGGCCGCAGGAAAAGGGGGGGCAAGAGAGCACCCCCCTGAACCGTACCAGGCCACATGCCCTCAACATTGGGAGGATGCTTTGGGGGTCTGTGACCCCTCAAAGCACCATGTCCCCATGTTAATGGGGACAAGGGCCTCATCCCCACAACCCTGGCTGGTGGTTGTGGGGGTCTGCGGGCGGGGGGCTTATCAGAATCTGGAAGCCCCTTTAACAAGGGGACCCTCAGATCCCGCCCCCCCGTTTGAAATGGTAACGGGTACATTGTACCCCTACCATTTCACAAAGAAAGTTTAAAAAATTGTTAAAAAACACAGACACCATTGGAATAAGTCCTTTATTAAAAATAAAAAAAATTAAGAAAAGATTCCAGCGGTGGTAATCCACACCCATCACCTGACCCCGCCCCCTCTGATGCAAGGGGAAACTCGGGCTTCCCCAGTGATGTACGGGTGACCCCGCCCCCTCTGATGTAACTCAGGTTTCCGTTACATTAGAGGGGGGCGGGGTCAGGTGACGGGTGGCCCCGTCCTCCTCAGCTAAGACCTGTCAGGCTGCCGGGATTCCCGCAGTGTCTCTGATGGAGACAGGATGCGCTGCTCTGGACCATCGGGAGAGATCACCCATCGCTGGAGCCCGTAGAAGAGATCACCCATGGCTGGACCCCAGAGAGATGATCAGCCATCGCAGAATACCAAGAGTGGATTACCACTGCTGGAATCTTTTTTTTTTTTTTATAAAGGATCCCAACTGTGTCTTTGTCTTTTTTAACAATTTTTCACACTTTCTTTGTGAAATAGTAGGGGTACAATGTACCTGTTACTATTTCAAACAGGGGAGGCGGGATCTTGGGGTCCCCCTGTTAAAGGGGGCTTCCAGATTCTGATAAGCCCCCGCTCACAGACCCCTACAACCACCGGCCAGGATTGTGGGGATGAGGCCCTTGTCCCCATCAACATGGGGACATGGTGCTTTCAGGGGTCACAGACCCCCAAAGCATCCTCCCAATGTTGAGGGCATGTGGCCTAGTACGGTTCAGGAGAGGGGGCGCTCTCTCGTCCCCCCCTCTTTTCCTGCGGCCTGCCAGGTTGCGTGCTCGGATAAAGGGCCTGGTATGGTTTTTTGGGGGGAGCTCCACGCCATTTTATTTTTTAAATTTGGCATGGAGTTCCTCTTAAAATCCATACCAGACCCTTCAGGTCTGGTATGGATATTTGGAGGGAACCCCACGTCATTTTTTTTTTTAATTTGACGCGGGGTTCCCCTTAATATCCATACCAGACCTGAAGGGCCTGGTAATTGAATTTGGGGGAACCCCACGCATTTTTTTTTAATCAATGACTTTTAATGACTGTTCTCTGTATTACGGAGAGCCGCCGACAATTCATTATAGCCGCGAGTGCTTTTAAATGACTTTTTTTCCTGCAGAAATTACACTTTGTGCAGGGACAGTTCTAAGCACGGGAAACATGAGCCCCTTTACAGGCATACTATACACACCCCCCAGGTATGAAATTTAAAGGAATATTGCACTTTTATTGTTTCACTTTAAGCATTATTAAAATCACTTCTCCTGAAAAAACGTCCGTTTTTAAAAGTTTTTTCTGCATTGATACATGTCCCCTGGGGCAGGACCCAGGTCTCCAAACACGTTTTTGAACAATTACTAGGATATTAGCCTTTAAAATTAGCACTTTTGATTTTGAACGGTCGAGTCCCATAGACTTTAATAGGGTTCTAAAGTTAACGTAAATTTTAGGTCGGTTCGCAGATTCTGGTGCGAGCCGAACCGGGGTTGTTCGGCTCATCCTTACTTAGGGGTGTACTCACTTTTGTTGCCAGTGGTTTAGACATTAAAGGGGTTGTAAAGGTAAATGTTTTTTCACCTTAATGCATTCTATGCATTAAGGTGAAAAAACATCTCACACTGCCGGCGCCCCCAGTCCCCCCGTTTTACTTACCTGACCCCTCGAAAATCCCGCGCTCGCCCCCGCCGTCCTCTTCGCCGCTCAGCCTGGCCGCTGATTGGCTGGAGTGGATGGATTGAAAGCAGCGCAGCCATTGGCTCGCGCTGCTGTCAATCACATCCAATGACGCAGCGCGCTGGGGGGCGGGGCCTTGTGATACAGCGAGCGGCTATAGCCGCCGGCTGTATCACGGGAGCGCGCCCGCAGTGCTTCTCACCAATGCGAGGGAGCTCGCATTAACGTGAGAAGCACCTGCGGGAGGAAGCAGAGACAGCCGCCGAGGGACCCCAGAAGAGCAGGTTCGGGGCCACTCTGTGCAAAACTAGCTGCACAGTGGAGGTAAGTATGACATGTTTGTTATTTTAAAAAAATAAAAAATTTTACTTTACAACCCCTTTAATGGCTGTGTGGTGAGTTATTTTGAGGGGACAGAAAATTTACACTGTTATACAAGCTGTACACTCATTACTTTACATTGTAGTAAAGTGTAATTTCTTCAGTGTTGTCCCTTGAAAAGATATAATAAAATATTTACAAAAATGTGAGAGGTGTACTAACTTCTGTGAGATACTGTATATACAAACATATACATACAGTACTTGCATATGTTAACAATTGTCTTGTTTGTTTTTATTTTTTTATTAAATGGCCGCTTGTCGTGCCAGAAACCCATGCAACAGAATCATAATAGCAAAGTCACTTGGTATTTGTAGTTCTAAAAGTATTAAACACGACTTTTAAAATTACATTAACATGTTAAAGCTTTTATGAGATTTTAGTGATTGGGTTTACATATACTTTGTTGAATGGTCATGGATACAGAGAATTTCATTAGTTTATTTCTCATGGGTAGAGGTAGGGAGAAATCAGGGAATTAGAATTTTTTCCTTATTTCATCTAGTATAAATGTATCAATGAGATGAGATGAACAGAGATTAGATTTTTTGAAACAGGAAAAATGTTAACCCCTTTATGCCAACTGTACACAAATATGCGGCCCCCACTGGACTGGGTTTTTTTTCTGTAGGGCTGCATATTTGCATATCTCCCTTTGTGCTGTGAGCACGCTGCACAGTGTACTCCCAGCAAAGAGAGCAGGGTCTCACCAAGAGCCACATTCTATTGTTCAGGACCTGGCACGTCCGATTACGGGTCACCTGTGATGTGATTGCTGTGATGGAAGACATTGGAGCGGGACCGATCACTGTGATAGCATCAGAGGCTGTCTCTCTGAATGTACGAGACAGATACATTGCAGCTTTCTCTGTCCTTGCAGAGATAGAAAAAAAAGTGTGTATAAAATAATAATAATAATAATTGAAAAAATAAAATATAAAAAAAGTACCTAGATCAAGGTTTGAAATAGGTCAGCCCCAGGGTTAGTGTTTGAGTCAAGATCAGGTTCAAGGTCAGGGTTAGTATTTTTCGGACAGGGCTTTTTCATTTTTTCTTAAGTTCGTATCAGTGGCAGTATCAGTGTGTTGTAAGATAAAAAAAAGCAAAAGGCGCACAATTGTTTCTGGGCTGTACTACGGGTACAAACAGCAACTAACATACATATGTTGTATTGCTGCGATCATTAGGAGCAGGAGAATTTATTTTGAGTTGCTCTTTGGTGGCAGGTTATGGTAATAGCAAGATATATACAGGTTCATTTAAAAAAAATTTTTTTTTTACTATTTTGGGCAAGTTTTCCTTAGATAATAAAAAAAATAGGAGATATCCATTCCGATTTACCACCAAATGAAAGTTTGTCCTTAAAAAAACAAGTTATAATCCACCTGGATGCATAAAGTAGTTGTGATGATCTGTACGGTTTTACTAACACATGTCAAAGTTGTAAAATTGATTTTAGGCATTAACCACTTCAATACTGAGCACTTATACACCTTCCTGCCCAGACCAATTTTGAGCTTTCAGCGCTGTCACACTTTGAATAACAAGTGAGCGGTCATGCTACATTGTACCCAAACTAAATTTTTATCATTTTGTTCCCACAAATAGAGCTTTCTTTTGGTGGCATTTGATCACCTCTGGGATTTTTATTTTCTGCTAAACAAATAAAAAAAGACAGAAAATCTTGAAAAAAAAACATGTTTTTTTTTGTTTCAGTTACAAAACGTTGTAAATAAGTAAGTTTTCTCCTTCACTGATGGCCACTGACGGGGCTGCAGTGACGGACACTGATAAGGCAACACTGATGGGCACCGATGAGGTGGCACCAATGAAGTGGCACTGATAGGTGGCACTGATATGCGACACAGATAGACACTGATAGGTGGCACAAATAGGCACTGATAGGTGGCACGGATTGTCATGGATAGGTGGCACGGATTGTCATGGATAGGTGGCACGGATTGTCATGGATAGGTGGCATGGATTGGCATGGATGGGTGGCATGGATAGATGGCACAAATGGGCATGGATAGGCGGTACGGATGGGCATGGATAGGCGGCATGGATGGGCATGGATAGGCGGCATGGATGGGCGGCACGGATGGGCACTGATAGGTGGCACGGATGGGCACTGATAGGCGGCACGGATGGGCGGCATTGTAATTTAAAGTATTGTAGGGATGGAATGCCAATCAGTGCCAAACAACAATGCATGCCAATCAGTGATGCCCATTGTGGGCACTGATTGGCATCCATTATGGGCACTGATTGGCATTCATTATGGGCACTGGCTGGCATCCCTGGTGGTCTAGGGGGGCATACCTGGTTCTGGGCATCCCCCGGTGGTCTGGTGGCATCCCTGGTGGTCCAGTGTGGGCATCCTCGGGGGGGCTGTGCTGATAATCGATCAGCACAGACCCCCCCCCTGTCAGAGGAGAAGCCGATCGGCTCTCCTCTACTCGCGTCTGACAGACGTGAGTGAGGAAAAGCCGATCACCGGCTCTTCCTATTTACACTGTGATCAGCCGTGATTGGACACAGCTGATCACGTGGTAAAGAGTCTCTGTCGGAGACTCTTTACCGAGATCGTAGTTGCGGGGTGTCAGACTGACACCCCGCAACAACGATCGTCGCGATGCGCGCCCACGGGGGCGCGCATCGGCTTAATATCCTGATCACGTCACATGACATCCGGTCAGGATATTAAAACCACTATGCCGCCGTGCTTTTGTTATAGGGCGGGCGGCAAGTGGTTAAGATTTGTTTTATTCTTATCCGTGAAGGGGTTAAAGCAATAATTAGAAAGTCATCGAAGGCATAAAACAGGATGTTCTAACAAGAAGTATACCAAGGCATGGCTTCTTCCATGTAAATCCCCACAGGTAGCAATACTGAGCCTACTTAAAGCAGAACTACACTCTCTCATAGGGAACTATTTTAATCCTTATGTAGCACCGGATCCTGAAGAGCACGCGCTATGTTTTGTTCTCTATTTAAAATTACTAAAACCGCAGTTTGATTTTGGACTTAATTATACCAAATTATGGTTTCAGTACCAGTCTAGCTGGATTGCACTGGGTTCTGCTTGACCACAGGTGTCGCTGTCACTCCTGCAAGTGTGAGGACACAGTTTAGCTAGTTGCTTTGAGTGCCATTCTTTCTCGGAACTAGCCCAGTGGGAGTGTCATCCTGCTGTGAACTCTGGGAGAGGGTACTTAAGGTATGGACATCACGTGCTTCTGGGTTCCGGTCCAGAAGATCTGTCTGTCTGTTTGGTCCTGGTCCTCCTGACCAGCCCCCATGGCCCTCATGGCCTGGGGTGCGGATCCATCCAATTCCAAGTCTCGGGGCTGGCTAGCCTGAGGCAAAGTAACTGGAAGAAGGATTCAAAGGTGGTCCGGAGCCGTGTCATCTGTGGAGAGACCCAGCAACTGAGGAAGCAACCAGGGGAAGACTCTTCAGGAGAAGGCTACGCATAAGGCTGGCTTCTCGGAAAGAGCCTGGAGGCTTAGTTGAAAGACACCAAGTGAATCTACACTCATACAGTATCCCCGGACAGGCTGCGGGATATTGGTACCGTATGAGGGCTCTCTAAATTTGTCTACATCCTTCAGTTACAACAAGTGTTCTACAACAAGTCTGTGACAGAGACTGTATTTAACAAGTGTTCTATAAAAGTCTGTGGCAGAGACTTTGTTTAAGCGTTCTACATGCAAGTCTGTGGCAGAGGCTTTGCTTTAATCAAGCACTCTATCGGCTGCTAGGCCCAGTGGGAGGAGGTCTATCGGGTAGTTGTGAGAATCCAGTTGTGAGTGGCTATTCTCTGGATTTCTATAGTGAGAGACTTCCTATCTTGAGCAGTTCCAAGAGTACCTGAACTTTCTACCTAAACCCTCTGTCCTGTATTGAGAGACTGTGTTTTGTCTACCTTTTCTGCAAATAAAAATCCCAAAAGCGGATCCAGTGTCAGTTTCTACAACTCTTTGGGCCATATACCTCGGGGAAACCCCTAGACGCATACAAGGTCAAGAAGGTAACGATAAGCCCAACAAAACCAGCCGCTCCTTCGGGGGTCAGTGCTACACTTATGATGCTAGCATTACTAAATAGATATACCTTTCTATTATATTTATTTGTTTTAACCTTGTTTTTCACATTTCTTTAGTTGCTTCCTGGTTTCTGACCTAGGCCAATGATGTCAAATATCCCATATGCCTTCAAGGGCATTTTTATTTATTGGGACGAGGGGATTTCTCAACTAAGCACATTCCCCTGCCTGAAGGAGCATGAGCATGGAAAAATGTAAGGATGGGTGAGTTGGCTTTAAATAATAAAAAATTTATTAAATAGCTTTTTCGTTTTGTGGTGCTCAGATACAATTTAATTCTGCCTTAAGGGCATCCCATTTTCTAAAAATATCTTATTGGATTAAAAGTCTACTTGGAGAAGCAATGCCTATGAAATACAGAAATGTTGTTTGTTGTGCTCTCACCTGGCTTGCAAGGCAAGTCTCAGAGCTGTACATGTAGATTCCAGTTTTCCAAGATGCATACTGAGTTTTTCTGAATCAGTTTTACATTCTTCTAGGGTCACACTGAGCTGGTCATTCAGTTCTTTCACATGGTCAAGGAACCTGTAAAATAGCACACCATAAGTACACAGTCAAGGCCAAAAGCAACTGGGCTGTTAGCTTCCCCAGTGATATAAAATTGTGCATCGCTCTTTGACCTTGTTAAGATTAAATGGCAATATAATGGATTGCTAATCTGGTTCACACATACTGATTAAGCCATCACCCTGTGATAACTTTTTACTGAAATAAAGGGTCAACCACAGTGTTTGTCTGCACTTACCCTTTTAACCGTCTCATTTCAGTTTCCAGGCTAGTTGGATGTATATCAGAAGTACAAGTCAGTGAAGACTGGGATCCAGGAAGGCTCTGAACATGCTGAATGGCACTGTGCAGCACTGTTACAGTGTCCTGTACAAAAAAACACATATGGTAAATATATAAATCATTGGTTTAAATTATTAAATAATATAGTCTGTTCACCTAGAAAATTTAGTTTTTACTAAGTTTAGTGATTGAAGAAAAGCTGACCAGACTTTAATAATTTAATCACATGCAAGCAAAATTAAATGTTTTATTTCCTCATTTTACCTGCACAATTGAATATTCAGAGTGAACACAGTAAACATCTGATTTGCATGAACTTGCTCTGCTCTAATACCTCGTGCACGCGATTGGACTTTCCGCCAACAAAACTTTGTCCGAAGGGTGTTGGCTCAAACTTGTCTTGCATACACACGGTCACACAAATGTTGGCCAACAATTCTGAACGTAGTGGCATACTAGATGTACTACGTGGTTTTTAGCGCCACCCTTTGGGATACTACTGCTAATTTCATGTTAGTAGAAGTTTGGTGAGTGTGGATTCGCGTTTTCTTTTCGCACTTTATTTTTTTGGTTGAATAATGATTTGATTTGGCATATTTTCTATATTTTTGTATGCATAGAATGCACTTTTTGGTTAAGTTCTATTGGCAGATAGCATGTCTAATTTTTTTTTGTAATGCACAATAAAAAAAATTGTGGAGAATAGTATTTGGTTATGTGTTTTACTTCAAATGACAGTTTGGGAGTAGGCAGTTACATTTAAAAAAATACAAAGTAAAATTGACAAGGGGCACCAACATAGTTGTATCTTTGCTCTTAAAAACTAGGGGATAAGGGTGTTGTGGTAAAATAATAATGATAATAATAATTTTATTCTTGATATCGCTAGAGAAAAAAAAAGCCTTTGAAAATCTGTTTGCAATAACTCCATCAGTATCACCAGCAAAGCAGCTTCATTATTATCCTATTAAAGAAGAAAATTGTGCGCTGCATTTGGAGATTTCATAATTTGCCACGTCACAAATGTTAATTCTCCATTATAAACGCTAGTTTACAAGACCGACCGCTTCTGCGTGTCTGAGTGTTTGTACTTTGGACTTTTGTCCGACGGACTTGTGTACACATGCATGGAAAATCCGACAACACACATTTGTTGGCGGAAAATTTGAAAACGTGCTAGCCAACATTTGTTGGCAGAAAGCCTGACAACAATTGTCTGATGGAGCATACACACGGTTGGATTTTCCGTCAACAGCACGATATCCAACATTTCCCATTGAAGTCCGATCATGTGTACGGGCCTTTATGGTAAATCAATCAATAAGTCATATTTATTAAATTTTAAGAAAGAAGCATGTTTGTTAAAGTTGCAATGCTCATACACCAATATCAGGCTTGCTACCCCAAATGTTTTCTTCTTGGCATCATTGTTTGCACTCCAGATATTGCCACTTTGCACATTATATTGCTGCAGTTATGTTTTTATTGTTTTAGTGCTGCATTTTCAAAGAGTTGTAATCTGTTTGTCATATTGCTCTTTATAGGAAGTATTGGCTGGTTATAGGGATTAGGTGTAGGGTAAAGTGCAAAATGCCTTTTATATGTCTGTTTTGTAATATGTTTTCTGTAATATTTCTGTGCATAATTTTTTGTTTCTTTTGAAAAAAAGCAATATTTTAAAATAGTTAAAGAATATCTAAAGTCAAAACATGAAATCCTATATTCATTTTCACATTGTATTTTTTTCTAGCCTACTGTAATTAATCTGAACGATCTTGACGTTTGTAAACTTACTTTATGAAGCATCCTACACATTTTATTTCTTGAATTCTGTGACAAATGTTCACTATGTCCTGTGAGTAGGCACTGCTGTGTCACACAGATCCTGCCTTTTGAACTACAGTTGTGCTGAGAGGAATTTCAAAGGCAGAGGCAGTGCAGGAATCACTGCTTGCAGGCAGCAAGGTACCATGGGATATGTAATCCTTAGAAACTAAAAGTAAACAGAAGGCATGATGCAAAGCATGCAGGGATAACAGGAAGTTGTGGAAAGAGATGGCCAAAAGACAAAATTCCACTCACAACGTGAAAGAAGATTTTTCAAGTAAGCCTACAGTGCATCCAGAAAGTAATCACAGCACTTCACTTTTTTCACATTTTGTTATGTTACAGCCTTGTTCCAAAGTGGAATAAATACTTTATTTTCCTCACAATTCTACAAATAATACCCCATCATAATGATAACATGAAAGAAGTTTGTTTAAAATCTTTGCAAATTTATTAAAAATAAAAAAATTAAAAAATCACATGTACATACTATAAGTATTCACAACCCTAACTCAGTACTTTGGTGAAGCAGCTTTGGCACCAATTAGAGTCTCACAGGCACCTTGAATCTTTTTGTGATGATGCTACAAGCTTGGCACACCTATTTTTAGGCAGTTTCTCCCATTCTTCTTTGCAGGACCTCTCCATCAGGTTGGATGGGGAGCATCGTGCGCAGCCATTTTCTGATCTCTCCAGAGATGTTCAATTGGGTTCAAGTCTGGGCTTTGGGCCACTTAAGGACATTCACAGAGTTGTCCCGTAGTCACTCTTTTGTTATCTTGGCTGTGAGCTTAGAGTCATTGTTCTGTTGGAAGATGAACCTTCAGCACAGTCTGAGGTCCAGGGCGCTCTGGAGCAGGTTTCCTGCAAACATGATGCTTGCCATGCAGGCCAGAGAGTTCAATCTTTGTTTCATCAGATCAGAGAATTTTGTTTCTCATGATCTGAGAGTCCTTCAGGGGCAGATGGGCTGTCATGTGCCTTTTACTGAGGCGTGGCTTCCGTCTGGCCACTTTACCATACAGGCCTGATTAGGGAGTGTTGCAGAGATGGTTGTTCTTCTGGAAGGTTCTCTCCACAGAGAAATGTTGGAGCTCTCTCAGAGTGACCATCGGTCACCTCCTTGACTAAGGCCCTTCTCCCCCGATTGCTCAGTTTGGCTGGGCGGCCTGGGCTAGGAAGAGTCATGGTGGTTCTAAACTTCTTCCATTTATGGAGGATGGAGGCTACTGTGCTCATTGGGACCTTCAATGCTGCAGAAATGTTTCTGTACCCTTCCCCAGATCTGTGCCTCAATACAAACCTGTCTCAGAGGTCTACAGACAATTTATTGGACTTCATGGCTGGGTTTGTGCTCTGACATGCACTGTTAACTGTGGCAGCTTATATTGACAGACGTGTGGCTTTCCAAATCATGTCCAATCAACTGAATTTACCACTGGTGGACACCAATTAAGTTGTAGAAACATCTCAAGGATGATCAGTGGAAACAAGATGCAAGATGCACCTGAGCTCAATTTTGAGTGTCATGGCAAATGCTGTGAATACTTATGTACATGTGATTTTTTTTTCGTTTTTTATTTTTAATAAATTTGCAAATATTTCAAACAAACTTCCTTCACATCGTCATTATGGGGTATTGTTTATAGAATTTTGAGGAAAATAATGAATTTAATGCATTTTGGAATAAGGCTGTAACATTACAAAATGTGGAAAAAGTGAAGCGATGTGAATGCTTTCCGGATGCACTGTATATTGAATTTTTAAATGTAACTGTTGTTTGTATTTCTATTACAATGCTGATGTTGTAAAATTGAAGTGTATGCTGTGGTTATAGATCTCCTTTAAGCTGAATCTCTATATGCTCTAATTAGAAATTAAAAGAACTTTTCCTCTGTAAAGAAGCTACCTCAGTGTAACCTCTGTTACAGTCCTGTCTCGGTGTGGCAGCAAGTGATATAGGCTTTTACTTCAAAAGTCATATTTACAACAGCAGAAGCTGTGAACAATGCATGTTTCCGTTAAAACGAGTGTTGGTGGCTATTGTGTGTTTGTAGAGGGTTAAAGTGGTTGTAGCCCTAAAAAAAAGAAAGATCCTGTTTCCTTATAGCAGGTTAAACAGCACAGTGCTTGTGCTATCTAACCTGCCTCTCTAAACTGTAAAAAAAACCTGGTTATATACTACGAGTGAGCGAGGGGTGGTGAAACGGTGGGGTTTGTTGAAGGGGGTGGTCTGGGTTTTTTTCTTTTTCTTTTTTTTTGGGGGGGGGTTCTTTGGTGTGATTTCTATTCTTATATTCTACTATTCTTGTGGTTTTGTCTGTATCGTGTCAATGTTGTTTTCATATAAAATAATAAAATAAAAAAACTGGTTGATGCTGCCTGTTCCTGTGCCCCCCCTATGTAAACTGACCACAGTAATCATGGCTGCTGAGCCCTGATTACCATGGTCAGTTTACGTGCCTCCATCATCCCACTGCTCCTTGCCTGTCAGCTCCTGTGTGAGCCGCCCTCCCCTCTCCTCCTGTCACTATTTTTTTAAGTAAAGTTAAATAAATATCACTGCCAGCCCCTCTGTTTTATGAAGCCATCCTACACTGTGTAAATGTTAGTGTAAAACTATGCCTCTAAATACCTCATATCTGTTCTGGTCAGGTGACCTCCGGCTGCTCTCCTCCTCCAATCTAAAGGCTACAGCAGGTGCAGCTGAGCAGACAGCACAGTGGTCACATGACCTAAATGGCTGATGTTAGAGGGGATCTCAGGCCCTCCCGCTCTAGCACTTAAATCGGAGGAGGTCACATGACCAGGCAGAAAAGATTGGGGATAACAAATTCAGATACATAGATTTACACTAATGCCACGTACACACAATCAGATTTTCAGACAGGAAATGTTGGATGTGAGCTTGTTGGCGGTAAGTCCGACCCTGTGTATGCTCCATCAGACATTTGTTGCCGGACTATACCATATGCTGAGCTACTGTTTTCCAAACAACCTGATGAAAAGTAGCTGTTTGCTGTGGGCTGTATTGCATTTATTGTTATAAGGCACATAATACCCAATGCATTCAGGACCTCACAAAAAATAGCGTTAAGCAGAAAGCGCTCTATTTTTGCCATTGTCATGTTACAACCAAAAACGTAAATGTATTTTACTAGAATTTTATGTGATAGACCAACACAAAATGGCACAAAATGGCTGACAGTTGTATGGTTTAGCTTCAACTGGATAGCTTTCTAAGGTTCACTCCCCAGACGTTAATGCTTTTGCCTACTTACAGTGCCTTGAAAAAGTATTCAAACCCCTTTAAATTTTCAACATTTTGTCTAGTTACAACCAAAAATGTAAATGTATTTTACTGGAATTGTATGTGATAGACCAACACAAAGTGGCACATAAGTATGAAGTTGAAAGAAAATGATAAATGGTTTTCAATTTTTTTTACAAATAAATATCTGAAAAGTGTAGCGTGCATTTGTATTCAGCCCCCCTGAGTCAATACTTTGTAGAATTACCTTTAGCCCTGGTTCACATTGTCGCGATTTGGCATGCGATTTGACATGTCAAATCGCATGCCAAATCTGCGACTATTGCCCGCAAGAGAATAGTCGGGATCTGTGCAACGCCGACTTTGCGGCACCGCACCAATTCTCGAAAGTAGTTTCTTTAATACTTTTGGCAATTTGACGTGCGGTTTCAATAGACATCTGTACAGGAAACCGCACAGATGTCTCTGAAATCATCGGACTGACATGTGGGAATGAAATCATGCAAGTTCAGTTGAACGTGCACGATTTGAGGCTGGGTTCACACTTGTAAAACAAACGCTCCGACATTGGAAGCTCATGTCGCATGAAAATCAAAGTTTTCCTATGAGAGTCGTCTTAACTGGTCCAACACAAGTTGGCTCGAATTTGAAAATGCTCCCTGCACTACTTTGGTCTGACTTTGATCCTACTTCAGCCCATTGAATATCACTGAAGTCGGATCAAAGTTGGATCGCCGTCTTAACTGATCTGACTTTAACATGCTCTGATAAACATGAAGGGGAACCCCACGCAAAAAAAAGAAAGGCATTGGTTCCCCCTCCAAGACCATACCAGACCCTTTCGTCTGGAATGGATTTTAAGGGGAATCCCTTAAAAAACAATGTGGCCCCCCCCCCCCCCAAAATCCATACTAGACCCTTATTCAAGCACGCAGCCCTGGCAGGCGAGAAAAGGGGTGGGGACGAGTGAGTGCCCCCCCTCATGAACCATATCAGGCCGCATGCCCTCAACATGGGGGAGTGGCTGCTTTGGGGCAGTGGGGGCCCTGTGCTCCCCACACCAAAGCACCTTGTCCCCATGTTAATGAGGACAAGGGCCTCTTCCGACAACCCTGGCTGTGGGATTCGTGGGCAGTAGCTTATCGGAATCTGGAAGCCCACTTTAACAAGGGGGTCCCCAGATCCCAGCCCCCCACCCTACGTGAATGAGCATGGGGTACAACGTACCCTTACCTATTCACCTAAAAAAATAAAAAAGTGTCAAAAAGAAAACACAGTACACAGGTTTTTAAAGTATTTTATTAAGGCAGCTCCGGCTTCTCTTCCGACTTCTTCTCCCTTCTCCTGCTCTTCCCTCTCTTCTGGTCGATGTCCTCTCCCTCTTGGTGGACTCACTCACATGGTTTTAGACTAGGATTAGAGTTGCCATCTCATCCCTTTAAACCCGAACACATATGAATTACACAGGTTCTGAGGCTAATTTAATGCAGATAATGCACCGAGTTTAACTACCAACTTAATCAGACAGAAAACCTGTGTAATTAATATGTGTTAAGGTTTAAAGGGATGAGGTGGCAACCCTAACTAGAATCCAAACATGCCTGAGCTTATCACTAGTCACCAGATGGGACTTCTTATCTGCTCACTTACAGATTGGTACTTGTTTAGCTTAGAATCCTTAGCCCCTGTACACACGGTCGGAGATTTCGACAACCAAATCCGTCGGATTTTCTCCGTCGGATTTTGTCCATCGGATCTTGTCCGAAATTGTTGTATACACATGGTTGGACTAAGTTGTCGAAAAATCCGATCTTTCAGAACGCGATGACGTAATTTCGTTACGATGGGACTACATTCAGGCTAGTAGCCAATAGCTTTGATGTAGGAATTTGATCTGAGCATGTGTGGTCCGATCAAAATTCGCTACACATGATCGGAGTATGTCCGACCGGCCCAGTTGGTCGGGAAATATTTCCAACATGTTGGAAAATTGGGTCCGACGGATATTCAGACTGAATCAGTCCGATGCATACCACACACAGTCGGATTATCCGACGACACGGTCCGATAGTACACAATCCGACGGATTCTCCGACCGTGTGTACAAGGGCTTAGGCACATCAGTCTTTTCAAATAGGGGCTCCCTCTGTCCCTTCAAAATCCCCAAAACTCAGATGTCCGTCTGGCTTTGTGGCCTGTCTGTTGGGGCAAAACAAGTCAGGACAGGCTTCAAGTTGCTCTCACAGCACATAGGAGCATAAACTAACTAGACTGTATTAGAGAATGATGTTTTGTGAACAAGACCCTTCTTACTCCAATCAGTTTCACACCTGTTCAGGGACTCTTTCCTGCTGAAACAGCCATTATCTGCATTAGTGACACATCTCCCATTTGTGTATATATACACACTACTGTGGAAACGCTTTAGGCAGGTGTGGTAAAAAATGCTGTAAATTAAGAATGAATAGAAGAGAAATCTAAATCAAATGAATATTTGATGTGACCACCCTTTGCCTTCAAAACAGCATACATTTTTCTAGTTACACACGCACACAGTTGAAGGCAGGTAGGTTGTTCCAAACATCTTGGAGAACTAACCTCAGATCTTCTGTGGATGTAGACTGTCTCACATTCTTCTGTCTCTCCATGTAATCCCAGACAGACTCGATGTTAAGATCAGGGCTTTCTGGGGGCTAAACCATCACTTCCAGGACTTGTTCTTCTTTATGCTGAAGGTAAAGACATTGGCTGTATGTTTGGGGGTTGTTGTTCTGCTGCAGAATACATTTGGGGCCAATTACATGCCTTCCTGATGGTATGGCATAATAGATAAATATCAGCCTGTATTTCTCAGCAATGAGGACACTATTGATCCTCACCAAATATCCAACTATATTTGCAGAAATGCAGCTCTAACCTTGCAAGGAACCTCCACCATGCTTTACTGTTGCCTGCAGACACACATTATTGTACTGTTTTTCAGCCTTTCAGCAAACAAACTCCTGCTATAGCCAATTATTTCTAATTTTGACTCAGCCCAGAGCACCTGCTGCCGTTTCTCTACACACCAGTTCCTATGTTTTCGTGCATAGTTGAGTTGCTTAGCCTTGTTTCCACATCAGAATTCAGGCTTTGTGGCCACAATTCTTACATGAAGACCACTTCTAGCCAGGCTTCTCTGAAACAGTAGATGAGTATACCTGGGTCCCACTGGTTTCAGACAGTTTTGTGCTGATGGCACTGCTGAACATCTTCCAATGACAACAGGAAGTAAGCATGATGTGTTTTTCATTTGATTCATTAAGTTTCCTTGGTCAACCATTGCGTCTACATACCTCAGAGTTGCCCGTTTCTTTGTGCTTCTTCAAAAGAGCTTGAAGGGCACATCTTGAAACCCCAGTCTGCTTTGAAATCTTTGCCTGGGAGAGACCTTGCTGATGCAGTATAACTACCCTGTGTCTTGTTGCTGTGCTCAGTCTTGCCATGGTGTAAGACCTGTGACATAAAACTGTCTTTCACAACCTCACCTTAGTAACAGAGTTTGCCTGTTCCAGTTTTAAGCCTACTACGTACACAGCTGATTCTGTTTATGACTGTGTTTCAACCCACATATGAAATTTCTGATCATAGCACTTGCTTGGTATAATTGGTTAAACATACACCTGACTCTAACCCAGTGGTCTCCACAATGCAGCCCTTTGCTTGCCTATACTCGGCCCTTGGGGCACTATTCCTTCTACTGATATGAGACTCAGTTCTGCCAACTGATATCAACAGTGGGGCACACCTTTCCTATTGACCCCAACAATGGGGAGCTATTCCTCCCAATGATGGGGCATTATTCCTCCCCTAATATCAAATGTAGCAATGTTTACTACCACTGATGCCAGGAAAATTCCAACTTCCACTAGCCATAGTCCAACCCCCCTAAAGTCTGAAGGACTACAGACTGGCCCTTTGTTTAGAAAGTTTGAAGACCCCTGCTCTAATTCTTCAAAATTTCTGACTTTGTGTATAAAGTGTGCAAGTGTAAGAATTGATGCTGGTTTGAAGTCAAGGGGTAGTCACACCAAATGCTGATTTGAATTAGATTTTTCTTCTGCTCGCAAAACTTTGCATTTTGTAAATTGATAAAAGTAAACAATTAAATATACTGTATAATTTTTAAAGCATTCTTACTTCACAGCATTTCTTCACACTTAAATTTTTGTAACAAAACACTGCGCTATTCTTACCAAAAAAAATAAATATAAACCACACAAGAGAGCTGCTAACACATCACCGGGGTATCAAGTGTAAGGTAAACAATGTTATGAAAAAGTGTAGCGCTTCTCACAGCTTCAAATATCAAATATCCTTAATCTTACTTATAGGTGTAAAGTTACAGTGAAAAAATCCAGCATTTCTTCACACTTGCCTAAAACTTTTCCACAATACTGTATGTATAGTGATATGTGATTATGGGCTTGGCCTATTTTTACTAAGCAAAATTAAAGAAGACAAAGTCTCTTATGTATATTTTTCCCATGCAGGGGTTTCAGCTTCACAAGGCATTATAAGAAAAAACAGGTACCAAAAATGCAAAATGCTATGCCACCTGCCTTTCTCCTTAGCAGAAAAATTGCTCTTGGTAATGGTCCCTCAGACCGTATCCCCAGCTCTCCTGGTTTATTCAGCCTTGTAGACTGCGGCACCCTGCTGCACAGTGCCACTCCTGACACTCTAGGCTCTCTCTCACTCCTCTGAGACTCACAGACTCTCTCTGTACCCTGGACTCACCTGGTTGCCTCAGTAATACTGGTCTCCCAGGCTCGCTTACAGTAGCTGTCCCAACTTTCTCAGTCCTGCAGGTGAGGAATATTGCCACCATGGAGAGCAGTCTTTGGAGTGGATGACATCTCTTAATGGGGCACACAGCTTTCTCCTGATGGGGGCCTGAGCTATGGCCAGTTTCTTGCTTATAACAAGTGTGCCCACCTGCACACCTACACAGCTTGCAGGTCTCCAGTAAGACCTGGACACAAGATTGGAGATTTCTTCCCACCTGAATCTCTTTGAAGCCCCAGACCCTGATCCAAGATTACAAAACCTGAACAACACTGAAACCCCAGTCTTCTTCTCGCAGACACAATACTCTGGAGCCCCCTACACTGCATAAAGCACAAATCCTGTGTGTCTTTTTCTTATACTCACACAGTGGCAGGGCTTAGCATTGCAAAATATAAATATATCTTTTTAAATTTTTCACTATTGTATTTGTCATTTGTTTACCTGACAAGGCTTTAACTGAATGGGTGACTCATAACCAGAAGTCACATTATACCCTTCTTCAGAGCAGGGACTGGTAGATGGTGAGATAGGTGGGGAGAGTTCGTCATCCTGAAGAATGTCTTGTAACTTCTTTAACTGTAAATTGATAAAGTGAGAATGAAGAGAACGTAAACTAAAATGTTTGATAGTGAAATTATAAAAAAAAGAAAAGTAGTTGTATCCATTTATGGACAAATAAATTGTCTATTACAATAAAATGTATCACGTTTATGCATTCTCCACATCACTAATAGAGAACCGTTCACACCTAAAGGCTAAAGGCAGGTTCACACCTTACTGATACTGGTACTGATTTAAAGTGTATGTTACCACAACTCATGGTACCGTACCTCACATGTGCCAGTTGGATGCAGTACCATTAATTTTGGCTGAAATTCCAAAGCATTCATGTTGCGCACTGTAACGCATAGTAACACACTACTGTGCATTGCATTCCCAGAATAGGGACAAGTACAGTTTCCTGTGCACCTGGGTGCATTGGCATACCACTGAAAATAAATGGGCTGCAATATACTGTATTTTAAACATAATATATCATTTAAAGTGCCTCTGATTAACCCTTAACCTGTTAATTAACCTGTTCTAGTAGGTCCTTCCTGACATTTTCTTAGTCACATCCTACAGAAAAAGCCATGGTCTGCAGAGAGCTTCCTAAGCATCAGAGGGATTTCATTGTTAAAAGGTATCAGTCAGGAGAAGAGTACAAAAGAATTTTCAAGGCATTAGATATACCATGGAACAATGGAACACAGTGAAGGCAGTCATCATCAAGTGGAGAAAATATGGCACAACAGTGACATTACCAAGAACTGGATGTCCCTTTTATGAAAAGACGAGAAGAAAACTGGTCAAAGAGACTACCAAGAAGCCTAAAGCAACATTAAAGGAGCTGCCAGAATATCTGGCAAGCACTGGCTGTGTGGTACATGTGACAACAATCTCCCGTATTCTTCATATGTCTGGGCTATGGGGTAGAGTGGCAAGATGGAAGCGTTTTCTTACCAAGAAAAACATCCAAGCCCGGCTACATTTTGCAAAAACACATCTGAAGTCTCCCAAAAGCATGTGGGAAAATGTGTTCTGGTCTGATGAAACCAAGGTTGAACTTTTTGGCCATAATTCCAAAAGATATATTTGGCACAAAAACAACACTGTACATTACCAAAAGAAACCCATACCCACAGTGAAGCATGGTGGGGTGGTTTTAATTCAGCTGGAACAGGGGCCTTAGTCAAGGTAGAGGGAATTATGAACAGTTACAAATACCAGTCAATGTTGGCACAAAAGCTTCAGGCTTCTGCTAGAAAGCTGAACATGAAGAGGAACTTCAACTTCCACATGACAATGACCCAAAGCATACATCCAAATCAACAAAGGAATGGCTTCACAAGAAGGTTATTAACGTTTTGTAATGGCCCAGCCAGAGCCCAGACCTGAATAGGATTGAAAATCTGTGGGGTGATCTGAAGAGGGCTCTGCACAGGAAATTCCCTCACAATCTGACAGATTTGGAATGTTTTTGCAAAGAAGAGTGGGCAGATATTGCCATGCTGATAGACTCATACCCAAAGAGACTGAGTGTTGTAATAAAATCAAAAGGTTCTTCAACAAAGTATTCGTTTAAGGATGTGCACACTTATGCAACCATATCATTTTTTTTTTTTTTTTTTTACTTCCCTTCATCTAAAAGATTTCAGTTTGTTGTTCAACTGAGTTGTACAGTTTATAGGTCACAGTAGAAAAAACGATCAAAAACAGCGCATCAAAGGGACTAGTAGATTGATGTGAAAAAGACTTTAAAATGTCATTTATTAAATGTAAAAAATGAACACAGACATCTGATCCCTGCAGGATCTCAAACACATAAAAAACACCAATCATAAAACGGACAGATGTTTGATAATGAAAAGCTCCTCAGATCTCTCAATTATAACTTTGGAAAGGTCAAAACCAAAGACCAATGTGCACAGCTTTCGAATGCCTAATGAATGCAATCAATCATCTGAAAGAACCCAAAAAGTCAGTGTAAACGAATGGAACAACGTTCCTAGGGACACTCACTTCATAGGTGTTCAATGGGCTGCAGAGCTGATGAGTCCAGTCTGATGACCGAGGGGGAGGTGTTTATTTCAGCTCCATCTGAAGCGTTCGGCTTGGAGGCAGAGGTGTAATGCTGCACGCTAGGTGGTAAGGATCAAGCTTAGTCACCAGATGATATCAGCTGTACACATAGGCAGCTTGGAGAACGCTGCACTGCTTGCAGTGCCGCTTGTCCGAGCGGCTGTGGATCACATGAGAGGCTTGTCACGTGGAAGGCTGTGAAGGGGAAGGTTGCTATGCCGACTCTCCTGCTTACATGTTTTGCGCTCCTGCGCTTTGTCAAAGCATAGCAACCTTCCCCTTCACAGCCTTCCACGTGACAAGCCTCTCATGTGATCCACAGCCGCTCGGACAAGCGGCACTGCAAGCAGTGCAGCGTTCTCCAAGCTGCCTATGTGTACAGCTGATATCATCTGGTGACTAAGCTTGATCCTTACCACCTAGCGTGCAGCATTACACCTCTGCCTCCAAGCCGAACGCTTCAGATGGAGCTGAAATAAACACCTCCCCCTCGGTCATCAGACTGGACTCATCAGCTCTGCAGCCCATTGAACACCTATGAAGTGAGTGTCCCTAGGAATGTTGTTCCAATCGTTTACACTGACTTTTTGGGTTCTTTCAGATGATTGATTGCATTCATTAGGCATTCGAAAGCTGTGCACATTGGTCTTTGGTTTTGACCTTTCCAAAGTTATAATTGAGAGATCTGAGGAGCTTTTCATTATCAAACATCTGTCCGTTTTATGATTGGTGTTTTTTATGTGTTTGAGATCCTGCAGGGATCAGATGTCTGTGTTCATTTTTTACATTTAATAAATGACATTTTAAAGTCTTTTTCACATCAATCTACTAGTCCCTTTGATGCGCTGTTTTTGATCGTTTTTTCTGCTGCATCCATTTTTTGCCAAGTCCATAATGGGTTAACAGCCGCACATTGAGACCATCTACAGGACATTTATTTAAATAAACAAACATCCCACGAGATAGTCAAACGCTCTTAAAGAGACCATTCATTTGTGCGCCAACTTTATATTGTTTTGTTTATAGGTCACAGTAGCCTCCCTGGCAGTATGATTATGTCAGATTTTTGAATCTCAAAGCGGTACATTGTTTTGTATAGAAATTTGGTGTATTATATTGTAGGCCTGTAATTCTTAGTAATAACTCACTTAACTCTGTCCAGTAAACATCCTGGGTATGATAAAGTTTGAAACACAAAGTCATAAATTATAATGTTATAAATAATCATAAAAAATAATAATAATAAAATAAATTTCCCCACAAATCCCTATCGCTCAATTTTGCAAGTGTTCTAATTTACCATCACTGTTTTTCTAGCTGGTCTAAAACCACTTTTGATATAAGGGGACACTTTTTGGATGCCATGGACATTCTCAAGTTTCCAGGCAGAAAGAACAGTATATATAATATAAAAGTGCATGCAGGACACTGGACAAAGCACTAGGGACAAAAGGGAGGTGAAATGATTTGATACGGTACACTGTAATCCTTAAGATTACTGTATGTGTGATTTTTTTGTACTTTGCCGCTGGGATCCGCCCCCATGCGTCACGATGCTTTCAGGGAACAGAGCCCGGGAACACATAGCATCGGGCAGAGGACACAGTGGGGGGACATCGCAGGATCTTGGTGACAAGGTAGGTACGCTGTACCAGGATTCTGCAATGCAATCCCGAGTCTGGTTTGGGGTTACCGATAATGGTACTGAAATTTAACCCCGAGCCACACTCGGGAATACCGCCAGGATTAAGGGTGGAAAAAGTTCTGAAATGTATTTATCTTTGTCTCATTTTTTTTACATCACAGAAACCTGACATTTTAACAGGGGTGTGTAGACTTTTTATATCCATTGTAGATGTGTTGTTAATTGCTTTAAACTTCATGTCTGGGAATGGGATTGCTCCTTGGAGCATGAAATCGTAGACTGGGATGAATGTGCGGACAATCTAAAAGTAATGTATACGGTCTCTTAACATCAAAGAAACAGCTGTTAAACTCCTTACAAGACAGTGTTACAAGACAGTATTGAACCCCAGTTAAAATTCACTCTGTCTTCCCCATATTGTCTCCCTTAGGCCCCTTTCACACTGAGGCGTTTTTCAGGTGCTACAGAGCTAAAAATAGCGCCTGTAAAGCGCCTGAAAAAAGTGGCTCCTTTCACTCCAGTGTGAAAGCCCTTACTGAATATATACTCCTAGTTTTCCTTTATTTGCTTTTAAGCTTATATCCTAGACAATTTAAAAGGAAACTGCAGTATTATAGCAATGAATTTATGTTAAAGGGGTTGTAAAGGTAAATGTTTTTTCACCTTAATGCATTCTATGCATTAAGGTGAAAAAACATCTGACAGTCCCGGCGCCCCCAGCCCCCCCGTTTTACTTACCTCACCCCTCGAAAGTCCCGCGCTCGCCCCGCCATCCTTTCCACCGTTCAGCCTGGCCGCTGATTGGCTGGAGTGGATAGATGGAAAGCAGCACAGCCATTGGCTCGCGCTGCTGTCAATCACATCCACTGACGCGGAGCGCCGGGGGGCGGGGCCGTGTGATACAGCGAGCGGCTATAGCCGCCGGCTGTATCACGGGAGCGCGCCCGCAGATGCTTCTCACCATGCGAGCTCCCTCGCATGAACGTGAGAAGCACCTGCAGGAGGAAGCCGAGAAAGCCGCCGAGGGACCCCAGAAGACCAGGTTCGGGGGCCACTCTGTTCAAAACGAGCTGCACAGTGGAGGTAAGTATAACATGTTTGTTATTTTTTTTTTTTTTATTCACTTTACAATCCCTTTAAGACTATACTAGAATGGTTTATATCCTGTATACATCATGTCTTGGAATACATGTAATATAGGTATATTTTCTAAACTTATGGAACAATGCCATATAAAAGTGGGTGATAATTTGAATTATTCCATATACCAACAACCAAGGCACAAAGTGGCATAACGGAGTTCCACCACCTCTGGTGCTGGCCCTGTGCTTTACACTCAATACTGTCAATTCTAAACACAGAAGCCAGGCTTCTATATTTAGAATGCCAGCACCCCTGTCCGGACAGAGGTGCTGGCACCCCTGTCCAGTACAGTGGTACTGGACCCTCCCTGGGCGCACCTTGTGTACTAGCCTGGGAGGAAGGGAATCACCTGCTCTACATTGAGCTGCACTTTATCCGAGTACTGAGTTGGGGGGGAGGGAATTGAAAGCATTTAGCATAGTATTTGTACAGGAAGAGGGATGGGAGGGGGAAGACATTCCTGTCAAGGATGGGGGTTGGGGGGGGCGCACCCTGTATATAGCACCCTCCAGAACCCTGCACCCTGTACCTAGCACGCTCCATAACTCTGCATTCTGTACCTAGCACCCTCCTGAACTCTGCACCCTGTGCATTACATCCTCCAGAACTCTGCGCCCTGTATGTTGCACCCTCCAGAACTCTACGCCCTGTAACTAGCACCCTCCAGAACTCTGCACCCTGTACCCAGCACCCACTTGAACTCTTCACCTTGTACCTAGTGACCTCCTGGATCCTGAATCCTCCTGAACCCTGTACCCTGTACCTAGCTCCCTCCTGAACTCTGCACCCTTTACCTAGTATCCTCCTGAACTCTGCACCCTGTACCTAGCAGCTTCCTGAACTCTGAATCCTGTACTAGCACCCTCTTAAACTCTGCACCCTGTAACTAGCACCCTCCTGAACTTTGCATCCTGTATCTAGCACCCTCCTGAACTCTGCATCCTGTACCTAGCACTCTCCTGAACTCTGCACCCTTTACCTAGCACCCTTCTGAACTCTGGACCCTGTAACTAGCATCCTCCTGAACTCTTCACCCTTTACCTAGCACCTTCCTGAACTCTGCATCCTGTACCTAGCACCCTCCTGAACCCTGCATACTGTACCTAGCACCCTCTGGAACTCTGCACCCTGTACCTAGCTCCTTCTTGGTATTTAATATCCCTTTAGGACCTTCCCACGCCCATACCTTAATTTGCAGCATCTCCTTTTCCTCCATGAACAACGTGAGTGTGGCTTTTGACCTGTCCAGTTCCTTGTCTGTGAGCCCAAGTTTGCCTCTTAGGAAAGCATTATCCTCCTTGTAACGTTGGATTTCTGACTTTAGAGTGCTGGGGTCTTCATTCAGAAATGTACCAGAGGTTATCTGTATTAACATGAAACACATGATTTTTGTGAGTATATTACACTCCCACACCTAATATATAAAATGTTACACTCTCATTGGTTTGCATTTTTAGTTGGTTTTGACTGTGGCTTGATCTCACAGAAAACGTTCCAGTGCCCTGGAACTGTTTTTAACGAGCCTACAAAATAGCTCACTGGAGGGGGTGGCCATCAGACTTGGGTGCAAAAACAGGTAATGGGATTCCCACATTCCTGTTATCAAATACCACCTTTAACACAATCCAAATGATCAATCCCATTTTCAGTTTTTAATATGTTGTGATATATTTTTTTAAATTATTTTTTTTAATTAAATTAAGTCTTGGCAAATGAAAGTAGAATTCCAGGCTAAATCTAACTAGTCTAAAAACTGTGCCCTCCACTCCTAACATCTACATTGACTAACCCGTGTAAAAAAAAGATGTATATACCTACCTATTCTCAGTCTGCTCCAGTCACATGAGCTCCCGTTTCAAGCAGTGGTGGCTGCTGGGGAGAGGAGGGAGCGCCAACAACAGATGGGCAACTTTAAGCGAACCTTCAGTTATTTTTTCCATATATTAAATCTTCTGCCCTTTATGTTTTAACTTTGGATAGTAAAACATTATTTTTATGCCAGTAAATACCTTATACAACCCACTTCTTGCTTCTTGTCTGGTTTAAAGCCTAGGCTTATGACATCATGCACAGCTCTCTCATTTTCATGTGATTTTGCAGGGAAGGGAGGGGGATGTGTCATAAGAGGCAAATGAAAGCTGCAGGGCTGCAGAGCTGGAGGTATGTGTCTGTGTAAATCCAGGAAGTGAACAGGCAGCAGCTTCAGCTGCCCACAGTTAAAATGGTTGCAGCCATAGGGAGATTTCTGCTGAATATTTGGCAAGTACGGAATCACAGTATATATAAAATAATATATATATATATATATATATATATATATATATATATATATATATATATATATATATATATATATATATATATATATATATATATATATATATATATATATATATATATACTGTCCCCTGTGCATAGGCGAGCGCAGCCTATTGCATTAGGGTGTGCACCGCAAAGTTCAAACACACATGCACAGTAGAGCAGTGGATGGTGTCAGTAGGGATGAGATTGGTGTCAGTAGTTTTTTTTTATTATTATTATTTTATTTATTTATTTTTTACAATATTTTTTTATTATTATTTTTGGAAATTTATTATTTGTTATAATTATATAATTATTTAAATTGTTTTTACAATTTGTTAGGAGCCTCACTGAGGGCTTTGGTATAATAGCAGAGAATTCCCCAGTCCCTTTCTCTGTAGCCTCAGCTGCCACAGGGGTTCAGCAGAGGGAATCTGCATTGCACAGGGTGATTAGGGTATGCCTAGGCACCCTGTGTGCACACCTATGCCCCCCCCCCCCTACTTTTTTTTTCACGTCCTTTTAACAGCCTTGTTGGGTGTAGCAATCTAAACAGACCCCTGGTGTCTCAAATTTGATACAGAGAAAGGGGCAACAATTTGTAAGTCTCTTTCTCTCTATCCCTATTCTCTGCCTCAGTTGCCACAGGAGTTTGGAAGGGGGAATCTGCATCGCACAGGATGATTAGGGTGTGCTTAGGCACCCCAGGCACACCCTGTGTGCACACCTATTGTTGGCTGACACGGGGAATCACGTGACCAGACCAGAGCGGGCTGATAATGGGTAAGTATATACATCTTTCATACAAAGGTTAGTAAGTATAGGTGTTAGGATAGAGGAGGAAGCCTTTTTCTTGTTCAAATATTTTATTGAGAAATAAGAAAAGGATTCCAGTATAGAGGTACAGGTCATAGTACAACAGGTACAAATATAGAGCGAATTCAACTCAATATGTATTGAATATGAGGATAGTCATGTGTAGATAAAAGGTTGCATAACAAGTGGTGCGGGAGGATAATCCTCTGAAAAGACATGTAGAATTAGGCTGAGAGCCTGTGTATAGTCAACATGGCAACAAAAAACAGGGGGAAATGA
Organism: Lithobates pipiens; assembly: GCF_037356315.1. NCBI lineage: Eukaryota > Metazoa > Chordata > Amphibia > Anura > Ranidae > Lithobates > Lithobates pipiens. Next base: position 126,427,061 of record NW_027507718.1, on the reverse strand, counting down.
GAAGAGATATATATATATATATATATATATATATATATATATATATATATGATATATAGGTAAGGGCCCCCTTTTTATGTACAGGATGAAACAAAGGTATGGCGTAAACAAAGCCATGTGGTGCTCCCACAAGGGGGGTATCAAAGAGCCCAAGAGTACTGGGAGACTACAGATAGGGGCGAGCGGCAAGGGCAGGCCAAGGGGCAAGCCCAATGGGGAGGAGGAAGCATTTTTAAGACTAGTTAGATTTAATCTGTAGTTCTACATTAAAGGAGAAGTATGGGCAAAGCTCTTTTAGCTATACTTCTCCTGTGGGTCACTTAGGTCTGCACTCCTGTGTTCCAGATTCAGCTGACATCACAGAGCTGGTCCAGGCTCTGCAGGGGTTCTGACAATGTCAGGATCTGCCCAGATGGATGCCTGCAGCTGGCTCAGCCTCTCAGCATACTGCTGAGAGTCTGAACCAGCCACTCTTACCCCTCCACAGCCTGGTGGGGTAGAATGGAGAGAGGTAACTGACAGTCACCGCTCTCTCCTCAGTGAAGATCAAGAACTGAGCAATCAGCAGTGCTGTGATCATTAATTTTTGGCATTAGAGCAGGCAGGGAACAGCGGCAGTATCAATGCTGCTGTTATTTGGGCGAGTATAAAGGTTTGTTTTTCCTCAATCTCACACTTCCCTTTTAAGCTCCTAAGAAAACATGCATTAGCAGATATTACCATTTCACTCTTAATGCTGCTGCTATAGGAATCATTCACCTGCTCTATTTTATGTTATATAAAGTGAGCGGAGAATCCAACAGGAAGAGTGAGAACTAGGTACACAGGTGCAGAGTTCTAGCCACAGATGTCCTTTAGATATATATAATAAAAACAAAGAGCTGCATGGATTTCTTGTATCAGCAACAAGAATGCTGAAAACTGAGATACAAAATAATTTTTCTTTATTAAAAGAGCCAGCATGACCAAATTCTATTCTAACATGTTTCGCGTAAGGCAAAGCACTTTACCAAATTCCTTCTTTCTTTTGAGAAAGCACTGTGCCTAGCGCAAAGAATGTCGGAATAGACTTAGTTCCTGCTAGCTTGTTTGAGCCAAGCCAACACCTTAGTGCGGAGCCCGATCTCCCCTGGAGCAGCGTGCAAAATATTTATAAGAAGTTATTATACCTCATTTAATTCCTGTGTGCTTGCAGAGGACGAGTCACCAGTGCTTAAAGGTACATTCAGAGGAGTTGTTTCGCTTTCATCCTTTGACTTTTCTCTTGGTGAATTCCTCCATGACAATACACATACCTCCAGAGAAGAAATTACCTCCTGTAACTGCAGGAAGACATCATTTTGGTATCCTGAGAGAGAAAAAGGAGGATTAGGTTCACAAGAATAGAAGTGTATAATATGTCTAAAAATGGATGGGCAACATTATGTTCACGTGTTATAAAAAGTACAATGAACAAGTGAACCTGCCCTTCTAAAAATATAAAAATAAACATTCTATCAAAGAACATGTGTTTTTGATTGGATGCAATCATTGTTCAGAACTCAATTTTTCACCTGCAGCAGGACTTGGTGCCACCAGGCCACTCACAGTTTGAATTTTGGTTAATTTGGCTGTGGCAAAATGGCAATGACTGGAGTGGTGGAGTGTGCATGACCTGTCTTGACTCTGAGAAGTACCGCAAAACTGAATGGCAGTTAGTACTTGGGCATCCATACCTGGCCACTATTATAGTTTGTTGTCTTTGCTTTTTTTCTACAATTCCTTGGTAAATCAGAGGTTCAAGTTATGTAAGACTCTTTCTCAAGGTCTCTTGTACTACTAAGCAATGACATCCACTGGCAACCCATTACAGTTCATTGCAAAAATATACACAAACGCCTAGTGCATTACCAAAAATACTATTTATTGAAAGCACATAACAGTATTATACTCAAGTAGAAATAAAATCAAGCTTGTCATGTACAACGCTCCAACTGTTTTTTTTTTTGTGGACAGCGTTTAGAGGCAATGATAAGAGGGTTAAGATTGTCCCGCCCAGCTGCCCATTGGGTGGGGTGTGTCCTCAGTGTGTGAATGCTCAAATAATGGCTCACTGTTTGGGAGTTAGCTCTGAGGAAGGACCGCCCAGTCCAAGGAGGGCTGTTTTGTTAAAATGATTGCCCACCAAAGTTCTGTTGTTTGGGGAAGTGCTAGGATTGAGCGCTGGATGGTGTTTTTGGTTTGTCGAAGGAACATTCAAGTCTAAAGTTGTACAAGAAAAAAGCGTTCTAATATGTTGGAGGAGGGGGAAGAGAGGCAGATTAGAGGTACTTTCACTTTTAAATGAAGGTCTGTTTTGACACCTTTACCCTGTGTAGTAGGAGCTACAGTTAAAGAGGAAGTAAACCCTTTCAAACCACTTTGACCTACAGGTAAGCCTAGATTAAGGCTTACCTGTAGGTCCAAGCAATATCTCCTAAACCTATATGGTTTAGGAGATATTTGCCCGAAAATGGGCACCGCTGTCTACGGCGCATGCGCCGTAGACAGCGGCGCGCAGGCGCACTAAATGCGGCAAGTCCAAGAATGGATTTGCCTAATTTGTCGACTCCCGTGCGCATGCGCGGGAGTGACGTCATCGCGGCTTCGCCGCTGTGATTCGTCAGAGCTGCGAGACGCCACCAGCAAGATGGATGCGGCGGACTACAGGGGACAGCGGCGACTTCGCTGGCTCCTGTGTCAGGTAAGTGACACATAATGAGCTACTATGCGATGCATAGTAGTCCATTATGCTTTACCTTTGCAGGGAAAAAAAGAGGAAGTAAACCCATCAGGGTTTACTTCCTCTTTAAGGCTAACCTTGACAATCAGTAATACCCCTTTTCAACCCAATTTGTATGGTATTGTGTAGCTGAAATTGAGTACCCTTGCTGGCCACATGGCTACATGCATTTTTGTTCACCCTAGTCGATTTTTGGTAAGCAGTGTGTGAGTAATAGTATATGATCAATCTGCAAGGTGTCAACTCCACAGGTATGTGTAGCACTGACCCCTGAATGAGCTGCTGGTTTTATTGGGCTTACCGTTACCTTATTGACCTCGTGTGCGTCTAGGGATTTCCCGTGGTAGATGGCCCAAAGAATTGCAGAAACTGACACTGAATCCTCTTTTTGAGATTCCGATTCCTTAATTTAATTTAAACGCAACACCCAGTGTCCTCCCCGCAATCGTCCAAATTCTGAAAAGCAATATAAAATTCGCCCACTGATACATTTGTTTTCCCAACAATTTGCAGAACTCTATGTCCCCGAGAAGCATATATGTGTGGATGAGTCCCTGGTACCATTTTCATCCAGCTAGGAATAAAACAATATATTCCTAGCAAAAAGGCCAAATACCAAATAAAATTTTACAAGCTCTGTGAGAGAGTCACGGGATATCTTTATGCGTTCCGCATATATGAAGGAAGAGATTCCCAGCTCCAGCCCCCTGAGTGCCTGGCCTACATGGGCATAACTGGAAAAATCGTATGGGACCTGGTTTACTCACTTCTGAAAAAATGATATCATATATACCTTGACAACTTCTATACCAGCCTGACCCTTTTTAAACACCTATACATCAAAAAAAAATCCTGGCCTGCGGAACCTCCAAAAAAATTAGGAAGGGCTTCCCACAATCCATAGTAAACAAAGAGATGCAAAGGGGGGAAAGAGCAACACTGAGATGCAATGAAGTGCTGGCCTTGAGATGGAAGGATAACAGGAACGTGCACATGATGTCCACCATTCACAATAACACTACAGTTGTAGTTCAGTGAAGATGTGGTCCCATTGAAAATCCAACACGTGTCCATGATTATAATCTCTACATGAGGGGGTGGATTTCAATGATCAAAGGATTCAGCCCTATCTCATCCATTTGGCCATTTATAATTCCTACATAGTCTACACCAAATCCACAGAAAGCCCTGCCCCCTTCCTAAAATTCATAGAACAAGTAGTCATGTCCCTCATAGACCCCCCCCCCCCCAAAAGACCTTCACTCTGATGCTGTTAGCCGACTTCATGAACGCCACTTCCCGTACAACATTCCACCATCTGAAGCAGGCCGAAGACGGCAAAAAAGATGTCACGTGTGCAGCAGAAGAGGATTTCGAACATACCAGCTACCATTGTTCCCAGTGTCCCTCCCAACCTGGCCTTTGCATTGGTGAATGCTTCAATCTTTATCATACATCCCTAAAATATTAGCCTGTATTTTCCCCATTTTCATCATCTGTGCTGACCATTTTCCATGCTTCCCCAAATAACCATGCTACTGCCTTCCACGTGAACTGACCCTGGCCTCCTTTTTGACTATGCCTCTGCCTACCATTTGGACTGCTTCCACATGAACTGACCCTGACCTGTTTTGTGACTATGCTTCTGCCCACCGCTTGGACTGATCTGTTGCCCTGCTACTGTAGTACACAGGGGTCTCACATATGTGAGGGGCTCCAGAATAGTTTTTCCAGATGGAGAAAACAATTTTTTCAGTTTTTTCCGGGTTTCGTAATTTCTGGACTAGGGTCTGGAGTCCGGAGACTTCATAGAGATTTGGGTGGGTCAAAACCGCTACTCCTGTGTCCCTGTGCACAGGTCTTACCCGATTGCGGTGCTCAGCCTGCTGCTGACTTACTACCATCATGCCTTTGCCTGTCGCATGAACGGACAACACCTCTGCCTGCTACCTGGACTATGGAAATAATTAGCAGTAGCAAGAGGCAGTATGTTTACGAAGGGATGGCTAAACATTAGTTTAGCCATCCCTTAGTTTAGACACTACTAAAAGCACAGGTAATACTTTTTTTTTTACCCTTTCTGCAATAGAATTTATTTTGGATTGTAATTCTTGGTATGTACATGCTATTTGTTAGAAATATGAAGGGCCTTCAACAATGATAAGTTGCCAGGAAACGCTAGAACGACTGATGGTGCTACTTGGATGTTGGGTCTCTGTATGTGGCCAAGCTGTGTGAAAGTCTCACACATGTGGTATTTCCATACTCAGGAGGAGTAGCAGAATGTATTTTGGGGTGTCATTTTTTCTATTTTTGCTATGTGTTGGTAATATCTTATAAATGGACAACTTTGTGTAAAAAAAAAAAAAAATGCGTTTTCATTTTTTTTCCACATTTTGTGGGAAATTCCATTGTCCTGGTGCTCCAGGGCCTTCAAAAGTGTAATAGGTGGTTGAGAAATGATCAATTAATGCTTGCAGAACACCTGAAGGTGCTACTTAATGTTGGGCCTTTGTACGTGGCCAGGCTGTGTAAAAGTCTCACACATGTGGTATCCCCATACTCAGGAGGAATAGCAGAATGTATTTTGGGGTGTAATTTGTTGTATGCATATTCTCTGTGAGAGAAATAACCAATTAATATGACAATTTTGTAAAAAAAAAAGAAAAAAAATATTCATTTGCAAAGAATTGTGGGAAAAAATTACAACTTAAAAAAACTCACCATGCTACTTACTTAATACCTTGGAATACTTTCTAAAAAAGGGGTCATTTGGGGGGTATTTGTACTTTTCTGACTTGTTAATATCTCAAGAAATTATTTCACCTGATGTACTAAATGCCTGATCAGATGTTTTCAATTTTCAGTGATTAGCACCATAGTTGTAGACTCTATAACTTTCACAAAGACTAAATAATATACACTAATTTGGGTTATTTTTACCAATGATATATATCAGTATAAATTTTGGGCAAAATTTATGAAGAAAAATTACTAATTTGCTAAATTTTATGACAGAAACAAAGAAAAGGGCAATTTCTCACAAAATTTACGGTCTTTTTTTATTTATAGCACAAAAAATAAAAAAACCATTAGTGATTAAATGCCACCAAAAGAAAGCTCTATTTGTGTGAAAAAAAATGACACAAATTTCATTTGGGTGCAGTGTTTCATGACTGAGTAATTGTCATTCAAAGTGTGAGAGTACCGGAAGCTGAAAATTGGTCTGGGCAGGAAGGGGGTTTAAAGAGGAAGTAAACCCTGATGAGTTTACTTCCTCTTTCATTCCCTGCAAAGACAAAGCATAATGGTCTACTATGGATCGCATAGTAGTCCATTATGTGTCACTTAGCTGACACAGGAGCCAGCGAAGTCACCGCTGTCCCCTGTAGTCTGGCGCATCCATGTTGTCGGTGGGGTCTCACAGCTCCGCCGCTGTCATTCGGCGAAGGCGCGATGACGTCACTGCCGCGCATGCGCACGGGAGCCGACACACGCGGCAGCTCCATTCTTGGAAATGCTGCGCTCAGTGCGCCTGCGCGCCGCTATCTATGGCGCATGCGCCTTAGACAGCGGTGCCTGTCTTCGGGCAAATATCTCCTAAACCGTATAGGTTTAGGAGATATTTCTTGGACCTACAGGTAAGCCTTAATCTAGGCTTACCTGTAGGTCAAAGTGTGTTGTAAGGGTTTACAACCACTTTAAGTAGAATGTATTGAGGTAGTTAAGTATATAAATAGTAAAAGAGGAAGGTCGGATCATATTGGCCCCATAAAGAATTATGAGGGGAATCTGATTACAAAAGACAGAGAGATGGCAAAGGTATTGCATTTATTCTTCTCCTCAGTCTTCACGAGGGAAATGAGGAGATTCGGTAACCAATACTGCAATGTTTATCCTCATGACACATCACAGGAAGCACCCTCATGGCTAACAGAGGATAAAATTAGGAATAGACTTGAAAAAAATTAACATTAATAAGTCCCCGGGACCAGATGGCTTGCACCCAAGGGTCCTTAACCACTTAACCCCAGAAGGATTTTCCCCCTTAACCACTTGCAGACTGCTGCACGCCGATATATGTAAGCACAATGGCAGTGGTGGGCAAATGGGCGCACCTGTACATCTCCTCTAATTGGCGAGGTTAGTGGGCCCTTTCGCCTGCCACGTGCAGCATGACGGGGCCCGTGGGACCAGCGGACTCGATGTCCGCCGATCTCCCGGCGATTGTGTCATGGAGCCGCAGAACGGGGAAGTGCCTATGTAAACATATAAGGCATTTCTCTGTTCTATCTTGTGTCAAGACAGATCACTGCTCCCTATCATCGGGAGCAGTGATCGCTGTAATGTGAGTTGTAGCCCATCCCCCCCAGTTAGAATCACTCCCTTGGACACAAGTACCCCCTTGATCGCCCCCTAGTTTTTAACCCCTTCCCTGCCAGTGTCATTTACACAGTAATCAGTGCATTTTTATAGCACTGATCACTGTATAAATGACAATGGTCCCAAAATAGTGTCAAAAGTGTCCGTTGTGTCTGTCACAGTCATGATAAAAATTGCAGATTGTCACCATTACTAATAAAAAAAAATGAACAATAAAAATGCCATAAAACTGTCCCCTATTTTTTAGACGCTATAACTTTTGTGCAAACCAATCAATATGCGCTTATTGCAATATTTTTAACCAAAAATATGTAGAAGAATACATATCGGCTTAAACTGAGAAAAACAATCGTTTTTTTATATATTTTTGGCGGATATTTATTATAGCAAAAAGTAAAAAATATTATAAATATTTTTTTTCAAAATTGTCGCCCGTTTTTTGTTTATAGCGCAAAAAATTAAAATCACAGAGGTAATCAAATACCGCCAAAAGAAAGCTCTATTTGTGGGAGAAAAAAATGTTTGGGTGCAACGTTGCACGACCACGCAATTATCAGTTAAAGTGATGCAATGCCAAATCGCAAAAAGTGCTCTGGTCAGGAAGGGGGTAAAATCTTCTGGGGCTGAAGCATATATTGGTTGATTTGCACAAAGTTATAACGTCTACAATATAGGAAATGTATTTATCATTTTTATAAAAAAAATGTTTTACTAGTAATGGCGGTGATCTGCGATTTTTAGCAGGACTGTGACTTTGTGGCGGACAGCCTTGACACTTTTTTTGGACCATTGACATTTATACAGTAATCAGAGCTAAAAAATAGCCACTGATTACTGTGTTATTGGCAGGGAAGGGATTAACACTAGGGGGTGATCAAGGGGTTAAATGTGTGCCCTAGGGAGTGTTTCTAACTGTGGGGGGATGGGACTGCCTGGAGGAGGAGACATATCGCTGTTCTATAACCAGTATGAACAGCAGATCTGTCTACTCTTCCCTGACAGAACGGAGATCTGCCTGTTTACATTGACAGATCCCTGTTCTGTCTCTCTCTGGAGCTATCGCGGGTGGCCAGCGGACATTGTGGCCACCGGGCATGCACAAATGGCTCCGTCTTCACGCCCCCTAGTGGCCTTAAATTTGCCCCTGTGAATTACAGACCAGTTAGCCCAACGTCAATAGTTTGCAAGCTCTTGGAGGGGACGATAAGGCACTATATACAAGATTTTTGAAAAATCGTTCTTGCCAAACCAATCTATTAACCTTCTATGAAGAGGGGAGTTGCCATCTAGATAAGGGAAGGCCCATAGATGTGGTGGATCTGCATTCTGCAAAGGCATTTGATACGGTTCCACATACACGTTTACTGTACATACAACATGGATTGACAACTGACTACAGGGGAGAGTTCAGAGGGTAGTGATAAATGGGGAGTACTCGGATTGAGCCAGTGTGGAAAGTGGGGTCTACCATGGTTCTGTCCTGGGACCAATCCTATTTAATTTATCCATAAACGATCTGGAGCATGGGATAAGCAGCTCAATTTTAGTATTTGCGGACAATACTAAGCTAAGCAGGGCAATCATTTCTCCACAGACTGTGGAAACCTTGCAATATGATCTGAACAAATTAATAGGGTGGGCAAATACATGACACCTGAGGTTTAATGCAGAAAAATGTAAAATAATGCAAATGGGTAGCAAAAACATGAATGCAATCTACTCACTAGGGGTGAACCTCTGGGGGAATCTAGGATGGAAAAGGACCTGGGGGTCCTAGTGGATGACAGACTCAGCAATGGCATGCAATGCCAAGCTGTTGCAAGCAAACCCAATAGAATGTTAGCATGTTAGCATGCATTAAAAAAGAGATTAACTACAGAGATAAAACAATAATTCTTCCACTCTACATGACTCTGGTCTGGCCGCACCTGGTGTATGCCATCAAGTCCTCAGGAAGGATGTGCTGGAACTGGAGAGAGTCCAGAGAAGGGCAACAAAGCTAACTAAGGGACTGGAGGATCTCAGCTACAGGGAAAGACTTCAAGCACTGAACTTATTCTCTCTGATAAGACACTTGAAAGGGGGATATGATTTCAATGTACAAATACCATACTGGTGACCCCACAACAGGAATAAAACTCTTTTGCGAAAGGGAATTTAAAGAGACACGCAGGTATTCACTAAAATTAGAGAAGCGGTTCAACCATAAACTGGGTAGAGGGTTCTTTACTGTAAGAGCGGTAAGAATGTGGAATTCTCTTCCACAGGCGGTGGTTCAGCAGGGAGCATAGATAATTTCAAAAAACTATTATGCCCCATACACACGGTCGGAAATTCCGACGGGAAAAAGTCCAATTGGATTATGTTGGAAAAAGTTTGAGAGCTGGATCTAAAATTTTCCAACAACAAAATCCGATCAGACTTTTTCCGATCGTGTGTAGAGAATCACGCATGCTCAGAAAAAATTTGGAGACGAAAGCTATTGGCTACTGGCCTCTACATAGTCCCATCGTATAATACGAACGTCACCTTGTTCCGAACAATCAGATTTTCCAACAACTTTGTGCGACCATGTGTATGCAAAACAAGTTTCGGCCAAAATCCGTCTGAAAAAATCAGACGGATTTTGTGGTCGGAATGTCCGACCTTGTGTATGGGGCATTAGATAAGCACCTGAATGACTACAAAATACAGGGATATACAATGTAATACTGACATATAATCACACACATAGGTTGGACTTGATGGACTTGGTATTACTTTTCAACCTCACCTACTATGTAACAACTTCCTTTAACAGACCAAGCTGTGCAGTGAAAGTGGAGTAAACCATTTTTACACTGACAAGGATGCTTATAAGGCCCCTTTCAAATGGCTGTTTTTTTCCGACTCGCAAATTCCTGCGGCAAGGATCTGCAGATTCTTGTTGCAGGGTTGATTGGGTTATATACGATTAGCATAGGCCGCTCAGCCAATTTAAACTAATAGTTGGCTAATAGTAATAAACTAATACTGGGTGCTGCAACTGCTCATCGTGCGTAGCCGCATGCATATCACTACTTTTATAATTTTTTTCACACAAAAATGAGCTTTGTTTTGGTGGTATTTGATCACCACTGAGTATTTTTTTTGTGATATAAAAGGAAAATGACTGACAATTTTCTACTTTCTGTTATAAAACATATCCAATCAAAAAAAATCTAATTTCTTCATAAATTTAGGCCAAAATGTATTCTGCTACATGTCTTTGGTAAAAAAGAAAAAAAAAATCACAATAAGTGTATATTACTTTTGTGCGACAATTATAGTGTATACAAACTATAGTATATATACTGGAATTTACGCAGCTATTACACTATACTGGTAATAGTGGGGATCAGCAACTTATAATGGGACTGTGATAGAGTGGCAGGCAATCTGGTGCTAGCTGATGCTGGTTGGGAGGTACATTAACTGACCAACTGACACTCACATCAATAGTGACACTAATACAGTGATCAGTGCTAATACTGTACACTGTCACTGTACTAATGACACTGGCTCAGAAGGGGTTAACATCTAGGGACAATCAAAGGATTAACTGTGTGCCTAACAATGTGTAATATGTGCTGCTTTTACTTTACTATCTCTCTGAAAGATTGCTGTTCCCTGTACATGGGGTTCTGTGTTTTTATAAACACAGAACTCTGTGTGTGATTGACCACAGCCGATTGGCTATAATCAGCTGCCAAACTCGTGCTGTGTCCAATCACAGAAGAAAGGTATGTTTCACATTACATTTCGTTTTACATCTACAACTTCTTTAACAGCTATAACAGTCTTATAATATTTCAATCCGTACCTCAATTCCATGTCATCCTCCCCCCTCCCTCACCCTTCCCTCCCAGAAAAATAAATAAATAAATATACAAACAAGAGAAAAAAAAAAAAAAAAAAAAAAAGTTTGAATTTTCACTATAATCCCCCCCCTCACTCCCCCCCCCCCCCCACCACCACCCGCCTGCTCTATCATATTTCGAAATGTTTCACATCATACTTTCTCTATAATTTAGATATGGAGCCCAGATCTTCTGATATTTCTCGTCTTGATCTCTCATTGTCATTGTTAAATTTTCCATTTGTTGGATTTCTGCAATTCTCTGAAACCACTGTGCTCTAGCTGGAGGGTTGCTTTTTTTCCACAGAACCGGGATACATGCCCTTGCTGCTATCAATAAATGTCTCAGCAAAGAATTTTTGAATCTTTCTATTGCCATTGGGATGTCCAGCAGCAGAAAAGTTGCCGGTTTATCTCCCAGGTCAATTCCTGTAATCCTTACAATAGTATCGGCTACCATCTCCCAGAACACTCTCATTTTTGGACATTCCCAAAATATATGTAATAATGTTCCTTCTGCTCCATGACATCTCCAACATGTCTCTGATATCTGGGGGTAAATTTGATGTAACACTTTTGGTGTTCTATACCACCTAGTAAGGATCTTGTATCCCCCTTCTTGATATCTGCTTGCCATTGAGGCCTTTTGATTAAACAACAGCATCTTATCCTTTTGTTCTGGGGAAAACGTAGTCCCTAAATCTCTTTCCCAAGCCTGTAAAAAGGGCAAATCTTGTGAAGTCTCCTGTTCTATTAACATACTATAAAAATAAGACATCAGATGTCTCAGTTCCTCTCCTTTCAAACAGATCTCTTCAAACTCAGTCAATGCCCTTATTTCTACGTATACCTTTGATTTAGATCTAATAAAGGCTTCTAATTGCCTCATTCTGAAAGGGTCTAATCCTAATGTCATTCCTTTTTCAATATCTTTTTTAGTCATTAACCGGTTGCCTACCGAGAAATGACAAATTCTACTCATACCTCTATCTTGTATTGTTTTAAACTTTGGATCTGTCATTCCCGGTAGAAATGCTGGGGTACCAAGGATAGGAAGGAGCGGACTGGGAATTCTTGAAATAGATGTTTTCCTGAATACTCTTTTAGTTATTCGTAATGTCTCCCCTAGTATTGGATGTTTTCTCAATCCCATTGGTATTTCTGTATCTGGAATCCACACTAATCCTTCCAATGGGATATCTGTCGCTGCTTGTTCTGTCTGTATCCACGGTTTTTCGTTTTTAAGCCTACACCATTCCACTACTCTAGTTAAGTGTGAGGCCTCCTGGTATTTTATTGGATCTGGAAGTCCTATCCCTCCTTTTCCTTTGGGGAGTACTAAAATATCTCGACGTACTCTTGCTGGCTTCCCAGCCCAGATGAACTTCATAAATCTTGATCTAAGATCCTTAAACAAACTTGAAGGGATCTTAATCGGTATAGTTTGGATTATGTATAGCAGTCTGGGCATCACATTCATCTTAATAATATTGGTTCTCCCGAACCATGTAAAAATCTCTTTGTCCCATTTTTGAAGATCTCTTTTGATCTGTCTTACCAGTGGGATATAGTTAAGTTCGAACAGTTCATTTAGATTTTTTGACATTTTTGTTCCTAAGTAACTTATATATGAATTCGTCCATCTAAAATCAAATTGCGTGGACACTGCTTGCAACTGAGGCGAATCCATCTCTACTCCCATTGCCTCCGATTTTCCATAGTTTATTCTAAAGTTGGATATTTTCCCATATTCTCGTAGCTCCATTAGTAAAGATGGGAGAGATGTAATTGGGGACGTTACAAAAAAGATCAAATCATCTGCATAAGCTGCCAACTTCTGATCCTCATTTTTTATTTTTACCCCCCTGATATCCACATTGGCACGTATTTTCCTTAAAAAAGGTTCTATTGTCAAAATGAATATCAGGGGTGAGAGGGGACATCCCTGGCGTGTTCCATTTAAAATGGAGAATGGCTCTGATAATCTGTCATTCACTTTCACCCTAGCACTTGGTTTTGAATATAAGTTTAGGATCCATCTCAGCATCCCCTCCCCCAGGCCTATATGTTGTAGTACTGCTTTTAAGAATATCCAATCCACCCGATCAAACGCTTTTTCTGCATCCGCAGATACTATCACCATTGACTTATGCAATTTTTGTACCAGGTAAATTGTGTTCACCACTCGTTGCGTATTTTCTCTTCCTTCTCTCCCTGGGACGAATCCCACTTGATCTGGGTGTATTAGTTCCGGTATCAAATTTATCAATCTCATGGCTAATATTTTTGTGAACAATTTAAGGTCCACATTCAACAACGAAATAGGTCGGTAGCTGGGACACTGAGAGGGATCCTTTCCTTCTTTCGGTATTACTGTTATATGCGCCAGTAACGTTTCTGTTGGAATTTGCTTCCCTTCCCGTATTGAATTATAGGCTTCCACGAATCTCGGAGCCAATTTCTCCGCGAACATTCTATAATATGACAAAGTAAATCCATCTGGACCTGGTGATTTACCTAATTTCAATATTTTTAATGCTTTTGCAACTTCCTCTAGAGTGATTGGTACATCTATTTCTCTGGCCATTTCCTCTGTTATTTTTGGCATTTCTGTCCTTTCAATATATTCTCTAGCGATCTCTCCTTTTTTTAACTCCTCTGCCAACGTAGGCTTCTTTTCCAACTGATATAGCTTCTCATAGTATTCTTTGAATACCTGAGCAATTTTCTCCGATGTATTAACCATTTCATCTCTCTGTGTCTTAATTTGTGTAATTGAATTCCTAGTTGTGCTTTCTCTGAGGGCGTTTGCCAACAGTCTCCCTGGTTTATTCCCAAATTCATAGAATCTCCGTTTCCCTCGAGTTAGCTTTGCTTTCGCTTTATCTATTAATTGGAGATTTAATTTTTCACGCAGACCCTCTAATTTCTGTTCTACTAATTGTGCTTGTGATTTTTTATGTACTGTTTCTAGTTCCCTAATCTCTTTAAGCAAGTTATCAATCGTTTCATTCATTCTGCGTTTTCTATGTGCTCCCATGGATATAAATATTCCTCTCATGACACATTTATGTGCTTCCCATATACAAAAAGGTGTTGTTTCTCCTACTTTATTTGTTGCAAAAAAAACATCCAGTTCTTGTTCTAATTTTACCTTATATTCATTATCCTTTAGTAATGTTTCATTTAACTTCCATTGCCATTCCCTTGGTTCAGCTTCCCCTAATTCAATCACACAACTCGTCGGGGCGTGGTCTGATAGTGTAAATAGGCCAATTGAGGCTTCCACTAGGGATGTAATCACATTCTGGGAGATTAAAATATAGTCAATTCTAGAGTAAGATTTATATTTTGCCGAGAAAAAAGTATAATCTCTGCTCTGTGTGTGAACAGCCCTCCAGCTGTCGATCAGCTGCAGTTCTTGCATCATTCTCTTTACTTTCCTTAATTTGACATAAGATAGATGAGACGAGCCTTTTGATGTGTCTATTATTGGATCCAAAGCCATATTTAGGTCGCCTCCTAACACTAATATTCCCTCTTTATGTTGTTGAATAATCTGTAAATAGATTTCTAGAGAGGTTACTTGGTTTTCATTTGGCAGATATATATTTACCAATGTCACTTTTTGGCAGCCCAATGTACCTTTTACTATCAGGAGGCGACCTTCCTCATCCCTGTATACCCCTTGTTCCTTCCATGGTGTCTGTCTTGCTATTAAAATAGATACCCCACAGGATTTCGAGTTCTGTGAGGTGCTATGATATACCCAGGGGAAATAGTGACCTTTACTCCAAGGGATCCTATCCTTTTTAAAATGAGTTTCCTGTAAGAAAACTATTTGATATTTAAATCTTTTCAACTCCATTATTAATCGTGTACGTTTCTCTGGGGTGTTTAGTCCCTTAACATTGTATGATGTGAAACTTATTTTAGTCATTTTTATTGTCAGTTCGGGGGGGGGGGGAGGGAAAAAGAGAGGAGACGAAAAATAAATAAATATATAAAAATAAAACCCAATCCACGCCCCAAAACTACCCCTTCTTTCAGATAAATGAGAGACAGATACTATATCCGGAGCTGTCCCCCAAGAATAAAAAAAAAAAAAAAAAAAAAAAAAAAAAAAAAAAAAACCCAACGCCTCCGACTTTTCCTCCACCTGGAGGAGAGGCGTTTAATATGGGGGTGTTAGTGAGCAAAAGAGGAGCAAGTGAACCGCGCCCACAACCAGCGTTCTCCACACTAACAATAATTATTTTTCTACCACATTCATCTTTTTCTTGTTAACATAGACATGATCTTTATCATTATCTTTACTTAATCCTTTACTTTTCACATATTATCTCTATTCTTCCCCTTTATTTCTTTTCCCTTTCTCTTTCTCTTTCCCATCTTCTCTCCCTCCTCCCCCTCATCATCAATGTGAAATCTATGGAAAGAAAAGATGAAAAAATAAAGAATTTATAAAAAAAAAAGAAGAAAGGTATGTTGACCTGCCTGGAGCTGCCACCTTCTCGCAGTGCAACTACTGTGGCTAGATCACCAGGTGAATACATAGGGAAAAAAGCCTTAAAAAAACAAAATGATTGGTAAGCTGCAATATATGATATTTTTGGCTTTGGGTTCAATACCGCTTTAAAGAGGAAGTAAACCCTGATGGGTTTTACTTTCTCTTTATTTCCCTGCAAAGGTAAAGCATAATGGACTACTATGCATCGCATAGTAGACCATTATGTGTCACTTACCTGAAAATTAATCCTGTGATGTGACTGCTGTCCCCACTAGCAGCGAGCGTCCATCTTCACCCCTCTTCCTTCTGGGGCCACGAACTCCAGCTCTGTGACTGCCCGGAGTCATGGGAGCCACCAGTAACGGCACGACCCCCTTTAGAAACAGCATGATCTGACCTTTCTAAAGTGCGCATGCGCTTTAGACATCGGCGCACGGCTTTATTGTAAATATCTCCTAAACCGTGGAGGTTTAGGAGCTATTTCAAGTACCTACAGGTAAGCCTTAATATTGGCTTACCTGTAGGTAAAAATGGTTGTACAGGGTGTACAACCACTTTAAGGTTTGTAATAATACAAGCTGAATACTTTATATACAATTTTAAATACAATTACCTTCATTCCCAATATGTGCCTGAGGTGGCTGAATTGCATGATCTGATTGAGGAGATTCCTCCATCTCATTTGCTATAGCTTGATTCAAATTTTCTTATGCTGAAACAATAAAAGACACTATGAGTAATCTCTTCTCTCTGTTCTGTACAAAATGCTTTGGAAGTGCAATAATGCACATGTAGCACCCATTACCACTGGGCAATGTGTGATGACCCCCCAAGTGGCTTAAGAATCTAGCATTTTTCCATCTGTGGATGGGTCTTTGGCATGTTGTGGGGAAAAACAAACAATTGAGCCCCATGCACTTTAGTTTATATGCTCTTTATATATATATATATATATATATATATATATATATACAGCAAAATACTGCAGGTACTATACAGGTAGTCACAGGTACATTACAGAGCTGAATATTGAGATCACCATGCAATGTCCATCTGGCAGCGGCTTCCCCCAAGCTCCCCTGGGCATTCTTCTGCACAGCAGACTCCCGTGAAGATACTCCAGACAATCATCTCCCTCATTCTCTAAGCCCTAACAAAAAAAGCTTCAATTCCTTAACTCTTAGACAAGGTACCAAAAAAAGACCTCTTCATTGTGGCATCATCACTATTCTAAAGCGCTACAGTGAAGGCAGACACATACTGACATCCTCTCCAGGCATGTAGGGTCCCTACACATATATAGCACCTGTTAGGGTAGTTTGATTGGAAAATGTAGTTTGGCTCCTCCTGTAATCAAGAAAGCAGTCATTTTTTTGGTCTGGATTGTTCAGGGCTTCACAGGCTGGGCGTTTGATTACTTTCCCCTGTCTCTGGAAGAAGTTTCTGGAGCTTACAGCGTTTGTAACCCTACACTTCATATTCCTGATATGTGACTGATGTACCAATGTACTTATATGCGCAAGTATCCTGTTCTCTTTGTATTGTGAAATCCCTGATGTTCCTGCCAATCCCTCTTCTTTCCTATTAAAAACTGACCACACTAAGCATGAGAACACAGCGTGGTCAGTTCTCTAGCTATGCTGGGAACTCAGTGTGTTCTTCTCCCATGATCAGACTTGTCCTGACATGCCCTCACTGCCCAGACATTCACTGGAAAGCTGAGTGTGCTGCTGCTTCTCCTCCCCTCCAGCTCTTATGCAGCTGAAAACAGAGGGAATGTGATCACTTATAAAAAAGGGGGGTGGGAAGGTATTTATACTGTATTTTTATATCTATATAAAACGTTTTGCTTTTCATTTCTATTTTAACCACTTCAGCTCCAGAAAGTTTTACCCACTTCCTGACCAGGCCTTTTTTTTGCAATATGCCACTGCATTATTTTAACTGAAAATTGCATGGTCACATTTGATCATCTCTGTTCTATAAACAAAAAAAAAAGAAAAAAATTCTGAATAAAAAAATATTCCCAATGAAAAAATGTAATACATTCTAATTTCTTCATCAGTTTAGGCCAATATGTATTCTGTTATATATTTTTGGTAAAAGAAAAATCCCAATAAGCGTATATTGATTGGTTTGCGCAAAAGTTATTGCGTCTATAGACTATGGGATTGATTTTTTGCCTTTTTTTTTTTTTACTAGTAGTGGTGGAGATCTTATATTTTTAGCAGAACT
Source organism: Lithobates pipiens (assembly GCF_037356315.1). Taxonomy (NCBI): domain Eukaryota; kingdom Metazoa; phylum Chordata; class Amphibia; order Anura; family Ranidae; genus Lithobates; species Lithobates pipiens. The sequence continues at coordinate 126,409,295 of NW_027507718.1, read as the reverse complement.
GCAACATTGCGGCAGAGAAATAGGACACTAGTGACACTTTTTGGGGGTTCAGTCACAATATATTACATTACAATGCATAACGAGGGACACCTATTAGCAAACGTATGTAGGCATAAGATACATCCCCTCCCATGCCCCCTTCATGAAGAATTAAACAAAAAAAATAAAAATAAATGATGAATTGAGCCCACAAGTGCTTTTTTACTATGACTGTTCCTTTATACTGGCTTCTGAAATGTACAAGTAGAGCAATTTAGAAACGGGATAAAGGTTTAGCACCGTGAAACACTTTTTGAAAGATAAATAGTGCATTTTATAAACAACCATATAGATCAGACAAAAATTAGGGACATATGAGGAGGAAAGAGGGACAGAGAGACTTTGTTCCAAATCAGGGACAGTCCCACCAAATCAGGCACTGCCACAGTATAAATGACACTGGCAGGGAAGGGGTTAACACCAGGTTTGATCAAAGGGTTAAGTGTGCCCCTAGGAGTTGCTTATTAACCGTGTGTGGGACGAATACACTGGACGAAAAGAGAGATCCATGTTTCTGCTTAGCTAAAAACACAAGATAACTATTTTGCTCCCTGACAGATCAGCAGTTTGCTTTGTTTACATAGGCAGACTGCTTCTCGTCTCTCCACTGAACGGTCGGCGGGTTGTGGGTCAGACCCGCTGATTGGCTCTCGCTGTGTCCAATCACTGTGTTCAATTTTTGAGGTCTAACTCCTTATATAAACTAGCTAATTTGGGCTGATATAGATTTTACCGTAGATAAGTCATTATTTCCTTAATTTTTCCAAACCATCTACCAGGGGTCCAAGTATTTGTTTACTATACCCCATCTATTATCAACTGCTCTCTCTTTACATATACATAGAATTTACTAGTAATCTGGGCATCATAAACATGTATTAAAATTCCCCAGGTATAACCCTTTGTATGGTTCATTGGGTAACACACAGAGTCATCCCTGTTATCATTAATAAAATTCACTTTTTTGGGTTTACATAGGTCTATACATTTCTCAGTAAGTTTATGTAATGTTTTTTATGCTTTTTTATGTTTTTTTATTTATATTTTATTTTATCGGCGAGTAGAATTGAATTTTAATGTTTCTAATATTTATATTTTTTTATTTTTCATAGTGGTACATATTAGATACTCCAAATTTTATTTTTATTTTTTATTTTATTGCAACAGCAATTTTAATGAAGTTACTTTTATGATTGTACATACCGTATTTATCGGCGTATAACACGCGCCGGCGTATGACACGCGCCGGCGTATAACACGCACCCCAAATTTAGATGGGAATTTTAAGGAAAAAAACTTTTAGGAGGGAAATTTAAGGAAAAAAAACTTACATTTAAATGCCCATCAATGCAGCCTTATCAGTGTTCATCTGAAGCCTTGTCAGTGTCATTTTCAGCCTTGTCATGCAGCCTGTCCATCATTGCAGCCTTGTCATGCAGCCCGTCCATCATTGCAGCCTTGTCATGCAGCCTGTCCGTCATTGCAGCCTTGTCATGCAGCCTGTCCGTTATTGCAGCCTTGTCATGCAGCCTGTCCTCATTGCAGCCTTGTCATGCAGCCTGTCCTCATTGCAGCCTTGTCATGCAGCCCGTCCATCATTGCAGCCTTGTCATGCAGCCTGTCCGTCATTGCAGTCTTGTCATGCAGCCTGTCCGTCATTGCAGCCTTGTCATGCAGCCTGTCCATCATTGCAGCCTTGTCATGCAGCCTGTCCTCATTGCAGCCTTGTCATGCAGCCTGTCCGTCAATGCAGCCTTGTCATGCAGCCTGTCCTCATTGCAGCCTTGCCATGCAGCCTGTCCGTCATTGCAGCCTTGTCATGCAGCCTGTCCATCATTGCAGCCTTGTCATGCAGCCTGTCCTCATTGCAGCCTTGTCATGCAGCCTGTCCATCATTGCAGCCTTGTGCATCGTTGTCAACTTTTTGTGATAATGCACCGCCGAGATGTCCTGAGTATATCGGCGGCGCCCGGTAGTTCTCGGCGGCTTTTGGCCATACTCGGCCGTACTCGGCGGCTTTGGCCGCTCTCGGCCCTTCCCTGCAGTTTTCGGCCGCCGAGAAGGGCCGAAAGCCGCGAGAAGGGCCGAAGGCGGCTTAAAGCCGCCCAGAGCCCAAAGATCGCTCAGAAATCACGGAGGATCGGCGTATAACACGCAGCTGTGATTTTCCCCTGATTTTAAGGGGAAAAAAGTGTGTGTTATACGCCGATAAATACGGTATATGTAATATATTACTTGGTGGATAAGTATGTATAATAATTATGGTACAAAAGTTTTGGTTTCTATAGTGTGTAGTGTCCTTGATTGGATATCAGTGTGTAATGACCCCGACTGGAACAATTTTCACAGTTTCCAGTCAATATAAATACCTAATTGCGGTAGCCATAGAATCCGTGTTGTAAGAAGTTTCTTCTACCCCCTTTTTTTCTCAGTATATATGACCAACTGAGAATGTTAGTGATTAGTGACTACCTACATTATATTCAACATATGTCCACGGTATCTATTAGACTTAATACGAGGGCATATACATTGATTTTAGACCAAAAAGTGCATTTATCTTTTATATAAGAATGGACTTCGGTCTGCAAAACCTTATCAAAAATCATGAAACACGTAGGGCGGAGTTACGTAACGTCTTTGTGTCACTTCCGGTCAGGGCCGTGGAGGTTTGTTTTTCCCGGTGCCTGCATTTTCAATGTTTTGCTTGTAATTCTTAAAACAAATGTGAGTATATCTCCAAACTTTTAACAAACAGTCTTAAAGCAGTATTATGCTATGGGTATTCCTCTCCCGTTCATATGGTAATCTGGCGGAATGCCATTAACAAACCACAGATCGTTCAGTCATTTCCAGAGTGCTATACAGTGGCATATGCTGTGGCCGCACAGTACCTAGTAAGGCTATTTGGTCAGTGCAATCATAATAAAAGCATGGATAAGATCACTAGCACTATTATCACTCAAGAGGATAAGAAATAGCATGATTTCTGCAAAGCTGGACACTTTTGAGAGCACAAGTCACTTTGTTTATTTATTTTATTTTGCATCAATGTGAAAACTATCATGGATATATTTTTAGTTTTTATTAACATTATTAATTTATGGTGCAAATTTTTTCTCCTTTTTAAATCACATTCAGTGTTTTTTTTTTCAAATTGTAATTTTTTATCAAATTGTCATTTCTTCATCAGTTGTCATTGTATATTTATGCAAACACTTGTAATTTTTTGTTAAAACACCTAAGGCACATATATTAGGAGTATGCACACATAGGGTTGCCATTTTCATACATGATATTAGCACACGCTCTTATCAACCCTGAAGGCATTTACAACAAAGTGTTGCAGTCCGTAGAGCAATGATTCCCAACCAAGGTTCAGTGGGGCCCTAGGATTCCTCCAAAGGTTGCTAGGGGTTCCTTCAGCATTGGGCAATTTCGGCCTCTCAGGTAAGTTCCCACTCACACCATTGATCTTTTTAGCTATCTGTAAAGGAGATAATTCTTCCCACTGACCATCACACTATTGTATCATGAGTTGTAGATTTCTAATTTTTAGCAGGGGTTCCCCCGAGACTGGAGAACTATTTCAAGGGTTCCTCTGTGTTGAAAAGGTTGAGAAAAGCTGCTGTAGAGGGTGCAACACATTAGCGCCAATCACTTTATCCTATGACAACACTGTCACATATTTAATCAGTTTTTAGAAATCTAAGCACTTTAATTAGGCCTTAAGGCCTTCTTAGGAGGAACAGTGCCACATCTACACCCCTCCCAATCAATTTATCTTTTAGGGTGAATATTGCAAATTGCGTAAACGTTGCAAAAAAGTACAGGATAATGCTTTTTTTTCCCCACAAATAACCTAGGAACAAAAAAAGTATATATAAAAAAATCTGCTGTTGTCTAATAGGGTAGAAAATGCTGAAGTGCAGCCTTAACAAATAAAAAAAAAAAACACTCTGGAGACTCAAGGAGATTCAAGGAAAAAAAAAAGACCCTGGGAGGTGGTTAAGGTCCTTTGTGGCATCAAAGTAGTATGTCAGCATCAATTATAATCAATTATTTATATGTAAAACTTTAGAACAATGAAATGATTAAAGTTTTTAAAAAAAATCAAGTTATAAATAGCAAAAAAAAAGACTTGGGCAACAAAACAGTATAAAGGTACATTTCAATAAAATATTATAATACATTGTATGCATAATAGTGCAAGGTTAAAATCTGTCTGCGCAGATAACATTTTAAATTATTAACTCTTTCATTGTAGTAAACCATAAGCAATACAGACAAAGTTGAAACATACCATTGTACATCATTATGCAGGCAGGCTTGAACTTACCTCTTATGTTTAAGTCGACCATTGTGTCCCCAAGTTCACAAGTGACTGAGAACAAGGGAAGGAAACAGGACATGATCTGGAGATGCGGACATTCCTCTACTAGGAAGGGGCTTCCTGAGGATGGAGGTCAGAGTAAAGTTCCAGTACAGACAACCTTTAAAATATAAAGTAATACTTTTTATTGTATACACAAGTAGTTTAAACTGGTACGCATTCCAGTTAGTTCAAATCTTTCTCTAGCAGCCTGAGACCTGAGTTGTTTTGAAAGAATATAGTTAAAATGGAACTGGGGCAAAATAAAAAATTTTATATATATAGAATATGCTGCAGTTTGTCACTAGTGTAGCATTTACCCCCAAAAGAGCTGCTAATGTACAGATCCCCTGATTCCAGATAACAACCTTTCCGACAATGCCACACCCTCTAACACACCAAGGCTAAATAAAGAGGATTAATTAGGGAAACTTTCCAAACAAGGAAACAAAAACAGTATGGCCATAGCAATAAACATTAACAGGTAATAAATTTGCACAATACCATAAACAATAAGAGGAAAAACCTGTCTCTGAACCTGAACTCTGAAACAAGAGAGGACCTAACTAATGGGACGTTGGGACGGTACTAGAAACAAAAGTTCCTTCAGTGTTTTCAAACCTCTGCCATTAGTCAGAGTAGCTGAACCGTTGGGGCCCAAAATTTCCAGTATTGGAGTGCTGAGGTTTAAACAAATCCAGCGTTATAGGGCAAGGTGATACCATCCTTTTAAATAGTGGGCAAATAAGTTGTGGCTAGTGACCTCTTACCACCAAGCAGTCTATTACTATACCTCTCCCTGCATCTGGAACTAGTGATGTCAGCAGCAACTCAGGACCTGACCATGGCAATCTCATTGTTGACAATCTCTGATAGCTGTGACCTCGGTGTAGATGTTAGCAGCCCAGTCTCTTACTCTCTCTGATACTACAGCAGACAATACTCCAACACAACAACTCACTCTCCTTTTTTTTACTCCCACCAGCACATAGCTCTGGGCCTTGTAGTACTACGCAGATTTATAACAGTCTCTCTGGGGACAAGTCCCCCATAAGTCTTTGCTCCTTCCAGCAGTCCTCAGGCAATGAGCTGTTCCTGACCAGGCTGCAGTGCAGCCAATTACATTGTCCTCTGTGTCCTAGGTGGTAGGCAGGACTGTCCTCCAGCAGCTCTGGCTGCAAATAGAGCCCCATCAGTTTTGGTGTCCTCTCTCCCCCCCTCCCTAGTTATGAAGCCACTCCACACACTTCACTTGTGGCCATGAAGAGCGGAAAGAAAGCTGCAGTGTGAGGGATGCAGTGAATGGTCCATGAAGCTGTAGCCCGCAGAGTGCCCAGAACCGGGACTACACTACAATATTAACTCTTAGTCTACCCTGTAATAAAGTTTCATTATCTGTTGATCCTGTTAGCAGGTCTGTTCTTTTTCCACTTCCTTTAACAGAGAGACACTACTGCTCATTCTGCAATCAAATCACACAGCGGCATTGTCACCATCTGGACAAGGTCATTTTAGATTTGTAATTTTAAATGTACTTTAAAGTAGAACTACAGTGCCTTGCAAAAGTATTCACCGCAATTATGGAAAAAAAAGCAGTGCTCAAAAGTGTAACTCTATAAGTGCCACACACTGTTATATACTAAAAATTACTAAATAGCCATTACCCATTACCTAGTGCACTAAAAAAACAAATAGCTAAATTATACCAAGGTATTAGACATTCAGTGTAGTGAATTGTGAAAACCCATGTATAAAGTAGCAACCTTATATAAATGATCCCCAAAAAAATATTCATAAACAAATAAATAGTGTAGTGTCCATCCACCATCAACCAAAGTCCATCAAAGTGAATCTCTTTCAATGAAGTCTATATGTGATGGTCAAAAAAGAAAGAAACCACAAATAAAATGTGATGACCAGTGCCTCTTGATTAAACAAATCTGTCTGTGACTCCCCCTATGTGATTAAACTCACCAGCTGAAAAGCCTCACACTTGCGTGTTTGGCTAAAAACACTTTTACCCTCTTTCCAGGGGTTAAATGGGAGATCCCCAAGCTTGCAGTTCAGACAATCGATGTGATTTTCTTGGCAATTCACATAAATGCATCCATGCAATTGTAGCGGCCATAACCCTTTGCAGGGCGGCCTTAACTTTTTGGGCTTACCGGTTACCTCTGCTTGGCTTGTTCTTCCACGTCTAGGGGTTCCCAGGTTTGATATCCAACAACTTTGGACGCTGACACCAATAAAGTCCCTTTGAAAGGTTTTATTTTGCAGGGGTAGCAGCCAACAACACAGTCTCATATGGGAACAGAGGGCAAGGGTGAAGAACTCAGGCACCTTGAACTGCAGACATAACAAAGTCTCTAGTACCACCCAGAGAGTAGCCACTCGCAGCTGGGCGCTTCAAGGCTGAACAAATCTCTAGCCAGAGATTATGGCAGTCAGCACTTTGATTCAGAACTTGTAAAATCTCTGACCTTGAACAAGTTGTAACTGAAAGTGAACAGGAATCCTTTTCCACAGTACCTGGAACGTTCTCTGTCTCCTTGAGAGTACTGGAAAAAGCATGGATTCGTCAATGTCCTTCCCAACTCAGTAACCAGGCACTTCTCAGGATGCCAGCTTGTTGGCCCTCCTCCGAAGAGTCTTCCCCTGGTCACTTTCACAAGCTGTGGTGCCTCTCCAAGCCGAGAGCACACCCGGACGCCTTGAATCCTCCCTCAGTTACTGCGCCTCGGACCAGCCGGTTCCGGGACTCGGGAATAGACGGATCCCTACCCCAGACCAGGTGGGTCTATTGGGTTAACCAACAGAAGCATGCTGCGGCATGACTGGGACCCCTCCCGGGGCTACCCCAGTACAGGAAACAGAAACAGACCTCTAGGGCCTCACGAATGAACTACGCAACCTCAACATCTTAAGTACCCCTCCCCAGACTCCTCAGCGGGGCCCGGCACACCCACTGATTGGCTCCGAGGAAGTTGATACCCAAAACGTCCAACCAGGCCTGGTGGCCTGTCATGTGCACCTCACCGTACACATGACCAGGCAGAACTCTAACACAGCCCAGCCAAACTGATGTCAAAGTTAACCTACATAATTAACCCTCAGAACCCCATTACCGTTCTGAGGCAAAAAACTAAGTTTAGACATGAATGGCACTTTGTCTAAAATGTCATCCGCTACATAAAAAAAAAGAGATTGCCTCCAATAGCGTAATAAAGGTTAAAACCTTTTAATCACACACAGATAATCTCACTTCAATGCACTCACATGTGAAACACTAATAGCACGCCAAAGGATAAACTTCACATCAAACTTTAAAATCTGTATACTGGAGCATGGATGGTCACGGCGGACCCAGGATATACAAGATGGTCAGACTATTTCTCACCCTTCCTTGTCTCCACTCTCACTATGCTCCACTCCCCTAAGCCACCGATCATTCTAAGGTGTTTCAGTGTCCTGTGCCTGCTTCAAATGTTCACCAAGTAGCCACGCCCCGACATGTTTTGTCATAAACAGACTTATTCATGGGATTGGCTACTTGGCTGGGTGAACTTACTTTTATTGTCCCAAGGTCTCCGTCAATGGGCGGATAATCACTACCGCGCATGCGCATTACCTGTGTCCCCATTACATCAATGCACCAGTATTTACATCTCAATGCAGTGAAAGTGATGATTCACATACAGCGCATTAAACTTGTCACACAAGGCAACGCGTTCTCCAACCCATGTCAAGCACAACCAAGTACTAAATTGGCTGTCTATATTTGTGCATACAGTGCCTTGCGAAAGTATTCGGCCCCCTTGAACTTTTCAACCTTTTGCCACATTTCAGGCTTCAAACATAAAGATATAACATTTTTATTTTTTGTGAAGAATCACCAACAAGTGGGACACAATTGTGAAGTGGAACGAAATCTATTGGATTTTTGAAACTTTTTTAACTAATAAAAAAATGAAAAGTGGGGCGTGCAAAATTATTCGGCCCCCTTGCGTTAATACTTTGTAGAGCCACCTTTTTCTGCGATTACAGCTGCAAGTCGCTTGGGGTATGTCTCTATCAGTTTTGCACATCGAGAGACTGAAATTCTTGCCCATTCTTCCTTGCAAAACAGCTTGAGCTCAGTGAGGTTGGATGGAGAGCATTTGTGAACAGCAGTTTTCAGCTCTTTCCACAGATTCTCGATTGGATTCAGGTCTGGACTTTGACTTGGCCATTCTAACACCTAGATACATTTATTTGTGAACCATTCCTTTGTAGATTTTGCTGTATGTTTGGGATCATTGTCTTGTTGGAAGATAAATCTCCGTCCCAGTTTCAGGTCTTTTGCAGACTCCAACAGGTTTTCATCCAGAATGGTCCTGTGTTTGGCTGCATCCATCTTCCCCTCAATTTTAACCATCTTCCCTGTCCCTGCTGAAGAAAAGCAGGCTCAAACCATGATGCTGCCACCACCATGTTTGACAGTGGGGATGGTGTGTTGAGGGTGATGAGCTGTGTTGCTTTGACGCCAAACATATCGTTTTGCATTGTGGGCAAAAAGTTCGATTTTGGTTTCATCTGACCAGAGCACCTTCTTCCACACGTTTGGTGTGTCTCCCAGGTGGCTTGTGGCAAACTTTAGACGAGACTTTTCATGGATATCTTTGAGAAATGGCTTTCTTCTTGCCACTCTTCCATAAAGGCCAGATTTGTGCAGTGTACGACTGATTGTTGTCCTATGGACAGACTCTCCCACCTCAGCTGTAGTTCTCTGCAGTTCATCCAGAGTGATCATGGGCCTCTTGGCTGCATCTCTGATCAGTCTTCTCCTTGTCTGAGCTGAAAGTTTAGAGGGACGGCCAGGTCTTGGTAGATTTGCAGTGGTCTGATACTCCTTCCATTTCAAAATGATCGCTTGCACAGTGCTCCTTGGGATGTTTAAAGCTTGGGAAATCTTTTTGTATCCAAATCCGGCTTTAAACTTCTCCACAACAGTATTACGGGCCTGCCTGGTGTGTTCCTTGGTCTTCATGATGCTCTCTGCGCTTTCAACAGAACCCTGAGACTATCACAGAGCAGGTGCATTTATACAGAGACTTGATTACACACAGGTGGATTCTATTTATCACCATCAGTCATTTAGGACAACATTGGATCATTCAGAGAACTTCTGGAGTGAGTTTGCTGCACTGAAAGTAAAGGGGCCGAATAATTTTGCACGCACCACTTTTCAGTTTTTTATTTGCTAAAAAAGTTTAAATTATCCAATAGATTTCGTTCCACTTCACAATTGTGTCCCACTTGTTGGTGATTCTTCACAAAAAATTAAAATTTTATATCTTTATGTTTGAAGCCTGAAATGTGGCAAAAGGTTGAAAAGTTCAAGGGGGCCGAATACTTTCGCAAGGCACTGTATCTATAAGGTGGGTAAAAGCAGGATCACGGAGAGCCCGCTATCAAACACAGACCAACCTGCATTGATCAGTATATCATTGTGTCTCTGCCATCAATCCCCCACCCTATATCACAAACATTGCGTATTTCATTACGTATTACATTAATTACATGTAATGCATATATATAAAAAAAGAGCTCATTCTAAAACCTGATCCCTATCCTAATTGTAATTCCTATTAAATGGCTGACCCCAACTGCATAATATTTATACCAAAAAATCCTACATTAAATACTATCAAACAAAGGTGACTTTTATCAAAGAAAACAAACATAAACAAAAAAATAAAAAAATAAAATAAAAAATAAACAAAAAATAGAATAAAAATAAGAATAAACCTGAAAATACATATATTTGCCTTTAGTAAATCCACCTCCCTGTGTATCCCTTCTGCAACAAAAACAGTTAATTGTATCTTACTTACTGTCATTTTCTTTTCCTGGTGCTTATCAATGGCAGAATAAGTATGATAGTAGCCCCGCCTACTTCTGCCCACAGGACCAGTGCATATCTATAAAAAGTTAACACCCACACAACAGCCCATTCCCTGTACATTGCTAGGAACAAACTGGGTGGTTTCGGTATGCTGCCATGAATATCCACCAGGAAACTAAAAAAATGACAGTAAGTAGGATACAATTTTCTGTTTTCCTGGTGCCTCCATGACAGCATACATCTTATAGATCAATAACTAGATAATTGGGGTCGGAAGTATCAGCAAATTAGATCATAAGAAAGTGAGTAAGCTACTGGCTACCTGCCAGACAGGTGTAGTGAGGACTACTAAGCCCATCAGTAGTGCTGAAAGAATGCGCCATAATAGAACTAGATTGGCTCCCCTACCTGCCATGTTGGCTGATATCTCACTATGGGATAGGCAAGCAAATACCCACAGGCTCTTGATGCCATGACAACAGCAAGGATGTGAACTTCCTGCAGCTCGAAGAGCTTCCTCAATAACTCTTATATGAGAAGCTGGCTTCAGATAAGGGTGAAGGTCTGCCTGGTAGAAAACAAATTGAGCACCATCTGCGACATCTGCACCAACATTCAAATCCCCAGGACAGTCCCCCGGAGCGCACCCTCTTCTCAACTGGAAATGTCCCCAAAGCCTGCCCCAAAAATTACAGGGCAGACAGAAAATGGACAGACAGTACCCAAATGCTCATGCAACAAGTGAGTTTATCTGGCCACAATCACCCCAAGCCCCTGGTAGAACACAGGGAAAGGGAGGATAGAAGCCTAGGTGGCAGCCTTGCCAATCTGTTAAGCTGTAGTTTGTAGCCAAAAGCTAGATTAGAGTGCATTTTGTCAGTACAGGATGGAACCTGAACCCTATACAATGGAGTTGGTTGATGGTCGACTTGACAGGATCCATCTTGAAATACAAAAGAGGAAAGTAAAGGCTGAGAAATAAAACTTTCCATCTCAACCACATCCAATCAAGAGATGGAAACTTTCTTTGGGTGAACTGGATGCAGATCAAGGAACTGAATAAAGGATGTCCTGTTTGAGGAGACAGATAGAAACTAACCATAGCAAAATGGAGAACTGGTTTCTAATAACCTTATTTTATGTTAAACCTGTAAAAGTTTCCATGCCAGACACCAGCCTTAAAACAGTCACTTCCCCAAGTGAAGGCTAGAGCCCCGTACACACGAGAGGACTTATGTCCGACAGACTTCCAAAGGAGTTCCGCTGGAGTTCCGCCGGAGTTCTGACAGACTTTTCGGCCGAACGGACTTGGCCACACACGATCACACTAAACTCCGACGGATTCGAACGTGATGACGTACGACCCGACTCGAATAAGGAAGTTCATAGCCAGTAGCCAATAGCTGCCCTAGCGTCGGTTTTAGTCCGTCGGAGTAGCATACACACGAGCGGATTTTTCGAAGGGGACCGGGTCCGGCGGAGTTCCGTCGGGAAAATTTGAAGCATGCTTCATTTCTAAAGTCCGTCAGACTTTTGCGAAGCTAAAGTCCGTTGCAGCCCACACACGATCGGATAGTCTGACGGACTCGGTCTGACGGACTTTGGATGTTGAAAAGTCCGCTCGTGTGTACGGGGCTTAGGAGTAAACTACTTGAGATCCCACATGGGCAGTAATATTAAGAGCCAAATGCTAACCTAGGACCAGCTGCAGGAGAGGACTTGTCCAGCAAATAAACTTTTTGGGAGAAAGTCCTGAGGTTTATACCAAGATAAGCAATAACCACGTCTAGCAATAGATTTAACATGAAGTAGTAGTAGACCTTCTTGCTTAGCATCAAGGGATTCCTTTACTCCATGATGCCTGGTCTCAGAGTTTGAACTTCAATTATTAAGCTATTGTGGCAGCACGCAGGTAAAATCACCTGGTTGTATTCAGGATGGGAAATATGTGTGTCCTAGATTCAGGCTTTATGCAGACTTTTACAATTAGAGGGGAAGAGTTAATGAGCCCAGCTGTAGTAAGTGGGCTCATTAAGACCTCTACAAAAAACCCCAGCATGCATAGGGAGATGCTCCAACCTGGAACCAGTTTTGTGTGTATAGACTGGGGAGTCTGAGATCTGTTCTGTGCGGTGAGTTAACACCTGTGTGGCAAACCCCTACAATAGAGACAGGGACTGGGGCAGCACAAGGCTGCACCCAGTTGTTAGACAGGGAGTCTACGTGTGTAGTTAGAGGTCAAGCTGACCAGGATTTATTTTCTTGTTTTATTTTGTTTGGCTGTTATATGTATCATTGCATGTAGCCTTAATAAACCGGATCTTTTGTTTTTTGCACCTACACCGCTGTCTGCTGTGCCTGACTTTGTGTTGTGAACCCATCCAGGGGGTCACACACACCCGCTACTGAGCTAACCCCCTCACAGTTGGTGGAGAATTTTGGCAGTTTTTTTTCAATTTTTTTTTAAAAGGCCAGCATGGAGGAGATACTGAGACAGCTGGCTCTAGCAAATGCAAATCAGCAGCAAGCAAATGCAAATCAGCAGCAAACAAATGCGGCTTTACAAAAGAGCCTTGCAGCCCAGCAGAAAGCTCATCAGCAGAGTATGGAAGCTCAGCAACAAGCCCAGCAGCAGACAAATGCAAATCAGCAGCAGATAAATGCAACTTTGCAGCAGAGTTTGGAAGCTTAGCAACAAGCCCAGCAGCGATCTGAAGCCCGCTTCATAGACCTGTTGCAGAAGCAAGAGCAGAGCTTTCAACAGCAAATAGAGACATTGATACAGCAACGTCCGCAGACCAATGAAGCAAGTGGTTACAATAATACCGCATCCTTTGGTGTGAGCCGTTTATTGACAAAAATGACTGGAGAGGATGATCCGGAGGTGTTTTTGACCACATTTGAAAGGACTGCTGAAAGGGAAAAGTGGCCTAAGGAGCAATGGGCTGGACTGGTGGCCCCTCTGTTAACTGGGGAATCGCAGAAAGCTTATTATGACCTAGAGCCTGACCAAGCAAAAGACTATGTGGTACTAAAAACAGAAATATTGGCACGGCTGGGTGTCACCCTGGCCGTCCGGGCTCAGCGTGTGCATAATTGGACTTTTCAGGTTGGAAAACCCCCCAGATCTCAAATGTATGATCTCATTCACCTGAGCAGGAAGTGGCTGCAGCCAGAGATTTTGACCGCACCAAACATTGTGGAACGTGTGGTTATGGATCGTTTCCTGAGAGCTCTTCCTACTGCCATCCAAAAATGGATAAGCCATGGAGACCCAGAAAATGCAGATAAACTTGTGGATCTGGTTGAGAGGTACTTGGCTACAGAGAACTTGACCACCTCTTCCAGGGACTCACGGACTTTCCATCCTAAGACCAGATCATCCCCAGTGGCGGGTAAGATGACTCCAAGGGGTGAGGGTGGAGAGAGTGAGGGGATGGGAGTTCTACCTAAGGTCTGGCGGGAGCAACCCAGGAAGCCCATGCTGCAAGACGCAGCGAAAAAGATTATTTGCTACCGCTGCCGGCAAGAGGGACATATTGCAGCCAATTGCCCAGTTGTGGATGAGCCTATGCAATGTGACTTTAAAAGGGAGAGACGTCAGTCGCTGTTTGCGACAGTTGCATGCACTGCCATTCGGGGACCTGAGAAACATTTATGTAAAATGTGTATTAATGGTAGACATGTTGATGTGTTGCTAGATTCAGGTAGCCTGGTAACATTGATAAAAGCTGAATTAGTTACTACAGAGGTCTCTGGGAAGAACAGGGTGGCTGTTATTTGTGTGCATGGGGACACCCGAGAGTATCCTGTAACTTCAGTGTTTTTTGAGACCCCCAAAGGTAACCTCTCTCATCAGGTGGGGTTAGTGTCTCACTTACCACATGATGCTATTGTGGGAAGGGATTTTCCAAAATTCTGGGAACTCTGGGATTGTCCTGAGCCCCCCACTGGTGCCCCTATAAACCAGGAAGATGACCAGAATTCCTCTGGGGGTGGTGAGGACTCTTCTGAATTTCCCTTGTCGGTATTGGCGGGGGAAACTCGAGAAACTGGGGAGGAGCCAACACCCTCAGTTGAAAACATGCCGTCTGTGGAGTTTTCGGATCTTGAGGTTCACAGGGAAAATTTTGCCACAGAACAGTTAAAAGACCCCACCCTAATAAAGGCACGGGAAAATGTGGTGAAAATAGATGGCGAGTTAGTGAACCCAGATAAGACTTGCACTTACCCGTACTTCACTGTGGAAAGGGACCTGCTGTATCGAGTGGCTCAAAGGGCAGAAGAAACCATTGAGCAACTTGTGGTGCCCAAACCTTACAGGAAGTTGGTGTTAGAATTGGCCCATGGGCACATTCTGGGAGGTCATCTGGGGACAGAGAAAACCAGAGAGAGGGTATTGCAGAGATTCTATTTGCCTGGGGTCATGAAGGAAATAGAAAATTATTGTTCCTCCTGCCCTGTGTGTCAGAAGTCGGCACCTATGCCACATTTCCGTAACCCACTGGTACCTCTTCCTATCATTGAGGTCCCCTTTGAGAGGATCGCAATGGATTTGGTAGGTCCGATAATGAAGTCTGCTAGGGGGCATCAGTACATTTTGGTTATATTGGACTATGCCACCCGTTATCCGGAAGCAATTCCTCTCCGAAATACCTCGGCCAAAACCATAGCCAAAGAGCTATCTCTTGTTTTTAGCCGCGTGGGTATTTGTAAGGAACTGCTTACGGACCAAGGTACACCCTTTATGTCCCGGGTTATGAAAGAATTATGCAAGTTGTACAAAGTGAAGCAATTGCGTACATCTGTGTATCACCCCCAAACAGATGGGTTGGTTGAAAGATTCAACAAAACCCTAAAACAAATGTTAAAGAAGGTGGTGGATAGAGATGGAAAGAATTGGGATTGTCTAATACCCTATCTGATGTTTGCCATTAGGGAGGTACCCCAATCCTCTACGGGTTTCTCACCCTTCGAGTTGCTCTATGGGAGACACCCAAGAGGGCTGCTGGATATCGCCAAGGAAACTTGGGAAAATGAGAGTTCTCCTCACAGGAGTGTGATTGAGCATGTCGCCCTGATGCAAGATAGAATTGCACAGGTAATGCCAATTGTAAAGGAACATTTAACCCAAGCGCAGTTAGCACAGCAGAGAGTGTACAACCGTGGGGCCAAGACCCGTACTTTTTCCCCGGGGGATAGGGTCTTGGTGCTAGTCCCTACGGTTGAAAGCAAATTTTTGGCCAAATGGCAAGGTCCATATGAAGTAATTGAAAAAATTATTGAGGTGAACTACAGGGTTAGACAGCCAGGAAGGCGAAAGCCGGAGCAGATCTATCACGTCAATCTGCTGAAAGCCTGGAGGGATAGGGAATCCCTAGTCGCGGAGACTTTGTCACAAGCACAGCCTGATTGCTTAGTTCCTGAGGTTGGAATAGCAGACACCTTATCGAAACCCCAACAACAGGAGGTTAAAGAGTTTGTACTTCGTAACAAAGAGATTTTCTCTGAGCTTCCGGGACAAACATCTGGCGTAGAGCATGACATTATCACCCCGCCAGGAGAAAGGGTAAAACTAAAACCTTATAGAATACCAGAGGCCCGACGGGAGGCAATACGTGGGGAGGTTCAAAGGATGCTGGAATTGGGTGTGATAGAGGAGTCCCAGAGTGACTGGTCCAGTCCTATCGTACTAGTGCCCAAACCTGATGGGAGCTGGCGGTTTTGTAACAATTAAATAAAGTTACAAAATTTGACACCTACCCCATGCCGCGTATAGATGAGTTGATTGACCGGCTGGGAACAGCCCGATATATGACAACTCTTGATCTCACCAAAGGGTATTGGCAAATTCCCCTAGCCGAGTCGGCCAAGGAGAAGACTGCGTTTGTAATCCCAGATGGGGCATTCCAATATAAGAGAATGCCGTTTGGGTTACAGAATGCACCGGCAACATTCCAGCGGAAAATGGATAAGATTCTGAGGCCCCATCAGAAATATGCTGCAGCTTACCTGGATGATGTGATTATCCATAGCAGAGACTGGGTCTCACATTTGCCAAAAGTACAAGCAGTCCTAGACTCTATCCGGGAAGCTGGGTTTATGGCCAATCCAAAGAAGTGTACCATTGGACAGGAGGAGGCCAAATATCTTGGGTACACTATTGGGAGGGGGGTGATAAAACCCCAAGTCAATAAAGTCGAGGCCATACAGAGTTGGCCACGTCCCAACAGCAAGAAACAGGTACGAGCCTTTCTGGGAATCGCTGGCTATTATCGACGATTCATTCCCCATTTTGCTTCTCAGGCTGTGCCCCTCACCAACCTGACAAAAGGGAAAGAGTCTGTTATGGTTAAATGGTCCCCAGAGGCTGAAGAAGCATTTCAGTCCTTAAAAACAGCCTTATGTAGCCAGCCAGTGTTGTACTCACCAGACTTCTCTAAGGACTTCGTGGTACAAACTGATGCATCAGACGTCGGGTTAGGAGCAGTGTTATCCCAGGTCTGGAACGGGGAAGAGCACCCAGTCATTTACCTCAGCAGGAAGTTGAAGTCCCATGAGGTAAATTACTCCACGATTGAGAAGGAATGTTTAGCAGTGAAGTGGGCTCTAGATTCTCTTCGGTACTATCTGCTAGGTAGGCACTTTGACCTGGTGACTGATCACGCTCCTTTAAAGTGGATGGCTCAAAACAAGGAGACCAATAGAAGGGTAAATAGGTGGTTCCTGGCCCTACAGGAATTTAACTTTACAGTTAAGCATCGCCCTGGTGTTAAAATGGGGAATGTGGATGCTTTGTCTCGGATACATGCGTGTCTGGCTGCTTGTGTTACAACCCCAGGGTTGAAACAAGAGGGGGGGGGGTATGTGGCAGCACGCAGGTAAAATCACCTGGTTGTATTCAGGATGGGAAATATGTGTGTCCTAGATTCAGGCTTTATGCAGACTTTTACAATTAGAGGGGAAGAGTTAATGAGCCCAGCTGTAGTAAGTGGGCTCATTAAGACCTCTACAAAAAACCCCAGCATGCATAGGGAGATGCTCCAACCTGGAACCAGTTTTGTGTGTATAGACTGGGGAGTCTGAGATCTGTTCTGTGCGGTGAGTTAACGCCTGTGTGGCAAACCCCTACAATAGAGACAGGGACTAGGGCAGCACAAGGCTGCACCCAGTTGTTAGACAGGGAGTCTACGTGTGTAGTTAGAGGTCAAGCTGACCAGGATTTATTTTCTTGTTTTATTTTGTTTGGCTGTTATATGTATCATTGCATGTAGCCTTAATAAACCGGATCTTTTGTTTTTTGCACCTACACCACTGTCTGCTGTGCCTGACTTTGTGTTGTGAACCCATCCAGGGGGTCACACACACCCGCTACCGAGCTAACCCCCTCACACTATCAAAAGCAGTTTGAAGCTGGATGGCAAAACACATTCCTTGGGAACAGATAATCCTGATCCAGTAGCTCCCTCAGAGCAACTGTCCTGCGTCCCTTTTACTTTGGAGTACCACATCTTCCTGGATCAGCCTGGAACACTTTCCATTCCGAACATGGGAGATAAACAAGGGAAAGAAGAACTGAAAATCACAGGAGCATCCTACCAGAAGATCACTGCATCTGAGTCAAAACTGGCTAGCCTCCAATTTGACCTCAGGGATCCTTTAGTCAACCTCTGAAGTTGCCTACCTGGGACACAGCTCCAGGAATATCTCCAGGGGTATGAATGAATTAATAATTTGTATAGCGCTGCAATGCAAACTGAATCGTCTCATAAGTTTAGACACTGCTGTCAGATGCAGTCTGCCTGACAAGGCTGGAGCCTGACTTTTTGCCAAGGATACCAATCTAGCCTTTTACTACTGCAAAACTCTGAATCCACCTGAAAATTGTATGCCACCTTCATGGCATTGTCTGCTTGGATCCAGATTATATAAAACAGCCCAGGACTTCTTGGAAAACAAGATGCCAAAGACAACCAACCGCCTTGATATCAAAGATGTCTAGGTCTCTTCCCCAGAATGGTTCACTGAGGTGTCTTTCCATTGTGATTCCTTAAAACAGGAAGAGAAGACTTCCTTGCTGTAGAGCCAGGCCCCTGAGTCTCAGCAATAGGGAAATCACCTGACCAAAGACTGAGTCAACTTGTCCCTTGAAGAACAGAGGCCTGTAAAAACCTGGTGTAAAACCAGGCCAAAGGAATTGCCTTCCATGAGGCTACCCTCAGTTCTAGTCTTCTCCTACAAAAGTGGAAATCCAGATTGCTCCTGGTACAGACAGTTTGAATCTGAGACTAGAGTGTGTGATTTTATCAATGAGAAAAAGCACTCTGTTCTGAGCTCTGAGTAGGGCCATTCAGACATTCCCAAGTTGAGTCGGGTCCAGCGACAATCTCCAGACCTATCCAAATTACTGGAATATCTGGAGGACCATGTCAGGTTACTTGATAGAACCTGCACCAATAATTCTCCATCTAAGGATCTCTCTATGAAAATATTTCAAGAAGGCATTGAGGCTAGTACTAGGTCCAGCATCCTAAAACATCAGGTGCAGACCAATAGACAAGGAACAGGATCCCAGTATGGTAATGCATGGATCCAAAAGCAAGGCACAGAAATTGCTTAAGGGATGGGAACATTTATTATCTTTGATGCCTGCCAAACCAGAAAGTGTCCCAGGCAAAGTAATGGGATTTTTTGTCATACTTACCTGTAAAATTATTTTCTTTGAGTACATCATGGGACATAGAGTCAGGCCAATATTTATTACCTGCTGGGTTAAACTTCATCATCAGGTGAATGGACACTGGTAGACCAAAGGTCTTCAGACAGGAAGTGATTCCCTATATAACCCCTCCCATACAGGTACAAGTACTTTCTTTTGTAGCAAGCACTAAATCCTCAAAAAAGAGGGAAGGGAATCTCTGTGTCCCATGATGTACTCAAAGAAAAGGATTTTACAGGTAAGGATGACAAAAAAAATCCTATTTTCTTTTTCATACATCATGGGACACAAAGTCAGGCTAATATTCATTACCTGTGGGGTTCATCCCAGAGCAATAGCCTTGAGGGGAGGAAGACACCCTGACAAACAATAGCCATCAGAACTTATACAGCAGCCCGCAGTACACTGCGGCCGAAAGCCGAATCCTCGGCTGCTCCAACATCCACTTGTTAAAATGTTGTGAACGTATGCACTGAAGACCAGGTAGCAGCCTTACAAATCTGAACCACAGATACCGATGGCGAAAAAGCCCAGGAGGTTCCTACACCCCTGGTAGAATGAGCTCTCGCCCTAAAGGGAGGAGCTTTAGGTTTCAGACCATAGGCCTGAATGACCGATTGACAGACCCAATTGGCAATGGAAGCTTTGGAAGCTGCCTGCCCCTTCTTGGGTCCTTTTTTATACTAAAGAGTCTGATCTTTGGATATCCACAGATCTAGACAAATAAACCTTGACTGCCCAGACAACGTCCAAAGAATGTAGACTCTCTTCCACTGAATGAGGCTAAGAGAAAAAAAAAAGACAAAATAATGTCCCGATTTAAATGAAAGGCCGACACCACTTTTGGCAAATGACTGTAATGGTGAAGGATCAAGTACGGTTCCCTGCATGAAAGGGCCGCCAACTCCAACATCCTTCTAGCCAAGGTGATAGCCATCAGGAAGGCTAGCTTGCGTGACAGCAAGTCTAATGGAATTTCCTTCATAGGTTCAAATGGTTGTTTCTGTAACACAGACAGCACCAAGTTCAAATCCCAAGGACACATAGGTGACCCAATGGGGGGAAGCAAATGAGTTGCCCCTTGCATAAAGGTTCAGATCAGTGAATGGGAGGCTAAAGGCCTTTGGAAGAATACCGATAGGGCTGAAACTTGACCTCTGATTGTACTCAAAGCCAATTTGATTTTCGCAGCTGACTGTAGAAAAGGAGAGAATTTTCCCAATCACATATTTTCTGGCTTCACACCAACCAATATGTCTTCCAGACCTTATGATAGATCTTCCTAGTGACAGCTTTTTTAACATTCACTAAAGTAGACCCCACGGGTCCCAAGATGGCACCATTCCCCGGGCAGATCTGCTGGCGGCTGATATAATCTGCCTTCCAGTTCTCTACTCCCGGGATATGGCCTGCTGATATAATTGGCACATGTCCCTCTGCCCAGGCTAGTATGTAGCTCACCTCCTTCAGAGCTGAACGACTCCTGGTACCGCCTTGGTGGTTTATATAAGCCACTGCCGTGGCATTGTCGGACTGAACCCTGATGGGGCAGTCCTGAAGCTCCATCGTCCAGGACCGTAGCACCAAATGTACTGCCTATAATTCTGGGATGTTGATGGGCAGGGTCTGCTCTGTCCCTGACCATTTCCCCAGAGCCCTGAGCCCATCTAGGGTCGCTCCCCAGCCTGAGAGACTGGTATCTGTAGTCAGTACTCTCCAAGTTACCAGGAGAAAGGATTTTCCCTTTCGCAGGTTCTGATCCTGCAACCACCAGTTTAGGCTTAAGCATGCCTGAGGAGATAAGCACATTGGCTAATCCAGGGCTTTTCTTCCTCTGTTCCAAGCCAACAAGATGTCTTATTGTAAGGGCCTGGAATGGAACTGGGCATAGGGCACTGTCTCGAAGGAGGATACCATCCTCCCTACAAGACTCATACAGAGCCAAATGGAGGGTTGTCTGGTGCCCCTTATCTGAAGCACATGAGCATTCAGGGCACAGATCCTTATGGGTGGCAAGAATACTCTTGCTTGGACCGTGTTTGGAATCAGACCTAAGTACTTTAGACTTTGAGCTGGTCTCAAGGCTGACTTTTCAGTATTTATGATCTGTTCTAGTACTGGTGCTAGGACTTTTGTGAACACCCGGGGAGCTGTAGCAAGCCCAAAGGGTAGAGCCTCAAACTGAAAATGACGTTCCTCTACTGCAAAACGTAGGAACCTCTGGGAGGCTGAAAGATAAGTATGTGTAAATACGCATCTTTTATATTGATGGAGGCTAGAAAGTCTCCCCTCTGGAGTTAGGTTACTACTGAGCAGACTCCACCCGAAAGGACTGTATCAATAGGTACTTGTTCAGGGACCTTAGGTCCAAAATGAACCTTGTGTCACCGTTTGGTTTCTGAACCGTAAACAGATTTGAGTAAAACACTGTGCCCCTTTCGAATACAGGAACCTCTACAATCACTCCTTAATGCACTAGATAATGCAGTGCCTGAAGCAATAAGTTTTGTTTTGGAGGATCCAAGGGAACGCTGGATCTTAGAAAACTCTGAGGGGGAACCCCCCGCAACTCCAGCTTGTAACCACGAGATATAATTAAAGTGACCCACTCGCCCTGAATTGTTGTTTTCCAAATGTCCGCAAAGTGCAGCAGCCTTCCCCACACCCGATGGAGTGGAGGTGTCCCCTCAAATGGAGGGCTTGTTTCTGGGTTTAGAATTGTGGACCCAGGGCCTTTTCTCGCCCTGGCCTTGAGGCTTGCCCCTGGCCCTAGCGCCCTGTTGGCGGCGGAACCACCCCGACGCTGAGACATTTGAGGAAGCAGTCCCTGGGTTTTTAAACGAGGGACATCAGGTGCTTTTTTTCACAGGAAGTAGAGAACTCTTCCCTCCGGAAATCTTTTGGAGATTTTTGTCCAAGTAATCGGCGAGTAAACGACCCCCCCCCCCCCCTGAAACAGGAAACCTGCCAATAACTTTTTACAAGGAAGCTCAGCTGACCAGTTCTTAAGCCATAAAAGTCTGTGCATATGTACAGACAAGAGAGCCAGACGAGAAACCTGCCATATTGAATCCTTTAAAGCATCAACAGCAAAACACAGCACTCGAGGAATATCTGTCTTACTTTCAGGCAAATCATCCTCCTGGTTAGGCCTATCAGGCCATTTGACCTGATCCTTTATGGACTGGCAAATACTAATTGCTGCAACAGCTGGCTGAATAGCTGAACTGGCCAAAGAAAAGGAAGCCTTTAATAATAACTCCAAATTCTTGTCAACAGGGTCTTTCAAGCTCTGTTCGTTACCTACCGGAAAAGTTAAGTTCTTGTTTAAGGAAGAGACTGCTGTATCTACGGCTGGCATGCCCCATTTTTTAACAAATTTTTCATCCATGGGATATAAAAGGGAAAACCTCTTAGGAGGAACAAATGGCCTATCAGGTTGTTCCCAATCAGCATACACCGCCTATTCCAAAAGGAAGTGGAAAGGAAAAGTCTGTGCGACCTGAAGAGGCCACAGCGATCCCAAAGAGGACCAGGGGGGCTCAGTCACCTCTGCAAGAGGAAACTTAAAGACAGAACAAACCATTTCGGTAAGAGTCAGGATCAAAAAACCTCTGCGACTGAGAGGCAGACATCGACTGGATAGCTTCTTGTCCAAATTGCAGACTCATCTGTCGGGCACTCCATCGAATCCTGAGCTTTATGCTCTTCCCCATCCTCAACCCATTCCTGCTCCGGACGAGGAAACTCTGGGGAGGGGGATCTGTCACACTTCCTGCCACCCTGTGGGATGGAGGCAATCATGCCAGCAATCCTGTGCTCGAACCCAGCTAGGGCTGAGGACAGTTCATCCTTAGTGATAAAGGGTGAAGCAGCAGTGGTGATTGTAGGCACAATACCAGATAGGCGCAGTTGTTCAGATTGCCTGGAAGCCTCTGGTCCTTCAGAGGATACAACACTAGGGATACGACTAGGTTCATCAGGAACTACTGACGACATAGGTGTGCCCTTCCCTGTGGCGTTAGTCCCACTCCTCTTTATGGAAGACATTTAATAGCCACAAACAAAGAGTACTTGGGTGAAGTATTAAAACACCTCAGAAGAGAGCAGTGGTGTATCTAGGGTATGGCAGCCATGGCAAGTGCCATGGGCGCCATATGAAGGGGGTGCTGGTGAGTGGTTGGACCGCAAGGCACTTACCAGGGTCTGAGGGTCTCTTCTTCCCTGCAGGCTCCCAAGCATAGGCAGGATCTCCTTTTCAGCACCTTTGCTAATGGACAATGGCAGCGCTGAGAGTGGGACTATTTCTCATTTGGCTGTGTTACTCCTGTGAGTGTAGTCACTGGTAGCGGAGTGAGCAAGCAAGTGGCCGCATTTTCCAATTCTACTTCTATAGTTCCGGCTACAGCAGCCCTGCCAGCTGAATATCACTCCGCCGCCTGCTGTCAGGAATGCTATAGCCAGGACTATAGCAGTGGCATCGGGCCGGCGTATTTCTCGACAGGACACCTGGACTGTGGAGTGGACTCAGTCAGGAGATGTCTTTGGCAGGCCTTCTGGCTCGGGGGCCTATCAATGCAAAAGCAGAGCACAGCCACATGCCCAGCAGGAGGGACAGGTGTACTGACAGTGCATTATGATCCTCTTGATGAAGCTGCAGGCATTTTTATTAATGCATTCCCCTCTCCCTGCAGGTCATGGTTACTGTGTAGTCTAAATCATATTTTTTTGGGCCCAATGAGAACGATCACAGGGGCCCAAGAGGCTGTAGAATGGAGGGATTATGTTTTCTAATTCGGCTTGCTGGAATATCAACTCCTCCTCTTGTATGCAGTTAATGGCAATAAAGTTCCAGCCAGGCGGAGAGATATCAGAATACCACTTCACTGCCTGACTCCTGCAGCAAATACGTTTGAGAAGATGGCAGGCTTGGATTGAGGGGGAATCAGAAGTAGTGGCTGTCATCATCATCATCATTATCATCATCATCATCATCAGTGCAGTGTCTGTGTGAACACACAAACAGTAACAGCACAGCACATTGTTTCTACTGAGTGAGGGAACTGAAGTGGGAACCATCAAGACTTCAGAGGATTTTTTTTCTCTCAAAAGTTACAGTCACAGTCAATACTCAAGCCCCCTTCACTCATGCCATGGCGTGTTGCCCATGACTGAATTATACACAGCTAAATGTGATCATCCCCATTGATCATGTTGATCACATTTGGCTGCTATGTATTTAAATTATTATTATCATGATAGTCACACAGTACAGGTTCTTTAAGCCACATGACCTGTACTGTGTGTGTAATTCTCATGGTAATGATGATGGGACAGTGAAATGCATCCTTGGCACTCATTTAGGGCTCATTCACACAAGGCACAGACATCCATCTCCCATGCACAGACTTTTACCAGTGCAGTGTTGTGTGCATCCTCATGTCAGTGTCCCATTAATTTATTTTGGGACACATGGCTGCATGGACACAGACTGTGTCCCAATATGTCTTGAGGGCGCATGTCCTAATAGAAATGGAACATCGGCATGAGGATGTATGCAACACTGTGCTGGTAAAAGTCTCTGCATGAGACATGGGTGTCTGTGCCCTGTGTGAATGTGCCTTATCACTTGTGTTTGGGAGGGTGGGAAAAACATTGTGTGTGTCTTTTTACTATCCCCAACCACTTCCCCTTATTTTGAAAATCAGCTGATGGTAGATAATATATGCTGTGGCCATGAAGTGTTTTGCACAGTAAAAATGTTCTCTGCTGCATTCAGCCGCAGCCCTCCCTCCATTCTCCCAGGCTCTCCTATTCCATCTGGTCAGATTGGCAGCGCACAAAGAAGGAGGAACGTCAGTTTCTCCCTCTCCTCTGTGACAACTGAGTCCATAAGTAATGAAGATTTCATCTCTTCCACTATCAGTTCTGCATTTACCTGGCTGATACCAACTTTCTCCATAGGATATGTCGCTACCCAAGGTATCACAAGGATGATAAATATCACTTGAAGACAGCTGAATTATTTTTTGAGGTTAGGGCAGGGTCAGGGATGGGCCCTGGGGTGGGGTCATGGGCCCCATCAGGTAGGCTGTAGGGGGTCCCATGATATCATGATATCTAACAGCGGCCCTGGTCTCTGGTAAGAAGGGAGTGGGGGCACAGACAGGGGAGGGCTGGCAGCCTTAGGCCTGGGGGGCAAGTCCAGTCAAGTGGCCCATTGAACCACTTAATTAGCTAGGTGAGTCCACTGGTTGGGGGGGGTGTTAGATAAGTCCGCTGGTGGGGGGAGGGTGTTAGATAAGTCCGCTGGTGGGGGGAGGGTGTTAGATAAGTCCGCTGGTGGGTGGGGAGGGTGTTAGATAAGTCCGCTGGTGGGTGGGGAGGGTGTTAAATAAGTCTGCTGGTGGGTGGGGGGAGGGTGTTAGATAAGTCCACTGGTTGGGGGGGAGCATGTTAGATAAGTCCGCTGGTGGGGGGGTGTTAGATAAGTCCGCTGGTGGGGGGAGGGTGTTAGATAAGTCCACTGGTGGGGGGGTGTTAGATAAGTCCGCTGGTGGGGGGGGTGTTAGATAAGTCCGCTGGTGGGGGGGAGGGTGTTAGATAAGTCAGCTGGTTGTGGGGGAGGGTGTTAGATAAGTCCGCTGGTTGGGGGGAGGGTGTTAGATAAGTCCGCTGGTTGGGGGGGAGGGTGTTAGATAAGTCCGCTGGTTGGGGGGAGGGTGTTAGATAAGTCCGCTGGTTGGGGGGGAGGGTGTTAGATAAGTCCGCTGGTTGGGGGGGGTTTAGAGAAGTCCTCTGGTGGGTGGGGGGAGGGTGTTAGATAAGTCCACTGGTGGGTGGGGGGAGCATGTTAGATAAGTCCACTGGTGGGGGGAGGGTGTTAGATAAGTCCGCTGGTGGGGGGAGGGTGTTAGATAAGTCCACTGGTTGGAGGGGAGGGTGTTAGACAAGTCCGCTGGTGGGGGGTGTTAGATAAGTCCGCTGGTGGGGGGATGGTGTTAGATAAGTCCACTGGTGGGGGGGAGGGTGTTAGATAAGTCCGCTGGTGGGGGGGGTGTTAGATAAGTCCGCTGGTGGGGGGGAGGGTGTTAGATAAGTCAGCTGGTTGGGGGGGAGGGTGTTAGATAAGTCAGCTGGTTGGGGGGGGAGGGTGTTAGATAAGTCTGCTGGTTGGGGGGGAGGGTGTTAGATAAGTCCGCTGGTTGGGGGGGAGGGTGTTAGATAAGTCCGCTGGTTGGGGGGAGGGTGTTAGATAAGCCCGCTGGTTGGGGGGGTGTTAGATAAGTCCGCTGGTTGGGGGGGGGGTGTTAGATAAGTCTGCTGGTGGGGGGGAGGGTGTCAAGTCTGCTGGTGGGGGGGAGGGTGTCAAGTCCGCTGGTGGGGGGGAGGGTGTCAAGTCCGCTGGTGGGGGGGAGGGTGTCAAGTCCGCTGGTGGGGGGAGGGTGTTAAGTCCGCTGGTGGGGGGGAGGGTGTTAAGTCCGCTGGTGGGGGGGGGGGTGTTAAGTCCGCTGGTGGGGAGGGAGGTGCTAGAAAAAAAAAAAAACACATGCTGCCACTGCAAAAATTTTAAATTGTCATGATGACTATGCATTATTAATTAAATTTACAACTAAAGCGGATTAAGCTAGCCACTGCTCCCCATAAGCCCATCAGGTCACGTGCGACGTGACGTTCTTGACGCCGGGCGTCCCCTCCCCTGACGTGCCACACACCTGGCCTGCCTCTGAGACTCCTGGGAGGTAGGAGTTGTAGTCTGCTGTGCTCACACCAGGGGCGTACCTAGAGCATTTGACACCCGGGGCGGATCCTATATCTGCCCCCCCCACCATAAAATGTAAAAACACCCACTGTGTCCCCTGCATACCTCTGCATCCTTCAATATCTTTTTGTCACTACTGTGTACCCCCCCTCCACAACTGCACCTCTGGTCCCCTTTAAATTACACAGCACCCTGCATCTCTGGACCCCTTTACATTACACAGCACCCTGCACCTCTGGACCCCTTTACATTACACAGGACCTTGCACCTAAAGGACCCCTTTACATTACACAGCACCCTGCACCTCTGGACCCCTTTACATTACACAGGACCTTGCACCTAATGACCCCTTTACATTACACAGCAGCCTGCACCTAATGACCCCTTTACATTACACAGCAGCCTGCACCTCTGGACCCCTTTACATTACACAGCAGCCTGCACCTCTGGACCACTTTACATTACACAGCTCTTGTACCTCTGGACCCCTTTACATAACACAGCACCCTGAACCTCCTGACCCCTTTACATTACACAGCCCTTGTACTTCTGGACCCCTTTACATTACACAGCCCTTGTACCTCTGGACCCCTTTACATTACACAGTACCCTGCACCTCTGCACCCCTTTACATTACACAGCCCCTCACAGCTCTGGACCCCCTGCATGTTACACAGACCCCCTACAGTGCAGACCCCCCTCCCTACCATACAGACCCCCATCTACAGTGTAGACCCCCCTACAGTACAGAATCCTCCCCTACAGTGCAGACCCTCCTACAGCACAGACCCCCCCCCCTACAGTGCACACCCTCCTACAGTACAGACCCCTCCACCCTACAGCGCAGACTCCCCTACAGCGCAGACCCCCCCCTACTGTGCAGACCCTCCTACAGTACAGAATCCTCCCCTACAGTGCACACCCTCCTACAGTACAGACCCCTCCACCCTACAGCGCAGACCCCCCTACAGTACAGACTCCCCTACAGTACACAATCCTCACCTACAGTACAGAATCCTCACCTACAGTGCCGAATCTTCCCCTACAGTACAGACCCCTCCCCCTACAGTGCAGGACCCCTCCTACAGTGCAGGACCCTCCTACAGTGCAGGACCCCTTCTACAGTGCAGGACCCCCCCTACAGTGCAGGACCCCCTCTACAGTGCAGGACCCCCCCTACAGTGCAGGACCCCCTCTACAGTGCAGGACCCCCTCTACAGTGCAGACCACCTCTACAGTGCAGGACCCCCCTACAGTGCAGACCCCCTCTACAGTGCAGACCCCCTCTACAGTGCAGGACCCCCCCTACAGTGCAGGACCCCCCCTACAGTGCAGACCCCCTCTACAGTGCAGGACCCCCCCTACAGTGCAGACCCCCTCTACAGTGCAGGACCCCCCCTACAGTGCAGACCCCCTCTACAGTGCAGACCCCCTCTAAAGTGCAGGACCCCCCTACAGTGCAGGACCCCCCCCTACAGTGCAGGACCCCCTCTACAGTGCAGACCCCCTCTACAGTGCAGGACCCCCCCTACAGTGCAGACCCCCTCTACAGTGCAGGACCCCCCTACAGTGCAGGACCCCCCCTACAGTGCAGACCCCCCCTACAGTGCAGACCCCCTCTACAGTGCAGGACCCCCCCTACAGTGCAGGACCCCCTCTAGAGTGCAGGACCCCCCTACAGTGCAGGACCCCCCCCTACAGTGCAGGACCCCCTCTAGAGTGCAGGACCCCCCTACAGTGCAGGACCCCCCCTACAGTGCAGACCCCCTCTACAGTGCAGGACCCCCCCTACAGTGCAGACCCCCTCTACAGTGCAGACCCCCTCTACAGTGCAGACCCCCTACAGTGCAGGACCCCCCCTACAGTGCAGGACCCCCCTACAGTGCAGACCCCCTCTACAGTGCAGACCCCCTCTACAGTGCAGGACCCCCCTACAGTGCAGGACCCCCTCTACAGTGCAGGACCCCCACTACAGTGCAGACCCCCTCTACAGTGCAGGACCCCCCCTACAGTGCAGGACCCCCCTACAGTGCAGGACCCCCCCTGCAGTGCAGACCCCCTCTACAGTGCAGGACCCCCCCTACAGTGCAGGACCCCCTCTACAGTGCAGGACCCCCCTACAGTGCAGACCCCCTCTACAGTGCAGGACCCCCCACAGTAAAGAAGGACCTAAGGACCCATAATGTACCTTGAGCCAAAGGCAGTGGCATTGC
Source organism: Lithobates pipiens (assembly GCF_037356315.1). Lineage (NCBI taxonomy): Eukaryota > Metazoa > Chordata > Amphibia > Anura > Ranidae > Lithobates > Lithobates pipiens. The sequence goes on along the minus strand of NW_027507718.1, from coordinate 126,380,306 downwards.
AGGGGGGAGGTGCGAGCAGCACCAGAGTGGAGTGACATCTGTCGGCTCAGTGATCCGGGACCCGGCGCAATAATCCCCTTCTCTCTGTGGTCGCGTGACTCACGTCGCGCCGTTCTGATTAGTCCCGGCAGCGGCTGTCACTCACAGCCGAGCAGAGTGAAGCCGCCTCCCCCTCCTTGTCTACACAGTGCTCTGCATGGAGGAGGGGGAGGCGGCTTCACTCTGCTCAGCTGTGAGTGACAGCCGCTGCCGGGACTAATCAGAACGGCGCGACGTGAGTCACGCGACCACAGAGAGAAGGAGAAGGGGATTATTGCACTGGGTCCCGGCTGCCCGTCACAGCGTGGAAAAATAAAATAAAAAAAAGAAATGAACAAACAGCCAGCGGCCGTTTTAAACATAATGTAAGCGCCGGCCTGGGGGGAAATTTCCACCCTGCCCCCCGGCCCAGCCCGCCCCTGGGCACAGACTCTGGCAGTGGCTGTGTATGTGCAGCACTGCAGCAGGCAGGAAGAGAGAGTGTCCTCTTGTATATTAGTGCAGTCATCATTCTCAGTCACACTGTGTGTGGGGCACTGGGGAGCAGCAGAGAAATAAGAGCACAGCCTACTATGCTGGAATTTGTAGTCCCATGGAAGTGGGGAATTGCTCACACATACTGGGGAGGGGGGCTGGTCATATTAAGTAAAAGGCTATGTGCTGTTACAGGGCTGCCATGGCTGGCCTGACCCCTGTCTAGAAATATTTATTGTCTGGCTGTCTTTTCTGTTAAGGTTATCTGAAAGATGGGTTTTAAATGTTTTGACAGGGGCGCAGTTTCAGTGCCTGCCATAGGCGCCATTTTCAGTAGATACGCCTCTGGAAGGGAGACCCTTTAATAGGGCTCACCAAGCCCCTATGCAACAATCCTGCTAAGCATCTTTAGCCTGCCAAGCAACACCTGGTGACTCACGTGACCCGGTTAAGGAAAAATGAACCACTGCAAGTGTCTGTTCAGAACCTGCTGTGCCACAGCTGCCTTCTGGAAGCACCACATGCTTGGCCTACATAGCTTAAATAAGCTGGGTGTGTACCGAAACGTTCTGTGCGTGCGTGCCGGTCCCGATGAATGGACATGACTGTATTCGCTTGCAATGCGAATAATTGTGCGCCCAGATAAAGGCTACTCCGCATGTACGACGAAGCTGCATGTGCATCATGGCCAAACAAACTGCTGAGTACAGCGGCGCATTTGTGAACGCACGTGCGCCATGGTGGACCAAGGCGAAATGGTGCACCGCCGTCACCATCATACAGGTAAAAAAACAGCCAGACACAAGCAAAAAAAAAAAAAAAAAGTACACTTTCCAAACACCAACAGCTAGCCCAGAACTCCCCCGTATGGTCACCATACACAGGTGTACAGCTTTTAGCTAGATTGACTGATTGTTACAATCACTGGGACACCCCACAATAATAAAATAAAGGGGTTTCACTTACCCATCCAGGCTTAGGGCCACTTAGAAACAAAGGGCCCCATCTTCACCCTTCACGGCTGGTTCCTGTCACTTGGACCTTCAAGGACTGGGTACCCTTTTCATGTTTAGGGTCCACTCCCTTGGACCTGTACAGCACCCTGAAGGAAATGCCTTAGCGATGTAGCGTGCAGGATTTACACTCCGCATGGTCAAGTGCCCAGAGGTCACATTACAGGCAAAACCTTGCAGGATCTTGAGTCTTCTTTGCGAGGCTCGGGTACCATTTATCTAAGCATAAAAGCCTGTGTCAAATGGATCTGATCGGTCAATCGCTTGATTCAATTTGGAACCTTTTGTGGGACTAGAGACCTGGAGCTCAGAGAGCTCAAGCAAACCGTGCCATCCACCTTGCAGACACTGGAAAAAACTAAAGTACTTCTTGTATGGGAGGGGTTATATAGGGGATCACCTTTAGTCTACCAGTGTCCATTCACCTGATGATGAAGTATAACTGTCAGATATTTTGAGTTAATTCATATTTTAAGTGATAAAAGTTTCTGAACAAAAAATATATATGAAACATGAATTTATGTACAGCAATTAGTGATGGCCTTTGAAGGTCACAGAACACACAGAGTATAGAGAGGAGTGGTTTTGCTGTATAGGTACTTCTATTTTTGAGGTATTATATCAGGAGGACAATGGGTGGAGTTATGCTACTTATCTTTAGACTGAACCATATAAGGTATATATGCAAATATGGGTGTTATTAGGATATGCCGACATAACATTATGAAACAGTATAAGAATGGTGTAGGGTTATGGTAGAGAGGGAAGAGAGGTGGGAAGAGAAAGAACTCTACACTTTGGAGAATGTAAGATCAGATGTCCATTCCCTCCTTCTGAGGCCATCACCATGCCATATGTTACCAGCTGTCAGTTGTCTTTGCTTATCTTTCTGAACAATGAAACAACTCTTCTTGAAGTATTGATCGAACAAAGGATTCTTCAATTTCTACTAAAGAAACTAAAAGTACGTTGGAAATGCGGCCTTGGATAAAGACATACATATCTCCGCTACACACCCTTTAGGAGAAAGGACACTGATTGACATATTACACAAAGACTTTGCTATTCATCCAGAAACATCCCTGTCAGTATAGTAGAATACTAGAGTAATATGATTTTACTACTATCTACATTCAGACGAAATGGTCAATTTTTTCTCCACTCCTTGACAAAGGGGGGAGACTAACACAATTTCATGATTGATCAAGTCTCTGGGAAAAACGATCAAAGAACCTAGAATGAGGCGTTTTCGTCAGATGTGGACAACAGTTCAGTAAAAGTCGATACAGCCTACAAGTTGATTGACAAGGCCAGTTGGACGGTATGTTTCAAGTTATTTTTGGAAATCCAGGTACGTGAAGATATCTGCCAGGGTTAGTTCCTAAGAAGGTGAGAAAGTCTCACATAAGAAAATATTGGGTTGTTGCCCAAGAAGAAAAAAGTGTTGAAATAGGAACGAAGACTTCACGTTATTTGAAAAAGTCACCATTGTAGGTACAACAGAGGCAAATGTACACTTTGGGTGAGCTAATATGAAAGTCGGATTTTGATGTTTGAAGATGGAAGGTCCAAGCACAAAGGCGAAGAATAGATCAACAGGCAAACACTACAGCACACTACAGCATACAATTCAATGAACAAGGCAAAAAGCTACAAGAAAATTATTCTTTAACTGCTTAAGGACCGCCTCACGCCGATATACGGCGGCAGAATGGCACGGTTGGGCACAATCACGTACCGGTACGTGATCCTTTGTCGGGTCCCCTTGAGGCGAAGTGACAGATGCACACTGTAGGGATCAGGAGTGCACCGCAAGGTTGTGGACCCTACGGCTGACTGCTGCAGACGGGAGACAGATCCCACTGGGGTTAGAGCGTAAGATTCCCTGAGGCGCGGAGTCTAAGAGCCAGCAGGTGTTCACCAGCGCCTCTAGTGGTGAGGATGGACTTGGCTGCAACTGGCTCCAGGTCGCAACCCCCAGGGTCCACCAGCTCACACCCACAGTAGGCAACAGGAGGATAGGGATAGTGAGGGACAAAGCCAAGGTCGGGCCACAAGCAGACGGGAATAGTCAGGGACACGCCAAAAGGTCAGGATCACAGGCAAACCGGGATAGTCAAGGACACGCCAAAGTCGGTAACGGAACAACAGAAGAGCACACGGCAGGTAACAGGAAGCTAAAGACACAAAGGTTGATCAGCACTGTTGGCTTGCAGTGCACAGGTTAATATAAGGTTCCCTGATAGGGCCTGGGGTGGAGCCATGCTTTGAGGAGAGGTTATAAAAACCACCAGGTGGAAGTGGCTGGGCTCTAGGTCTGAACACATGAGGGGAGGTAAGCAAACAGGAAGATCACTGCATAACCATGACAGTACCCTCCCTCTTACGAGGCCTCCCCCTCCCCCGCCTGGGTCCAGGCAAGGTGATGACACTGTCCAGATCAGCAGGAAGGGATCTTCCTGCTAATTCATCCTTCACTCTATCAGAGAGGCCATGTAAAAAGGTTGCAAATAGGGCCTCATTATTCCAGCTCAATTCAGCTGTGAGGATACGGAACTGAAGAGCATACTGTCCCACAAACGCGGACTCTTGATGGAGACGTAAAAGAGCGCTAGCCGCTGAGGAGACACGACCCGGTTCCTCAAAGATATTCCGAAAAAGTTTCAAGAAAGCAAACAGGAAGATCCCTGCATAACTATGACATCCTTTAAGTGTCCAGCCGGTCCTGAGCTCCGTGACCGTGGCCGCGGGACCAGGTCTGTGTAAACAAACCTCTCCCCGTGCTTCCTAGTGTGGCTGTCACCGATCGTCTGTTCCCTTTTATACGGAAGGACGATCAGTGATGTCACATGCCAGGCCACGCCCCCTACAATAAAAAAAACACATAACGTCCTATATAACACCTACACTGCCCCCTAGGGGTTAACACCTTCACTGCCAGTGTCATTTACACAGGAATCAGTACATTTAAATAGCACTGACTGCTGTATAAATGACAATGGTTCCAAAAATGTGTCAAAAATGTCCGATGTGTCCGCAATAAAAATTGCAATAAATAAATAATAAATAAATAAATAAAAATTGCTGATCGCCGCCATTACTAGTAAAAATTTTTTTTATAAAAATGCTATAAAACTATCCCCTATTTTGTAAACGCTATAACTTTTGCGCAAACCAATCAATAATCACTAATTGTGATTTTTTTTTACCAAAAATATGTAGAAGAATACGTATCAGCCTAAACTGAGGAAAAAAAGTGTTTTTTTATATATTTTTTGGGGATATTTACTATAGCAAAAAGTAAAAAATATTGAATTTTTTTCAAAATTGTCGCTCTATTTTTGTTTATAGCGCAAAAAATAAAAACCGCAGAGGTGATCAAATACCACCAAAAGAAAGCTCTATTTGTGGGTAAAAAAGGATACCAATTTTGCCACGTCACATGACCGCGCAATTGTCAGTTAAAGCAACGCAGTGCCGAATCGCAAAAAGGGGCTTGATCCTTTGGCTGCAAATTAGTCCGGGGCTTAAAGCGAGAGTCCGCCGTTTTTTTTTTTTAAAGCCAGCAGCTACAAATACTGCAGCTGCTGACTTTTAAAATAATGACACTTACCCGCCCAGTGCGCCCGCGATGTCGGCACCCGAAGCCGATCTCTCGATCGTCTCTCGGGTGCTGCCGCCGCGATCTTGGGTATGGGAATCAGGAAGTGGAGCCTTTCAGCTTCATTTCCCGGTTCCCTACTGCGCATGCGCGAGTCGCGCTGCACAATAAGGATGGTCCCCGCTGTCTCTGGGATCCTTTGGAAAGGGGCGTAGAGGACCTTTGGAAAGGGGCGTAGATTCTGCGGAAAGGGGCGTACCTTCTGCAGATATGTATGCCGGAAGTAGGTGCAGATACCTGTACTGTACAGGTACCTGCACCCCCCTCCCCCCTGAAAGGTGCCAATTGTGGCGTCGGAGGGGGGAGGGTTCCAATGAGCAGAAGCTCCACTTTAGGGTGGACCTCCGCTTTAAGTGGTTAAAGAAAGAAGACAAGGACAATATGCTTCCAAGAAAAAGCAACAAATGAAAGAAAAAGCAACGACGAAAGAAAAAGCAACGAACAACAGATAAAGTTAAAGGACATTATTCATCTCTTGTTTTTTTTAAGTGTACACAGGACTATCATACTAAAACAATGGGTGAGTGTGTTTGTTTATATAAAAGGTTAACATAGGATGGTTAACATCTCTAGGTTCAGAAGTATTTATTGATACATTCCATATATATGGAATATAGGAATACATGCAGTAGTAAGGTAATAAATTAATGCCAGAGTGTAAAGTAGTTCTTTAATAAGTAAATTAAGTTTAATGCTGCATGTAAATGTTTACGAATATCTAAGCCCTGAACAACAGAAAATGTGTGTTATTACGCGTGGTCATTCTAAAACACATAAAAAGGGGCAGAACAATGTTTTCAGAGAAAAAAATTATTGATTAAGATTGCGGAAAGAACTGTATGAAATTGAGATAATGGAAAAAAACATGATGTTTAGTGTTTTACAAAAATTCTACAGATTTGGTTGCAGGAAATAATAATTTAAGGATTGGGCAATTTTCATAAATAATTCCAAACTTGGATTTGGTTATTAAATTAAAAGTAGTAGATTGTTCTAAATTACTTAAGGCTACCTAGAGAAAATATTAAAATATGAAAGTTTTGTTTAAAAAAAATAAAAATAAAAATATATATTGTTAAAAGTTTTTGTAAATTAGTATTTCTGGTAAAAGTAAGGACTTTGGTTGGGGGAGGAGTTTTCTGTGGGAAATGGCCAATCGCAGGTCATGGGCAGGACCCAATCTGTGAGTTTCACAAGATTGCCTTCTATTTTTTGTCATTATAATCAGGAAAGTTATATAATGTAGTGTACATAATCTTTTTCTGATGTACAAACAAAATATGTTTAAAAAGTGGTAAAAAGGTTAAACATTATAAAAACGAGAAACAAGACTGTTACCAAATTGAACAGTGTAGGGTGTACAAAGCATGGTAGCTAAGACTGTCAGTAACAGATCATTCTCTGAAGAGTATGTGACATGTGAGGAGTGTATTACCAACAGAGAAATGCAGATCAAGTTACAGATTTGCACATTTTTGTGTTATATCTTCCAGATACTTGGAAGAGGGTTCATTGATTAGAAAAATATATATTTAAAAATGTATTATTACTTACTAAAAGTAATTGTTTTTAAAAATGAGATATTTTTTGGCCTTAATAACTTTTCTCAAGAGTTCATTGAGATTTGTGCAGACAAAGTATCTGTCTGAGTAAATTTTAATGAATTATATAGGCTTACTGTAGGGCATATATTTTTAAATAACGAAAGATTACTTATATACAAACATTTGGAGATCTAAAGAAAGCCCTTATTAATTTAGTATTTTTGGTAAATATTCAGATCTCTCTCAGCCATTTTACATTCAAGTGTATGTGGATGATGAGACAATTTCATTGGAATTTATAAATAAATGTGTTAGAAGTGCATTGCCCAATGCTAAAGATCAGAGATATTGTGTGTTTTGCACCATTTGTTTTAAAAACATCTTATGTTACACTAAAGGTGTTATTACAAGGAAAACAGGAGGTGTTAATACACACAGATTTGTCTAGTGGCAATTGGATGTTAAAAAGATAAGTTGTAGTGGGATATAAATACATGGTGATTAAACTGATGCAATGTGATAGAGCCACAGTTGTGTAAATTAATCATGAAAGTCACTTTTTCAATTTTTAGTGGACATTTATTGGGAAAGAGTTTCCTGTTCTTATATAGATAGCGCTAAATATAGGCATTAGGAAAGCCCAACCTAAGTTAAAGCGGGAGTCCGCCGGGAGTCCGCCTTTTTTTTTTTTTAAAGCCAGCAGCTACAAATACTGCAGCTGCTGATTTTTAAAATAGTGACACTTACCCGCCTCTCGGGTGCTGCCGCCGCCATCTTGGGTATGGGAATCAGGAAGTGGAGCCTTTCAGCTTCATTTCCCGGTTCCCTACTGCGCATGCGCGAGTCGCGCTGCGCAATAAGGATGGTCCCCGCTGTCTCTGGGATCCATGTGTTTCCCAGCAGGCAGGGGGGGACTTTCGGAAAGGGGCGTAGATTCTGCGGAAAGGGGCGTACCTTCTGCAGAATCTACGCCGGAAGTGGGTGCAGATACCTGTACTGTACAGGTACCTGCACCCCCCTCCCCCCTGAAAGGTGCCAATTGTGGCGCCAGAGGGGGGGAGGATTCCAATGAGCAGAAGGTCCACTTTAGGGTGGACCTCCGCTTTAATGTTCTTTTACAAAATTAAAGCAATTGTCAGTATAGAGAAAAAAACAGTAAGCTGGCAAGATTATTCTTTTACAAGATTTAATATTAGTCACAGGATAAAGAGGGGGACTATGAAATTTTGTCTTAGCTAGGGTCAGTACAGAATGACATAAGGAGATAACATTTATTGTAAAAATAATTTGATTCCAACAATAATGGATAGAGTTATTTTTAAATGAAAATATTTATTTTTGCATATCCAGGTACCTGACTGACCGATTAATTGATAGATTTTTTGTTTAACCACTTGCCGCCCGCCCTATTACAAATTGACGGTGGCAAAGTGGTTTCATAATCCTGATCAGACGTCATCGGCTGATCGCCTGCTCCTCTGACAGGGGGGTCTGTGCTGATCGATTATCAGCACAGCCCCCCCGAGGATGCCCACACTGGACCACCAGGGACGCCACCAGACCACCAGGGAAAAGGTAATCCTCCCTAGACCACCAGGGATGCCAGTCAGCACAATGGATGCCAATCAGTGCCCATAATGGATGCCAATCAGTGCCCACAATGGGCATCACTGATTGACATGCATTATTGTTTGGCACTGATTGGCATCCATTAGTACAGTATAACACCAATGCTGCCTATGAGTGCCCACCTGTGCCGCCTATCAGTGCCCACCCATGCCCATCTGTGCCGCCTATCCATGCCCATCTGTGCCACCTATCCATGCCCATCTGTGCCGCCTATCCATGCCCATCTGTGCCGCCCATCCATGCCAATCCATGCCAGCTATCAGTGCCAATTTGTGCCACCTATCAGTGTCGCCCATCCGTGTCGCCTATCCGTGTCGCCTATCAGTGCCGCCTATCAGTGCCGTCTATCAGTGTCCATCAATGCCACCTCATCAGTGCCACTTCATTGGTGCCCATCAGTGCCGCCTTATCAGTGCCCATCAGTGTAGCCCCATCAGTGCCCATCAGTGAAGGAGAAAACGTACTTATTTACAAAGTTTTGAAACTGAAACAAAAAAAAACATTTTTTTTTTCAAAATTTTTGGTATTTTTTTATTTGTAGCGCAAAAAATAAAAACCCTAGAGGTGATCAAATACCACCAAAAGAAAGCTCTATTTCTGGGGAAAAAATGATAAAAATTTCATTTGGGTACAGTGTAGCATGACCGCACAATTGTCATTCAAAGTGCGACAGCGCTGAAAGCTCAAAATTGGTCTGGGCAGGAAGGTGTTTAAGTGCCCTGTATTGAAGTGGTTAAGCTAATGAAAGAAATTCTGAACTACTCATTTTAGAACACTTTGTCATCAAACTTCTGAATATTGTTTTATTTGTTTATAGAATTATCCAAAGTGAAAGAGGCCTAACCTGATACTATAAAGTATTGAGGAATTTGACAAGTCTATATAGATTGATTATATTAGATTTTTCACCTGCTAAAGGAGGATACAAGGATTTTGTTTTTTTAGTTAATGCTTCTTTTTGATAAATTAATTGAGGTAATTCTAGAAAAAATTATATTTTTAACAAAAGTTAAGTTGTTGTGAACTTATGTCATATTTCATTGGGGTTGAATTTCAAACCATGGAATCAGATAATGATTTAAAATTTTATAGGACAGGTAGTGAAGGACATGTATGCAATTTTAGGTTTAGTGAAGTTTTAGTTTCTTATCATCTGTAGCCTTATGAGTTTATGTGAAATCTCCATTAATACGTGTACAATATTGTAATTAGAAATATATTTCCATTAGATTTAAATATATATTTAAAGTATTGAGTGTTTGTGTTGGTGTTACTGTAATTGGTTCAACTTCAAAGCTTGGCCTTTTGTTTTCCCTGATAACATCTCACCTGGGAAGTAAACAACAGCTTTCGTGGACTCATCCAATCAGGCTGTTCCCAATATACATTGACTAGGTACAGTGACCAATTAGGGAGAATTACATTAGCCACACTACAGAAAGTAGGGGGGGGGATATAATGCTTTGTGAGCAAGCCAACTCACTCTGGTGTGGGAGCACACGGCAGTCACTATGGGCTGACCTGAAGTTAACAGGTAATCTAACTCTGAACTTGCACCTTATATTGTATTTTAAATATGGTTCTGTGAGTAATTTGTAAATATCATGTAAGCCAGGGGACCTACACTGTATATTGTGATGTAAATACTGTCTGGTGTGTAATTTGTATATATTATGTAACCCTATAAATAAATGTGTATTGCTGATTGAACTATCTCTTTTGTACAAGATCTCTCAGATCTAGATATGTATATGTCCATACTACTACAATGATTGAGGGGTATGCACATAATCATAAATACTAGTCCTGACGCGTACTCCTCACAATTTGGCTGAATGACTCTCACACACTAGATTGTCCCTTTCTCATTATCTTCCCTCTCTTCCAATTTTGCCCTTAACCCCCCCTCTCCTACTCCCCACAACGTATATTAATGCTCGGATTGCTTTCCCATTATATGGTTCAGAATGCTTTTGATAACCCTCATTCCTGGTTCAGACAACCTTCAGGCCGATTTTAGACAACATGGTACAAGTATATAAGTACAATGCTGTGACTTTTCCCACGTTTGGAAATGTACTAAGATCTGTAACCAGCTGCCGAACTATTCTTTGTTTATTTAAGCATTGAAGATGTAATGTGACATGTTCATCTAGATGTGATTCCTTATCTATTGCCTGTATTTTTTTTTGTATATGTTTACTTTATCCTAATAAAAATTTTGTGGAAAAAAAAAAAAAAAAAATACTAGTCAACAAATGGCGACCGACGAAGGGACAGGAAAAAATGGTGGTCTCTTTCAGCAATATCTCAAGGGGTTGCAATATCTACAAAAGGCACACTATGAAAGGGTTTTTCATCTGAATGCTAAAAAGTAACATTGGGTGCTCTATGTGCTCAATATAGAAATGGGCTATAAAAAATAGCTGTGTTGTACAGTGTGTGATCATTAGGAAGCCTACTGTTAGTATACTAAGGAACACATCACTTATGTTAAAAGCTAAATATAATATAGAATTTGTACATGAAGAGTCCAGATACATTAGAAGGAGATGAAAACAGCTGTTGCCCAATGTTTCTATGCATGAAGATTCAGTCGATTAAAAAAAAAAAAAAGTTTGAAAGATGGTTCCTGCAGTGGATGAAGTGCATGTAAGAGGAATTGAGAGTACAGCACAAAAGATGGATAGGGAGGACAGACTGTCTTTAGAAAATGTGCTACTTGTAGCTAACAATATTGGCAAACTATTGCCAGGAGTGCACATAACATTTCATGCAGATAATGTCTTGCAACGATGTAAATTGCTGGGAGTTGCCAACTCCAGAGATCAGGTTAAAGTTTTACTATTAACAGTTAACTTAGACACATGGTCTTCCTTACCAGACCATGTTAAAGAAGGAAGAGCAGATTACAATGAAACTGTAGATGAACTGCTAAAAATATTATATCCCTTTGACCTAGGCTTAATAGCAGCGTTTAGAACAAAACAGGAAAATAATGAGAATCCACTTCTTTATGCAAACAGGCTATGGTCAGCTTACTATGTAGGCAAACGGAGAAATGTAAACAGAGAGGACCCAGAGTACAAAACCCTCCTAATATCTAATGCCCATCCAAAATGTAAAATTCAATGTGGATTTTTTATAAAGCCTCTTAAAGATTCATATCAAAGTATCATGGATTGTATGCACAATTATTTTCATGTAGCCAGAAGGTCTAATTCTGTGAAATCAAAGATTTATCACCAGCGTACAAACAAAAATACCTATTTAGCAAGTCACACTACAGGAGAATTGGCCACCTTTTCAAACAGAAAGAGACATCATTACAATTACAATGCCTCCAAAGATAAGATCTATAGGCATGGCTCCACAGTTACTAGTCAAAGGCAAATAGCCTCATGCTCCCCTTTGAATGTAAATACCATGGAAAGCGATCTCAGATTACAGCACAGGAGATCAGTTCTGAAAGAACTTATGTTAATAACCACAATTACGTCTCTTGAAAATGAGATTGAGCTACTGAAGTCACATATTCATAATTGGGAAATTACCAATAAAATAATGGAAACATCACAACTAGGGATGAGCCGAACACCCCCCTGTTCGGTTCGCACCAGAACCTGCGAACAGACCTAAACTTCGTGTGAACTTTAGAACCCTATTAAAGTCTATGGGACCCGAACGTTCACAATCTAAAGTGCTCATTTTAAAGGGTAATATGCAGGTTACTGTCCTAAAAAGTGTTTGGGGACCCGGGTCCTGCCCCAGGGGACATGGATCAATGCAAACAAAAGTTTTAAAAACGGCTGTTTTTTCAGGAGCAGTGATTTTAATAATGATTAAAGTGAAACAATAAAAGTGTAATATTCCTTTAAATTTCGTAGCTGGGGGGTATCTATAGTATGCCTGTGAAGGGGCGCATGTTTCTGGTGCTTAGAACTGTCCCTGCACAAAGTGTCATTTGTGCAGGAAAAAAAGTCTTTTAAAATCACTTGCGGCTATTGTCGGGTCCCGTAATACAGAGAACACTCAATGAGTGTTCTCTGCATTAGCCGACAATTCATTCATTCATTGATAAAAAAAAAAAAAAAAAAAAAGCGTGGGGGTTCCCCTAAATTCAATTACCAGGCCCTTCAGGTCTGACATGGATATTAAGGGGAACCCCGTGTCAAATTAAAAAAAAAATTGACGTGGGGGTCCCCCTAAATATCCATAACCAGACCCTTCAGGTCTGATATGGATATTAAGGGGAATCCTGCATCAAATAAAAAAAAAATTGACGTGGGGGTCCCCCTAAAAATCCATATCAGACCCTTTATCCGAGCACGCAACCTGGCAGGCCGCAGGAAAAGAGGGGGGACGAGAGAGCGGCCCCCCTCCCTCCTGACCCGTACCAGGCCACATACCCTCAACATTGGGAGGATGCTTTGGGGGTCTGTGACCCCTCAAAGCACCTTGTCCCCATGTTGATGAGGACAAGGGCCTCATCCTCACAACCCTGGCCGTTGGTTGTAAGGGTCTGCGGGCGGGGGGCTTATCAGAATCTGGAAGCCCCCTTTAACAAGGGGACCCCCAGATCCCGCCCCCCCCTGTTTGAAATGGTAAGGGGGTACAAAAGTACCCCTACCATTTCACAAAGAAAGTGTCAAAATGGTTAAATAAGACAAACACACTTTTGAAAAATTCCTTTATTAAAAATAAAAAAAATAAAAAAAAGATTCCAGCGGTGCTAATCCACTCTTGCTATCCAGCGACGGGTCTCCGGGGTCCAGCGATGGATGATCATATCCAGCGACGGGGGATCTCTCAGTCCAGCGCTGTCCATACATCCGTCTTCTGTCTCCACTCCGGAGACACTGCAGAGAGCCCAGCGCTGACGTTTCTTATATTAGGAGGGCGGGGCCACCCGTCACCTGACCCCGCCCCTCTGACGCTGGAGAGGGAAGCCAGGGGTTCCCCAGTGACGTGTGGGTGACCCCGCCCCCTCTGATGTAACGCAGGTTTCCGTTACATCAGAGGGGGCGGGGTCACCCACACGTCACTGGGGAACCCCTGGCTTCCCTCTCCAGCGTCAGAGGGGCGGGGTCAGGTGACGAGTGGCCCCGCCCTCCTAATATAAGAAACGTCAGCGCTGGGCTCTCTGCAGTGTCTCCGGAGTGGAGACAGAAGATGGATGTATGGACAGCGCTGGACTGAGAGATCCCTCGTCGCTGGATATGATCATCCATCGCTGGACCCCGGAGACCCGTCGCTGGATAGCAAGAGTGGATTAGCACCGCTGGAATCTTTTTTTTTATTTTTTTTATTTTTAATAAAGGAATTTTTCAAAAGTGTGTTTGTCTTATTTAACCATTTTGACACTTTCTTTGTGAAATGGTAGGGGTACTTTTGTACCCCCTTACCATTTCAAACAGAGGGGGGCGGGATCTGGGGGTCCCCTTGTTAAAGGGGGCTTCCAGATTCTGATAAGCCCCCCGCCCGCAGACCCTCACAACCAACGGCCAGGGTTGTGAGGACGAGGCCCTTGTCCTCATCAACATGGGGACAAGGTGCTTTGAGGGGTCACAGACCCCCAAAGCATCCTCCCAATGTTGAGGGTATGTGGCCTGGTATGGTTCAGGAGGGAGGGGGGGCCGCTCTCTCGTCCCCCCCTCTTTTCCTGCGGCCTGCCAGGTTGCGTGCTCGGATAAAGGGTCTGATATGGATTTTTAGGGGGACCCCACGGCAATTTTTTTTAAAATTTGATGCGGGGTTCCCCTTAATATCCATATCAGACCTGAAGGGTCTGGTTATGGATATTTAGGGGGACCCCCCCCCCGTCAATTTTTTTTTTAAATTTGACACGGGTTTCCCCTTAATATCCATGTCAGACCTGAAGGGCCTGGTAATTGAATTTAGGGGAACCCCCACGCTTTTTTTTTTTTTTTTTGTCAATGAATGAATGAATTGTCGGCTAATGCAGAGAACACTCATTGAGTGTTCTCTGTATTACGGGACCCGACAATAGCCGCAAGTGATTTTAAAAGACTTTTTTTCCTGCACAAATGACACTTTGTGCAGGGACAGTTCTAAGCAGCAGAAACATGCGCCCCTTCACAGGCATACTATAGATACCCCCCAGCTACGAAATTTAAAGGAATATTACACTTTTATTGTTTCACTTTAATCATTATTAAAATCACTGCTCCTGAAAAAACGGCCGTTTTTAAAACTTTTTTTTGCATTGATCCATGTCCCCTGGGGCAGGACCCGGGTCCCCAAACACTTTTTAGGACAGTAACCTGCATATTACCCTTTAAAATTAGCACTTTAGATTTCTCCCATAGACTTGTATAGGATGTTCCGGATTTTCGAATTTGCTGCGAACAGCCCAAATTGTTCACTGTTCGCTGAACAGGCGAACAGGCAATGTTCGAGTAGAACATGAGTTCGACTCGAACTCGAAGCTCATCCCTAATCACAACATGTTCTTAAGGAAAAATATGAAGCATGCCATGCAGATGTGGTACAGTGTAATAAAGAACTGAAAGAAATAAAACAATCTTTTGATCAAATTGTTAAGACCCCACAGAAAACCGTCTATTCCATTCAAACAGAAAATACAGGAGGGAGGCCCAATCTATCTATATTATCTGCTAGGACTTCCTCTTACGGGGAACAGAACTTAAATATAAGCAATGTAGAAACAGTGAAAGAAGTACCAGATCTAATGTGTCATTCAGATGTCTATGATCTGAGTAATTTATTTTCACCAGATCCAAGTGCGGATGTCAGTGAACATATACCAATGTAAATGTAACAATGTGGTAGTGTTTGCTTTCTTTGTGCCAAAGAAAGGGAAAAGGGTAATAACTTTTGTATAAGTTATATTTTCCAGGTGCAGGGAGCTCATGAAAAAGTATTTACATGTTAAGCAGATGTATCAATATAGATGTATATACATAAATACATACACCTAAGGTAATGTATAGTAGGCTAGGTATTCAAACATGGTTATTAGTAATATAGGTGTTTATCTTCCCCAAAGGATCAGAAGACTGCCATAAATATTCAAAGGTATAGGGTACAAGTGTTGCTTAGTACAGAAACTTACTCATGCTTCAATTTATTTTTATTTTTTGTTTTTGGTTGGTGTTCTTGGTTGTTGTTTTTTTTTTCTCTCTCTCCCATTTGCAGAAACACATAACAATTAATTTGCAATTACCAAAGTGCTATCCAGGATGTATGGGATGCAATCGAAATGAATGTGTATGTTTGAGTGATGGAATGCATGGGTATGAACTGTCATACAACATGTGTAAACAAAGATTTTTTTTTTCTCTTAGGGGGTGTACTCAACATTGCTTTATGGCCATAAATAAGTGTGATCACACTAATGCGCATGCGTTGTACTGTTTATGATTATTTTATAATTTTTTTTTTTTCATTGGAAATGAGCTCAATACTGGTACCAGTTTAAATTTATATATTTTTTTTTTTTTACAAGTTTAAATGTACTTGCGAATAAATAACCTGTGCAAAAATATGAAATCTCAATCCCTATAACTATGAGGAACTGTAGGGATGTTGTGTATATTTTTGTTGTCTCCTTTCCTGTGGCTTAGAGTGAAGGGTCTTTCACTCTGACACTCGGAAACTACATGATACATTACTTTGCACCTTGTGACATCTTATGGATTCAGTAGGTCTTGTGTTTTGTTTTGTTTTTCCTTCCAAATTAACTCATGTGATGCTAATATGTGTGAAGGTTATAGATCTACATGTTGTCATTTTAGAATTTAAGTATTTACAAACCCTCCCAGTTTTTCCATATTTGGTCTGTCAAAGTATAGACTCATTACCTTGGCTGGAAGTCTGTTCCAAGCATCCACTACTATTGTAGACCATTATGAACCTCTCAGAGAGGTACAGTGAGGTGTTATTAATGATTTTTAAGTTTTGTATTTTAGGGTAACTGCCCAAACAAGGATGGATGATTGGACCCTGACGGGGCAAAGTATTGTGAAACACAGATGAGGACCTTAAAACATAATTTTATGTTGGTTTTAAGGAGAAGCCTTGAATGGAATTAATTACAGTCAGGCCTAACTAAATTCTAAAAATGTTTTTGAGGGCGGTCTGTTTCAATAAACAGAGGTCCTGCGCTCTCTAATACAAATTTTTGTGGCCTGCTTGACTTGCAAATGGATTTGCACGGAGAGTCAATTAACATGTTAATCACCACCGAGAGAGGGTGTTGCGCAATGTTTGAAGGCAGATTCAATCATTTTGTTTAACACAATTACAGATTCAAGGCTCTTTAACAAATTAAAGGTTGAGGCAGCATTCAATCTGAATAGTTTTATTTATTTTTTTCTTAAGGGCCGGTTCACACTGCGAGCCGCGGCGAGGCGTCTCCGACTTCCTCGCCGCGACTTGCAGGGGGGGTGAGCGGCGACTTGCAGAGGACTTCTGCATAGAAGTCAATGCAAGTCGCCCCCGAAGTCGCCCCGAAGTAGTACAGGAACCTTTTTTCTGAGTCGGAGCGACTCGAGTCGCTCCTCTCAGAACGGTTCCATTGTACTCAATGGGGACGACTTGCGGGAGCGAGGCGAGGCGAGCCGTGTCGCCTCGCCTCGCGCCGCAGTGTGAACCGGCCCTTATTGTTTAGTTTTTTTTCCTTCAACTTTTTCTCTTAAGGAAAACTATTTTTTTTTTCTTTACTTCCTATATCACCGTATTTTTATTTTTTTTGGTGATTCTTCAGTTTGGCTTGCATATGGTGAAAAAAAAAAAAAAAAAGAGGGGAGTATGGGGAACATTATATGGAGAACATTTAAAGCAATTACAAATGTTGATGTAGAATATTAAAAGCTTCCCTTTAGCATTTTGGGGATGGGTCGAGTATCCGACAGTTTTTGTTTTTCTCTTATGACATTGGATAATTGTTTTGTATGAATTTAGGTCATTGTAGCTATTATCATGACAATAGTAACATTAGGGTTTAGCTACAACCATGTGACTATTTTCTGTGTATATGTGACATACAATCCTCTCTACAGTTCTAATATTGGGCAGTCATCAGATGTGGTCATTGATCATTTTTCTTTTTTTTTATGTTGCTCAGTTTTTCCTTTTTGTGCCATAATAAGTTCAAAGAGCATTGCGTGAATATCATAGATATACTGGGACTTGTGAGACTCATAGTGATTGGCAAATAGCAGGGAGTATAGTACATTTGTACTTAAGAGTATTTTAGTTAGATTTTTCCTGAAGCCACTAGTGACTGGTGACATCACACCTATCTGTATTCTGAAATCCAGTCATGTTTGTCTGTGTAGGCGACACTGCCTAATCTGCAATGAGAACTCTTAAAGTGATGACCTCTTCCGTAGCCTGCTAAAGGCAGGGCTTGTGCAGTAGCTACACATGGTAGCCAAGGACGGAGCGGTATGCCCAATGTTTGGGACCAGCACTGAACATAGCTTCAGTTAAAGGAGTTAGGGGTGAGTTGGATGGCAACAAGAGCCCCCTGGACACTTGAAGGGTCATACACAGACACACAGGGGTATACAGCAGAAGGCAGAGCAGAGTTACTTGCAGGCATATGACCATGGAGGAAGAAAGATGGGGGATGGAAATCAGACACCTGGCTGAAGGGCGTAACCAAATTGTTACACATGTCACTGAGAAAGGGGTCTCATTAGTATGTCGCAGTATATCTATGGTAATTCTAATAAAAGGTCCTAACTGCTCAGACTTACCAGACGAGCATTAATTTGAATGCATGTGTCTCAAATGTACTTGTGGTTTTCTTTCTCTACCTCTGTCCACATTAACAAAGTATAATCTTAGCCGGGAAAGCTGATCCAAAGGCCATCCAACGGGAATCACCATGGGAGGCTGTCCCAGAAGCAAGGGCAACATGACCAGATTGACATTATTGACTTTCGCACTATCATTATTGGACGGTTGAGAACAAGGATCCTCATGTTTTTTTTTATCCCTCTTGTTTTTTTATTGTGTTTTGTATCCTATGATTTTTATTATGGACTTATTACATTCAGAACAAGTGAGGACTACCGATACTGGGATCCAGAAATGTGAACTGTAGAGATGGGGAGTTTAAAAGTTTTTTTTTTCTTCTCAAAGAGTTTTATTTCATGTCAGAGGGCAAAGCCAAACGTTCAAAATATTAAAGAAGATTGCACATAAACCATTATTCTATGTATGGCCAAGTCTCATATTCTCAACTGGCCACAAGGGGCCATCTGTAGCCTTATGAGTTTATGTGAAATCTCCATTAATACGTGTACAATATTGTAATTAGAAATATATTTCCATTAGATTTAAATATATATTTAAAGTATTGAGTGTGTTGCCTTATGAGTTTATGTGAAATCTTCATTAATATCGGTAAAATATTGTAATTAGAAATAGATCTCATTTGGCTTTCATTTATGAAAGCCAGGTAAAATGTCTCTCCCCAGGGGCTTGGTAAGAGCAGACAATGCGGGGCCGTGACTTGTATACACCATATGGAGAGCCACTCCCATTGTTCTACACCTACTCACTTCAAAAGGACCCCATGCTGGGGTATGCAATGAAGGGAGGCAAACATAATCAATTGCTAAGTTCCTGGGGAAATCCAATTAAATCTTCTTCCTAGTCACAAGGAGTTGCATGAAAGGGGGCCGACTTATGTAGTGAGCCCTCCAATCATGATCCAAGCTAAGGCAGCCAATGGGGAATCAGCATGAAGGCATATTACCCAAAGCCAAGGGGAGGGACAGTCCTTTTTCGGAAACCAGTGGTCAAGGGTGGAACTCTGTAAGGATGGGTAATTATGGTTAAGGTGATGCTTGTAACTAAATATGCTTGTATGCTTGTGACTAAATACACTGTCTTAGAGAATATACTTTGTATTCCTGCATGTAAATATTATATTTCAACCTAGTATTTTCTTCCTTGAGGTAAGATCATAGATAGATTTGTGTGTTAGCTAGACTTTCAACTACTTTTAATAAATGGTGTTATGTTAAACCTTTCTTATCCTGGTCATTAGAATTCTCTTTTAAACCCATATCATATCTTCTGATTAATAAATCAGAAATATAGATTTTAAAGGTTAACAGTGGCGACCACGAAGTTGATTACAGGACTGAAAGTATTTAATATAATACCAAGATTTGTGTAATGCAGATTAAAGTTATTGGGGGAATTTAAACTGAGTCAGTTTGTCCTATAGTTTGAAGGCCACAGCAAATCTATCTAGGGAAAAATACAGGTAAATGTTTTGTTGTATCAGTGGGTATTGGATTAACTCTAAAAAGGAGGGAGGATACACCACATATTTTGTTTTGCTTAATATCCCGTAATTATAATTGAAAAAGTTCTTTGGATGTACCTTTACATACCGGTCCATGTGAGGGGGAGGAAGTAACTTAGCGGGAAAAGTTTTTGTTATTATTTTTTATTTTAATTTTATTGTATTCCTTGGTGCTCACCGAGGTTCATTGCTCTCTCTAACAATTGTTTGAGTGTGCTGCATGGGGAGCACATGGGTTTCATTGGAAAGACGCCAATTGGAGTGCGGTCTTGGTTTTGTTGAAAAGGTTCAACAAATAATTTTTTTTTTTAATGGTCTGTCCACTAAAGGCATAATATTTGTGTATAGGACAGTGAAACTAACTACAAGAGAGTAGTTTTGTATATTTTAGCTGTGGAATTTTACAAGCAGTAATATTCTCATGCTTTTCAGTTACAGTACAGAACTGTGGAAGTCTTGTTGCTGAATGCTGAAGCTAATATCTGAGAAAGATTATTAGTATAGGGTAAAATAAGATGCATCTAGCATACTGTATTATACCTTGAAATTTTTTTTTTTTAAGGATGAAACCTTGCCACAAATTTGGTAATCCGAGTTTGTGGTAGATTCATTTTTTTTTTTTCTCTTATTTTAAACTGAATTGGGTTTAACTTTGGTGTAAACACGGCTGTGTGTACCTTTCTATTGTAAACTGAAAGCGTTATTCACCCTAGTTGATACCTGTGGCCTTAGTATTGTTCCTATTGTTCCCCGGGTCTATTGTTCTGCGGGCGTAGGCTCAGATAAGGTAAACTACAAACTATTGTGAGTAGATTTGGGGTGTCTCCAGTAATCTAACAGGATTGTTGTAGTGAGAGCTGAAAATATATATATATATATTTTTATTTTATTTTTTTTATTTATCCTCTCCACTTTACTGCATTTTCTGAATTTTATTCAATGGGAGTTTCTGTTTGTTTTCCCTACTTCTTTACGGTAATCTCAAAGTGACAGGGCAACAGTTAACTTAATTTAGCTTACAAATTGTGCATTGTAGAGCTTGACAATGTCTGCCATGTCTTGTCTAGGAAATTTTGTAGCAACTTATACTTTTAAACACAAGAGCAATAAATTTGCCTGTGATGCTAAGTTAAAAGCATCTCCTTGGACTTATGTCCAGGAGTTATTTGAGGAACAAGCTAAAAAAACCAAAAAGAAAAATCTCAAAGGTCTAGCCTTGGCAGGCATGTATGCAGCTGGCATGGCTATGAATGCTAAAATACAGCAATTTGAAGCTACAATCTACAATAACAATATTACAATGTCACAGTTGCTACAAACAATTTCTATCCTTAAAGGACAGGCAGCTATGGCCAGCAGATGCGAACATGGTAATACTATGGCACCTACTTGTGCCTATGAAATTGGGGACATTAAAGAATATGAAAAGTATAAGGGAAAGGAGGATATCGATCCTAATTCTACTTTTCCGGTGGCGATGGGAGAAATCGCAGAGCCACAAGAAAATCGAGAATGCACCATGGTCACATACCCACCAGACAATGGGGACCAGATATCCACAAATGAGAAGCAAGATAAGTTCCCCAACATTGGCAAAATTAAAAATAATGAACTCATTATTTCACACGCAACCAATGTGCAACAGAGGGGGGAGCTCTCAGGTGTGAGATGGCATAGTGATCAGGTTAAGGCATCTCCCAGCCCAGAGCAGCGGGGGCAATCTACACATAACATAGATTGTAATGCAACCATTTTTAGTATTCCTACAGACAACAGAAAACTAGCTCCGCCTAGAGTAGGCGTTAATTTCAACAACTCATTGAAAGGTGAGAGTTCTTTTGTAAGTACCCCTAGATCTATTATGAAGACAGGAAAAGCAGTTCATCAGGTTTTAGCCATTGAAAATTCTCAGCCCAAAACCACACCAGTTGTTAAGAGACGCTTTAATACTTTACAAAAGATAAAGTGCTATACCTGTGGGTTATTAGGCCACATTTCTCAATTTTGTGTGTCTTCTGGTGAAATGATATTTAAACAGAAGCAATATACAACAAGGAGGCGGGACATAGAAGTGTACTCACCACGCTGGGGGGAAGGGCCCAGGAGTAATAAATATGAAAATACAAAATCATACATCCCTTCCTCAACTATTAAGGCTGAGAATGAGACCTTACAGCAGGAGATTAGGCAAATTAAACAGGAAAGGGATGAATTTGTGAAAGAATTCCAATCTTTTAAAAGAAACATCATTGACTCCCTGAATTTGAGAAATGGAGGGAGTAACTCGTCCACCGCAAACCAAAACAGTACACTAAAAGCGGAGATGAAATACAACATATAAATTCGTTTTAGAGGTCTATGGCATTTTAGTTTCATTAGATCAAAGTGGGAATGGCATTGTCCATTTACCAATGTACACATAAGAATGATGTATTTTTAATTTTTTGTTTTGCTTTAAATAGGTTAAATAAATAAAAAAGGGGAAAGATTAATAACTGTCTTCTACAAAGTACCGTATATACTCGAGTATAGGCCGACCCGAATATAAGCCGAGGCCCCCAATTTACCCCCAAAAAAACTGGCAAACTTATTGACTCGTGTATAAGCCGAGGGTGAGACATGCCTGTCCATCCCTGTGTGTGTGTCCGTCCCTGTGTGTCCGTCCATCCCTGTGTGTCCGTCCATCCCTGTGTGTGTGTGTGTCCATCCATCCATCCATCCCTGTGTGTGTGTGTGTCCATCCATCCATCCCTGTGTGTGTGTGTGTCCATCCATCCATCCATCCCTGTGTGTGTGTGTCTCCATCCATCCATCCATCCCTGTGTGTGTGTGTCTCCATCCATCCATCCATCCCTGTGTGTGTGTGTCTCCATCCATCCATCCATCCCTGTGTGTGTGTGTCTCCATCCATCCATCCATCCCTGTGTGTGTGTGTCTCCATCCATCCATCCCTGTGTGTGTGTGTCCATGTGTGTGTGTGTGTGTGTGTGTGTGTGTGTGTGTGTGTGTGTGTGTGTGTGTGTCCAGCCTACCTGTGTCCCGAGCCTGTGTCCCGAGCCTCCGTCCCGTGCCTTGCCTCCTTGCCTCCGTCCCGTGCCGTGCCTTGCCTCCTTGCCTCCGTCCCGTGCCGTGCCTTGCCTCCTTGCCTCCGTCCCGTGTCGTGCCTTGCCTCCGTCCCGTCCCGTGCCGTGCCTTGCCTTGCCTCCGTCCCGTGCCTTGCCAGGATCACCGCTCTTCGTCGGCGCCTCGGCGGACATACTACAATTCGAAAGCCGCGCCTCCGCCTCCGCCTCCGCCTCCGCCTGTGATAGGCGGAACACTGAATTTCCCAGCAGCCTGTGTTCCGCCTATCACGGACATCGTCTCATCCTCGTACTACGGACGAGGATGAGACGATGTCCGTGATAGGCGGAACACAGGCTGCTGGGAAATTCAGTGTTCCGCCTATCACAGGCGGAGGCGGAGGCGCGGCTTTCGAATTGTAGTATGTCCGCCGTCTGTCTGCTCGATACGCTGATCGAGCAGTCAGACGGCGATGACTCGAGTATAAGCCGAGGGGGGCACTTTCAGCCTCAAAAAAGAGGCTGAAAATCTCGGCTTATACTCGAGTATATACGGTAATCTGTTTTCAGGTTTAAGTGAATTCAGGAAAGTATATGTCCATACAAATTGGCTGTACATATGCGTAAATACACGCCTAACAAAGGTATGGTATAACAGTCCATTGTTTTGTTTTTGTTTTTTCTCTCTTCCTCTCACTTTCCTTTGTATTCTCCCAGAGGCCAGAAACGCCTAACAATTCATTTGCAAATACCAAAGTGCTATCCAGGATGTATGGGATGCAATCGAAATGAATGTGTATGTGTGAGTGATGGAATGCATGGGTATGAACTGTCCATGTGTAAACAAAGATTTTTTTTTTTTCTCTTAGGGGGTGTACTCAACATTGCTTTATGGCCATAAATATGTGTGATCACACTAATGCGCATGCGTTGTACTGTTTATGATTATTTTATAATTTTTTTTTTCATTGGAAATGAGCTCAATACTGGTACCAGTTTAAATTTATAATTTTTTTTTACAAGTTCAAATGTACTTGCGAATAAATAACCTATTGTATGAAATCTCAATCCTTATAACTATGAGGAACTGTAGGGATGTGGTGTATATCTTTGTTTTCTCCTTTCCTGTGCCTTAGAGTGAAAGTTCTTTCACTCTGACACTCGGAAACTAAATGATACATTACTTTGCACCTTGTGACATCTTATGGATTCAGTAGGTCTTATGTTTTGTTTTGTTTTTCCTTCCAAATTAACTCATGTGATGCTAACATGTGTGAAGGTTATAGATCTACATGTTGTCATTTTAGAATTTAAGTATTTACAAACCCTCCCAGTTTTTCCATATTTGGTCTGTCAAAGTATAGACTCATTACCTTGGCTGGAAGTCGGTTCCAAGAATCCACTACTATTGTAGACCATTATGAACCTCTCAGAGAGGTACAGTGAGGTGTTATTAATGATTTTTAAGTTTTGTATTTTAGGGTAATTGCCCAAACAAGGATGGATGATCGGACGCAGATGGGGCAAAGTATTGTGAAACACAGATGAGGACCTTAAAACAATTTTATGTTGGTTTTAAGGAGAAGCCTTGAATGGAATTAATTACAGTCAGGCCTTACTAAATTCTAACTTCTTTAGGGCGGTCTGTTTCAATAAACAGAGGTCCTGCTCTCTCTAATACAAATTTTTGTGGCCTGCTTGACTTGCAAATTGTTTTGCACTAAGAGTCAATTAATATGTTAATCACCACCGAGAGAGGGTGTTGCGCAATGTTTGAAAGCAAATTCAATCATTTTGTTTAACACAATTACAGATTCAAGGCTCTTTAACAAATTAAAGGTTGAGGCAGCATTCAATCTGAATAGTTTTTTTTCTTTATTGTTTTTTTTCTCCTTCAACTTTTTCTCTTAAAGAAAACTATTTTTTTTTTTCTTTACTTCCTATATCACCTTATTTTAATTTTTTTTGGTGATTCTTCAGTTTGGCTTGCCTATGGTGAAATAAAAAAAAAAAAAAAAAAAAAGAGGGGAGTATGGGGAACATTATATGGAGAACATTTAAAGCAATTACAAATGTTGATATAGAATATTAAAAGCTTCCCTTTAGCATTTTGGGGATGGGGCGAGTATCCAACAGTTTTTGTTTTTCTCTTATGACATTGGATAATTGTTTTATATAATTTTAGGTCATTGTAGCTATTATCATGACAATAGTAACATAAGGCTTTAGCAACAGCCATGTGACTATTTTCTGTGTATATGTGACATACAATCCTCTCTACAGTTCTAATGTTGGGCAGTCATCAGATGTGGTCATTGATATATATTTTTCTTTTTCATTTCTTTCTTTTTGTGCCATAATAAGTTCAAAGAGCATTGCGTCAATATCATATAGATATACTGGGACTGGTGAGACTCATAGTGATTGGCAAATAGCAGGGAGTATAGTACATTTGTACTTAAGAGTATTTTATTTAGATTTTTCCAGAAGCCACTAGTGACTGGTGACATCACACCTATCTGTATTCTGAAATCCAGTCATGTTTGTCTGCGTAGGCGACACTGCCTAATCTGCAATGAGAACTCTTAAAGTGATGACCTCTTCCGTAGCCTGCTAAAGGCAGGGCTCGTGCAGTAGCTACACATGGTAGCCAAGGACGGTGCCCAAGGTTTGGGACCAGAACTGAACATAGCTTCAGTAACAGGAGTTAGTGGTGAGTTGCGATGGCAACAAGAACCCCCTGCACACTTGAAGGGTCATACACAGACACACAGTGGTATACAGCAGAAGTTACTTGCAGGCATATGACCACGGAGGAAGAAAGATGGGGGATGGAAATCAGACACCTGGCTGA
The DNA here is from genome assembly GCF_037356315.1 of Lithobates pipiens. Taxonomy (NCBI): domain Eukaryota; kingdom Metazoa; phylum Chordata; class Amphibia; order Anura; family Ranidae; genus Lithobates; species Lithobates pipiens. The sequence continues at coordinate 126,354,719 of NW_027507718.1, read as the reverse complement.
AGGGCATTACCAAATTGTTACACATGTCACTAAGAAAGGGGTCGCAGTAGTATGTCGCAGTATATCTATGGTAATTCTAATAAAAGGTCCTAACTGCTCAGACTTACCAGACGAGCATTAATTTGAATGCATGTGTCTCAAATGTACTTGTGGTGTTCTTTCTCTACCTCTGTCCACATTAACAAAGTATAATCTTAGCCGGGAAAGCTGATCCAAAGGCCATTACTGTATGCGGTATCCAACGGGAATCACCATGGAAGGCTGTCCCAGAAGCAAGGGCAACATGACCAGATTGACATTATTGACTTTCGCACTAACATTATTGGACGGTTGAGAACAAGGATCCTCATGTTTTTTTTTAACCCTCTTGTTTTTTTTATTGTATTTTGTATCCTATGATTTTTATTATGGACTTATTACATTCAGAACAAGTGAGGACTACCGATACTAGGATCCAGAAATGTGAACTGTAGAGATGGAGAGTTTAAACGTTTTTTTTTTTCTTCTCAAAGAGTTTTATTTCATTTCAGAGGGCAAAGCCAAACTTTCCAAATATTAAAGAAGATTGCACCTAAATCATTATTCTTTGTGTGGCCGAGTCTCATATTCTCAACTGGCCACAAGGGGCCATCTGTTGCCTTATGAGTTTATGTGAAATCTTCATTAATATCGGTAAAATATTGTAATTAGAAATAGATCTCATTTGGCTTTCATTTATGAAAGCCAGGTAAAATGTCTCTCCCCAGTGGCTTGGTAAGAGCAGACAATGCGGGGCCGTGACTTGTATACACCATATGGAGAGCCACTCCCATTGTTCTACACCTACTCACTTCAAAAGGACCCCATGCTGGGGTATGCAATGAAGGGAGGCAAACATAATCAATTGCTAAGTTCCTGGGGAAATCCAATTAAATCTTCTTCCTAGTCACAAGGAGTTGCATGAAAGGGGGCCGACTTATGTAGTGAGCCCTCCAATCATGATCCAAGCTAAGGCAGCCAATGGGGAATCAGCATGAAGGCATATTACCCAAAGCCAAGGGGAGGGACAGTCCTTTTTCGGAAACCAGTGGTCAAGGGTGGAACTCTGTAAGGATGGGTAATTATGGTTAAGGTGATGCTTGTAACTAAATATGCTTGTATGCTTGTGACTAAATACACTGTCTTAGAGAATATACTTTGTATTCCTGCATGTAAATATTATATTTCAACCTAGTATTTTCTTCCTTGAGGTAAGATCATAGATAGATTTGTGTGTTAGCTAGACTTTCAACTACTTTTAATAAATGGTGTTATGTTAAACCTTTCTTATCCTGGTCATTAGAATTCTCTTTTAAACCCATATCATATCTTCTGATTAATAAATCAGAAATATAGATTTTAAAGGTTAACAAGTGTTTGTGTTGGTGTTACTGTAATTGGTTCAACTTCAAAGCTTGGCCTTTTGTTTTCCCTGATAACATCTTACCTGGGAAGTAAACAACAGCTTTCATTGACTCATCCAATCAGGCTGTTCCCAATATACATTGACTAGGTACAGTGACCAATTAGGGAGAATTATATTAGCCACACTACAGAAAGTAGGGGGGGGGGGATATAATGCTTTGTGAGCAAGCCAACTCACTCTGGTGTGGGAGCACACGGCAGTCACCATGGGCTGACCTGAAGTTAACACGTAATCTAACTCTGAACTTGCACCTTATATTGTATTGTAAATATGGTTCTGTGAGTAATTTGTAAATATCATGTAAGCCAGGGGACCTACACTGTATATTGTGATGTAAATACTGTCTGGTGTGTAATTTGTATATATTATGTAACCCTATAAATAAATGTGTATTGCTGATTGAACTATCTCTTTTGTACAAGATCTCTCAGATCTAGATATGTATATGTCCATACTACTACAATGATTGAGGGGTATGCACATAATCATAAACACTAGTCAACACATCTTAAGTACTCGGGTATTGTAGAACATATGAATAGTATTATAAAGTCTAAATAGGGTAAGATGATTCAAGAAAAAGGTAAATATTGGGTGACTTATTTACCTGCTATAGTTTTAGTTTAAAAACTTTATTTTCTAAACATAGGGTTTGTTAACTTTTTGAGTTAATGACAGTCTTTTGAGATTAGCATACTTAGTTATTTATATAATCTGTTGTATAGAAAAAAGTGTGGTTGCAAATTTTGCAGACAGGTACAGGTATTTCAGAAGTTTGTTCACAAAATATGGCTAGGCCTTTGCTAAATTTAAATAGAAATGATGTCTTGAATGAGTTTTCTACTTCTAATGAGTATGTTTACTAATGTATTCCAGTAGCTAAAGTTATGGTTAAGAATTGTAGATCTGAAGGTACCAGGGATGCCAACAGAGATGTCAACTGGGATATCAATTGGGAAGATTATTTTGTTATTTTCAAGGTACATTAGGATTATAGTTTTTTGTTTCAAACGTAATGGTAAAAATAAAAATAATTGGTAAAAATAAGAATAAAATGGGTCAACACAGAAAGGATTATCAGTCTAAAATTGTCTAAATTGATTAATGAAAATTATTTAAGAAAACATCATTTTTTGAAAGAATTTGATACTTGTTTTCATTTTTTTTTAAAGATATGTCTTTCATTTCTGAATTTAAGGAAATTATTTTATTAAATTTTTTTATTTTATATTTTTGAAATTCTTCTATGACAATGCAACAAGCACAATGACATTTCTATTTGTTATTACTTCTTGATTTTTCAGAAATTATTATTTTTTGATTATGTTATCAAGGACTATCCTTTTTGGGTGAACTTCAATGATTTATTCATATGGACTTGCATCAAAAGCGACATACTGATTGGTCGATCATGTGTGATATGTGAGGGGGAGTTGGGATGTTTTGGATGCGATTTTCATATAGAATTTTTTATGAATTATATGAATAATAATGATAGTGATAACATAATAGGAAAGACAAAAGGTATAGTTAGAGTATATGAAGAAAAGGATTTAATATGTCTAAACAGAGTTACTGTTGAATTTAAATAATCT